>NC_043757.1:2764729-3364729 GCF_902148845.1 Salarias fasciatus
GACCAGAGTCCAGCACACTTTGGAGAGCCTCTACCGGGGTCCGCCATACTGGAGGGCCTCTAACGGGGTCCGCCATACTGGAGGGCCTCTAACGGGGTCCGCCATACTGGAGGGCCTCTAACGGGGTCCGCCATACTGGAGGGCCTCTAACGGGGTCCGCCATACTGGAGGGCCTCTGACGGGGTCCGCCATACTGGAGGGCCTCTGACGGGGTCCGCCATACTGGAGGGCCTCTAACGGGGTCCGCCATACTGGAGGGCCTCTACCGGGGTCCGCCATACTGGAGGGCCTCTAACGGGGTCCGCCATACTGGAGGGCCTCTACCGGGGTCCGCCATACTGGAGGGCCTCTGACGGGGTCCGCCATACTGGAGGGCCTCTGACGGGGTCCGCCATACTGGAGGGCCTCTGACGGGGTCCGCCATACTGGAGGGCCTCTGACGGGGTCCGCCATACTGGAGGGCTCTGACGGGGTCCGCCATACTGGAGGGCCTCTGACGGGGTCCGCCATACTGGAGGGCCTCTGACGGGGTCCGCCCATACTGGAGGGCCTCTACGGGGTCCGCCATACTGGAGGGCCTCTAACGGGGTCCGCCATACTGGAGGGCCTCTAACGGGGTCCGCCATACTGGAGGGCCTCTGACGGGGGTCCGCCATACTGGAGGGCCTCTGACGGGGTCCGCCATACTGGGCTCCAGCACAGATACCGCTCAGCAGAGGACGGCTCCGTGTCATTATTTATCCACATATCAAATGTAATTTGTGAAGTGTGTGTGTGTGTGTGTGTGTGTGTGCGCGCGCGTTTCAGGACCAATGACATCCTTCCATGTTCACTGCCGTTGGCTAAAGGACTGAGAGTATGAGGAGCTTTCAGTGTTTGTCTTCCACCTCATTAGTCTGAGACCACACACACACACACACACACACACACACACACACACACACACACACACACACACACACACACACACACACACACACACACACACACACACACACACACACACACACACACACACACACACACACACACACACACACACCAGAGACTTCCAGGAGGACGCTGACTGACAGGATTGAGACTCGGCCGCTGTCTGCTGCCGAGTATCGATAGAAGAGTCACCTTCCCCTGTTAGTTCAATACCTCTGCTTTCTGCTTCCTGTCTGAGCGACACCCGACGCCACCCTGTGTGTGTGTGTGTGTGTGTGTGTTGCTGAGTGATGACAGGATTCGATGTTGGTGGGAGACTCGAGCCTCGCTGACCATAAACAGCGTTCCGCTGCGTGATTATATACACTGAACCAAGACACTCAGCTCACACAGGATCAACCCTGTAGGTGTGTGTGTGTGTGTGTGTGTGTGTGTGTGTGTGTGTGTGTGTGTGAGAGAGAATATCGTCTCCTTCTGAATATGAGCTGGTTTCATCCTCTGCTCTTCCCTCACATGTGGAGTTCAGAGTCGTCCTACAAACTGACTGAACTCAAACACGTTTTAAGTGAGGCCCCTCCTGGGCTCTAGGGGGCAGTACCGGGTCATTGCAGCACCAAATGAGTCTCATCCTCTAACCTGTTGGGTGATGTTAGCTTAGTTCCTCCATTCTTTTCAAGCTGTCACTTTATTAAAGGTGACAAACTGCTCTTGCGGGCCGGGTCAGGCTGCTAACTCCCAGAATGCCCTCCGGTTCACTCCAACGCCGTCAGTCCAAAAACAGTTCAGTTTCATTTTCAGTTATTTGGTCCAAATGGACCAAAACTCACAGAACCGCATGTGTGCTGAAGACTGCGACCGCTCGATCGCGTTCTCTTTTGTAATTTGTAACCGTTCCCCTTCCAGCTGTTCCAGTTGTGTGTCTTTGTGACAGATGTGTTCTCAGTGTTGTAGCTCCGGAGGGCAAAAAGAGACGCTGTGAAGGACTCCGTTTCTTCAACGTGCCCTTTAAAGTGCCAGATTCCGACTGGAGTGAAGCCCCCCAACACACAGACACACAGACACACACACACACACACACACACACACACACACACACACACACACACACACACACAGAAAGACATGCGCACACACACAGTCTGAACCCCCCGTGGTGAGAAAACACATGTCCTTTACTTTTGTTTGAGCTGCTGCTTTGTGTGTGTGTCTGTGAGTGTGTGTGTGTGTGTGTGTGTGTGTGTGTGTGTGTGTGTGTGTGTGTGTGTGTGTGTGTGTGTGTCACGCCTGTGTGTAGCTGTCTATCTGTGTTTAGCGTGTGTCGACGGGTATCTGTGCCTGTTAATGTCCGAATGTCACGGCCTGTGCGTCTGTCAGTCTGCATGTCAGCTTGCATGTGTCTATCCACGCTGCTCGGTGTGTGTGTGTGTGTGTGTGTGTGTGTGTGTGTGTGTGTGTGTGTGTGTGTGTACCCATGCTGTTGGTGGAGCTGCACCACATCAGCAGACAGCCGGTGCACAGCAGGTTGAGGGCCCCGAACAGCAGGATCCTCCACGACTGAAAACGACAACAAACACACACACAAAAGGGAGCGTTTAAGAACAACAAAAGGAGGACAAAGTGGTTCAACCTCCGGGTCGAGGCCCATTGCAGTGGCCAGCGTCTGCTGGAAGCAGAAGCCGGCTGGTGCCTTGACTTGGAACACAGAGCGTTTCATTTCTCACTGTGAACATTTCCTCACACTTCAGTCTGAATCTGAGCCCCGCTCCTCAGTTCTCCTCTTCACACCTGGAGAACATCTGCGAACAGCACAGTGGAGCAGTGGAGGTTCTTCAGATGTTCTCCACGGTTATCCAGGAAGTTAAACAAAGACTGTTTGTTTGACTTGTGTAGAGCCGAGTTCCGTTATCGAGACGACGGGACCCGGTTTCCCGGCGGTGTGTTTGGACGCGAGGAGCCGGTGGTGTGTTTGGGTGTGTTGTGTTGCGGTCAGGAGACGCCGATGCAGACGGGATGTGGACCGGGGTCTCCGGTGTCGGCGCTCCCACCCGGAGCTCTTTGTGAGGCGGCGGCACGTGAAGGTGACCCGTCCTGTGGTCGCTGCTCAGAGCCGCCGCAGACATCGTGTAGAAACAGCACGGGGTGTGGGGAAACAAAATGAACAAGGAGAACGTGTGTGCGCGCTGCGCTGCGTGTGTGTGTGTGTGTGTGTGTGTGTGTAGTGTGTGTGTGTGTGTGTATGTGTAATTTCAGGCTGGCTCTCATTTTACTGCCTGGATGTGAATTCAGCAGAATTTTCAATGAAGGAGGAGGGAATTGTGAAAAAAAAAGAGGAAAGTCTAAACTTTCCCTCGAGCAGTGTGTGTGTGTGTGTGTGTGTGTGTGTGTGTCTAAGAGCGACGAGAAGCAGGAAAAGTGTGTGTGTGCGCGGCGGGCTGTCACTTCGTGTTGGACTCATATGTTGTGGTGGGAGCACCGAGTGCTGTGAAATCTACAATTACTGTGGTGTGCCGTGTTATGACAGCGCCGGGGCGTCTGGTGACGGCGCTCGCCGGCCGCTGTGTGTGTGCACGCACGGAGGAGTGTGTGTCCGTGCACGTGGAAGTGTGTGCAAACATAGAGACAGCACTTGGCCCCAAACACCCCCCCCCCCCCGTTCATCGTGGACGTACGCCCACACAACGCAGAGCGCCGGGCTGCGGCGCGGCACTCTGCTGCCCCCGTCTGTCCGTCCGCGGCGCCGCCGCCGGCGTGACGGGTCGGGGGGCGGATCAGTCACCGGGCCGCGATCTCTGGACAGAACAGAGGTTCTAACCCGGCTCAACAGGACAAGGGGGTCACCAGAGTGAGAGAGAGAGAGAGTGAGTGTGTGTGTGTGTGTGTGTGTGTGTGTGTGTGTGTGTGTGTGTGTGTGTGTGTGTGTGTTCAGGGATGAATACAGACTGAAGTGTCTCGGTTCAGTTTCTCCTGCAGTCACTGGGAAGCTTCGTGAATTAAGAGGCTAAATCCACGTTGGTTTTACGAGTCGCTGACTCCAGGGTGCGTTATCTTATTCTATTTTTATTTCTCACATTTAGACCTTTTGACTAGACTTGGGTCGAGTTTAAATATTCACAACATGAATGTTTCATTCCAGACGTGTAATTTTAATGCCGTCAGAGCAGGAGAAGCCTCGGCCGCCCCGTCGTCTCCGCCGGCCCCAGAAATGCTCTCGGACCTCAGTTTGGGAACCGCTGCCAATTCCCTCGTCAGAGGGAAAGTGTGTCACGGTGACTCAGACCGGCGCCGGAGTACAGTGCGTACAGGGCGGCGTGCGTTCCCGCCGCCCGGCGTTCGGACGCACTTTCCGGCCAAAACGCGTCCTGCGCTGCGGCTCGTCTGCTCCCTGCAGCCGGCCGCCGCTTTGTCTCCCGGGTGTCTGTGTTCTCCACTCAAAATAAACCGGCTTACATAATGAGGCGGCGGCGGTGGCGGCCAGGGGGGAGGGGGGAGGGCGGGCGGCGGCCTGCGAGCACGTCGGAGGACTTCTCAGAGCAGATGACGACGTTCCGCCCGGCAGCCAAGTCCCCCCTTCTCCGGACACACGGAGCCCGACCCGCTGCTCCCCGGACAGAGACGCCGGGTCAAAGACAGCAGGAGGCACAGAGGACGAGGGTCTGTCCCACCGGCTCTCCGACCGGCTGGAAGCTCACACCACCACGGTCCACTCAGGAGTCCAGGAAAATAAAAACGTTACTTAAATATTCTCAGAATTCAGAAAAATACTGAAATCCTGACTGGTTTCAAAAAGTCTCCTGAGTCTGGCTCTGCAGGTTTTTCCTTCCAACCGTCTTCTGCTGCTCAGGTGGAATTGTGCTGTTTCTCGGTGTGTGTCCATCTGTCCCAGTGTCACCGGCTGTTTCTGTGTGTGTGTGTGTGTGTGTGTGGTGTGGTGTGGTGGTGTGTGTGTGTGTGGTGTGTGTGTGTGTGTGTGTGTGTGTGTGTGTGTTGAAACACAGCAGCAGGCTCCCACAGCGCCCGAACCGGACGGTGCGTTCGGTCCGACTCGGGTTCAGGCGGGTCGGGGAACCACGCCTCGACTTTCGCCGATTTGAGCCGTTTTGGTGTCTAAGCCGAGCGCGACACTGTGTAATCCAATCTGAGGCTCAACGGGGGGGGCCGGACCCCCCGCCAGCCCCACTCACAGTGGATTACAGGACAATGAGACACACACACACACACACACACACACACACACACACACACACACACACACACACCACACACACACACACACACACACACACACACACACACACACACACACACACCTCGCTGTGTTGTTTAAAGTATTTTGGAGCTGCACATCTGTCCCTGTTTTGTTTGGGTCACTGGACTCACACACAGGAACCAGGTGTGTTCCAGGTTTTCAAGGCCTTGAGATGCTGCTGGTGACGAAACGCCTCCCTTCCATTCAGAACCAGATCCTCTAAACCAGCTGAGGGCTCCTCCTGGTTCCTGTCAGTCGGCTTTCAGTCCAGCTTTAGAGCCGATCAGACTCATTTTGAGAAGTTTCTGGAGCAGTTTCCTGAGTTATCAGTCAGATCCTTCTCTGGTGTTTTGGCTCTTCTGGACTCGGTTTGGACTCATTTTGGGGTCTCAGTCGGCGGGTTTAACACAACATTCAACAACTTTCAGGCGGTTTAAGAACAACGATAAAATTGTGCTAAACTACCTTTAAATTGGTTTAAGTTTCATAGCACCAGTTTAGGACAAAACATTTCTTAACTTTAATGACGAGGTCTGATTCGACTGAGCTTAGTTAAACCAACCTTTTCATCTTCATCTTGTCTCAGATTATTATTATTATTTTATTTGAAGCCATTTACTTTCTTGTACAGCGTTTGGGAAACTCAGGGATCTTCTACCTTGTGAGTAACAAATAAACCTCATGAATGTTTGTATTAGATTCAAAAAGTCTCAGGTGTTGGGACCATGCTGTTTATCCATTAGGACTGTGCTCAGGTGTTCAGGTCCCGGGACTGTTTGCTGTCAATGGCAAGATGCTACCTGAGAGTCAGTTTATCTATAGTTTTTACAAACCTGAACACACTCCTGAGACCTGCAGATTCCTGTGTTTCCTAGCAGGAAGCTGCCAGCCACAATATTAGGAACACCTGTTTAAATAACCACAGTACCACATTTTACCAGCAGGGGGCTTCGGGTCAGTGCCACGCTTCTGTATTTGATCATGTTGAAGCTCTCTCAGGGCCACTGTGGAGCAGTGGTTGGCACTCTTGCCTCACAGCGAGAATGTTCTGGTTAAATTAGCAGCCAAAGCTTTTCCGTGAGGAGTTTGCATGTTCTCCTCTGTGTGAGTGGGTGAGATGGACTGGAGACCTGTCCAGGTGTATCCTCCCCTCACCCAGTGTAAGCTGGGATCGGCTCCAGCACCCATTCAGACCTGGGCTGTGTGTATGGTGTGATAAAAGAAATGTGTGAGAGGTCAGATGAGAGCTGGGAGATGGTTCAGAAACAGGATTAGCAGAGGTGTTTGTGTATGAAGACGTGTCGCCAGCATGACAGGATTATAAAGTGAAGCGATCGTCCAGGTGGTGATGAAGAAGCAGTGTGTCACTCACCCGCCTGTCCGAGGACACCAGCCTGAACTCCTGCAGGAGTTTCCCAGTGATGGATCTGTGCGTCCTCCTGAACGGGTGAATCGTTCCCTGAAATAGTCACAAAAAAAAAAAAACCAAGAGTTTCCATATGAATAAGAAAAGTTCCTGTGTTTATGTTGAACACACATGAAATGGGCCACAGACCACCAAGCTCATTCACTAGATTTGTGGACCACACTGACACCTGCTGGTGGCTTTATGTATTACAACAAGACAGTTCACTTTGAACAGTCTGATGGTTCACACGACTCAGAACCTCAAAAACCTCTGAAAAATTAGAGGAAATTTCACCGAAAGGCCAAAAATGGAAAATATTCAGAGAAACACCTCTAACTGTACATTTATTAGTGCATTTGGAGGATAAAAATTATGTTTAGACTATTCTAAAAGTTTATGAGTGTGTGGGAAACAACACTTGATGTTTCATCTCTTAAAGAGGAAATCTCAGTTTTGCCATGTTCGACGTGGAGTTATCACCAAACCCAGGCGACTGAGGCTCCATCTGAAACCATCTCAAGTGAAAATGTGGAGCTTTTGTTATTTTGAGTTTCCGTTTACACGACAACGCCACTCCGAGACAATGAAAGCTCAACTTTTTTGAAACAGCTTCCAGGGTGGAACTTCTTGAAATCGCTCCTGATCTGTCGCTGCGAAAACGGGTGAAATCGAGACTTTCTGGAAAGTTCGAAAATCTGTACTGATAGATTTACGTGAAACTTTCTGGAAAACGTCACGTAAAAGCGGCCTAAAACATTGCAGAACAACTCCTTTATCTTGTCATTTTAAATACGTATTCTCCAAATGATCACAGAGAAACTGAGCTCAACTTGAGGGTTTAAAACACGCTGTGACTGAGGAAGAATGCTGAGTGAATAGAACTATGATTCTTCTTCTCTGAGCAGTGTAAACCCTGTCACCTCCTCGCTCTGATTGTCCACTGTCTGAGGACACTCACCAGGACGTAGGTGTCGTGCTCCAGCTTCTTCCGGTGCATGGGGACATCTGCGGGAGGAGAGGTCACACATGAGGACGTACGTCGCCACAGGACACACAACAATTATCAAAACACACCTTCACTGTTACCTTCGTCTCTTAAGCCTCGTTCCTACTACATAGTTTGTGGAAATTGCTTTCTATTGGGCAGTAAACACTGAAAATGATGTAGTTTTCATATTGGGCCACAAGTTGGTGCTGTTGTTTGTTTTTGTAGTGAAATCACACAAACATGCTGCAGAGAACAATTCACACTAAACATTACCAATTGGAGAGCACGACATTGGTATGGACAGACCACCAAGCTGAATTAGTGTTATGGAGACTGCAAACACTAAAGGTACCAAGTCCAGGAGAATCTGGACTGGGACCAGGGCCAGGACCAGGAGAATCTGGACTGGGAATCATGACACTCTGCAGGAAAACATTTCTCTGATTGTCCATCTACTGATCATGTGCAGAACTACTGTTTACCAGAGTAGTGCTAAGCACGAGCAGCAGTAGTAGTAGTGATGTTTCAGAAAAGTTGCCCTTTTTCCTGTTAATTACATTGTCCTCCGTCAAAACCCATTCTAATTCCACGATTTGTTCTTGTTCGGGTTCACCCTGACATTAACCCACAGACTAATGAACAGTTTCGTTCTATTACAATAACTTTCACCGCATCATAACTTCATATATAAAAACTGTCACTCTTGTCGCTATAACACAGTAATATGTTATCAGAACTTTTAATCTCAACCTTCACTCAGAGCAGAAATTCTACAAACCAGAAGACTTTGAAGTTTTCCCATGTTAATCTGCCTTTGGGACTCACTGCTAGCTGGATTAGCTTGACACACAAACATCAACAAACGGCGCCGTGTACGGGTTAAAGGCCACATAGACACCCCAACTGAATTTAAAAGAGGACTTTTAATTCAGTACTGTATATAAAACTGTCGCTGTTGAAAAGAAAGCACAGACTGAACCTTTGATATTGACAGTTATTAGCTCAGCTGTTAGCTCCCCGTCCCTCTGGATACGTGTAGTTAGCCTGTTAGCTTGTTAGCATCACAAACCTGCTTCCTTCAGGTTGAGCACGTCCACAGACACCATGTCGGGCTTGTCCAGCGGGCCCACCTTCCTCTCCGTCACCCCCGACGGCACCACGTCGGGCTTCGGCCCGAGCTTTCTGGGGTAGAAGTCCCCTCCATGGTGGTAGGAGAGCCCGGAGGACGTGGACATCATTCCGTCCATGGTGGACAGCCGCTTTCCGTCAGCACTGGTGAGGACGCTCTGCTGGGCGCATGCGCAGAGTTGTAGATCTGTACATGAACGATGAGCGGGTCCATGAAGTAAACAGACTATCTCGATGCTATATAGATCTACACTACTATGATCCGGTGACGAGACTCTGCTCTGCGCATGCGCAAAATTCATGAATCTGCTCTCAACAGTGAGTCAAGCAGGTAAATAGACCATTTAGAGTCTGTAGAGCTTTACACTTCTGAGAGTCAACTACAGCCTCAGAAAAAAACACTCAAACTACAAGACAATCTACATTTGTTTAAAAATATATTCTAAATTAAACTTTAAAAGTTGAGCAAAGCCATAAAAATGATCATACAGAATAATTCCCTTGAGGAAAATCCTCAATCCACACTGACTCATCCAATTTCCAGGATACAGTGGGCAGCCACATTACAGAGCTCCACTGAGATGATGAAGGGCAAAGGTCATGTTTGGGAAGGAAAAGTGGTGGCTGGTCAGCTGTGGAAAACTCCCAATACCAAACGCACTTCTCTATCAACTGGGCCACAATGGAGGCAGCTGCCATGCAAGGTGTTCTATTCATCCAGTAGAAGCATATTGGGGCTCTGGTTCAAGGATATTTTGAACTAATTCAAAAAAGAAAAAAGACACGTTGACATCTAGAAATGAACCTACAACCACCCGACAGAGAGATGACCAGCCTACTGGCAGCAAAATCAGGAATGTCCTTAAGCCTGACAATGTTGGCAGAGGAAGACTTTATGGAGTTCATATGAATCAATAGTTGTAGTAACAGTGCTGTTGTTGTCATTATTATATTGTTTATGAATGCTTGTAAATTAGGAAACAGGAAGTAAAGAGTTGTAACATTTGTGTAAATAGAAAAGTTGGGATTCGATTTAGATTCAGCTTCTTCTCACTCCTTTTGGAGGTTATTGATCGTCTTTAGATGTTGTTTTCTTTTATGTTGAAATGTTCAAAATAAACTTCCAAAATCAAATTAAATCAATCAGATTTACTCCAATTTCCACGAATTTCACTTAACTCCAGCAAGGCCTGAGGATAAAACTATTCTTCAGCTGAACATCCAGAGAGCTCCTTCCATGTTTGTCCAAGAGTGACAGGAGTGAAGAGGAAATGGGATCAAGTTCAGGTCCCCATTAGTACAGAAACACACACACACACACACACACACACACACACACACACACACACACACACACACACACACACACACACACACACACACACACACACACACACACACACACACACACACACACTCTCTCCAGAGTAGGAGGAGGTGCCTGCTGCCTCCTCCTCTTCCTCCTCCTCCTCCCCCTCTCTCCTCCCCACAGCTGCTCAACACGTGCAGCAGCTGCAGAGAACTGGAATCAGCCTTCAGTTCCTCATCTGAGTGGACATTTCGGAGCCGAGACGCCTCACAGACGCCTCCAGGATGACCGGGAACAACTTCGCGGCCATGATGAAGTCCAAGGTGGAGATGGCCAAGCAGATGAGCGAAGAGGATAAGGTGTTCAGATACAAGGGGATCCTGTACCCGCTGATCGTTTGCCCCGAGAGCCACCTGAAGGCCTTGGAGGGCTTCAAGGCCCGGGAGGACGACGTCGTGCTGGTGGCGTACCCCAAATGTGGTGAGTGATCCACGACGGGAAGCAGAGAGAAGCTCCTGATGGAGACTTTTAACTCCCGTCCTCACCTCCAGGTTCAAACCAGGGGACGTTTCACCAGTTTGACCCCATCTGACCCCATTTCATCCCCTCTAGGACAGTTTGAGTGAACACCGTTCACTCTTCTAACCTCCAAGCTTTTACTTTTTGAGGCAAAATGAATTGAAGTTCGTCTATTTTTCCAAAACTACAACCCGGCTCAGTTTGTTTTGGATTTTGAATTTCGAGGAAACAAAATAAATAAATACCAGTCTAGGAAGAGGGTTGTGCTTCTTCTGGATGCTAAAGCGGTTCAGGAACTGCAGCGTCCAGACGGGAGCGTCCGGAAGCTGGGAGGTAAACAGAGGAGAGACTCCGGCAGGAATGCGGCTCTGCAGGAAGAGCTGAACTTTGTGCAAATTACCCTTTAAACGCTGGGCAGCATGGAGCTTACTATCTGCCCTCCACCCCTGCACCGCCCCGCCCACAAAGCTGCTGCTGCTGCCTTCTGATAACCTCCTTAGCCACCAAACGCGTTTGATGTGGGCGAAGCCAGGAAGCTGCAGAAAGCTGACCTCTGGTGCCACTTCACCGAGAGGAGCCGTCAAAAACATCAACCTGCAGGGAAAATATCCACTTTTCCCTCAATAGTCGGCTCTCTTATGTGAAGGCAGCAGAACCGATTTGAAAAACATGAACCTGAAATAAAAATGTTTTCTACTTCTTTGCTTGAATTTACATAAATCTGCATGTCATGGTTCAAAAAGAAAAGTGAAATAGGTTACTTTTTCATGGATTTATAAACTTTTTCAAGAAATCCAAGTGTAAAGTATAAAACTTTAAGTAAAAAACGTGGCTTCATCTTGTTTCGTGCTCAGCAAACTTCTCTTTTTTTATGATAATTAGTTTTTTATGCAAAAGAAAGACAAACCAACCAGTTTTGTGGCTCATCTCCTCACGTCAAGTGATTTTCTGGTCAGTTATAGTCCCGGTTTGTCCTTAAATGCCCCGCCGGGGCAAAAACTTGCCCCGCTGGCTCCGCCTCTGATGACATAAGTGTTTTCCTGGAGTTTTTGTGGGATAGAAGTGCGTGGTGCCTTCACTGTCTCCGTCTTTGCCGTAAATGCTCCCAGCTGTGATTCATGCTAAAAATGATTGAGGTCTGGCTGATGCACTCATTACCAGCGAGCTCAGTTCTACAGCACAGCTCTGCAATACGCAGCTTTCACAAAATTATGCATGAAAATGTTGGGAGAGAGTTAATGGGGGTTAAACCTGGGGTGTTGTTGCAGATGGGGTTGTGAGAGTGAGGATAGAAAACACAGAGGGTTGTGCTTTCCTCAAGAATATAAGTCAGGATTGTCTGTTTATTGTCACAATAAAGTATACGGGGGGTGGGGCGGGGGGGGGGTTATTTAAGGAAACCAGGGTCAAAGAATCGGGAGTCACGTGACAAAGATCAAAGACAAAGTCTCGACGGAGTCTGATGGAGACAAAGAAGAAACAGAAAAGATAATCAAACTATGCATGAAGGCGGGATTGGGGAGGGGGACTAACGAGACTGAAATGAATTATTAAAAGACAAAAAAAAATTAAAATGAGGAAAGAAACATGCAAAACTGATGAAAAACAGATAAAATGAATAAAACAGCTAAAATGTTGAAATGTTCTACCAAGAAATGCTAAAAAAGAGTGAAACTGCTGAAAAGAGGTGAAATGCAATGAAATGTTGATGGTTTTTGTTCATGTGTCGGGAAACTTGAAGAACCGTGTTCAGCTTCAACCTATTTGGCTCATTGTAAACTTGATTGGTCACAAAAAAGGCTCTTTTCAATCATAAAGGTTCTATCGGATTTATTTGATCTGCTTGAAATTTAAAACTGTATCTCACAGTAAAGTATAAATTCTGCTACATTTATATTCATATAATGTTCATAATATGATGAAATTTGAGCTATGAAAAGCATTTTTGATCAGCTGATGTGGATTTCTTCTGGTTCTGTTGTGTCTGCAGGTTTTAACTGGATGGTCGGTGTACTGAGGAAGATCATTTCAGAGGTCGCGGGCGTGAAAGCAGACGGAAACGGAGCGCCGCCGCTCATCGAGTTCATGGGCCCCGAAGGAGTGCAGGTGGTCACTGCACAAATAGCACAGAAATACAGATGAATAACACATCAATCCTTGTAAATTTGCACAAAATAACATGCACATTTGTACAAGTAACACGTGAATCGTATACATACATAATGTAAACTTCCACAAGAAAACAAAGAGACCTGCACAAATAACATGTAATGCTGCACAGATGGCATGCAAAACTCCATAATTAACATGTGAAACTGTACAAATAGCAAGTAAATCCGCACAAATAACTTGTAAAACTGATCCAATTAACCCAAGAAGGCATTACTTTGTATTTATATCCATGTGATATTATTGTGTATGTCTTTTTTTATTGCTGTGTGTGAGGAAGGACCTCATGTCTCTCGGACCTGTTTGGATGTGAGCTGTCACATGTTGAGCAGCAGCTACAACGTTCCACATCAGGTGTTCATGGTTTCTGCTGGTTTCACAGTCCAGTGTTTATAGACTGTTATATCATCAGCAAAGTTCAACATCCGGTCTGTCAAAAGTGTATGAAGGCGACGGTTTGAATTAGATTCCATTCGATTATGCTTCCATGTTTTACTTTAAGATCCCATAATTAATGAATGATCCCCGACTCAATCAGGTCGTTTTCTGCCGAGTTATGGAATACGATACATTAAATCTCACAAATCAGCTGCCACACCTGTTCACCTCAAATTTCTCATTTCCAGCTCCAAAATGTGCGGTGCAGGGTGTAGAGTTTGGAACTGACAGATCTGTCCTTCCAGGCTGCAGAACAAGCTCCGGCTCCAAGGTTACTGGGCACTCACCTTCACCCCGACAACATCCCCGCATCCTTTTACCAAACAAAAGCCAAGGTCAGGTTTTTTTTTTATTTGCCAGGAGTCATCAGTTTTTCTATCTTCAAGCGTCGACCGCAGAGAATCCATTAAGAACTCATTTGATTTCCTTAAAAAATAATAAAAGTGTAGTTTTATGTAGCTGTTCATGTTGTAATGGTTTGAGTTAATCATGTCAATATGTCTGAAGCACTGTGGAGGTCGCATTAGCTTTAGCATTAGCTACTGTCAGGTCTGTGTGGGTCAGTCTGATTCATTCATCTGAAGTTAAATCAGTCAGTGGGAGGAAGATGCTCTAGAATCTGGTGTTACTGTAATTATATGATGAATTTAAAGGAATACTCCACCCAAAAAACGATTTGGCCTCATTTTCTACTCACCCTCATGCTGAGAAACACTCTGGAGCACTTTTTTGATGATTCAAATGCAGTTGGAGATGTTTGGGGATTTTCGTGGTCAACAAACAGGGACCGACAGAGCCCGACAGAAAAAATGGTCCATAAAATCCACAAAACGTTCCCATTTCCTTCATACTGCTCGTCCGCTGTAATCCAAGTGTCCTGAGCACGTAACGTCCATAATTAATTCTTAACGAGGTCATTTAGTACATTTTAAGAGCCCAAACAGGGCGCTCTCATACAGCTCCATTGCATGTCTGCGCGCGCACCCTGAACTACGGAAGCCGCGGCAGACCAAGCAACACGCTTGTGCCCTTTCAGCAGGACACCGAATTCAAAGCTTTAAAACAGTAGCCAATCACTTTTGTGATTGTCCACAGCTCGGTCACTCACAGCAGAATATAAACAGCGGAACTTATTCTTCTACGCTTGCAATTTAGAAGAATAGTCGCTGAAAGCGCGCAAGCGTCTGGCTTGGTCTGCCGCGGCTTCCGTAGTTCAGGGTGCGCGCGCAGACCATGCAATGGAGCTGTATGAGAGTGCCCTGTTTGGGCTCTTAAAATGTACCAAATGACCTCGTTAAGAATTAATTATGGACGTTACGCGCTCAGGACACTTGGATTACAGCGGACGAGCAGTATGAAGGAAATGGGAACGTTTTGTGGATTTTATGGACCATTTTTCTGTCGGGCTCTGTCGGTCCCTGTTTGTTGACAACGAAAATCCCCAAACATCTCTAACTGCATTTGAAACGTCAAAAAAGTGCTCCAGAGTGTTTCTCAGCATGAGGGTGAGTAGAAAATGAGGCCAAATCGTTTTTTGGGTGGAGTATTCCTTTAAGGACATTAAAAAATCATCAAATGTTGAAATTTGTGGCTCTGCTGTCATTCAGTTTGAGTTTCACTGGCTTTGAAGAATAAAGTCAGACATGTTATTTCTTCTTCTTCTTCAGATGTTGGTCATCTTCCGGAACCCCAAAGACACGGCGGTCTCTTTCTTCCACTTCAACAACAACAACCCGGTCCTCCAGTCTGAACCTTCCTGGGACACCTTCTTCTCCAAGTTCATGAGCGGAGACGGTGAGCCACCGAAAACATTCACGGCCGCCGGTTTTTCATCATGACACCAGTGGAAAACCGAGCGTGAGGAGTTCCGAGTCGCATGTGTGCACTGATCCCGGATGCTCTCTGTACTCCTGCTCTGCACCTCAGGTTCTTGAAGGAAGAAATGTTCCTTCTGGTTCTCGTTCTGTTTAGTTCCCTGGGGCTCGTACTTCGATCACGCCCTGAGCTGGGACAAGAAGATGGACGACCCCAACGTGATGGTGGTCACCTTCGAGGAGCTGAAGAAGGAGCTGGCCCAGGGCATCCGCCAGATCTCCAGCTTCTTCGGCTTCCAGCTGACGGAGGCCCAGGTGCAGCAGATCGAACACGACAGCACTTTCAGCGCCATGAGGAGCTCCGCCACCGCCTCGCACGGCAACATGGGAAACGTGTTCTTCAGGAAAGGTGCTCAAATCAGGGCGGTTCCGTCCATGACTGTTCGATCCAACAGAGACCCTCGATCAGTAGTTCTAGTTTCATCCTGGAGAAATCCTGCCCAAACAACACATTACCCATAATCCCTTGGTTTAAAAAAACCTACAATGTTATCCAAATATGGCAGTGAAGTTGATTTGAAGTGTTTGGAGACCTCTGGTGGTCAATGTCGCTATGACAGCCTCAATGTTGGGAGGTAAAGAAGAAAAAATGCTCAATTATTCAATCAAACTTACTAGAGTAAAGTTACTCTTACTACCTCACTGATCTCCAGTACTTTATCAGCAGAACTGAGAACATCACAATAATGAAAGTAGCTGAATACAAAGTAAGAGATTATGAGTGAAGCTGTCACTTTTCTCGTCATGTTTCTCTTGAAACATTGTCGTGTTAACAGGTCCTGAAAACGATGGCTGATTTTAAACACAGAAGTCAATTCCTGCATTTTGAAGGGTTAGGAGAGAAGAATTGCAAACATGAGAAGAAGTGTCAAACATGAAGAAGCTCATTAATACTGATAATCTACAGGTTCTGTTGAGGGTTTGATCAGAATGAAGGAAAGGTTCATGCTGACCACCGGTGGTGGAAGCAGGACTGCTGGTGTTTCGTCAAAGCATCCCTGAAGCTCACAGTTATATTTCATACGTCAACATAGTTTTTTTTCTTTTCATGCAAGTCGGTGTTTGAAACATGCCTTTTTTCACGTTTCGACGACATTCTTCCATCTTCATCAGAAACGTCTCGTGACCTTTTTGATGAAGACACAGGAACTCTGTGGAAACATACCAAAGGTACTGCGAGTTTCCAGAACTTCATTTCCTCCACGTCTGCACGCAGGTGAGGTGGGAGACTGGAAGAACCACTTCAGTCCAGAACAGAGCCGGGAGATGGACGAGGCCTTCAACAAGCACCTGGCGGGAACCCGGCTGGGAGCCAAGCTGGACTACCAGCTGCACTGCCAGTAGAACGCCCACCCTGCAGTCCCACGCCTCCACCCTGCAGTCCCACGTCTCCACCCTGCGGTCCCACGTCTCCATCCGCCAGGAGAAGCACCTCCACCGCCGTCTGATCGCCACACCGCCCTCAAAGGATTTCAACTTGTTTTGACTCGATCATTGTTACTCAGTCCTTTCAGGATTCAAATTAGATTCTACAAAGATACATTTTTATGTTTCCTTTAAGATCCACAGAGGCTTTGTGAACGTCAATCGTTAAATGGATTTGAAACCAACGCAGTTTATTGTCATTCAGAACCTGTTTACACAGAGTTTTCTCAGGAAAATGGAAAACATTTGTAGTGGTTTCAGGGTTCTTCATTTACGCATCAACAGTGCTCATTGGAAATATCTGAACTCACTGCTGGTACAGTCGAACATTTCCAAAACCCGGTGATGTAAACGCAAAACTTTTCTGAGGCAAGAATGATGAGTTATCAATTACAGCGCCGACAAGCAAACAAGTCATGTACTCAGCGTTGGGTTTCTTCAGTGTTCCTAAGTCAGAAGAAACAAGTTGAAGCAGCTTTCAGTTCCTCCTCTCCTGGAACACACTTCCTGCTGACGCACTCACTAATATCAGATCAGGACTGAACATTATTTCCACAGATTTTAGAACGAACAAATGACTTATTTATATGTCATAATTCTCCTTATGCTGTTTTTAATTCCTTTAAGTCGCATTGCGACAGTGATCTGTGTGTTGGATGTGTAGAGTCCATTGTTTACGAAGGTACCTGGAACTGGGTGGGTACTGCGGTTCTCAGAGCACCGAACGTTTGTGGGTGATTTGGGACGTCGGACACCAAAATTTGGAAAAGCGTAAAGTGCAATATTCCAAGTACATATTTTACTAGCTTCTAATTATCTTTTAAAAGTTCTTTTATCTTGTTTTATTTCTGTGATTTTGATGTAATTCTTTGTATTTCTTTGCCTTTGTGAAGCAGTACGAATTGCTTTGTTGCATAAATGGTGCAATACAAATAAACTTGCTTTGCTTTGCCTTCCTAACTTTATTACTTTTATTATACCATCTATAAATGTCTGTTTTTATCTAAATTATTTACTGAGTTACCACCTTCAGCAATTTAATTGAACTTGCTTTAATTCATTGTACACCTTTTTTGCTTCTCCATTTGAAACACATTTCTTTGATTATTTTGTGATTGATTAATTTAGAAAAAATAGACCAGTCTCTCATAACATCTGATATTGTCTTGCATATTTTAATAATTCAATTCAAAAATATTTTTTTTATATTCAGTTACTTTGCTGACAACTTCGATTCAAGATGCATTTCTAACTTATTAATATAAGATTTTCTCACTGTTGTTTATTTTCTAAATATTAATTTACAAATAAGAATTGTAATACCTTTTTGCTGGATTCTATTTTTGTAGAACCTTTTAAAATGGATAATTTGTTTCTTAATGCTTGATTAATATAATTTAATCATATTCTCAGTCTTTTTTATCCCACTTTGATTTAACAGTTTTACAATCATTTATTGTCTTTACTCAGTAAGATATTAAAGTTTCACCTCGTAAAAGAACATTGTCAACAGTATAAAGGTCATTCAGTGAACAGTCGCAGATTTAAATAAACAGTAACAGCATGACAGTAGAAGAATAAAATAAAGAGGAAGAAGAAAGAAAACAGTGACATCTCATGATTGATGAATATATATATATATATATATGTTTTCATCAACATCCAGATTTAATCACCTATAGTTTGTCAGAATGTTTCACTGAGAAATCAACTTATGAAAAGCTATCAGGCAACATGAGTGTAATATTTTCACATCAGTAATTAAAGATTTATCAGCTAAGTCGAATCTCCCATTCTCTCACATGATTTTCAATATGAATGTAATCACACAATGTCTGCCCAAAGTATTTCACAGTCAAGCAAAATGAATGAATTCGGAGAAATCGTTCCAAAAACAACTTTAACATGAATATCCTTTTAAAAATCCTTTTAATGAAGTTGTAGCCGACAGATTTTGTGGAAGACTGATTTTAATCAAACATATTTGTGGAGTTCCTGCAAGTGTTTCTGTGGATCAGGTTAGTTTGTGGACATGACAGAGCATAGACCCAAACAATAGATCCTCTTCAAGAGATTCTGGGATTAAATAGAATAGAATAGAATAGAATAGAATAGAATAGAGGCCGCTGATTATTTCCAGAAGGATACTGTGTCCTCCACGAGATTATTCTCATGTGAAGATTTATTGTATTAATAAAGTCGGAAACCTTCCCTTTACTACGTCACGGACCGTGAGAGCTGTGATTGGCTGTGGCCGGTCGACGTGATGACGCGTGTGGTGGGTGTGTCTCCTGACTGAATGACATCATGCGTGCTGCCGTCCAGCTGCGACATGGCCCCGTGTCGGTGTAGCGGAGTGTAGCGGAGTGCAGCGGGGCTCCGGGAGGCTTCTGACCGGGACAGAGGCTCCCTCTGACGGCCTCACGCTGCGGGAACCCGCGGTGAGTCACCGGAGCGGCTGCAGCTCGGGTTGGTGCTGAACGGGAGAAGCTAACCGCTAACGGGGATGCTAACCTGTTACCTTCATCATGTGACAGACTCCGTTAGAAACCCACGGATGAGAAAAACTCGATTTCTCCGTTAAATAGTCAAAATGCTGTTTTCTGCTCAGCTCAGAGAGGCTTTAAGATTAGACTCGCCGTATAAATGTCACATTTTCATTGCAAAACAACGGTAAACTGAGTATTCTTTCTTTATTCCTGTTCAGTCATTTTCAGATTAATTAACACAGAGGATTTTTTTTTAATTATTATTAATTCATTTATTCCAGTATTGTCAAAAGACACATAGAATATAGATACATACAGAAAGAAAAATCAATTCATACTAATTTCAGTTTTATTAAAATACCCCTTGTCAATTATATGTTTAGACAAAGAAATATATTTCATGAATATTTATATGCACAAAATAAGTAATCCATCCTCCTACCTACTTACCTCTTTATCTAAATATGCATATAACACAAATATCTAGTTCAATATGTTAAATAAAAACATGTTAAGTGAAATTAATCAGCTTTTGTTAAATGTATCAGGCTGCACCGATACCAGTGTTGGGTTTTGGCCCGATGCTGATCGTTCTCCTCCAATACAAACATGTCGGCAATGTCAGCAGCAGGTGGAACAGAGAGCACGAGATCATGAACATTAATGAGGACGACAAACTTCAGACACACTGTAAATTGTGTTTGAAGGGAAAATTAGATGGACACTGTGCTCTGTGTTCTGTAGAATGAAATGGACAGAACTGGATCCTCCATGGCTTTTGGAGGCAGAGATAGATACTTTAAATAAAGCTTCATGGCTTTTAGTAGTACTGGCTTTAATACTTGTTGTCTGCAGGGAGCTAAAGGGGTTTTCCTTGTCATTTTAATAGTGTTATCTTTGCATCTTAATTTAATGTCAGACAAGTCATTTGATTGATTTATTGCTATATTTTAATTCATTGTATTGAACCGTCTACTTCGTTTTGACCTTATCTTGATTATTTGAATTAAATCTATTATTTCTTTGTACTTTATGTCTAATATGCTTTTTTTTCTCAAACTTTTTGGGACTGTTTTGTGTTTTTCATTATTGTCAAATTTAGTCATTCTGTACTTTCTGGTCTATCTTTTTGTATGACAAACCAGTCTTCTGTCTTTTAATCTTAAGTTTTGATTTCAGCTTTAGATGAATGAATTTCAACTCTCCTTTCATGATTCATGACATTAAACATTACATATCTGTTTGCTTTGGTTCGTCACCCAGACGCAACATGAGATTTTCAACTGATTCACAGATTGAGAAAAAAAAAACACGTCTACCCTAAATTACCCTTGATATTCAGACCCCCAAAACCCAATGAAAGTTCTATATTTTTACTTGAAAATGTTGTTGGACCTACAATCCCTCTTTAATCTGGAATAATCCAGAAGGTAGCCCTGGTGGACACGCCCACTTTACCAGAGGAAAGGCTCCAGCAGGTAACCAGCTTTCTCCACGTTTCCAGGCCTTCAGTGATGCAGCAGAAACTTTGCTCCAGAGGTTTCCTCCTGGAGAGGAACGGCCAGGCGTGCGGCGCCGTCGCCGACCCCGCCCACTCCTGCGACCTCCCGTTCCGCTGCCCGCGCTGCGGCGAGCAGGAGCGTTTCCGCAGCCTGGGCTCGCTTGCGCGCCCACCTGGAGTACCGGCACTCGTACCGCTCGCCGGGACGTCCTCGCCGGCGGCTTCAGCATCACGGGGAAGCTCCCCGACCCGCTGACGGCCTCCATCCCCTGGCACGACATGAGCCTCCCGACCCGCAGGGGGCAGCACGGCGGCGCCGGCAGGCCGCCGCACACCCGCTCCCTCAGCGACAGCAGGGACAGCGGCTACCCTGCCCGGCTACGGCTCCGTCAGGCGGCGCACGCAGAGCGTCGGGGTGGGGACGCAGGCTGAGGACGAGGCGGACGACGACGAAGACGAGGAGGATGATGATGAGGAGGAGGAGGAGGAGGGTGGGACAGACGAGGACGAAGACGACGATGGGAGCAGAAATGACCAAGATATCAAACTGGTTCACAAAAGGTCTGAGCATTGCCACCACCACCCTCAACCACCATCACCCTCCCATTCCCCCCGCCCGCCCCCCTGGGACCCCCCGCCCGACCCCGACCCCGACCTGGAGCTGGACCTGGTGGGTAAGTTCCAGTTCTCACCACAGACAGACTAAACAAAAGTCAAAGGTCAACAACTCGACTCTGTCTTAATCTCATTTAGAGATGTGTGTGTAGGAGACCAGACTGAAAACCACTGCGTTCAGAACAGGCACAGTCCTGCGGTGGAAAACCCACCGCATGGACTCAGGGACAGCCCTTGAAAAGCGATCGCCTGTCAATGTTTCTACAGATTGTCCGCCAACAAATGTCACCTGAAAATGCTTCCGACGATCCGGAATTCGCTCTGTTTTGTCAGAAAAGATCACAGGCGACGGTAAACGCTTCCGATAACCAGCCCCTGCGATCCGAACGCTTTCGAAAACTGTCGTCTTCCAACACGCCCGACGGCGCCGCGGATGGACGAGTCTGAACTCTACGAATCCGTGAATGATTCCGAAGCCGTCGTCTCGTCGCTCAGGCGGACTCCGGAGATCAAAACGTGTCTTGTGCTCCCGTGAGACGAGTCGAGCAGCGTCGGTCGGCGTCGTGAAGACACGGCGGCATCTGTCCTCTTCTCAGTCTCCCCCACAAATTAGTCTCGGCAGCTTATGGAGCAGGATCGACAGGATGTCCAAGGCCAACTGGAGACGAGAAGACGTCTCAAAGATTGAGCACGTTTAAATTTCCTGCGACTCCCTGGAGGCCCGCGTCGTTTCCGGCACATGTCGCAGAGACGAGTCTCCAGCTGGTCTCCACCTGGTCTCCAGGCCCCTTAGCCCCAGTCTCCTGCCACTCGTCTCCTTTGCCGACCCCTCCAGAGCAGAGCTCGTACTCCGGGCTGGAGACGGCGGCGGCCTCGGCGGCGGTGCGGCGGCGCCTCGCCAGCATCCTGCGCGCGGCCGACAGCACCATGCAGCGCCGCCTGGCCAATGGTGAGCACGGAGCTGGCCCAGACGGACACGGAGCTGCTGTGCGAGCGCGCCCACTCGCAGCACCTGGCCCAGGAGAGGCAGGAGGGTGGCGGACAGGGAGCGCTCGCTGAGCCGGCAGGTGGACGTGGCCGTCATGGTGATCGCGGCGCTGCGGAGCAGCTCAACGCCTCGGAGAACGAGCTGGAGCGTAGAGAGAGGTGAGCTCCCAAACCCCCCCCCCCCAGCTGTTACATGCGGAGGGCACTGAGCGGGACGTCTCTGCCCCCCAGGGAGGTGATCACCATCCAGAACTTCTGGAGGCGGCGGCCCGACAGGAGACGTGCGGCAAGTCCGAATCCAGCGCTTCATCGAGAACCTGCTGAGACGCATCGCGCTGGCGGAGAGGCTGGTGGAGTACTACCAAGTCAACGGGAGCCCCCACAGTGCAACCACTACAGGGTACACACACACACACACACACACACACACACACACACACACACACACACACACACCCACACACACACACTTCTGTGGATGTTTTAAAGACTTCATCCCGCTTTTTCTGTCGGTGCACCCCATCATATTTCTGTGCGCTCCCTGTTTGGTCCTCAAGATGGCGCCGCACACTCTCGGAAAACCAGACGTTTTTGAGCAGAGAGGAGCCGTAACTTGTTTTAGGACTCAGTAAATCTGGAGCTCAGCTGTTGTTTCCTGAGTTGTCAGGACCTGCTGGATTCATGGCCGCCGTCTGTTCGCTGATGTGCTTTTAGCTGTAAGATTGTTTATGTTTTAAAAACTCGACAAACGTTTTTATTTTCAATTGGATCCTTCTGAATGTGACCCACGGCAGGTTTAAAGGTGACCTCTGACCTCTGTGTGTGTGTCCTCTGCAGCACCAGCAGCAGACTGATAACGGTTCCCACAGAATCACGAAAAGCAGGTGAGTGAGAGCTGACCGTGTTTCCAGAGCCGATCCGGACCAGACCGGCTGGTCTGAGTCCGTCTCTCTCTTTGACCCTCTGTCCAGTTTCATGTTTGGTTCTGTGCCCAGGTCTGCCGGAGGTCACCTGTCCTCGTCTGGTCTCCATGACAACAGGAACCAGTCCTGCTTCCAGCTGGGGGGCCGTCCTCCGTCCTCCAAAGCGGACCGGGAGCGGGAGCACCGGGAGCGGCTGGCTCAGCTGTCCAGGCTGTCTGTCGGCCCGAAACACCGAGACGACATCTGGAACCACCAGCGCCGCGCTGTCGGCGGGTTACGAGGCCTAGACCAGGAGGGGCGGACCAGGACGGGGGGGGCAGAGGCCTCTGTGCAGCAGGTTACAGCTGCCGATCTAAAACCTCCAAACATACTGTCTTTTCTGGACTGTAAGTCAACTCTGTGAAGGAATTCAGCACCAAGAGTGAGACGTCTGTGTGTGAGTCCAGTTATTCCAGATCATAATCATCCTGTTCCAGAACCTTCTTTTTAGGCACGATGAAGCCTTCACCAGAAACAAGTTTCTTTTCTAGGAACTCTAAAGCTTTCTGTTATAAGTTTTTAAAAAAAGGCTACTTAATGTCCATTAAACCGGTGATAGTCTTGTCAGTTATATCTACAGTCCCAGCACGAAAACCGAAAGATTTCAGCCTTTTGAATTAAATCCTGATCATTTTGGCTTTTTGGATCAGAAAAGTATGAAGAAAAAACCAATTTATGCTTAAATGATCAAGAATCACAGAATAAAGGTTTTAAAGATTCCAGTTTATTGGATAATATACACAACCTAACTATTTGAATTAAATTCATGTATTTTTGGAGATAACCTGTGTTACCTGTGGAGGACGCCACCCGTAGACAATTGTTAATACAACCTTTCAAAGGTTCCGTGATTTGTAAAGTATTATTCCTGTTTATATGTTTTAGTGATGAAATAATCTGTGAATTATTTCCCCCAACCAGTGGAAAAAAAAAATCTAAAGAAATTATATTTTAGGATTTTGTATGTTGGGTAGTGAGAGATTCACATGTTTGATGACTCGTCCTGCTCTGGTGGGCGTGTCCTCACATTGCAGCCAATAGAAAAGCTTGAATTCTTAAGCCCCGCCCCTCATTGTGACACAGATGCTGTTTGGTGAGTTTCCTTCACCAATGACCATTTTTGACTGAAGTGTCAAAAAAGTGTGAAACACTTTTGGAAAAAAAAACACTTTAAATTTACAGAATTAAAAAGCACTTTAACTGACTTTCCAGAGGCCTTTTAGGTCTAAAGCTGCTTGTTTCTTGAGAGCCACATGAGGATTTCACCGTTTTAAAACCAAACTTAGCAGCCAGTCTGTTGCAGTGAAAATATTTTTACTCTCCAGTAGAATCAAAGTGTATGAGGAACAAAAGCGCACCAAGAGCAGATCCTTGTGGGACGCCACTTCAAATTAACACTCAGATTACAGTGTAAAGGCTCTTTAACATTACTCTCTTACTGTTACTGTCATAATGATGATGTTTTTAAAACCAGTGGGTCGAACGCACTTCGCATCAGCCATGGATTGAAGAGGTTCGCGGCTTGAGGATGTCGAATGAATCAAAGTCAGAAGAACTTGAACTTGACGCCTCTGAAATCTGACCCTGTGGGGATTCTCTGAGGGCAACGTCCTGCTGGTGGAAACTGGTTTACCCATTACTTGTGCCACCTAAAACAAATCTCATCCATTCAGTCTGTGATAAGTCCAAAAATAGCTCAACGGCACTTACAGGATCAGTTTAAACTGGGCCATTTTAAAATGTGTTCAATCTGTCAGAGTCAAGGTTTAGACTTACTGACCCGCCAGACCGCTGAAGGAAGTGTGCTTCCTACTCCAGAAGTTACGGTAATCTCTGCAGGACTCTTGAACAGGCGGAGATAAACGAACGGCTTCTCTGGTGACTTTCCTCTTTGTGCTGAACCCAGAAAGCACCAGGAGAACATATGGTTTATCCCGTTAACCCTCCTCCACCTGTGAGCGTCCGCTAGCCCAGGAGCTATTTGACCCCGTCTGGAGGTCACCACACATAACGAATGTACGTTAACGTCCTGACCTCGGCTCGAGCCGCTCTCGTTGTCACGGCGGTGGAGAATCTCGTCCGAAGTGACCTCCAGTGCCGTGAACACAGCCAGTCCAACTGCAGTAAACCCCGACCCCCCGCCAAACCCCCACCACCCCACACTCCCCACCTCTTCACAGGTTTGCACTCATCCACTGATCAGAATGTAAATCTAACTGATGTAAATCTGACAGTATTTGCAGTGAATTGTGTCCGTGTTGTTGCTGGTTCAGGATTCGTCACCAGTGTTCATAAATGTTTTATATACAAAGATATTTCGTGTCGTCAGTGGAAGTAGTATCCCCACTGTACTCGGACTTGACACAACATTTATAATTCTTTTTTTTTTTTTTTTTTTTTTTTTTAATTCTAATATCTGGAACGATGTCTGCAAGCTCCAAAATTAATTATGTTTAAAAATTTGGAAAATTGTCTCCGAGGATTTGATAACCTCATGAAACGTTTCTAGTTTAATTGTTTCAGCTGTTTTTCTCCAAAATATTGTCATTAACTAGTCAAGAAAATGTAAAACATTCAAAGAATTGTGTATATACGTATAACCTCAGAAGTCAACTATTTATTGGTAGCTGTAATGCTAACGTGTGTTAGCAGTGTTGCTAAACTCAGATGAAATGCTAATGAGTGGGTTAGCGGTGTTGCTAACCTCTGATGCAGTAAGTAGCTGTAATGCTAATGTGTGGGTTAGCTGTGTTGTTAAACTCAGATGCAGGAAGTAGCTGTAACGCTAATGTGGGTTAGCGTGTTACCAACCCTGATGCAGGAAGTAGCTGTAATGCTAACGTGTGTGTTAGCGGTGTTGCTAACTCTGATGCAGGAAGTAGCTGTAATGCTAACGTGTGGGTTAGCTGTGTTGTTAAACTCAGATGCAGGAAGTAGCTGTAACGCTAACGTGTGGGTTGTCTAAACTCTGATGCAGGAAGTAGCTGTAATGCTAACGTGTGGGTTAGCTGTGTTGTTAAACTCAGATGCAGGAAGTAGCCGTAATGCTAACGTGTGAACCCTGCTGATCTGAGTGTGTAGCACCGACACCACTATGTGATGTGGATTATTAACGTGTGTTAGCAGCTCTGATGCTAATGTTGGAAAGTGAAGGATGACATTGGATTGGAAACAAATGCTAATGTGTTAAACCTGGTAGCTCCGACCTTTGAGTGGTTTCTGATGGGTCGCCTTCATTTGGTGGGTGGGTTCATTGGATGTTGATTTCCATTGATTGGTTGGATTCAGTAAAACCTTATTTAGTGTTTTGAGGAGCTGAGCTTGCAGGCGCTCGTTTTCAAAAGACCTGACCAGCAACCGTGTCGTTTGAAATATGTTGGAACATTTACAAGCCAAATGATGTTTTGTTGTTTTTTGTTTTTCATTTGTTTAATTAGCCAGATTGACATGTGTCGTTAGAACTGTAGAATATATCTTGTATATATGTTTTTCAGTGCAGGCCATCACTTTCGAATGGCTTCATGGACCCTGAAATGTTGAAGGAAATTTTGAATTGGAGGAGGTTGACCCTGCTCCTCACCACATATTAACCAGCCTGATCCCGATGTGTTCAGTGTCCCACAAATCAGACCGTCTGCTGCTGTCTGCGTAAAACACCGAGCTCTTTTAACCAGATATTAAAACAGAAGAACTTCAAGAGCAGATCCTTGTACAATGCCATCTGAGCTGAGTGAAGTGCTTGCTTTAAATGTAATATGCGTGGAACTTTTGTCCCATTGGACTTCACTTTCTCCATGGAGAAGAATGTCTGCTGACTCATGACTTTGCTCCTGTTATAATGACTTCGACCACTAGAGGGCAGCATGGCATATCTTCTTGCTCTGATAAGGCTGTAATCCCCCATATCTATGAGTCTTAGTGGTTACGAGTGAAATCATTTAATTCTCTGATAGAAAAACACAGTGTATGACGAAGGGGACCGAGAGCAGATCCTTGTGGGACGCCGCTTCAAATTAAAACTCGATTACAGCCTAAAAGCTCTTTCAGTTAGTTTCTGACTTTTGAAAAGTTACAGAATTTCTTGTCTCTACATTGTTGTCTTAATGGTTTCGCCCTCTAGAGGTCATTATTACCATCACCACAGTCTGGAGAATTTAAGGATTTCACACACAAACAGTGATTTCTATTTCTCTGAATATTACTTTTTTCAATAAATTTTCCTCCAAAAGTTTAATTGGTTTAAACTTTTATATTACCATTTAAATGCAGGTCTTTTTTTTCTTTTTAAATTGCTGACAGCAGTATGACCTCGGTTCTGGTTCTGGTTCTGGTTCTGGAAGGTGGTTGAAGATGCATGAAGCAGCTCTACTACTACAACTACCACTACATATGTAGCTATTGTGTTACTGTGAAAGCATGCTTCATATGTAGCAGAAATGTACTCACACCGTGATCTTGTACTACTACGGTACTTTTGTAGCAGAGCGAGGTATTTTAATGGCAATGGAAGGGGCGTTGCACTAAAACCAAGTGAGAGCACTTGGCTTGGAGCGGTTGGGGACGGTCGTATTTGGACAATCAGCTTTTTTGTGCACCGATAGATTTTTCTCCATCAGTGTTTTGAAATGTGGTGAGAGGAAACCCGAACGAGTCCGAGGATGGCACTACTACCTTTTTCTTCGACAGGAGTCTGTAAAAACTTTTGTTTTTCAAAGCTAAAAGCAGGCGACTTTGTTGGATGTCTGGAGTTGGTGGCGTTGGTTTGAAGGGATTTCATTTGCAGAAGTAATCTCTAGTTTTGTGCCTTCACCCAAGAACTCTGTAGTCTGTAAAAACACTGTGCAAAATGCAATACTGTGAAGACAACTGAAGAGTTTTCTTTTGAATCCTGTCCGTGTGTGATCAACGTCCTCAATTAAAGAACAAACATGAATACATTCATTTTCCTTTCAAGTGTTTTCATATCAACATATAGAACAAAATGTGCCAGAATTGTCCTTTTAAGCAAAGTGCTTTTGGTTTCTTTCTGATTTAGACTTGTATTCCTCCTAACATGAGTCCTAAATCAATTTTCATTCAAGTCTTCAACAGAGCAGAGTTCACAGATGTTCTACAGATGTGAGTAGGAGAACAGAGGCAGTGTTAATTTCTTTAACGACGATGAAAATTTTCATCAATGAAAATGAGGCAAACCTTTGGGAGACTCCCCTATGGGGAGGGGGGAAGAACGCTCTGGTTTCTATTTGAACTGCAGCCCCCATTTAAAACACCGGGTGTTAATGTTACTGATTGTTCTTCAAAACAGAACTGAGACTTAAATGTTTGGGCGAGATTCTGTTCTCCATTCATCCTACACATCTTTGTCATTTTCTTTGGGACCAACAGAGAGGAGAATATCATAAACATTCCTTTCTCTTTGTTATTCATTGACTTCAGGTCATATTTAATCGCCGTCTCTGTCCTCACGTCTGACTATTTTTTTAGTTTAGGTTAGTTGTCATCCGTGAGAAGTTTTTTTGGCAAATTTTTTTTGGTCTGTGTGAATTAAATTCACACTGAACGGAGGGATTTTCTTGGACGACTGCTGCTTTTCCTCAGCCATTCTCTGAAGGACGGATCATTCATACATCGGATTCCAGTGTTGGCCGTTGCACATAAGCACAGATGGAACGTTGAAGTACTTCCTGGTGTTTTTTGTCTCTTGTCCGTGATGGGAACTGGAAGCTGGCCGGGTACACACGGCACAGGTCAGGGTGGGAGTACGAGGAGGGCAGACCACAGCTGGTTTGAGGCCCCGGGGTCCCTGGTGGACCGCCAGGCCCCGCTGCTGTGTGTGAGAACCTGGAGTCAGTTTATTTCCTTCGTGCTGACTGCTGGTCCAGGCTCAGCTCTTGAAAAATAATTGACTTTACAAGACAAATTACCATATCAGGTTTATTCCGGCTTCCATATTTAAAACTGTTTTAATATTGTTTTGAAATTACACTCAGCAGTGCCATTGGGTTCTATAAAGGAAAGAATCTGTAAGTGTGCTCAAGTTTTCCTTCACTGGAAACCTTTCTTTCTCAGTGTGTTGTCTGTGTTTAATGGTTAATCGTGGTTTCCATGGTTCCTCTTAGCCTGGCTGGCTGGCTGTGCATATTTGTTGGAGCTCCTGTACCACGTCACACCGAGCCACGTTTCCCAGGCGGCCATACGGTCTGTAACCCGGCAGATAGGAGTCCTCGGAACAACCACACGTACACAAAAACGTCTAAAAATGAAGAAAAGATGCCACAAAAACATTAAAATCAACATATAAAAACAGACTGGAGATTACCGATACTAGTATCAGGTATTGGTTTCAGTAATGCATGGAGTACTTTTACTCTGAAAAAAAGTAAAACATGAAGACGAAAAATAACCCTGAAGGGTTAAAAGTGTCAACAAGACCAAAAAACTCCTTCAAAAAGTTACAAAACAACCCCAGGATACAACACAGAATACTTTAATCATCCAAGGAGGATATTCTTTACATACATCACATTGCCAATCAGTTTCAATTGCGTCAGAAACGTAAATATTGTGATGCATGCTGGGTAATCAAGTGATCATTTATTATTTGAATTATTATTTGAATGATAAATAGTTTAATCAAACTTCAGGTCGAGTCGCGGTGGGGCTCAATGTCGTGACACTGACGGACTACATTTCCCACAATGCATCAGGCGGCCCGCGCTGCCGATGCGGACGTGTTGACAGCTGTTCGTAAATGGGGCTGAAAAGTGTCTAGAAAACTCCTGAGTTCTTGGAGGCATCTCTGCTGGTGTTTACTCGCTTTGCTTTCTAATTACTTAAATGTCCTCACGTGCACGTAAACAAACATACCTGTGAACGAGCACGTGAATCGGCGGAAAGGAACTTAAAACAGACCGTGCTGTTCGAAGAAAGGTCATAGCGAGAGGTCTCACTCGGCAGTCATCTCTGACCGCCGTCTGTCATCGCTGCAAATTTAATAATAATAAAAAAAAATTATATAAATTGTAAGAAACCTGAAAAAATATTGAGAAGAAATAAGGTGAACTAAAATAATAATCATGTTGGGGGGAAAAATCAGCTGATTTACAGTATTTAGAATACCTTTGGGCACCAAACAGAATCATGAACAACAACATAAAAACACCTGTTAATAATAATTTACAGAATAATGTAGAAAAAAAAAAAAAGATGCAATACTAATATAACTTGAGTACATATTATAATGACAGTTATACCAAGTTATTGACTTTTTTACACTTAAAGGGCATTCAATGTTTTGCTATTCTTTGAAAGACTTTCATCCAGTTAAGGTTAATCACAAAGTCTGAATTGTGTTTTTTATCTTTTCAGTTATGTAGAGAGTTAAGATGTTTTGACGTGTAAAGATACAACTACCTTTTTTCAATGCCATAAATATTGAGTGGTTATTTAATAGGATAAAGTGTAAGATAAAACACTAGATTAAAATGGGATTTGGGGTTGTTGTGTTGTTTTTTTTTTTTATTGTTTGTTTGCTGGGGATTTTTTTTTTTTTTTTTTTTTTTTTTGCCATCCGAGGAAGAGTCCTGCGGAGTGACTCATCTCGCCAACACGCTCTTAATAGACGCTCAATAGACGCTCTTCGCTGCTAACGGCTAAGGCTACGGAGCGTGCAGCGGACCGGGCAGCGCCGCTCCTCCGGTTCTCCTGTCCGCTCCTGCCCGCTCCTCCTCCCGGTATGATGCCCGGGGACGCCGCCATGACCTCCATCGTCCAGAGAATCGCCCGCCAGGCGCTGCTCACCTTCCGGAGCCCCGGCAGTAAGTCGTTCCCGGAGCACCACGGGAAGCTGCAGAGCCTGGTGACCGAGGTGCGGGCGGCGGACCTGAAGCTGGTCCCGCGCCGGGCGGAGGACGGTCCCGGGGCTCTGCCGTACCAGCACGCGCCGCCGGTCACCTACATGCACATCTGCGAGACGGAGCACTTCAGCATGGGGGTGTTCCTGCTGCGGAGCGGGGCCTCCATCCCGCTGCACGACCACCCGGGCATGCACGGCGTGCTCAAGGTCCTGTACGGGAAGGTCCGCATCAGCTGCTTCGACCGGCCGGAGCGACCGGACCGGGCAGCCGCCCCGCGCCGCTCCCTGCTCCGCTCCACCGGCGTGTACACCGAGGACAGCTCGCCCTGCGTGCTCTTCCCGGACCGGGACAACCTGCACCAGATCGACGCGGTGGACGGACCCACGGCCTTCATGGACATCCTGGCCCCGCCGTACGACCCGGACGACGGCAGGGACTGTCACTATTACCGGGTCCTGTCCGGGGCGGAGGGGGCCGGGCGGGACCGGGACCGGGATCGGGGCCGGAGGAGGTCTGGCTCCTGGAGGTGGCACAGCCGGCGGACTTCTGGTGCGGAGAGGGAGCCGTACCCCGGCCCGGAGGTCCGGCTCTGAGCCCCGGGAAGACCCCCACCGGGACCATAAAACGACTTTGACCCAGAATGTAACTTTATTGCACAAAACTTCAAGTTTGCTTCCAACTGCAAGAAAACTGGAAAAATTGATTTATTTTAAAATTTACAATGAAGAAAGTGGAGAAAAACCAAGACTCCAATAATCTGGAATAAAGTCTGAATCTGAGATTAAAGCTTGTAAAGTATTTTTCATAAAAGAACTGAACAGGGAAAGAAGAAGAAATACTGGATATAACTAAATCAAGTTCCAATATCAGTTTGTGGAGAATTGGAAACTTATTTGGATAAATAAATCCAAACAGTAAGAAGTTCAGATTAAATTCACTCAGGAAATAATCTGAAATGTTCACAATACAAAAAAAGATTATTATATAAATAAATTAAATGCACATTGTGTTGAATTACATTTAGGGAAAGAGAATTTAAAAAATCCCTCATAAAAATTGTTCCCTTTTTTTTTTAGAATGAATTTAAATGTCAGCTTTTATATTTTGTTCTAAAAACAGAAAATATATTTTAAGTGGATACGTGAGGGGACTTTATGTTAAATATAAAGAAACAAATGAAAATGAAACTGATATTTCTGGATCATAATTTCAATTATTTGAAAATTAAAAAAAAATATATTTTTTAAATGAGGTTAAAAAAATCCACATTCCGGCCATTCAAATGAAAACACCAAACTTTAGTTGCCTTTTGGGTTTCTGTTCACATGACGATGGCGCTCGGATCCTCTGAAACATCTTCATGTAAATGTAATCTTAAATTTTTATGTGGAATTTGAAGGAAAATCCAAATGTTGAATTTTGGAAAATAATCTGCACTTTTCAGACTTTAGCAGATTAACGAATATACAGAGTTTGCTGGAGGTTTTCAGGATCAATGTTGAACTTTGCTCAGGATGGTTTCTGTTGATCTGCAGAGAAAATTGAACTCAAAGAGACAAACTGATGCTGCAGTCGAAGACGGTCTGGAAGTTTGGAAGTGGAGTCCCTGAACGCCTCAGAGTGTTTGACCTTCAGATTATAATCCAGATTTCTGTTAAACATGTCTCTGTGGACTTTCTCTATGAAGGTCATTTATTCAGTGTTTTGTATTTTAATTTAAAGACAATTTTTGAAACATATCAATGTTTTCCTCATTAAATTCCCATTTTTCTGCTTAAAAAACTTTCTTCTCAATTTCTTTTGCAAATTAAATTTTTCATTTTTTCCCAATTTTAATGTTCTCTTCAAATTGTACGAAATATCCACAAATCATTTAGTTTAACGCATTTTTTGGGTTTGAAGGCGATTTTTAAATTTCTCCATTCTGCAGAATTCTAATTTTAGTTCAGACTATCCATACTTACAATATTTTGACTTTTTTTTTAATCAAAAACATTTCTCAACTTTTGATTCCTCCAATTTTTTTTTTTTTTTTTTTAATTCTCTCAAAATCTAAATGTTTACAGAAAATTATGGGGATGCACGACTCAGCTTCATCATGGCACACTTTTTGCACGCGGCACTATTGTTCAGGTTTATGTGACGTCACGCGTCAGCAACTCCACGTACCAGCACGTGCTACGTCCGCGGTCTGGAGAGTCTCTCAAATGAATGAGAAAAACAACAAGTAAGACTGACTGTAAATTATGTTCCGAGAAGTTATAGAGAAGTTGCAACTAAATTCTGGGTCTTTCGCAAGGACTGTATGTCTGGATGAATAAAAGGTAATAAATAGATTTATAATCCTATTAAATAAATTCCTGTTTCTGAAACAAGAATCACAACGAAATCATCTGGAAGTCAAAGCTGAAGTGCATCATGTTTCCTGTATTTTATTGAAAGAGAATCATCTTTTTTTTTTTGTTAGCGGTTTAATTTTCCCACCTGGACCTCTCAGGGCTTCTCACCTGTGTGAGTTTCCATGTGGGCGAACAAATGATTCTGCTGACTGAAGCTGTTCCCGCATGTTTCACACGCGTACGGCTTCTCGCCCGTGTGAGTTCTCATGTGGCGGAAAAAGTTGCTCCTGTCGCTGAAGCGCTTCCCGCACGTCTGGCAGCCGAACGGCTTCTCGCCCGTGTGGGTCCTCATGTGAGCCAGCAGGGTGCTCTTGCCCCGGAAACACTTCCCGCAGGTTTCGCAGGAAGACGGCTTCTCGCCCGTGTGGGTTCTCATGTGGGCCAATAAGTTGCTCTTTTCCCTGAAACACTTGCTGCAGGTGTCGCACGGCCAGGACTTCTCGCTGGAGTGAGTCCTCATGTGGCCCAGCAGGGTGCTCCTCTGCCGGAAGCACTTCCCGCAGGTCTGGCAGCGGTGCGCCGGTCGCTGGTGTGGGTCGTCATGTGGCGTCCTAAATTGGACTTGTCCCGGACCCCTTTGCCGCAGATTTGGCAGGAGTAGCGGTACTTCCCCGTGTGCGTTTCCATGTGGTACAGCCAGCCGCTCTTTCCCCGGAACCCTTTGCCGCAGATTTCACAGGAGTACGGCTTCTCGCCCGTGTGAGTCCTGGTGTGGCGCAGCAGGTTGCACTTGTCTCTGAAACCCTTGTCGCACATCTGACAGGAGTAGCGGTACTTCCCCGTGTGAGTCTCCAGTGGTACATCCAGCCGCCCAGGTGTGTGAACCCTTTGCCACATGTCTGGCAGGAGTACGGCTTCTCACCCGTGTGAGTTCGCATGGGCCGACAAATGGCTCCTGACTGTAAAGTGTTTCCCGCATGCGTCGCACGAGTGTCGCCGCTCTTTTTTGTGAGTTTTCTGCGGCTTCTCACCTTGGTGACGCAGTTCGGGACTTCTGTGCTCTGGATTTGTGCCGTGAGACACGAGCTGCTCGCCGTCGGACTCCGGCTCGCTGCGGTCGCTTCCCTCCTCGGTAGAAGTCTCCATGAAGGAATCGCTCTCCTCATTCAGGACGACGTTCTCTGCCTGTGGACTCCTGGAGAACTCCTGGAGCGCCTCATGGACTCGGTGAGGTTCCGACTCTCCTGGTTCTTCTTTAACTGTTTTAGGTTCCGAGTCTCCTGGTTCTTCTTTAAAGCGCTGAGGTTCTGAATCTTCTGGTTCTTCCTTGATGTCTCCAGGCTCTGCTCGCTTCATGTCCACACTGCAGCTGATCAGCTGACTGCCTGAGGACACAAAGAAACACCTGGACTGTCTTCTTTGTGACAATAAAGTCAATGAGCTGCAGATGAAGATCAATGAGATCCTGAGTTGAAGCCTCCAAGACTGTGAACCTGATCAGTGACAGTTTTGCTTAAACTCAGTCATATAAACCAAACTCTGGTTATCGAGTCGTTTTCACATGTTGGTTCGTCTGCTCATACTCACCTCTGGTGGAAACCCTGGTTTGATGGTTAAAAGTGGCGTCCAGCGGGCCGCTCTGAGGAGGGATCTTCTTCTGGAACTGACAGAAGGTTTGTTCCAACATGGCGGCGATGTCTTCAGCCGCAGCAGTGAGTCTCTGGCTGATGGACTGTCTGACTGGCTGGGACAGAACCTCTCACTGTCTGCTTCCTCCTGGTCCGGATGGATCCACGGAGGCTCTGCTCCCTCTGATGCTCCACGATACTGATCAGGTCCGGTTCCTCTGGCTCCTCTTTGATGGCTGGAGGGTCCTGATGCTCCTGGATCAGCCTGGAGTTGGTCTCCTGCTCACAGAGCTGCTCCTCCTTACAGACATTCTGCTGATGGACGTCTGGAAGACAAGAAGGACACAACATCTTTGATGTGAAGACAGAATGAAGAGAACAGGGTCATGGACTCCTGTCTGGCTCCACTGTGGACTGCATGGACATGTGTCTAAAACACCTGGCTCAGGTTAACACGGGAGCAATCCGGTCCATAACACCAGCCGTGGCGTGTCCCTCTCTAAAGCCTCCGTGCGGAAACGCGTTGCAGCAGCTTCCTGCAGGCTTCAGTCGGAGCTGATCGTCTCCGGTGTCCGTTAAACAGACAGAAAGAGCCTGACAGTCCCCGTGAGTCCCTCCATGTGTCCACTGATGTGCTCCATACCTGCCGTGCGGGACTCGGTCTCCAGCAGTCTGCCCTCCTCGTACTGGAGCAGAGTTTGTTGGAAGTCGGTGAAGATTTGTCCCGCAGCAGCAGTCAGTCTGCCGCTGATAAACTCTCTCAGAGCCTGGAGTGAACTCATTGTTGCTGCTGGAAGCAGCTGAAGGATTCCAGCTCCAAACAGCCTCCAGAGCTGCTGCTTCTCTCGGGTTGATGGAGGATCGCAGAGCAGCTGCAGCTTCACACCGCCGCCTGCTGGACACACGAGGAACTGCAGCTCAGATGTCCCAACAGAAAACCGAAAGTGTCTGAGCATCTCTCCTGATAGTTTTTTGAGCTTTGAATGCCCTGGTTCTAACCCTGGACCGGGTTCTAACACCCTGGACCGGGTTCTAACCTGTCCTTTCCATCAGTGTGTCCTCTCTTGTTGACCTGGCTGTGTGTGACCACCACTGTGTGTTTTTATTATCATCAGATTTAACCATCAGGATGCTCCCTTCAGACGGGTGTGTTCCACACTGCCTTTAAAACGGCGGTGGTGAAGCCCCTTCTGAAAAAGAGCAATCCCGACCCTAACGTTCTTCATAACTACAGACCCGTATCTAACTACTGTTAAAGTTAAAGTTGTAGAAAGTTTAGACTTTTTAAATCACAAATAACATTTTAGAAGGACATCAGTCTGGTTGAGTGAACCACAGTACCGAGACGGCCCTTTTAAAGATTTTAAATTACATCAGGTGGAATTTAGAAAGTTAAAAGCTCTCAGTGTTGGTTCTGCTGGACCTGAGTGCCGCATTTGACACAGTAGACCATCACATTTTAATAAATAGACCAAGTCACCCGGTGGGCCTCTCTGGTACTGTTCTTAACTGGGTCAGTTCTTTTCCAGATCGATGTTTTTATGTAAGTATAGATACTTGTCCTCAAGAACCCATGAAATTAGGAGTGGGCTTCCCCAAGATTCAATTTTAGGTCCCATTCTTTTAAGCTCTGCATGCGCTTCTTGGGGACGACATCAGGAGACACGGCATGAGATTCCATAGATACAGCGATGATGGACTCAGGGCCAGTAGAAATCCCTTTAAACTGTATTTCAGACATCAAGTCATGGATGGCAGTGAATTTCCTACAGCTCAACCAGGACAAAACTGAGATTTTAGTTCTCACCCCAGTGGTGTAGTTCTCCCTCATCCTTCATGCCATGTCACCCTGGTGTGAGTGGTGTGAGTGTGTGTGTAAATATGGAGGGTGGCAGAAATGGGTTTATTTTGTAATATTTTAAATGCTGTAAAGCACTTTGCATTGCTTTTAATTATCTGAAAGGTGCTTATATAAACAAAGATTGATAAAAATAAAGAAAGGGAGATAAAAGCCCTCTGTTTGAGAGACCCAGCCACAGTTTGTCCTCAGAGAAAGGAAAAGGAACTCGTCACTACAGATACAGCTAAACAACTGGATTTCACTTAGTGTGTTATGAATTGAGTTCATTTTAGGGCTTGCTCATGTTGGTCTGGGCATTCAAAGCTCAAAAAACTATCAGGAGAGATGCTCAGACACTTGTGGTTTTCTGTTGGGACATCTGAGCTGCAGTTCCTCGTGTGTCCAGCAGGCGGCGGTGTGAAGCTGCAGCTGCTCTGCGATCCTCCATCAACCCGAGAGAAGCAGCAGCTCTGGAGGCTGTTTGGAGCTGGAATCCTTCAGCTGCTTCCAGCAGCAACAATGAGTTCACTCCAGGCTCTGAGAGAGTTTATCAGCGGCAGACTGACTGCTGCTGCGGGACAAATCTTCACCGACTTCCAACAAACTCTGCTCCAGTACGAGGAGGACAGACTGCTGGAGACCGAGTCCCGCACGGCAGGTATGGAGCACATCAGTGGACACATGGAGGGACTCACGGTGACTGTCAGGCTCTTTCTGTCTGTTTAACGGACCGGAGACGATCAGCTCCGACTGAAGCTGCAGGAAGCTGCTGCAATGCGTTTCCGCACGGAGGCTTTAGAGAGGGACACGCCACGGCTGGTGTTATGGACCGGATTGCCCCCGTGTTAACCTGAGCCAGGTGTTTTAGACACATGTCCATGCAGTCCACAGTGGAGCCAGACAGGAGTCCATGACCCTGTTCTCTTCATTCTGTCTTCACATCAAAGATGTTGTGTCCTTCTTGTCTTCCAGACGTCCATCAGCAGAATGTCTGTAAGGAGGAGCAGCTCTGTGAGCAGGAGACCAACTCCAGGCTGATCCAGGAGCATCAGGACCCTCCAGCCATCAAAGAGGAGCCAGAGGAACCGGACCTGATCAGTATCGTGGAGCATCAGGAGGCAGAGCCTCCGTGGATCCATCCACCAGGAGGAAGCAGACAGTGAGAGGTTCTGTCCCAGCTCAGTCAGACAGTCCATCAGCCAGAGACTCACTGCTGCGGCTGAAGACATCGCCGCCATGTTGGAACAAACCTTCTGTCAGTTCCAGAAGAAGATCCCTCCTCAGAGCGGACCGCTGGACGCCACCGTCAGTCCTCATGTGAAGTTAGAGAAGACAGGTGTGTCTGAGTGTGTCCGTCATAAACCCTTCCGGTATCGGTGGTCCCTAGACGCCACAATCACTGAGATGTTTTCTTCTGTCTGTGCAGACCGTCAGCAGCCGGGCCGCAGCTGCTCCACTTCGGACCAGAACCGGGTCCGGCGTCCACAGACGGAGAACCAGAGGACCCCGCCGGCCGCCCCCGTCAAAGAGGAACCCGACTGCAGCGATCCGGAGCTGGAGCTGTTTGTGGTGAAGAAAGAACCGATTCGTTCACGGAGACGTCCGCTGCCGAGGCCAGCGAGCCAGAGTCCGAATCCGCGGTGGGGTCGGACCAGAGACCGGGCCGGAGCCCGGATTCTGGACCGGGCCTGGAACGTCTGGAGTTCCACCAGGAGGAAGATTCACCCGGGAAACGGCAGAACCCGATTATCCTGCGAGACGAGAAGGGCTACTCGTGTTCTCAGTGCAGCGAGACGTTCAGGAACCGGCGCAAGTTCATCAGCCACCGGAAGGTGCACCGCAGCGCCGAGCCCACGTGTGCCTCACCTGCGGCAAGCAGTTCAAGTTCAAGTACAAGCTGCTGCAGCACCACCGGTGTCACACGGGGGAGAAGCCCTTCTCCTGCGAGCTGTGCAGCAAGACGTTCCGGCAGCAGGGCGACCTGGTCAGGCACATGAGGACTCACACGGGCGAGAAGCCGCACAGCTGCGACACGTGCGGGAAGAGCTTCAGCCGGCAGGGCCACCTGGCGCGGCACATCAAGACGCACACCGGCGAGAAGCCGCACGCCTGCGAGGCCTGCGGGAAGGGCTTCAGCACGCACGGCCACCTGGTGCGCCACATGAGGATTCACACGGGCGAGAAGCCGTTCGCCTGTGGCACGTGCGGGAGGAGCTACACCTCCAACTGCTCCCTGCTGTTCCACATGAGGACGCACACGGGCGAGAAGCCGTACACCTGCGGGACGTGCTGGAAGAGCTTCACGGCCAAACGCTCCTTGATGCTGCACATGAGGACTCACACGGGCGAGAAGCCGCACTCGTGCGAGACGTGCGGCAAGAGCTTCAGCCAGCAGGGTCAGCTGGTGCAGCACACCAGGACGCACACGGGCGAGAAGCCCTACATCTGCGGGACGTGCGGGAAGAGCTTCAGCCAGCAGGGGCCGCTGGTGCAGCACATGAGGATGCACACGGGCGAGAAGCCGTACATCTGCGGAACGTGCGGGAAGAGCTTCATTTCCAAGGGCTCGCTGATGTTCCACATGAAAAGTCACACGGGCGAGAAGCCGTACGCCTGCGAGACGTGCGGGAAAAGCTACAGCGAGCAGTCCAAGCTGATGGTCCACATTCGGTCTCACACGGGCGAGAAGCCTTTCAGGTGCGCACCTGCGGGAAGAGGTTCATCACCAAGTCCGTCCTGAAGAAGCACACCATGCTGGTCCACACGCAGTGCCAGCCGTCCTCCTGCGGCGCGTGCGGGAAGACGTTCACGTCCGACCTGTCGCTGTCGCTGCACATGAAGAGACACGCGCTGGAACACTCCCACGCCTGCCACACCTGCGGGAGAACCTTCCCGTACAGGTCCATGCTGTCCAACCACATGCGGAGTCACGAGTAGGCCGCTCTTCGTCACATCTGTCCCATCATGCTCCCCGAACGGGTCAAAGTGCTCTTTACCGAGAACAGAGACGCTCATTTACAAAACAGGCCAAGCGCAGCCGCTTTGTACCTGATGCTGGTATCGATGTCGGTATCGATGCATCCCTAAAAAAAAAAAACTTTATTGAAAGCAAAACCAACCATAGAGCTGAAAGTTAAAGTCATGATGCAGTTTATGGGGAACATTTGCAAACAATCTGCAGGAAGTTTGAATTTTCTGCTTGTAATCATGTTGTAGGTTACAAAAAAAAAGAAAAGACCCAAATATATATTCATTCCTTTGTAAAGTGGTGTTTAAATGAAATGTGTGAAGACTTCCTCTGTGTTTGTGATGAATCTCGTACAAACCTTTCAGAAAGTGTCGCCTCTGTTTCGTACGACAGCGTGTTAAAAGATGAAGGTCGACGTCGAAAACCTTTCAGCTTTGGCAAACTTATTTATTCCACTTCCATGTTTTCTATTTATTGGATTTTATTCTCGGCTTTGTGACGGTTTCCTCGGCTCAGTGTCGTCCTGTGTCCTCGTGTGGAGCTTGTTGTCAATAAAGGTCGATTGAAGTCACTTCTTGTTTCAACTTGTTTTTTATGATTTCAGAATAGGGGCGTCTTTTTTAAATAATTCATCATACTTCAATTTTAAAATGTTAGTTTTGGGAAATAATTCATGTTTTAGTGATTTATTCATCATTTGTGCGTCATGGAGCTGGGTGATTCTCTGAATTCGGTGCTCTTTGAGTTCTCATCTGATGAAGGCATATTTGAACCTCAGAGAAAATAGGAATTCCCACCTTTGGGCATGAAATCCAAATGAATGTGAAATATTATGATTTAAAAGGGACTGGCTGGTGCAACATTCAACCCCGTAACAGCGCTTCAACCATGTAAAAGTGCTGTTTCGTTACGGGGTTGAAGATTTTAGCTAAAAGTAGTCACACATCCACATTAGCTAGGATGTAGAGCATCATATACCATGAGGAAAACAAGAAATTCATGTATTTTACCAAGACAATTATTTGCTTTTACTCAAACAATAGTAAGTATCATTTATGTATGTAACAGAGTTGAAAGGTTGAGCTTGACGATGTCAAGCTGATGATAAAAACAATTAAATATCACAAAAGAAGTATGCTAACACTTTCCTCTCTTAACAATGTGTGGGAAAATGATGAGAGATGTCACTTTCTGGATGCTGAAGAACTTGGGCTGACCATTATTTGAAAAGGGGGAGGGTTGATATGGTGTTACGGGGTTGAACAAAACTGAGGGACATGGTTAAATATAGCCATTGTATACATTTTTAATGTATTTTTCTTATATTTCTTTATTTTAGGTAATCATAGACAGGAAAATTATTATATTAGCAAAAAATATATAGTTACTGGATATTTTTATTTGGTTTAATTCAATGAAAAAGTAACTTTGGTAAGTGGGGACATGTACATTTGGCAGACCTCTAGGCCTCAACAAGTCATAAAATTTTTCTAAACATAATTTTAAAATATATTGTGTGCTATAATGCAAATACACATGGATCCTTCAATTTCTTGATTTAAAATGCCTTTTGTGATTGACTTTATATGAAAATCTTTGAGGTAAAAGCGTGGGACACCAAAGTGCACCGAATTCAGAGAATCACCCAGCTGCTGTCCGCAAGCTGTAAGTCTGTGATAACTGCAGGTCCTGAACAGACACTTTTTTTTATTTGATTGTTTTAAGTCTCCATGGAAGACACAACGATGAGCTCCAACTTCACCTCTGGAAAGTGTATCTTTTTGAAGACTGGCAGGCATAAAATGTGACATTTATTGTGAATAACCTGTCTTGACTGTTTTGAGCGCTCAGTTGCAGTTCCACGTGTGTCCAGCAGGCGGCGGTGTGACGCCGCAGCTGTTTTGTGATCCTCCATCAAACCGAGAGATTTATATATATAACGGATTTATTGTTATATTATATAGATTTAGATTATAACGGACTCCTGAGACGATCAGCAGGAAGCATTGATATATACAAACACAACATATGCGAAGCTGCAGCAGCAACGCGTTTCCCCGACGGAGGCTTTAGAGAGGGACACACAACACCGGATGGTCCTTCTGTTAACGGAGTCCTCCTTCCGGTTCTCCGAGAGCAGGTGGAAACAACACTGGTGGAGTTTTCATTATTATTTATTTCAGGAGATTTTATTCAACATCGGCGTGATTCATTTGATTCATTTTTAAACATTTTAATAACGATGTTTTCAGATTAAAGCCTGATTATTTCAGGATTACGCACAGAAAAACGAAAGTCCTTTGACTTCCAACAATCCATCAATGTAATAAGAACTGTTCTATACACAAAGTGCGTGATTATATATCTATAGATGTGTACAGAAAATACAGCAAGACCACTTTATTCAACAGCCAGAAGAGAATGGTTCGAATGTTGGCATTAATTAAACAGATACAGATATTTTAAATAAGCACTGTACATATTATTAAGTAGAAAAATATGAATATATAGACTAAATGTGCAGATACACTAAACAGATGTATAGACATATAATTTCAATGCTTGCTGTGGCTTAACATTTCAGTGAATTTTTTAATTAACAACTGAAAATGAACGCTGTGTCAAAATGAACTGAGGCCTCATTCACACAGTAATATTTTAAGTCAAAACACCTGTAAAACTATCAATGTGGGCTGTAAAACTATATATTTTGGACATTTAATTCTATTTTCTGCCAGAAGTTATCATTAAAATTGCTTATATGTTGGGATTGTATTAATGTTTGGTGATAATTGTTTGGTTTTTGTGATAATAGACATGATCACATTTTCACTCTGTGTGGGTGTGTGTGTGTGGTGTGTGTGTGTGTGTGTGTGTGTGTGTGTGTGTGTGTGTGTGTGTGTGTGTGTGTGAAGCGAGTGAATGTGAAATAAAAGAGGCCTGGAGGATGGAGCCTTGAGGAACCCCACCCACGGAGTCATAATTAGCTGTTGACACAGAATCGGCCCTGAGTAACAATAAAGATCTAAACCAATTTATGCAGTGCCACAGATTTCAACCATTTTCAGGTCTGCCGAGCAGTGTGTTGTGATCAACTGTGTGGAAAACAGATCCAGTTACACTCAAAGACTCGATGTGTCGTCATGTAGCCTACTGCACTTTCTGTGCGGTGGTTTGAACTCATTCTGGCAGGTTTGATATGGGCGTAGTATTATTACTGATCACTGACGCATCCATCCGTCTGAGGTTTCTTCAACCAAAGACTACTCTGTCTCTGGCTGGAGTTATGTATCATTGATGGTTTGTGACTTCAGAGCTGCAGTTCTCTACACGTCGTTGACGGAGCTGAGGGCAGAGCTGGCAGGCTGGTGAAGGTCCAGGTAAAGAACAGAGACCCAACATTTAGCAAACCAGTCTATCACCAACATTTCTGGGTTCTCAGTAACCTAGACCCTCCGTATCGGTGCATCCCCACTGAGAAGTGACTGACTGTAACCGACGGTAACATCCATCCATCCATTATCTACTGCTTCTCCTTCTCAGGGTCGCGGTGGCTGGAGCCAATCCCAGCTGCTGTGGGCAAGGCCGACTGTAACACTGTAGCATATTAAAGACTTCTTCACCAAATTTACTTTCTCTATTTATTTAAAAGAACAAATAAGAAATAGTTACATGTCTGCGTGACAGTGAAAATATATTTTCAATAAATTAGTATAAATTTACATGAATTAGTTGACAACTTTTGATGGAACATATTGTCTGAAGTTTTTTTTGTGCATTGATGAAGATTGATGAATATGAGCAAATGACAAAATGAGAAACGTAACATGGTGAGATCAATGCTGCCTGTGGAGGAGTTTCTATAAACAACAAAGCGTGAGGGTTGTTCTTCAGAATGATGTATAGTTACACTTGGTTGCTCAGGGGTAAAATATAATGAGAGTGAGACAGAAAGAGAGAGAGAGACTGTCAAGTCGGTCCACATGTTCCTCCGCTCTACAATGGGTGGCTGGAGGTGAAGCTCTGGAGCCCGGATGGATCTCAGATCTGAAACACACAGAAACCTTGCTGTCAGCGGAGTCGCCATCTTGGGTGGGTCTCCCTTCTACTGTGCAGAGATGATGAATGATTTTCGATAAATATAAACGTGAGCTGGATCAAAGGTAAAGATCTGCGCGAATGTTTGCACCGAACCATGTGGCTATTGGTGTGTATTCAGTTAACTGTGGATATTTTACTCATACATCATAAGGATGTGTCCTCATCCAAGATGGCGCCCACACTGCCCCCACATCCAGTCTGCCTCTGTGTCTCTACGCTCCTCCGTCTGCCTGTCCATGCTCAGCAGTCCAGTCGTTTTAGAGGAAATATTCCAGCTGCTTCGGTCACGCCAGTCTGTTCAGACTTTGAGGAGTTTCAAATCAGCGTTTGACGCACATAAGGTCTGAGCCGGGAGTCTGTGCATCCGTTAAAGTCTTCCGGTCCATGGAGCGTCAGATGCTCAGAGGTGAGACAAGATTCACACATCTTTATCATGGCGCTTAAAATATATAATTTATCACAGGCTCTTCTTAATAAAAAGAATTTTTCTCATACGGTGTTGAAATTATTGAAATTATATAGTTCGTCGTTGTTTGATGGAATTTCAATTAGTGTCCTTTTTTACCTGTTTAAATAACTACATCCTAAAACTGCAATTAATCTGCTTTATTCTGCATGATTACAACTGACAACACTGTTACGACAGAATCTTAGTAAATGTAAGGAGTATTCTTCTAAAAAGGTCGATGCTTTCTAACCACATTTAATATTCGGATGTGAGAAATTACAGCTTAGAAAAACATGTTTTAAGAGTTTAATGCCAAAGAGCCTGAAGAGCATGTGTGAGTGACGCACATGAAGTGGCCCACGGGCCAGATGTTTCCCACCTGTGAGTGTGAACATTTGGTAATTGAATCAGGATTTCTCTTGAGTACTTCTCGTCCTCTCACACCGGTGAGAGGTTTGATTCTTCGGAGTGAAGGACTGGTTCAGTGGTGGTCAGCATGCTCAGCTCACAATCACTGTATCCCCGGTTCGAGTCCAGGCCGGGGGGTCCGTCCCGTGTGGGGTTTCTCTCTCGGGCCCTTCTGTGAGCTGTTCGCCACATTTCTCCCTGACCTTATGGTGTTTTCTGCTTCAGGTTTCCTGAACAGGGAGCAGCAGCCACCAGAACCCTCCTGATCAAAGAGGAACCGACGTCTCCACCAATCAGCTGCCTCCAGAGAGTCGTCCAGATCCGCAGAGGCCGCTCACCAGCAGAGACCACCGGACGTCACCCGGGTCAAGTCCCAGAGAACAGGTGAGAAACGTGACTGTGAATGGTTTACCGTTTCCATGGAAATGCAAAGGAAAATGATGCATTTTCACTTGAATGTTGTGGAATTGAAGCATAAGCAGGTGCATCATGGGAGTTCACCTTGTTCAGGGCGTTCCTGATTTCTGTAGCGTGAAGCAGAAAGCAGAATGAGGTTTTCTGATCAAGAATGATGAATTCAGGTGTGTGTGTGTGTGTGATGTGTGTGTGTGTGTGTGGCAGCAGGTAACATTGACAGTCTTCATGTTGGTGGTGATTTTCACATTGTGCTTCCAGTTTGCTGTATTTCTGTTGTGAAAGTGAGGCATCACATTAGTGACTTCCTCTTGTGCCATCAGACAGGCCTTCACACCAACGAGGAGAGGAGGAGGAGCAGCTCTGGAAGGAGGAGGAGAGGAGGAGAGGAGGAGCAGCAGCTCTGGAAAGAGGAGTGTGTGTCCGATGCGGACGAGGAGAAACCTGAAGGTCCAGATAATGATGGAGGACCAGACAACCTGATCTCATCCAGATTGAACCAGAAGTCCTGCAGATTAAAGAGGAGGAGGAGGAGAGGAGGGAGGAAGAGGAGGACAGGAGGAACCAGATCATCTCCCAGTAGAGCATAACCACACAAACTAGATCCTTCAGTTTAAAGAGGAACAGGTGGAATTTAAGTTGGAAGAGGGAGAACCAGGAACTGATAAAAACAGTTTGAACTTTGACCTCTGTGAAACAGCCTTCAGAACATTTCCCAGACTCATCACACAGCTGATGCACAGTCCTCTGAACCGCCCGGAGAGCGATCTGTGAGGAGGGAGCGGGCGAGACGTGGCGGAGGTGAAGCGTCCTCTCTGGAGGGCGCTCGAGCCGCGACGCTCAGGCGCTCGCGCACAGAGAACTCACGCCGGTGGAAACCCGCCTTCGTGCCGGCTCTGCGGCAAACCTTTCAGACACAAGAGTGCTTTGTTGCGCCACATGGAGATCCACACGGGTGAGAAGCCGTTCCGCTGTCAGACGTGTGGGAAGCGTTTCGGTCAGCAGAGCAACCTGCTGTCCCACGGGAGAACTCACACGGGCGAGAAGCCCTGCACGTTGTGAAATATGCGGCAAAAGCTTCACGGCGAAGAGCTCCTTGCTGGACCACATGAGAACACACACCGGTGAGGAAGCCGCATTCGTGTCAGACATGCGGGAAACGTTTCAGTCAACAAAGACATTTGATTGTCCACGTGAGAACTCACACGGGTGGGAACGTCTGTCCTTGTGAAACGTGTGGCAAAGGCTTTAGAGGATAGGAACGCGCTGTCGCGTCACATGAAGACGCACACCGTGAGAAGCCACATTGTTGTGAGACCGTGTGGAAGAGCTTCAGTCAGCAGAGCAACCTACTCGTCCACATGAGAACGCACACAGGGAGGCCGTACAGCTGCCACACCTGCGCCAAGAGTTTCGCTGTGAAGAGCACCTGCTGCACCACGTGAAAAAGCCACGACGGCGAGAAGCCGCACTCGTGTCAGGCCTGCGGGAAGAGCTTCATGAGCAGAGGATTTACGGTCCACATCAGAACTCCACACGGTGAGAAGCCTTTCGTCTGCAGCGCCCTGCGGAAAAGGGTTCATTAATTCATCTGCGCTGAAAAAACATACGATCGTAAATAACTCGGCTGGAGAGCCGTGTTCCGGTCAGGCATGTGGCAAAACCTTCAGACACCGTTTCTCTCTGTCGGGCCCACATGAGGACCCACAGGCCCGAGGAGCCGCGTCGCCTGGTCCCGACCTGTGGAGTCCGCCTCACTGACAGGGCGGACGCTTCTCTGCCACATGAAAACTCACACGGGGGGAAATTTGTATTCTTGTAGCGCGTGTGGAAAACATTTTGGAAACAAGAGCAACTTGTTGCGCCATTCCAGAACTCACTCAGGCGAGAAGCCGCACTCTTGCAGCACATGTGGAAAAGTTTCAGTCAACAGAGTCCCGTGTTGGCCCATGGCAAGGAATCACTTCAGTCAGAAGCCTTATGCTTGTGCGAAAATGCAATGAAACATTCAGCACCAAGAGTAATTAGTCATCTCACACTCGGACTCACAACCGGTGAGGAATCAGAGCTTCAGAACCTTCCGGTGAGAAAATGGGAGATTCCAGCTTAAAGAATTTATGGTGTAAAATAAGTTGACTGAATTGACTTTCACTCCTTTATTCACATTCATTGGAGTGGTGTTTTCTGAAGGGTCTGAACAGAAATCCTAAATACCAGTGCCTTTTAAGTTTTACTTGCCACCAAGGGTGTCAAACATAAGGCCCGTGAGCTAAAACCAGCCTGCAGGAGACTGAAGAGGGCACTGTGTCCGCCTCAGATAAACTTTGTCCTCTTCAAAACCACATTATTCTTAATTTCTCATGACTGTTGTAATAACGATTGAAAAACCTTTTATACTCACATTTTCTTTCATGAAGCACAAAATCCATTCTTTTTATTCAGACTTCAACATTTAAACAAGAAAATAACTGGCAAATGAAATTTCAAGATGTCATCAAAACGGTTTGAATTCTAATGATCCCTCAATATTTTGACCAATATTAAAGTTATGAAAACAAAACATTAAAAATGTGATGCTGTGTTTTTTTTCCCTTAATTAATTCAGAGGTTTTCTTTCCATTTGTCTTTAAAAAGAAAGTCTAATTTTAATTTAATGTACACAAAAGCATAAACGAGGATGGAAACAATCCCATGAATCAATCTGATTATATTAAATAATGTGAGACTCATGAAGCTTTTATTTTGCATCAACAGGAAGTATCAGTCCTTCAGAATAAAAGCCTCAGTGTTTAAGTTGCATAACAACAAAACATGAAAAATCTTTGACTTTCTCGTATTCAGGCAGAAATGTAGGAAAGCATCGAAAAACAATGTGTTCTCTGAAAGGTTCAGATTATCAAACCCAGTCATCGCATTACATCACATCACATGCCAACCAATGGGAGTGTCTCACCTTTGTCCTGCCCCAGTTTATGACGTCAGCATGTCTCTCCAGAACCTTTATGACATCACTGTGTAGGTTGATGGAATGTTGTGTCTATTTTTAGCTCAATAAATGGACACTATTGTAACTCTGTTTCTATTTTTAGCTCAGTAAGTGAGGCTGTCACTGAAACCAGGAGGCTGCTCTAATTGGCAGAATAAAATTAAGTATTAATAACATGAAATATTGAAAACAAAAACAAATGTGATTGTGGAACATAATTGTGCATAATTAATTAAATATTCAAAAAAACAAAAAACTTGTTGGATAACAAAGCTTCAATTTTTAAAAACAAAAAAAAAAAAACAAACAATGATTGAAGATTAAAAACTATTTCCAAAAGGAATTACAAAATTCTTTTGAAATAAAGCTGAAATGTTGAGTATAAATACTTCAGTTGAGGTTTTTTTTATGTCTTGGAAACAGGAAATACTGAAATGAAAACATTTAAGAATGAATGTTGGTACATGAAAAAAAGATGCAGATGAATTATCATTTGGAATCTAATGTTTCAATGTAAGAAACAAAGTTTTGAGGAAACTTTCCAGGAAAACTACAATTAAACTGTCAACATGGAATTATCAATTATTTGCTTTGATTAAAGTTAAGTCATAAATAAAGGTAAAATATTAGGACAACAGCCTTTTAAAGTAAAAATGTGGGGAGAGGTTAAAAGGATTGAAGAAAATATCAAGATCTAAGATAATTTATAAATTTGACAAATGTCATAATACTAAAGAAAATGTGAAGGTATTTAGCATTTTTACGGAAAAATTTTAAAAAAATGAGACTAAGTGAAATTTTTGACTATAAAGTGGTTTGAAAATGACGTTGAAATAAAGAAGAAATGTCATTGTTGAGGAAAAATCAAAATTATCAGAATTACAAAAGTTTCTGATGAGGCAAAACATTAGGCACAAATCGTAAACTTTTAGGATAAGGAGAGTCTTCAGACAAACAGTTTCAATGTCATAATGCCAAATGTTCAGTCATGTTTAATGACTAATGTTTAAATTTAGAATAAAATAAAAATGTGTAATTTTCCCCAATTACTTTCGGTTTTTGATTGTAAATAAAATGATATATGAAATAAAGACAGAATGTTTTGTGGGAAATATGTGATAAAATGGCTGGAAGAATGATGATATTTAAGATCAAATCATGAATAAATGTTGGAATTCATTGACATAAGCAGGAACTTTTTTGAAAAATTGAAAAAGAAAGACACACTTTGGAAAGGCTTGAAAATGAAAATGACTCAAGTTCATATTTTAGAGAAAGTCACTACAACATTGAAATTACAACTTGACTATAATCTTAATTAAACTAAAAAATGTTCAATAAAAGTGTAATCCTTGACAGAAATTGAAATGTGTTTTAAATAAAGCGGAAAAACTTCAGATGAAAATATAAAATTTAGGGAAAAAAACAGTAAAAAAGTATATTACAGCACATTTTGACAGAAAGTTGTCCAAAGTCGGAGAGTAATATGAGACACAATATGAAGTTTACACTTTGAGGGAAAATTTTTGAATTGCAAAAATAGACCATTTGAAAGGATGGAGTGTGAATGTTGAGAAGGAGTCTGAAAGAATAAAATCGTGCCACATGTTGAGAGTGGTTTTGTTTATTTCTTGTTTATTCTGAAAATATGAAATTAAAAGAAAGCCTCTTCTGGTCCTGTCACGACTCCAGTCCAGATTCTCCTGGACTCAGTTTTAGAGTCGACATCTGTCCTTAGTGTTAATGCTTACAGTGTATTGTTCTGTGTGTGTGTGTGTGTGTGTGTGTTGTGTGTGTGTGTGTGTATGTGTGTGTGTGTGTGTGTGTGTGTGTGTGTGTGTGTGTGTGTGTGTGTGTACACATGTGTGGTTTATGCCTATATACTCTATTGTAAACAAACATTTTGAAATTTTTCTGAAGTGAAACGCAGTAACGTTTTCACTGGAGCTTCAGTGTCTGCAGTGGTGAGTGTTACTCAAAGACAAAACAGGGCCTGTGCTACAAAAATAACTTCATTTTCTTCAGTTCAACCAAAAAAAAACCCCTCTGAGACAAGATTTAAAACAAAAACTGTAAAAAGATCCATGGCTTAGGAAGAGTTTTATCCAACAAAGCATCAACTTTTCTCTCCTGATTCAGCTTTGAATTGGTCGATGTCATTTTAAAATGTGTCCAAATGTGAAATTTTTCAAGACGCTCGACAACATTAAAAGTTTGTACAGAGACTTTTAAGATAGAGCAGGAGTCTCCATCTCCATCCTGGAACAGTCAGAAAAGGTTGAGCTTCACCTCTGACCTTCCTCCTTCTCACTACAAAGTCAAGATTCCTCAGTTCATCTGACTCAGAGGAGGATTTCAGGCCACCTTAACGACGCCTTAAAATCTGTCTGCGGATGTAAAGAGCTTGAGGCTGTTTATGATCTCTGCGCTGCGCAAATAACATAGAACGCTACCCACCTCTGGCCTCTGGCACGGTGTGTGAACACTGAAGTGGAAGTTGGTGTCACTATTTGCGCAGCGCAGTTAGCAGATCGCGCCCACCACCTGAAAGCTCGTGAATTTTCTGAAGATTGTGAATCAGATGTCAGAGTCTCGGCTGGGGAGCTGGGTTTGTGGTTTGTTGGTTTGTTGGTTTGTTGGTTTGTTGGTTTGTTGGTTTGTTTGAAGTCGTTTTTTCTCTGATTCTCCCTGATTTTTTGTGATGATTGGACCTGCGCGAGCTCTCAGCGCGCGTTCAGGAGGATTTCTTCTCCTTCTGCCTCAGGTGGATCTTCATGTGCCGCCTCCGCTCGTCGCTGCGCGCGAACTTCCTCCCGCACGTGTCGCAGGAGAAGGGCTTCTCGCCGGTGTGCGTGCGGATGTGCGTGGTCAGGTGGTCGCTGCGGCTGAAGTTGCGCATGCAGATGCGGCACTGGAACGGCTTGTGGCCCGTGTGGATGCGCAGGGGCGGCTCAGCTCGTCCGACCGGGAGAGAAGCGCCGGTCGCAGCTCTCCGCCGGGCACGGGTACGGCCGCTGGTGCACCGGCGTCTTGCTGGGTCGGTTCGGGTACTTCCTCGGTCTGAGGATCGGTCTGAGGGGTAAGTTCTGGTGGCTCGGGAAGGCAGCGGCCATCGGGCCCTCGGTGCCCGGTGACGGCGCACCGAGCGTAAAGTTCCTGATGGTGTTGAGGGGCGTGAGGGGCGGGGGCACGCGGAGGGGGTCCAGCGGGTACGGGAGGGCTTTCCTCTCCGGGAAGGCGGCCTGGACGTCCCTCTGGCAGCTCTGCTGGTAAAAGCCGCCGTACTCGGGCATGATGGAGAGCACGCGCGGCACCGTCCACGGCGGGTTTGGAGGCGGAGCTGTAGGGCGGGGGCGGGTGGTAGGACGTGGGCCAGGTATCCCCCCGCCGCCGCGGGGTCCTGGTACAGTCCCCGCTGCAGGAGTACGACGGGACCGGGTGAGCTTGGGGGTGTGGGGGCGCGTACATGTGGCTGATGTCCGGCTGCCCGTGCGCCATGGTGCCGTCCCGCGCGTCCTGCGCCGCCGCCTCTCCTCCTCCTCCTGCGTAAACACCTGGCGAAGCTGGGGGCGACCCGGACGCCGTGGCGGGTCCCGGGGCCGCGATGTCCGCGCTGACCACGTCGATGACGTCTCCCGGGGTCCACGGTCCTCCGGCGTCTCGGGAATCCACCGAAAACTTCCCGGTAAAGGCCACGGGGTGCGCGCGTAACTCCGCCACGTAGTGCGCCAAGTCTCCGTGGAACAGCGGCTCACCTGGAAAACAAACAGAGGGGCACACCGTGAAAACCCTGCCCGTCACTTTGAAGCGCGCCCGTGAGGCCGGTGCCACGCGCTTACCGGGTTTCCCCTCATCCTCCTCCTCCTCCTCCCCTGCCGCCTCCTCTTTAAAGACTATGGGTGGATGCGAGGACAACCCTGCCTCCACATCTTTAGAGAGATTCTCCACGAGGCTGCTGAGGGAAACTTCGTCCATCAGCACTTTGGCGCTCATCGCGAGCCGGAGGCGATTCCCGGTCCGTGTTCGTCTCCAGTTCGCTGCCTTCACGCCCCGCAGACGCGCCGCTCGCCCCGGCCCGTTCCGCCTCTCATCTCTTTACAAATAGCTTGTTGATGGCGCAGTATGGTTATAAAGGGAACCTCCGGGTGTCCCGTGACGTCATTCACCAAATATGGACTTGGTTTTTATAAAAAATAGAAGATGAGAAAGAGGGAACTCCAGAAATAGGACCGCGGAGCTTCCCGTGACGGAAAGACGCGCAGGGGAAATAAAGGGATGAATGAGTGAATAAAAGCACAGCTGATCCGGATTTTATTATTGACCTTAATGGTAAACAGCACGCGCTTCACGCCGCTTTCAGCCCCTTGAAGAGATGAGAGAAAAAAAGCACCATCTTTCGGAATTCCGGTCACACTTTTCCCATAAATGGATCCTCCGGTGAGGGTGAGAGGACCTCCGCCTGCTTATATGGCTGGTATCCGGATAGATTGCCTTTGTGCCAGCTGAGCCCACACACTGACTGCACACACTCACACACACACACACACAGAGCCGTGTGTTTTCTCTGCTGTCAGGACCAGATTATCACTGCTCGGACTGGAGATCAGTGGGAGAAGAATCACTGGATTCATTTCCTCGGGAAGCTGCAGTCTTGGACAAAAATGGAGAGGAGGAACATTTCAGAGGAAATGTTTGAAGGCATCTGACTGCATCTCCTGAGAAACATCAGAAATGGATTTAAGATGGAAAAAAAGACTCCGAAGTCTCAGGAAATGGCTTGACTGGAGGCAGATATGAAACGAACGGATGTGAAAAGAAGACCGTCCTCATGACTTCCCTCTCAAGTGACGGATACGTTTACAGCTTTTCAGTGTGCTTTTACCAAATCTGCAAAGTTTTCTTTCTAAACTCATGACTCACCCAGTCGCCAAACATTAGATAACTGTCTTACGTAGGTCCATCACAGATTGTCAGATTCCCACAATGTGATGATGCTTCACAAAGAAGCTTCAGTTCAAACAACATCCTTCGAATAATTGTGATGATTTACTGAATGTGTCCTCGAGAGACAGACAAAAGATCCTCTTCCCCTCTGCCGCCTCCCTCATGAACAAGGCGGTATAACTCCACATTTACTTTACTGTTTAACACAGTTTTTCCTCAATCGTTGAATGATTCTCGTTGGTTTAGGAGGTTGGGGACACGGGAGTCCCGAGTGGACCTTCAAGACCTCCAGCTTTGGGACAGAAGCTGTCCTGGCGGCAACCAAAAGGACACTCGGTGGATCCCAGCAGTTTGGGAGGCTGTCCAGGTCAAAGAGGAGGTCTTTGGGACCTGAGTGACTCAGAGGTACTGACAGGCTGGACCAGATCTGAGGCCTGGGAGGAATTCAGAGTCCACGGAGACGGACTTTCACTTGGCCTCAAAGATTCGGGGAAACTCTGCAGCAGCTCCGAAGGTGTCTGTCTGGAGCTGAGGGGACGTCCTCTGGCCCGGGGTGAGGAGGACATCGGAGGTGGAAGGAGGACTTCGAGGATCTCCTGAACCGGTAACTTTTTTCATGTTTACTTCCACAGTCCAGGTGTTTTGTAGGCCTGGAAAAGGCCTGCGACCGTGTAAACCGAGTTGAGAGAGGTGCTTATAGGGAGCATGCACCTCCGACTGAGAGGACAGAGACGACTGGACTCTGCACCAAGACTCCACAACTAACTGAGAGGGAACCAAGGCAGACAAGTGAAATAGTGTGTTGGTTTCTAAATGCCTGACTTTAAGATTGTTTGGTGTTTTCAGACTGTTTTCCTCTTATTAATATTAAACCCTGAAAAGGCCACGAGGTGGTGTTTTCCTGTCTGAATTGAGCCGTTAGAAAGCTGAACTGATCACAGATTTATTTCCTTCAACAAACTAGGAGGCAGTGGACGATGATTCAGAAGTGGCTCTAACTTCAAGTTCTTCCTGAAACACTGATCGAAGTCTCAACGTCACATGGCGGTGAGTAAAATAATCCAGAATGGTTTAATCTCTCAGCGAATTTTCGATTGATAAAGAAAAGGTGTGTCACTGGAGTCAGCTTTAAAACTAGCATTATCCTCAGACCTGAAGAACAAACTAGTGTTCTGTGACAGGAACTGGTGATCCATGTTGAACCCTCCAAAGGAGCGCTGATCCTTCTACAGGGAGGCTCCGTAAACCGGCGCTAGCTTTGCCAGATGTGACAACTCAGGTTGAGGCTGGAGAGAGGCAAGGCTTTGTGACCTCCAGGGCCTCTGGAGAACCATCGTCCAATCACATTACAGAATACGATGACAGGGACATTTGTAACGTCAGTGCATCAAAACACAGCGGCGGTCAGCAGAGTGTTTTAGCTTCATGCTCGTCAGCTTGTGAGCCGTTTGCGTTGACCGTTTCCACAGTGTGGTTTCACATTTTCAGATCAAGCTTTAGCGTTCGGTTAGCGAGCAAGTCGATGCGCTAAGTGAGAGTTAGCTTGTCCGATATCTCACGCTGCTGGTCACTACCAAACCTTTCAGCTAACCCGTATCCGAAGCCCCATTTTCACAACAGTGTTTTCAAGTGAAAATGGAGAATGTAGTTTTCACGCTGTGTTTGGACGCTGGCTGTTTACGTGACAACGGTACTCAGAGTCACTGAAAACACAACTTTTTGAAAACACTACAAATCTGTTTCTGTGTAAATTATAAAAAAAAAAAAAAACTTTTTCCAAAGGCTGCTACTGTGCACGGCCTTGATCAGTTCTTCTGCACATGCTCAGTAGATGAGACAGAACAGTGTTTTCCTTCCTTCCTCCCCTGGTCCCGGTCCTGGTCCCAGTCCAGATTCCCCTGGTCCTGGTCCCTGGTCCTGGTCCTGGTCCTGGTCCTGGTCCCAGTCCAGATTCCCCTGGATTTGATAGTTGATTATTGACATTTGCCAACTCCATGCGAATGTCCGTGTTCTCATATTGTTAATGTTCTTAGCGTAATGTTCTCTGCAGGAAACCAACTCGCGGCCCAACATGTTCGCTGCATCGCTTTCATGGTTTCTGTGGCTGCTGTGAAAATGGACATCGTTTGAATATGTTGCCGTGTAAACGCAGATCCTTTCTGAAGCGAAGCGTTTTCACTCAAAACGCCGTGTTTCAGGGTTAGCATGTTCACTCAAACACACCCAGTACTACTGAGGAACTGCCACTGACTGGATTTAAGTTGGGAAAGGAGCATAAAAACTCATCAAACGAACCTCGATTCAGATGAAATCCGGTCAACAGGGAGTTAAAGACGCCGCACAGTGAAAGCAGGACAGGAAACAGAGTTTCAGCACGAGTTTCTGAAACTCCATGATTGAGCCGTGATTTGACTGTTTTACAGAAGACTCTGATGAGTGGGGTGTGTGTGTGTGTGTGTGTGTGTGTGTGTGTGTGTGTGTGTGTGTGTGTGTGTGTGTGTGTCCTGCTGTGTGCTCGGAGAGTAAACACGTCCTGTTTGATGTGCACATCAGAAAGACCCTCGAGTCTTTCAACGCCCACTGCTGCAAAAATGCTGCTGCGTATTGTCGCTGTGTGGCGAACCGCCCACCGCCGAGGCAGATGGGGGTTTGCTCGCTGTGCACGCACACACACACACACACACACACACACACACACACACACACACACACACACACTTTCTGCTGTTTAAACTCACAAACGCTCCCACACACTCTGAATTTGTGTCGTCTCCTGTCAGAATCTGTCGCTCTAAATCGTTATTTTTACTGCACACACACACACACACACACACACACACACACACACACACACACACACACACAACAGGGCTGTTGGGGGGACGGTTGCCCTGCTCCCACCCTTCGCCCACGCTCCGGCAGCCCTGCGAGGCTCTGGGGGGTTTGTGGTTTTGTGTTTGGTGGCTCGGGTGCGGCCGGGGGTCCGGCCGGCTCGGTGGAGCCCACCACGCCGATTAATCATCTGTCATCTGCGGTTTTTGTTCATATGGATCTTTGTGTCTTACTCTCCTTCTTCCACACGGCTTTCTGCTTTTTGAACCCAAACACCACGAGAAACTGCTCCCTGCGTCCTGACGCCTGGCAGGCTCTGGTCCGCTGGGCGAGGGTCCGAGAGGGTCTGAGAGGGTCTGAGAGGGTCCGAGAGGGTCTGAGGGGGTCTGAGAGGGTCTGCCAAGGTGCGAGACCGTCTGGGAGATCTGTTCGGATCTGTTGGGATCTGTTATGATCTATGAGGGCCTCGGAGGGTCTGAGAGCTTCTGTCAGGTCGTCATCTGCTGACCGAGCGACGTCTGTGACCTCTGACCCTCGGCGTCGACACCTGGCTTCGCAGATATCAGAAATCCAGACGAACAAAGAGACGCCGGCAGGTTTCTGCTCTCTGTGTTTGAACCCGGCCGAAGCCCGAGGTTTCCGCTCAGCCGGCCATTATTCCGTCAGCAGACTCAGCTGGAGGTTTATTTTCACGATCATTCACTCAGGATCATTTATCTGTTGGAAAGTCTGTTTGGGAGGAATCATTTTCATTTTGGTGTATTTTCTTCTTCATTTTTTAAAGCAGCTTCTTATTTTTTAATCTTATCGACCCAATTAAACACACGTTTAGATGAGCATCATTCCCTTTGCTTGATTTTGTTACAACTTCCTTAGATTTCTGTCACTTTAGGGTGAATCCAGTCTAATTAACCCACCAGTATATTTATTTATTATGGTGCAGATTTCTCCTAAGGTTTTTGATGTATTCCACACTGATTTCTTTCCCTCTCTCTCTTTTTAATATCTTTCATAAATGTTTTATTAAAAATCAAGAAATGATTAAATCCTTATGTGAGGTCGTTTAAATAGTTTTTTATTAAAGTAAGATGGTTGTGAATTTCAGGTTAAAAGGTCAATTTTCTTCAGTTTGGGCACCAACTGACCAAAAAGAAGAGACAGAATAGCAAAAAACAAAACAAAACGGATGCAATGTTCTTGAAATGTGGAGAAAACGAGCAAGTTAAACTAAAAAACTGAAAGTATGAAAAGCAACATCAGACGAAGGACGACCAAGAAGACACGAAATCGTGACAATAATTTGCTTTAAATTGAAGAGAAAACTCACAAAATGTGTCAGAAAGTAAAGTGAAATAAACAAAGCGGTCAGAATAACACCAGCTGATTTCATACAGGCGTGAAATCAATCCAGAAAGAATCTGCTTATCGGCACAAATCAATACATTCAAAGTCTGATCAAGGCTGAATGAGAATGGACAAAAACCTGAAGCGACGGGAATCAGAATGCTCATTGTTTTACACAGAAGTGAAGTTTGTTTTTAGTTAAAGTGGATTTAAAACGAGAAAACAGTTTCTCAGATTCTTCATGAAAGCTGTCTTAATAATGATGCAGATTTAAACCTAAATATCTAACAGTTAATGTGAGAGGCTGTGTTGTTTCCAGTATTTGTGACAGAGACTCTTCCTGTAGTTTTGGGGTGTTTTGGTCATTTTGTGGTTTTCAGTTTGTTTTTCTTGTTTTTCATGTGTTTTGTTGGAGCTGAATTGTTTCTCACTTCTGATTTAAACGTCTGGGGTCGTGTCTGTCTGCCGTTGCTCTCTTCTAGAATCATTGCTGCAGTTTTTCTCATTTCAGACTTCAGCTTTTTGGATCTTGTTGTTGAAAAGAAGCAGCTTGTCCCTCTGAGACATTTAAAGTCTGTTTTCTAGTTGAGTTGCTTCAGTTTTTTGTATTTATGTTTTTTTTTTTTGTCTTTTTTTGTGAGCTGAAGCGGCGGGGAGGTGTGTGTTTGACTCAGGAGAGAAGCCCCGGCCCTGTTTCCTCCTCCGGGGATGGGAGCGCCCGTCAGCCCCGGGATGAGTCAGGCTTCAGCGGGGTGGGGGGCCGGAGTGTGTGTGTGTGTGTGTGTGTGTGTGTGTGTGTGTGTGTGTGTGTGTGTGTGGGGGCTGTCAGACCCGAGCGAGGGCAGATTCCTGGGAGACGTATTGACTGCTGAGTGTGGGATAATAGACAGAAACGTCACCGAGCGAAGAGCCGTCAAACCCTCAGAGGCACAAAATGAGAAACGTGAATCGTGAGTCGAGCCGACGTGAAGCAGTGTTCAGGTTTCAGCCCAGAGGAAAGCAAATCTTAGGTTTTCAGACCAATAATCATCGAATAGTTTCACGAAAGAGGCCCGAAAGCTGAGAATATATGAACGATGCAGATTACAACTGTCATCTGAGTGTGTGTGTGTGTGTGTGTGTGTGTGTGTGTGTGTGTGTGTGTGTGCGCGCGTGTTCCATTATTTTAGTCACTTTGTGGTCTTGGTCCTTTTTTATGAATCCAGACTTCAGTTGAGTTTATGTTTTATTATTAAAATTTCACAGTTTTGTGTTTAATTTGGTTGTTTTCTTTAAGTTTGTGATTCATTCAGTTTTATTTATGAATGTGTTTTGCCTCTTTTTGACAAGTGAAACAGTGAATCAGGAATTCACCTTTATGAATGAAAAACATCTGTAAAAGAGGAAAGTCTCCACAAAATTGGACAGACCAAAAACAATTTTCAGGAATCAGCAAAGTGAAATACACAAAACGACCGAACTAAATCTGAGGAACTGTTTTTAAGGCTGATAAAAGTTGGATAAGTTGAATTAAACTTCTCACACTCAGATGCAAACTGGAAAAACTCTTCTCACTGTCTTTGAAAATGTGACAAAATGTAGAAACGGCACACAAGAGGTCCAAGAAGCGAAGCTAAAAACCAAAAACGGACACAATATCAAGAAGATGTGACGAATGAAGCCTGAACGACTAATATCAGTAAGAAAATGACCGAACTGAGGCAAGCTGAACAAAAAACCTACTCAAAAGAGAAGGTACCAAAATATGCTAGGTCAAGAAATAAGTAAATAAAACACAAACTAACTGACAGACTCAAAAGAATTCTGGATTATAGAGGATGATATAATGAAGAAATGACCCAGAAGAGACACAGTATTGTTCAAAAGTCTTGTTGACCTTATTTAAATGAGAAAATTCACCAAAGCACCAAATACGATGCAAAATCACACAAATCTGACATAATGCAACACAAAAAAATTGCTCAAATAAACTCAGGGACCAAACAATCCACACAATCCAAACAAGATGAGAATGAAATTTAGCAGTTTAGGCCAAAAACAAGTACATGAGACAAAAAAACAAAAAGATTCAGTCAGAATGGTGTTATGAAGACATGGAATAAGACAAAGTGAAACTCAGGATGAACAAAAAGAGCCTGAAATCTCAGTGAAACTTGATAAGAGGAAATTCAGACACTCAGATTAGTTCCAAAATGAAACAAAATCAAGGCAGAAAAAGACCAAAATTCGATATGATTTGATGAAGAACATGTGGAAAAAAGACAAGATGAAGAGTTTGGGGCAAATTTCCAACACGAGGCAGAAATTAAGCATGAAAGCAAATAATCTGCGGATCTCCACATAAAGCTGCCTGGAAGAGACTCAACGGCAGGAGAGGATCAAACGAGAGAAAACTCACTGTGAAGAACTCGTCCTCCGTCCGGCGGGCTCCTCGTCCTCGTCCCCGTCCTCCTCCTCGTCCTCGTCTCCGTCCTCCTCCTCGTCCGCCTGTCCACTGAAAGGAAGCGTGTCTTTCAGATGGAGACAGCGGCAGTGAACTAAGACGAGGGAGGAGAGGAGAGGAGCTTCTGAAGCGTCTGACCACCGGGTTACCCTCTCCTCCGGGTCATCGCCACCCGGAGCCTGAGTGGGCAGCCGGGGACAAAAAGCCTCAGAGAGGGGGGGCGAGGGGGGGCAGGGGTAGAAACAATACGATTGTTCCCACCTCGGTTTGCTTCTTCCACCCTCGCACTTAAAATTGTGATGGAAATGAAGCAGATTTCTTTCTGCCGGACACAAGAGTCCTTCGTCCTCCGTCCTCCGACGGGTTCCAGTCCTCTGACACTCCGGACGGAGGACCCGGGACCCCGGGGGGGACGGTGGGACGGGGGGGGGGGGGCTTCCAAGTCATGTAACGTACAGTACTTCACAGTCAGACACGACACACTCACACACTGTGACACACAGAAAAATACTGCATGCAGAAAAGGTCAAAAGGTCAAAATGAGAACCACAGTGAGCAGTTTGAAAGAAAAACAGCAACAAAATGAACAAATGAAGCACAAAGACGTCACAGCCGGTGGAAACATGAAGAAAAATCTGATGAAAAGACAAACAAAAAACCAGCAGATGAGGTAAAAAAAACACATAAGTTACATTAAAAAAGTGGAGAAGATAACACAGCAAGGTGTGTTTGTGTCTGTGTTTTTGTGTGTCTCCGTGTTCAGTGTGTGTGTGTGTGTGTGTGTGTCTCTGTGAGTCTCTGTCCGTCCTGAGGATCTGTTGGTCGGCAGATGTCCATCCTGCTGCTGTTCCCCTCATGAGCCTGAACCGTTGAGGAGCTGCTTCCTCGTCACGTCTCTCTCATGTTGCCTCATTCGATTTGATTTAAGCATTTTTAACTCTGTCAGTGTGAGCTCTCCTGGCATCAGTCTTGGGCAGCGTCACAGATCACCCGGTAACCGCATGGCGTCTCCTCTGTTTCACAGCAGCTCTACACAAACAAGAAGTAACGTAAAATTACTACAACAAAGCACAACAAATGAAGACAACTGCTCCAAACACTTCAATAACGGCCCTAAAGACTAAACAAATACCAAAAAATCCACTCAAAGCAGCATAAACATCTAGAAAATATGACGAGAAGCTTCAAAATGAAACTAAAAAAGAAATGGATCCCAAAATTGCAGAAAACAGGAGGTAAGAAGCGTACAAAAAGGAAGAAGACAAATATTTAATCAGAAAGCTACAAAACATTGGTAAATTACAAAATTATTACTTACACATTCTTCTTCTTCTTCTTCTTCTTCTTCTTATTATTATTATTATTATTATTATTATTATCATTATTATTATTATTATTATTATTATTATTATTATTATTATTATTATTATTATTATCGTTGTTGTTGTTGTTGTTGTTGTTGTTGATTAATAGAACATACATTGTACTTAAACTTATACTATTACAATACAAATGTTGCCATCCTTCGATGTGGTTTTATACTGAAATAAACTTAAATGACATAATTAACCAAAAGAAAGACATAAGGGGATGAATGGAAGTCCTCCGTTTCTCTCTACTTCCTCCAGTTCTCACAATATGAATAAATCCGCTGTTTGAGAACGTTAAAAACAGACGATAATCTGTTTGGTGTTTCTGTCGCCCCTGGCGGGAAAAACTCTGCTGCTACATCCATAGAAAACTCCCATCATGCTCCGGGCTAAATCCGTCACGTGGTCCTTCTGCCCAATGGGCGTTGACGCTAGTGCCGCTGCTCTCCTCTGATTGGCGGATATAATTTTAAAAACCTAAAGCGCCATTTTAAATAAATAGAGAAGAGCGGTAGATCCGGTGTCTGGACTAAAAGAATAAAGAACGACAACTGGTGAGTTTTAATTCCTTCTCCCGACGTCGGAATACTAAATGCGTGTGCTGGCGGGATTTTATTCTGGATTCAGGGACGAATAACTGAATAGTACTGTCGGTGTTTTGACCTGGCTGTCTGTCGTCAACTGTCAGCGCTGTAATCCGTCTGTAAGTTGGGTCAGTTGGACTAGCTGTGCTTTAGCTAGATGTTGGTTTAGTTTTGTGTTAACCTCGTGTGACTGGAGGTGTTTTTTTCTCTCTTTCAGTCGTGTGTGTGGCTCTGCAGACGTCATGGCGTCTAAAGCAGGTAAAAGAGAGGAGAAAGGGCGAAACATCCAGGTGGTGGTCCGCTGCAGGTGAGAGACGAGCGAAAAACACTCATTTACACCTAAAGTCTACTGTCTTCGTGTGTTTCTGCGTTTTCCAGCATCTGAAAAAGGTACTTGGGTGCAATCATGTTTATATTTCCTCAGGTATTATCCTCTATAACGAAACTACTGACAGGAAAGGCGAGCTTATTTACATAAACTGTATCTTTCTCATTAGAGTCAGATTGCAAGTCAAGTGATGTGATTGAAAACTAATCCCTCCTCAGAAAATTAAAGTGCTGCAATAAGCAGGTGTGGAAATAAAGTATTAGAAAGGAGAACTCCGGTGAAACTACAGTTAGAGAAGTCACTGAATGTGCAGAAGGAAAAATGTTTTTTCAGTGCAGACAGTGATGGAGAGGGAGGTCCAAGCTCAGGATTTTTTAAAAATGTTTCTTTGAATAGGTCCTCATGTACTGAGCTCCTTTATTAATCAGCACATTTGTTTGAAGCAAACTACAGTATTTCAAGTGAGCTCTTGAAATCCTCAGTAACTGATTTCTCCCCCTGGGACGCTGCTTTGTTCACATCATTACGTTCTGCAGGGACTGTCTGCCTGACTGAAGTCCCGTTTACATGACGGTTGAAGAGAAAACGCAACAGTTTCACGTTTACACGGCAACGTTTTGAAAATGTCTGTTTTCATGGCAGAAACATGAAATGATGTAGTTACCATGTTGTGCCAATAGTGGGTGCTCGCGAGCATTCTCAAAGGTTGTTTCAGTGGCAACTGTAGTTTCAGCAGAGACCACAACACATTGAAAGTTTTGCATTTTTCCACGGAGAAATTGTTGCCTTGGAAACGAGCCCTGAGCTTGACCGGTCCTTTCAGAGCGCTGAGTGACCCTGCGGAGTGTTTTCCTGCCGCAGACGCCTCGTGGTGGTCACAGGTTTTCAATGGTGCTTTCAGGCCCTTCAACACCACAGAGAGGAAGACTTCATGCAGCGTCATCGACTGCGACCCCAGCAGGAGGGAGGTGAGCGTGAGGACGGGAGGGAAGCTGGACAAGTCCGCACGCAAGACCTACACCTTCGACATGGTGAGGAAGGGCGGCGTCATTCATTCACAAACAGCCTGTCAGCACACGGAGCTCGCGCCGACAGAAGTTCACCCCGCTTCCCGTCCTCCCGGCAGGTGTTTGATCCGTCTGCCAAGCAGATCGATGTATACCGCAGCGTGGTGTGTCCCATCCTGGACGAAGTCATCATGGGATACAACTGCACCGTGTTCGCGTGAGCGCCGTCCCCACTCGCTCGCTCCTCGTCTCACCTGCAGCCGCACCTCACCTCCCCTTTAACCCGCCTTCTCTCCTCTTCCCGGAGCAGCTACGGTCAGACGGGCACCGGGAAGACGTTCACCATGGAGGGGGAGAGGACTCCCAACGAGGAGTTCACCTGGGAGGAGGTCTGAGCACAGCACAGCGCCAGGCGCTCGAACACACGTCACCCCTGACTGTGATTTATTGTCCCACACTCCTGTCGTCTGCTGTGGTTCGTCCAATGTGAAAGTCTGAAACTAGTAGTCATTTGGGACTTCTCCTCTGGAGATCAGAGCACATCATCTGACATTACTGCAAGTTTCAGACTTTTATTGGATAGTTTCACATTGATTCCCTCAAATGAGTAAAATTCGTAGTAGTGAGTTTTTAATCCATAGATGTGAAAACGTACATAAGAACCATTTTAACTGAACTGACTGACTTTACTGAACATGGACGATGCTGAGCAGCTGAGTGAGGAACCCGCAGAAACCGTGTGTTCGCCGCTTCAGGGCATTAGCAGAAACAGGAGTTCAGGACCGTGCAGGTGCTGACGGTCTCGGTCGCCGTGCTGTGTTCAGGATCCTCTGGCCGGCATCATCCCGCGGACGCTGCACCAGATCTTCGAGAAGCTGTCCGAGAACGGCACCGAGTTCTCCATCAAAGTGTCCCTGCTGGAGATCTACAACGAGGAGCTGTTCGACCTGCTCAGCCCCAACGAGGACGTCTCCGAGCGCCTGCAGCTGTTCGACGACCCGCGCACCAAGGTGAGTCCCCCGAGGCTCCGGACGGCCTGGCGGCCCCGCTGGAGGCCTCACGTCCTCCGCCTCCGCAGCTCGGCGTGGTGGTGAAGGGCCTGGAGGAGGTCACGGTCCACAACAAACACGAGGTGTACCAGATCCTGGAGCGAGGAGCAGCCAAGAGGAGGACGGCCTGCACGCTGATGAACGCCTACTCCAGGTACCGAGGCCGGGCCGGGACCGCCGGGCCGCTCAGTGAGACCTGCAGGGCTCTGCAGTCCTCACACCCACGCGTTTGTCCTCCCCGTGCAGCCGGTCCCACTCCGTCTTCTCAGTGACCATCCACATGAAGGAGGTGACTCTGGACGGAGAAGAGCTGGTGAAGATCGGAAAGCTCAACCTGGTAAGGATCCTTCTCACCGTCGGCAAACCCACACAAGAAGAAAACTTTGAAGCTTTCAGTTTGATTTGGTGTTGGTGGAAATTCAGTCAGAAAATACTTGCTGCATTCGTCAGTCACTTTGAATTGCTCTGGAGTGTCTGTACTGTAGCGTTAGCATTAGCATGAGCTGATCACCGTTCATTTCTGAGACGCTCCTCCCAGCAGCGGTGCAGATCCAGAGTCCAGTCAGGCGCTGTAACTCAACCTGTCCATGTTTCCGTCCCGGTCCCGCCCAGGTGGATCTGGCCGGCAGTGAGAACATCGGCCGCTCCGGCGCCATGGACAAGCGAGCCCGAGAGGCTGGAAGCATCAACCAGTCGCTGCTGACGCTCGGCCGGGTCATCACGGCGCTGGTGGAGAAGAGGCCGCACATCCCCTACAGGTGAGCCTGGTCCAGATCCGAGCTCCACTCTGCCCCCTGCTGCTCATCCGGGGCTGTTCAACACATTCTTCTTTTTTAGATACCAGATGGGCATTTCCAGTTTGTGATTTGTCATAAACGTGACTAACATGAACAAAGACGTGAGCATCCTTGTTTTCGTTCCTTCTTCAGGGAGTCGAAACTCACCAGGATCCTTCAGGACTCCCTGGGAGGACGAACGAAGACCTCAATCATCGCCCACCGTGTCGCCGTCGTCCCGCAATCTGGAGGTTGGTCTGAGGAGCCGACGTGTGTTTGAGTTGTGGTTTAAATACAGACACCTCGTTTCACCAAGGCCATCAAGTAGACTTTTGAAAAGAGCCACTGAGCAGCGCCATCAGTCCCGTCGTCCCACATCCTGCCAGCAGGCGGAGCAGTGAGTCACAGGCCGGGATGTTTGTCTCTGCAGGAGACTATGAGCACGCTGGAATACGCCAGCAGAGCCAAAAACATCATCAACAAGCCCGAGGTCAACCAGAAGCTCACCAAGTCGGCTCTGATCAAGGTGCGCCGTCTGCCGCTCGGCATGCTGGGAAGGCTCCCCTTCAGATTCTCACGTGTGCCCGTGTCCCTCTCAGGAATACACGGAGGAGATCCGCCGCCTGAAAAGTGACCTGGCCGCCACCCAGGAGAAGAACGGCATTTTCGTTGCTGCGGAGAACTACGAGTAGGTCAAAGGTCGTCCTCTCCTCGACGCGGCTCTCGATGCTCCAGCTGTGCTTTGAAATGTCGTCAAGCTTCCTCTTTTCTCATTGTGAAGAAGTAGCAAACCAGTGTGCGAATACGTTTTGCCCAGAAACACTGTCATGTAAACACTTTCAGTGATAACAAGGTACTTTTCCAAACTTAACCTCACTTTTTTATTTATTTATTTATTTTTCCCAGAAGTTAGTTTAATAATTCGACTACTTCTTCAAAAAGTAATCTTTAACTGATGTAAGACCATGCTGGCTCGATGTGATGCCCTCATTATTTTAGTTTTAGTAACTGTCTTGCCATCTCTCTCTCTTTTCGGTCACTCGGCTGTCGCAGCAGCTCTGCAGCTTTTTGTGAAAGCCGTGTTTGTTTTGTGTTTTCAGTCGTATGATTGGGCAGATCGAGTGCCACGAGGGCGTCGTCCTGGAGTACCAGGACAGGATCAGCGCCATGGAGGAGGAGCTCAGGAAGGTACGACTGTCGCCGCCTCTCGCCTCGGCGTCACGCAGCAGGGAGCTGAGCTTCCAACAGGAATGTGACGACTTTAGTATTTTTTCTGTCCCCACCCTTCTGATAAACATTCCCCTCTGTTGGGCTGCTGCTTTGGTCCAGGTGACGGAGCTGTTTGGGGACAGTAAGGCGCAGCTGGAGCAGTGCACCGTGGAGCTCGAGGAGAAGCAGCAGAGGTGAGCCGTTCGGCCGGAACTCTTCGTTTTCTCCCGTCGGAGCGTGACGACCTGACCCGTTTGGACTCTCCAGGCTGGAGCAGACCAGCAGACATCTGCAGGAGACGAAGGAGAAGCTTTTGCAGGAAGAGTTCGTCTCCTCGAAGCTCAGCTCGGCTCAGGCGACGCTGTACAGCACGGCGGGACAGGTACGGCGCTCCGGGGGTCCCAGAGACAACCCCCCCTTTCTGAGAAGACGATCGGTATGCCAACCTGTTTCTGTTTCCCCCTGCAGCTGTTGAGCACCGTGAACGAGAGCACCAGGGACGTGTCGGGCCTCCACGACAAGCTGGAGCGCAAGACGAAGGTCTCTAAACACTCAGCAGATGAGAGCCTGCGGGCAGATTAACTCGCTTCTTTTGAGGGAGAGAAACAACCAGCTCGGGGGGAGGGTTTACGGCAGGGATGCACAGAGTACTGGCCATGAAGCCTGATTCATAGTCCTTACTCAAACGATACGTGAAGGTGGCGTTCAGGAAGCTGCATCACCTCCGACCGCCTTACAGTCCACTGTACGCGTGGCGCAGTGCGAATGGAGATGGTGCAACCGGTAGACTGAGCTCGCTGTTAATGGGTGTATCAGTCACTGTCACCGGGTGTAGCACGGCTGGGCGTGAGCTCCAGGTGTAGCACGGCTCAGAGTGAGCTCCTCCTGGATCCACAGAGCGCCAGGCTGACTCTGCCGGTCCGGGCGTCTCGTCAGCTCCTCCCTCTCCCCCGCCTGCAGGTGGAGCAGCACAACCAGCAGGTCCACCAGAGCTTCACGCAGCAGATGGACGGCTGCTTCAGCAGCATCCAGCACTCGGTGCAGCTGCAGGGCGAGAAGCAGCGCTGCATGCTGGGAAACTACTCGCAGGCCTTTGGTAAGACAGGAGAACCGGTCCACGTTCGATCATCTCGCTGCGATCGGCCTCCAACCCGCGTGTCTCTGGCGCAGACGGCCTGCTGCTGCTGAACCGGTCCATGCTGAAGGACACGGTGTCCTCCGTGGCGTCTCTGATGGGGGGCTTCCGGTCCGTCGTGGAGCAGAGCGTGGCTCGCTGTCTGCAGAAGGTGGAGCGGGACCAGGAGCTGAGCCTGGAGGCCAAGCAGGGCCTGCTGCGGGTGCTGGTGAGTCCTGTGGGTCCGCTCTCTCCAGCGCCCCTCCAGCCCGGCTGATCAGCGGCGCTGTGTGCAGGAGGAGCATCGGCAGGACGTGGAGGAGGTGCTGCTGTCGCAGACCCTGGACGGTTTATCAGCGGTGAGGGAGCTGACGGACGCTCTGAAGGCCTCGGCGGAGGCGCAGCGAGCTCTGGCTGACGAGGCGAGCGCACACACACACACACACACCCTCGCACACACACACACACACTCCGTCACGGTTCCTCCACAGCGCTGAGAGCCTCTCTGCTCCTCGCTCTCAGGTGGAGGCCATGAAGGAGTCGGGTCAGTTCTTCCGGGCCCTGGTCCAGGAGCTGGCTGCGCTGCGGCAGGAGGCCGTGCAGGGCCTGAGCGGCCTGCAGGCGCAGCTGCTGGCTCTGCAGGAGAAGCTCCAGCAGGAGGAGCAGCGGCAGCAGACGGTGAGGCCTCCTCCAGGTCCTCCGCGCTGCTCGAGAGCCGACTGGGTGATTCTGATCGTCTCCCCTGTTCCTGGTCTCAGAGCATCGAGTCCATCCGGAAACAGCTGAACCAGGCTCTGCAGGACCACCTGGACCAGAACTTCCTGGGCCTGCGCTCGGCCTCTGCAGACATGTGCGGACCCGTGCAGAGCCTCCAGGAGACGCTCAGCAGGTGAGAGACGGGCCTGCAGATGCCTCCTGCTGCACCGTGTTCTCCGTCCTGACCTCCTCCTCCCCTGCACAGCGGCGTCGGTTCGGTGGAGAGCCGGGCCTCGGACCGGGCCGACCTGCTCTCCTCCGCCTCCCTGGCCCTGGCCTCCTCTCTGCACGTCAACTCCAAGGGCAGCCTGCAGGCGGTGGAGGAGGTGAACCAGGTCTGCTCCAACATCCACAGCTCCGTGTCAGGTACCAGAGCTCGGCTCTTCCCAGACTTCCTCTCTTTCAATCTGCCGCCGAGTCGGTGCTGAAGCTGCGGTGTGGCTGCAGGGCTGCTCCAGCGTCACACCTGGTGGAGCTCCGCGGCGTCGGAGGAGGCCGAGAGCCGGGTCAAGGAGCGCCGGTCCAGGATGGAAGAGCTGTCGTCTGAAACGCAGAGTCTGCAGCAGGTCAGAGTGACGGGGATCAGGGTGTGATTCAGTTCAGTTCTACTTTAGTTATACAGGGCCAAATACAACACGGGGGGCTACAGGAGGCAGGCAGGTTCATGACGGGTAGGAGTGAGAACAGAGAGGAGAGAAGCTGATGTTGCTCTGATGTGATCTCTCCTGCTGGTTCCTGTCAGAACTCTTGCTGCAGCATTTTGAATCGGTTGAAGACTTTAGCGCCGGTCGTTGAGCCCCTGATAACAGATTACAGTAGCCTGCTCTGTCCGCCTGCGGCGCCACCCGGCTGCTGGGTCAGAAACAAGAGAAACACTTCCAGAAGTAACCGGCGGGTGTTTTCCAGCGATATTGAAGTGGTCTAAAGTACGTGGCTCCCGTTGCAGAGCGTGGAGGAGCGCTGCTCGCAGCAGCTGCAGGCGCTGGAGGAGGAGCTGGGCCGGAGGGGGGAGGAGGCGCAGCGGGCCGCGAGGGAGGCGCAGGAGCAGACGCGTGAGGAGCAGGCTGCGGTGGAGCGGCAGGAGGCGGAGCTGCAGGAGCAGCTGGAGGCCGGTCGCCGGCTGCTGCGCAGCTTCCTGCAGGAGGAGCTGCAGCACGACGCGCCCACCGGTGAGACGAGGCGGCCCCTCGCCCCGGACCTGCTCCCGGCGGGCCGCTCGCTCTGATCTGGATCGATCCGCTCCCTTCAGGCGCGACCCCTCAGCGGCGGCAGTTCGAGTACCCTCGGAAGGTGGGGACGCCGCGGAGTCGCGGCGAGTTGCTGGAGAGCCTGAGGAGGCAGCAGGAGGCGCTGCAGGACGCCCTGGACGAGCAGGAGGAAGACCAGGCGGACGAGGAAGAGAGCAAGCTGGAGCAGGAGGACGAGGAGGACAAACTGAGTCTCACTGGTTCTGTAGGTCCAGTCGGTGTACAAAGTGTGCGTGTGCGTGTGCGTGTGCGTGTGGTCTCTGACTGACTCTTCTACTCAGGACTCTGTGGAGGACGAGAACAAGACCACAGAGCCAGCCAACGACGAGAACCTGGACTTCGACCAGCGTGTACGGCTCCCGTTCTTCCAGGTAAACAGCAGCACACAGTTGTGTTTCCATGGCAACAGATGCACTTTGTCCACGTTAGTATACGATGCGTTTGAATGAATGAATGGCTTTATTTGTCATTATACAAGTACAGTGAGATTACAAGCATCTCCAGCAGTGCATGAGTAGCGCTTAGTACAAAATAAAATAATAAATACTTCAAATAGAAATCTATCATTGCACGTCGCCCGCAAAAAAACATGTCAGTTCAAGATGGTAATGGCTCGAGGGAAGAAACTGTTCTTGAGTCTGTTGACCCTACGTGGGACTGACGCTACTGTCAGGTTACTGGACAGGAAGGACCGACCAACATAATGGGCTCTCTGTTCCAGAAGAAAAAAGGCGCGAAGAAAGACGGCAAGATCCTCGCCCCTGAACAAAGTCCAAGATCCAAACTGCCGCTTCGCTGCAAGAACTGAGGATTCCCAGTGGTTTTAAAAGTTTGTTTCCTCTTTTTAACGTTTTTTTTCCTGTCTTAAATATCTTTTCATTCAATAAAGTATTAATGTTTCAAAGTCCAGTTCCTCATTCTTCCCACCCCAGAATGTAAAGTTACCCTCTTCGACGCTGAACACCTTTCAGTTTCTGGAATCCTTACACTGTTAGTTCTTCGCAGGTGAAGGTTTCTCCAGTGTGCCGTTTTGTCTTGTTCGCCTCACTGATTCTTTTCTAAGCAATCAAAAAAAACAGGTGGCTTTTAAATGAGAAGTCATCATTGATTGGCTAATTCACGTCACGTCTTACCACAAGTGAGTCAGGAAGTGTTTCCGTACTGGTTTATTGCAAATATCAGTCACACCTCCCGCATGTTCGAGCTGTTCCACTCTGAAATGTCACTTAACTTTTGAGTTATGACTTCCTGAACCTCACAAAGTTTCAAGTACTTCGCACAACTTGAGTTCTGATGAGGATAAACTTCTGATCCTCCAGGTTTCACAAGAACTTCAGAGAAAGTGAAAAGTGTGGCTTCTCATCTGCGACTTCCCGTACGAACCCGTTCCTCAGGGAGACGGGTGTTCTCACCTGCGTGCGTTTCCATGTGATCCCTCAAGGTGAACTTGTAAACAAAAGTCTTCCCGCAGGTGCCGCAGGCGTACGGCTTCCCGCCTGTGTGAGACCGCATGTGCGACAGCAGGTGACCCTGCTGAGTGAAGCTCTTCCCGCACCGCTCACACGAGAACGGCTTCTCGCCGGTGTGGATCCGCATGTGGCGCAGCAGAGCGCTCCGGTACCTGAAGCCTTTGCCGCACGTTTCACAGGAGAAGGGATTCTCGCCCGTGTGGGTTCCCATGTGGTCCCGCAAAAGAAACTTGTAAATGAAGCCCTTCCCGCAGGCCTGGCAGGCGTACGGCTTCCCGCCCGTGTGAGACCTCATGTGGTACAGCAGGTGGCTCTGCTGGGTGAAGGCCCTGCCACACCGCTCGCAGGAGAACGGCTTCTCGCCCGTGTGGATTCGCATGTGGCGCAGCAGAGCGCTCTTGTACCTGAAAACTTTCCCGCACGTCTCGCAGGAGAAGGGATTCTCACCCGCGTGGCTTCTCATGTGTTGCGAAAAGACGAAGTCGGAGCTGAAGCTTTCCCCACAGGCGGCGCACGTGTGAGACTTCTCCAGCTTGTGAATCCTCATGTGGCCGCACAGGGCCACGCGGTGCTTGAAGTGCTTCCCGCAGACCTTGCAGAAGCAGGGCCGGCGCTGCCGGTGAGACGAGCTCACGTGTCTGTTCAGGTCTGAGGAGGTGAGGAATCGTCTGCCGCAGCTGCTGCAGATCAAAGGCCTCTCATCTGCGCGAGTCTTAATGCGGACCGCCAAGTTGGTCTTCGTGTGAGTTCTGCTGTGGACCAGCAACCTGCTCCGCAGAGTGAACCGCTTCCCGCAGGTCTGACAGGAGTGCAGATCCTCACCTGTGTGAGTTCTAACGTGGTACGACAGCGACGTGTTCCTCATGTAGCTCTTACCACACAACTCGCAGGAGTACGGCCTCACACCGGAGTGGATTCTCATGTGGGTCAACATATGGCTCTGCTGGCTGAAACTTTTGTGGCATATTTCACAGGGAAATGGCTTCTCGCCCGTGTGAGTTCTCACGTGGCGCAGCAAGCCACTGTTGCTGGTGAAGCTTTTTTCACACATTTGACACGGAAACAGCTTCTCACCCGAGCGAGTCCACAAGTGAGGAGCCATGAAGGGACGCGGCTCCTCCGCCAGGCGGCGCCGGTCCTCGTCTGCGCCGTGACTCCTCTTCCTGCTCGGTCTGGTTCCAGGGCCTCCACACCGGACCCGGTCCTGCCCCTCCCCCGCCGCTGACCGGAGGTCCACCAGCTGCTCTTCATCCGACGCGCCACCTTCACTGGAAGCCTCAGTGAATGAATCTGTGTGGCGTGTCGGAGAAAACGGTCTCCCGTCCGGACTGCTGCACAGTTCCTCTTCCCGGCAGCCAGATTCCAGGTTCCTCTGCTCCTCCTCCTCCTCTTCATCGCAGGTCATTTCATGAAGGCCTGAAAGGATCAGAGGATGCAGAGAAGACTTTGTTACGAAAAAGCAACATGCAAAATCACTGAAAATAAGCAAAGATTAAATATTTCATCTGACAGTCAAACAGTAGCAGCAGATGTTTAATCTGGGATGAGGAGCTCAGACTAAAACTCGTCATGAGTGGCAAACTCAGCTGTCTGTGAAGACGGACACACTCAGACACACCTGTCTTCTCTAGCTTCACATGAGGACTGACAGTGGCGTCCAGCGGTCCGCTCTGAGGAGGGATCTTCTTCTGGAACTGACAGAAGGTTTGTTCCAACATGGCGGCGATGTCTTCAGCCGCAGCAGTGAGTCTCTGGCTGATGGACTGTCTGACTGAGCTGGGACAGAACCTCTCACTGTCTGCTTCCTCCAGGTCCTGGTGGATCCACGGAGGCTCTGCTCCCTCCTGATGGTGCTCAGGGAGCTCCAGTTCGTCTTTAATCTGTGGAATGTCCGGTTCTTCAATCTCAAGCGGCTCTGGTTCCTCTTTGATGGCTGGAGGGTCCTGATGCTCCTGGATCAGCCTGGAGTTGGTCTCCTGCTCACAGAGCTGCTCCTCCTTACAGACATTCTGCTGATGGACGTCTGGAAGACAAGAAGGACACAACATCTTTGATGTGAAGACAGAATGGAAGAGAACAGGGTCATGGACTCCTGTCTGGCTCCACTGTGGACTGTATTAACATGTGTCTAAAACACCTGGCTCAGGTTAACACGGGAGCAATCCGGTCCATAACACCAGCCGTGGCGTGTCCCTCTCTAAAGCCTCCGTGCGGAAACGCATTGCAGCAGCTTCCTGCAGGCTTTAGCTAATCGTCTCCGGTGTCCGTTAAACAGACAGAAAGAGCCTGACAGTCCCCGTGAGTCCCTCCATGTGTCCACTGATGTGCTCCATACCTGCCGTGCGGGACTCGGTCTCCAGCAGTCTGTCCTCCTCGTACTGGAGCAGAGTTTGTTGGAAGTCGGTGAAGATTTGTCCCGCAGCAGCAGTCAGTCTGCCGCTGATAAACTCTCTCAGAGCCTGGAGTGAACTCATTGTTGCTGCTGGAAGCAGCTGAAGGATTCCAGCTCCAAACAGCCTCCAGGGCTGCTGCTTCTCTCGGGTTGATGGAGGATCGCAGAGCAGCTGCAGCTTCACACCGCCGCCTGCTGGACACACGAGGAACTGCAGCTCAGCGTTTCATACGTTCCCATTCTTTACATTTATCTGTCACATATAATCATATACATATATGAATATGACTTAATTACGTTGATGCTTGTCTGATATTTATTTGTCTTTGAATTATTGTTCACACTTTAATTTATAATTTCCTCAAAATCTATTCTGGAGACTTGAACAATAAAAGCATTAGTAGTTGGAATGTAGTGTTGTAATGTTTAGTTTTCCTTTTCGGTCTGTGGCGTGAAAGATCAGGATACGGATTTAAAGGATTTAAAGACGTTTTTAATAACATTTTAAAAACACTTTCGGTTTCGTTTTTATTTCGTCTCCATCGTGAAATAAATGAGCTTGGAGACGGCTGTATCGTCTACAAGTAAAGTTTAATGTGTTTGAGCGACTTTGAAACTGTAATCCTTTTTAAGTTTAATATTAGTTTTATTAAAGTTTATCGTCTCTGAGAGAGGCTCGGCTAACTATAAAATAACGGCTAACATTAGCATAGCTCCTGATTTTATTGCCTTCATATTAAAACGTAATATAGGTATAGAAAAATTAAAATGGACATAATCTGAATAAATATGAAGTATTAAGATATGAAATAACTCCTGCTGGTGGTAAATATTGTTTCCTCTTCCCGTGATTTATTTCAAAAGAAGGAATTTGAGTCAGGCATTAACACGTCGTCAGGCTGATGTCCCGCCCCGGACTGGCTGACGTCAGCTCGTACCGAGGCGAGGCACGCGAGTTCTTCTGGAAGCTTCACAAGCGTGACCGTGGCTCGGGCGGCACCAGGAACTCAGAGGCCGCGGCGTTTTTCTTCGACCGGAAATCGAAGTTTCGCCTTTGTTTGTATTTTTCCTGGACATGGGTACCTCTGCTCGCCTCCGCGTCTGTACGTTTCTGTTTGCGACTGTAGTGATCGCTGAGGCCGCGAGCGACAAGAAGTACTTCAAGCTTGGCGGCAGCTTGGTGCTGAGACCCGCCCAGGTCACCGGAGACATCACCAGCGTCTCGTGGAAACACAATAAAGACCTGGTGGCGGAATGGGTGAAGGATAAAGTGCCTCCGACTTTCTATGGAGTCCTCAAGGATCGGGCCAAAATGGAATCAACCACCGCCGTGCTCACCATCACCAACATGACCAAAGACAACGAGGGCGACTACTCCGCGGAGATAAACGACCAGCTGCAGGGGGACGCGCACACTGTCGTGTTCTTGGAGGTGGTGCCCATTCCGGAAGTGGTGCAGAGGCCGCTGACCTGCTCACCCAGCGAAAAGACATGCACACTGAGTTGCCACGCAGAGACCAAAGGAGCCGAACCTGTAACCTACCACTGGAAGGTGGGGGAGAAGGACTGGGTGAAGGGCGAGAAGGACAAGGAGATCTCCAACACAGAGGGGGAGGAACAGCCCAAGACCTTCACATGCAGGATCAAGAACCCGGTCAGTGAGAGTGACAGCAAGCCCTCAGACAACCCCTTCCTAAGAAGAACATCAGAGGGTGGACCTAATGGGGGGGCCATTGCTGGGGGCATAATTGTGGTACTGGTACTGGTACTGGGGGTGGGGGCGGCGGTTGCGTGGTTCTTCTACCCGAACCACCCACTTGTCTCTAGATTCCGGGCCAGGTTCAGTGGAGAAGCTGCAACATCTAATGCCAACGGAACAACAAGCCCCCCTCCTGAAGAAACCCCCATGAATCCTGCCGATGGTGAAGCTACAAAGGAGGAAGCCGCCTGAAGAGAGGCCCGCAGGCCTCTGGGCCCCGGGTCACACCACAACGTTTCCAAGTGAGAACGCAAATCTTTCGCAGCGTTTCGGGGGTTCGCTTACGCAACAATGGTGCTTCGAGCCCCTGAAAACGCAGCTTTTTGAGAACGGTTCCCTACGTGGAAACCTGTTGTGGGAAAATGCAACTTTCTGTAAACGCTGCTACTGCGCATGAGCACCAGAGGAAAGAAGTTCTGCACATGCTCAGTAGACGGACAGTGAGGAGAATGTTTTCCTCCAGAGTGTCACGACTCCCAGCCCCAGTTCTCCTGGACTGGGAACCTTCGTTGACAATCTGCGTAATAACAAACCGACTCGGTGTTGTGTCCATATGAACGTCTGTTCTCCTGTTCCTCATGGGGACCCCCCCATGGGTTGTTCTCTGCAGCATGTGTGTGTGGCTTGATTAGAAAAACTCACTGCCTGGCATACTAACACCATTTTCAGCTTTCCTGGAAGTTCATTTTCAAAACGTTGCGAATAACAAATCATTTTATAACGTAAGTGTAAAAATGCTGTGTTTTCACTTGAAACATTGTCATGGAAACGTGACCTCCACCCTGATGGAGAAGCCCTCTGATGGGGGTCCCGGATGCGCGGGCCACCGTCAGCCTCGTCGACCTGGAAAAGTAAAAAAAAAAAAAAAAAGAAGAAGAAGAAAACTGGTTTATAAACGCACTCTTCCTAAAATTTTAAAGGAATCAGCTTTGAATGTATCCAGCTGTGTTGACAGTTTGGAATTATGTTGTTTCAAGAGTGAAAGGGTTGAACTTTGTCCCCGTTTCCATGGCGACTTTTTAAAGCGAAAGTTGAGTCGAGTGTCAACAGTGAGGAATACAAGTTACTTTTTTTTGTGGGAAACAAACTTTCACTCGGGCCTGCTCAGTGGTGTCTCATCCGGCGGACTGACCGGGGCTTAGACAGGCCATGTTTGGTCCCTGTGCCATATGTTTGATCCCCTGCTCTCAGATCTGGACTTGTGTTGAAGCACTGGAAGTTCCACATGGCTCTGTCTTCCCGGGATGAAACCTGCCGAGGCCTCCTGAGGCCGCTGACGGACTTGAACTCGTGTTCATGCTGCGTGAGACTCGTCTCGCTGCGGCTGCCGAGTCTGAGACGCACACGAGTTCTGTACCAGCGGCCGATCGTCTCTTTTCATCTCGCCTCAGTTTCTTGTTTTTCGTCTGTTTCCATTGAATTTAATGATGTAGTTTTTGCTTTTAAATTTGTTAGTTTTTTTTGTCTTGTCGCTCCTTTGCTTCTTAATTTGCTAATATTTTATCCTATTATTTGAAGAGCGAAGCCTCCTGCACTTTTCTGTATCTGAAAGGATATTAATAACAAACTGAATATGCAGATCGCTGAACTGTGAGTTCTTCAGAAAAGGAAGCTGCACCAATACTCATCATCCCCTCATGTAGGAAACCTTCAAGTTTCACTTCATCTTTTTTTTTTTATTTAACCCGAACAGCTAAAATTAGTCATTGAGAATTTCCAAACATTGAACGTGCGCATGGCAAAGCTCTTCCACTTATTTCTCTGCTCAGAACATCATATTTTAAGGTATTTTCTAACTTTTAGAGACACTGTTTTAGAATTCAGCAGGACCAAAAAGGGTTAAAAGAACTTCTATTGTGACAAATAGAAATTATATTGAAGCTTCCTTTGCACTTTTCCCAAATGTCTTAAAACAAGCCTTTTTGACACGTCTGCTTCCTCCTAAACACAAACGATATTTTTGTCCTGAAACAAAATGAGCTGCAGGATGAATGCGATCATGTCCTTTGAATGTTATTATTGGGCCTTGCTGATGTGGTACAAAGAGGGTTAGCGCCTCTTTTAAAATACATTAAAATATGTATTTTTTAAAAATCAGTTTGATATCTGTCCAGGGCTCATTTACATGACTATTTTAGATGTGTGTTCATGTGACAACGGAGCTCTTAACCACTGAACCTTTTGAAAATGGACTGGCGTGAGCTAAGCAGTCGAACATAAAATGAAATGCTCAGGTTCAATATCAAGTCCTAAACAAGTTCAGCAGACGGACAATCATAAAGATGTTGGCCTCCATAATGGCATGACTCTCATTTTTCATGTTTCTAGTGTGTTTAGTTTCATTACATTTCTGGCATTTCCATGTCAACAAGACAATTTTCAAAATGTTCTCATCTAAATGTGAAACGTTTGTGAGAATTTCATGTGTTTTGTTTCGGACAAAATCCTCTTGTATACACAGCCTGTGGGAATGTATTATAAATGTGCGAATTAACTGTTTGTCTACTTTTTTTAAATTATATTTTAAAGTTTTTGCTTTTTTGCTAAATTCACATATCGTATTACCTTGTCAATAAAAAAGTTGCTTGTTCACTGAGTGTTTTAGTTTGGTCTTTTTTCAAACTCTCAAATGTGGAGACAAAAGCAAAGGAAATGAGAAGCGAAGCCGGAAGTGAGGAGCCCGCCACCTCCCGCCCACTCCCTCCTCCCGGTGACGGTGAACCGGAGAGCCGCCGCCCGGGCTCCGGGACGCCGCGCCTCCGCTGATGGATCTCGATGAAGCCTTCCGGACCGTCGGGGAGTTCGGTCCGTACCAGAAGCGGGCCGTGTCGGTGCTGCTTCTCATCCAGGTCGGGAGGAAACGTCGTCAAAGATCCTTCACGAGTCGAGATGAATCACCGCACAAATCCTGTTTGCGTTACGTGGCTTTAAGACGCTGCTGGAGGCGCTTTAAAACAACTAAATTCAAAAACTTGCCTCAAAAATGTGTTTTATTCGTACTTACCATTTAAATATTTCTTGGTTTATACCTAGCTTAAATCGCACCGAGTTCGTGTTTAATCATGCCAGACTTCGTTTCGAAAACAGCCTAAATAGGTTTCTTGCTTGTGGAGAGGCTATTGGTTAGCTTCAGGTAACAATTAAACGTTTTCACGGAAGTAAATGAGATTCTTTTACATACGGCTCAACGTCCAGATCGCAAATCAACGTGTAAATCTTTGTTTTGAATCATTTTAGCATTCCAAACATCGACCACGTCGCTTCGCTTGACAAAAAGCAACAGCTTGAACGCTGCTGAAAAGTCACATTTTTAAACCTTTTATTTTTACCTTTTAATTGGAAAACGGCCGAATTCCTCACAATGTTACACTTACATGCAGAAATGTGAAATTGTATCCCCCACTTCTTCGTATTGTCCTGTAAAACATTTTGTATAAAATGTCCACTTTTTTAAAAGAGGTTCGGTGAAGCGAAACTGACATGGAGCAACCAGAATGTTGATCATGTTAAAAGTAGCGGAATTTCCCCCCAAGACTGGTTTCATTTACACGAAGTCCTGTTGTTTTCCTTTCAGTGATATAGGAAAATAGTCTTCCTCCATGAACCACGAACACATAGCGTCAGATTCAGCTGAATTTTCTGCACATTAGTTTATTGCTTCTGGTGTCACTGATGTTCCAGGTGTTGCTGCTGCTCCAGGTGTTATTCCAGGTGTTGTTGTTCCAGGTGTACATGGCCTGTCAGTCCATGTTGATCGTGCTGGTTGGAGCGACCCCGGAGGAGCGAGTGGAGCAGGAGGAGCCGCTTCAAGTTGCTGTGTTTCCTCAGGACAGCGACTCCATCGTGACGGAGGTGAGGGTGGAGGTGGAGGTGGAGGCGTAGGCGTAGGCGTGGTCGCTGCCTCTCCTTCTGAAACTCCTGCTCTCGGCTCCTCAGTGGCTCCTCGTCAAGCAGCAGGCCTACAAGGTCAACCTGGCCGGGTCGCTCTTCTTCGCCGGGCTCCTGGTCGGGAACGTCGTCTTCGGCCCGCTGTCCGACAGGATTGGCAGGAGGCCAGTCTACCTGACGGGTGAGGTCAGAGGTCATTCCAGAGGCTTCCCGTGTCGGAGCGGTCTCCTGTTCGGAGGTTAGACTGACCGGTTCCTCTCCCCTCTCCGCTCCTCAGGCCTGTTCTTCGAGGTGCTGTTCGGCTACATGACGGCCTTCGCTCCGAGCTACGAGGTCTTCGCCGTGTCTCGCCTCCTGGTGGGCGTGATGAACGGCGGCATCGGCCTGGTCTGCTTCGTCCTCGCTCAGGAGTACGTTGGGAAGTCGTACTGGGCCATGACCGGTAGGGGAACGCCGCAGACGTGGCGCACGGCGTTCAGGGCTGCCTCGGCGAGCGCTGACCTCTGACCCCCGGTTTCAGGGACCTTGAGCAGTATGACGTTCGCCGTCGGCATCGCCCTGTTCGGAGCGCTGGGGTACCTGATCCGGCCGTGGAGGAGCCTCGCCACAGCGGCCAACTCGTCCGGCGTCCTCTTCCTGATGCTTTCTGTGTGAGTGGCGGCCGGACTGGGAGGAGGAGGAGGAGGAGGAGGAGGAGGAGGAGGAGGAGGAGAAGGTGGTGTGTAACTGTGCTCCTCCCTGCAGGACGCTGCCGGAGTCTCCTCGCTGGCTGTACTCGCAGGGCCGGACGGAGCGGGCTCAGGAGGTAACGGTCCAGACAGTCCAGAAAGCGGCGCTGGTCTCCTGAGGACAGCCCCGTCCTCGGTACAGAACTAGAATTAGTCGCTGCTGCCAATCACAGCCAGCAGCTGGGTCCTGGTGGCGTCCGGTCTGGGTAACCTGAAGGTTTTCGTGCTGCCATGACTCTGAAACTGCAGTAACTGTAACCGAGTTACTCTGTTGCCATGGAAACGGTGCTCCCTGTGTCGTCAGGTGCTGCGCTACATGGCGCTCCGAAACGGCAACGCCGCCAACAACCTGGTGCTGCAGGGCGTCAAGCCCGGTAACCATGGCAACGGCGAAGGGGCCGGCGTCCTGCAGCTGGTGCTCCACCCAGTCCTCCGCCTGCGGACCGCCGTCCTCATGTACGTCTGGTGAGTGTCCGCACGCGACAAGGCGATGACGATGCTGGTGTCAAATTACACACCCGGACGAGAGCCGTCCACGGATTTAGAGTTCTGACAGACGAGATGTGAAGAACAGTTCAGGACTAGTTTTCACCTTCCTCTGTGAAGAAGCTGAACCGTAACCACCAGCTTGCTTCAGCGCCTCTCAGACTCAGGCGTCATTCCCACACAGTGGAAGGAATCAGCCTTGGTTACTTTCCCCAAAAAACCTGGAGGACTCCAGAGCAGTGGCCCTGGTTCCTTCCTCTGCACGGAGAGAGTCTGGATCATCAGCTGAGCTGGACGGTGAACTGGATCCACTCCAGTTTCCCCACAAAACCAGAAGCGGTCCTGAAGATGAGGCCTCGCTCTTTCAGATACCGTCACCAAACAGCCGGACCGACACGGCTGCACAACAGGATCTTTCATCAGGCCTGTTCTCTGCCGACACCGCCGCCTGCAGCAGGGAGGAAGTGACTCACATCAGCCACATCAGGAGGGCCACACCCTGCTGTAACTCACTGCAGCTCCGGGAGCCGGGGTCCTCAGAGAACAGCCCAGACCTGCTCCAGCCCCTGGGGTGGGGTGGGGGGGGGGGTGGGGGGGGGGGGGGGGGAGCAGGAGGAAACGCCCGGGGACAGAGGCTGACAGCTGCCTGGTGTCCGGCCAGCGGACCGGCGGCTCCACCCGCGCAGAAAACTCTGCTCTTAGCTAGTTTTCAACACAGTGTTCTAAACAGGACTTAGAGGTTGTTTTCAAGTAGTTTAAAGGTTGTTTTCTACTTTGTGTGTATGTGTGTGTATGTGTGTGTGTTGCAGGTATGCGTGCAGTCTGGTGTATTACGGTCTGACTCTGGGAGCCAGTGACACTTCCGGCAGTCCGTACAGGAACATCGCCATGTACGGCCTGGTGGAGCTGCCAGCATACCCACTCTGCATTTATTTCATCAACAAACACTGGTCAGTCAAACACACACACACACACACACACACACACACACACACACACACACACACCTTTTCCCTTCCTGGTGTGTACATACAGGTGAAATCTGAGCTGTGTGTGTTTCAGGGCCGGCAGGAGGAAAAGCATGGCGGTGTTCCTGTGTTTAGCCGGCTCCGCCTGCCTCTGCACCATGTTCATTCCTGAAAACACAGGTGACACACACACACACACACACACACACACACACACACACACACACACACACAAACGTTATCACTTAAACTGGCGGTGTTTCATTTGCCAGTTACAAGACATGAACGTTTTTTTCAACGTGTTCCTGTTTTCTTCCCATTTAATGTTGAAATGATGTACTTTGTTGTTCAAATTTAAACTGTGTGTGTGTGTGTGTGTGTGTGTGTGTGTGTGTGTGTGTGTGCGTGCGTGTGCGTGTGCGTTTGCGTGTGTGCGTGTAGGGACTGTGCTCAGCGTCACCTCCCTGGCTCTGGTGGGGAAGCTGATGGTGAGCGCGGCCTTCAACATCGCCTACGTCTACACAGCTGAGCTCTACCCCACGGTGATCAGGTGACTCCCCCGAGCAGATCAGGGTTTTGTTTGTTTTTCAACGGGAGCTCGGTGTGACGCCTGTCTGTGCCGCAGGAACGCCGGGCTGGGAGTTTGCTCCATGTCCTGCAGGGTCGGAGGGATCCTGGCGCCGTTCGTTCCCTCCATGGTAAAACTGAGACACACCGCCAGCCGTGACAGCTCCAGCTCCAGCAGACTACAGGGAGCGTAAAACTACAGCAGAACTAATTAGTAGCAAAAACAAAAGTACAGCAAAAAAATTACAGCCTAAACTACCACAAATGACAAAAACAACAAACCTACAACAAAAATGACTAAAAACAAAGTTACAAAATCCACAACTAAAACTACAAAACTGAAAAAAACAGAAAACAGCTCAGCAGAATTTTACTCTGGACACTTTCTTCGTGTCTTCAGGTGAGCTTTAGATCTGACCTCTGACCTCATTTGATCCCTGAGCAGCAGAGCTCTGTAAAGGCGACGCTGCCCCCTGCTGGTGGTTCAGGTACACAGCAGCTTTTAATCAACAGCAGATTCAAACTGAAACATGTTGAAGAGACGCCGAGTTTTCAAGAATGACATCGAAATACACCAGATACATGTCTGTCTGTCTCTCTCGCTCTCTCTCGCTCTCTCTCTCAGCGCTCCCTGCACTCGTCCCTTCCCTTCACGGTCTTCTTCTTCAGTGGTGTCTCAGCCGGCTGTCTGGGTCTGCTCCTCCCTGAGACGCTCCTCAGACCGTCAGCGGAGACTCTGGAGGAGCTCAGCAGCGCCGCGCACGGCCGCGTTCTGGAGAGCAAGGTGAGCGAAACGAGCGCTCCCGCTGCCCGTGGAGGGGCCGGGTGTTGAACCCCCTCCCTCCGCCCTGTCCTCCGCAGCCTCTTCTGTACGAGGACGACCACAGGTGAAGCCTGGCGACGGAGCTGCTGCCGACCCGGCCCTCCGTCAGGCCCCTGAGCTCCAGGTGGAGGTCAGACTCGGACCCAGCAGAGGAGCCCTCCTCTGAAGAACCCGCCGGTCCGGATCTGCTCCAGGTGCGACGTTGGACCCGGAACCTCTGACCAATCCCAGCTCTCCTCCAGCCGGACTCGCCGTCTCTGTAGTCTCACCCCGGACCAACGATTGGTCACCGGGCCACCGGTTGGTCACCGGGCCACCGGTTGGTCACCGGGCGGATCTACTGGCAGATTGTTGATGCTCAGCTGCTGAAAACATCCGGAGCCAGACGTCTTCAACGCCCTCCGCCGGTCAACCATGTGCAGACTCGCTGGACGTCGTCCTGGACTGAAAGTTCCGATTCTTTCTCTGAACTCTACTTCTGTCAAAGTGAAAGTTCCCCATAAAATCACTGAGTGAAAGTCTTGAAGTAACTCATGGAAAGTGCTTGAGAATCAAAAATAAAACTGAAAATCCCCAAAAAAGTTGCTTTTTTTCCACTCTCTCTCTCTCAGGCTTCCTTTATCGGACAGGAAGTGTGTCTGGTCACTTCCTCATGCGTTAAAAATCTCCCTCCATGTTTCTCAGAGAATTACTTCAGATTGTTTCAGCTGTGTATTTTTGCCAAGAGACACTTTCCATTTCCCACTTCAACATCTAAAAACACAGCAGATTCAGTTCTTGAACTTGACTGGCGCTAAGAGAATCTACAAGATATAAACCCCGCTACTTGGCAGAAAGTGAAACTGGCTTGGGAGAACGATCTACGCATCACAGCGTCAGAGGAAACCTGGAAACACTCCGCAGAAGGCTTCGTACATCCTTCAGCGTTAAACATGGGATGTTTCCAACAGGCCAACCCTCCTCCAACCCTCCTCCAAGCAAATGTGGAGGAAACCCTGTTTCACTGATCAGTGAAACCTCCTTCGTTTAATGAACGGGTCAGAGCGGTAGTTTCTATGATTCCATTAGGAAAGCTGAGGTACAGTAGAGCTCCACATTAATATATCTAACCCTCACCTCATGTCTGATTTTTGAAAGAAGACTCCCCCCCCCGTTCATTATCTGTTTTTTTCTCCTCCCTGTGCTTCACATTTGGAATGTCCTTACCTTCCCATTGTTTTTATCTTTCTACGCCTAAGGGATGAGCTTGTGAAGCACAAGATCCAGAATGTTCCAAGATGTTCCAGCTGATGTATATATATATGCGTGTGCACATGTGTGCACTTTCACTTTTATGCGTGCCTCCATGGGAGACGTGGAGACCACGGTCAACACCGCAGGAGGTGAAATGCTGAGATTATATTACAAGTGCCGTGAGTTATGGAAGATATTAGTCTGTCTGGTTTATTTGAAAATAAAGGTTCCTTCTTCCTTATGTGTATTTTTTATAATAATTTATTGTCATTGAATTTTTTGCTGCCTTAACTGAGAAGTGAACCGTCGTATACGGTCGCTTGTTTTATAAAAGTCAAAAAGGATAAAATGGCCACTAGGAGAACCAAGAACACTGTGAGTGTCCTGATAGAGTGAAGCTTTATTCTCCCTCCATCTCTCAACTCTCTTCACCTCTTGCTCCCTCTCTACTCTCTTTTTAATGTTTAAAAAACCTTTAAAAAAAACTTTCAAAAACTCCCTCAACCAGAAATAAAGCCCAGAGCCCCGGTACCACAGAGCAGAGCCCCGGGCCAGCAGGCTGTCCAGCACTTCCTCAAGAACTACAGCTAATTACTGCAAAATGTAGCAAAATTCTGCTTTTTTTTTTAACCTGAAGTACAGATATACACATGTGGTCAAAATTGTTGGTGCCCTTTGTTTAGAGAAAGGAAAAATCCACAGTGGTCAGAGAAACAACTTGGATCTGACGAAAGTACGGTAATAACAGAATTCTATTAAATTTAACCAATGAAATTCAGACATTGCTTTTCAACCATGCTTCAAAGGAATTATTAAAAAAATAAATAAACTCATGAAACAGGCCTGCACAAAATAGACTGTACCCTTAACTTAGTATTTAGTTGCACAACCTTTTGTTTTGAGGCAACCACTGCAATCAAATGCTTCCAGTGACCGTCAGCGAGGCTCGTGCAGCTCTCAGCAGGCGTTTCAGCCACTCCTCACGAGCAAACTGCTCCAGGTCCTTTTCCAGACGGCAGGCTTCAGCTCCTAAAGACGCTGGACAGGACTGAGGTCAGGACTCATAGAAGGCCACGGAGGACAGTCCAGTGTCTTCCTCTCAGCCATCCTCGGTGTTCGTATCTGTGTGTTTTGGGTCGTTGTCCTGCTGGAGACCCAGGACCTCGACTGAGACCAGGCTTTCTGACACTGGCAGCACATTTCTCTCTAGAATCCCTTCAGAGTCTTGAGATTTCATTGTACCCTGCAGATCCCAGAGCCCCTGTGCCGGATGCAGAACATAACAGCCTCCTCCATGTCTCGCAGCAGAGACACTGTTCTTTTCTTCATATGTTCATTTTTCCCTCTGTGAACGTCGAGCTGATGTGCCTTGGCAGAAACTTCCATTTTTGTCTCATCTGTCCAGAAGACATTCTCCCAGAAGCTCTGTGGCTTGTCGACATGTAGTCTGGCAAATTCCAGTCCGGCTTTTTTAGGATTTGTTTTTAACAGTGGTGTCCTCCTTGGTCGTCTCCCATGAAGTCCACCTTGGTTCAGCGATGGACGGTCAATCTGACACTGATGTTCCTTCAGCTTGAAGTTCACCTTTAATCTCTTCCCCAGGGTTTCCGGGCTCTTTCATTATCCGTCTCTTTGATTTGTCCTCAGTTGTCCTCCTGCGTCCAGGAAGGTTGGCTACAGTCCCGTGAACCTGGAATAACATGTGCAGCTGCAGTCACAGCCTTCACCTTTAACATGCTGGGCTATAATTTTCTGTCTAATCTCCAGAGACAACTCTTTCCTTTGCTTCCTTTGGTCCATGTTGAGTGTGGTCCACTTCCTGTGACTCCCTGTCGCCCCCTATAGGAGCCACTGACTTATTACAAGATTGTGGACACACCTTGGACTGACATGCCCCTTTGGTACAGGCATTTTTGTTCAGGCCTGTTTGAGTTTATTTTCCTAAATAATTCTGTTGAAGCATGGTTGAAAAAGCAATGTCTGACTTTCATTAGTTAAATTTAATAGAATTTTGTTCTATTACTTTTGTCAGATCCAAGTTGTCTCTCTGATTTCAAAGATTCAGTCAAGTTAAAATGTGCTTCTCATTTTCCCTCAGAGCAGCTAAGAGGTGGAGGTTGTTGCTTTGTGGAGACGAACTCACCGTTACCTGGCCTCAGTGTAACTGAAGGTGAAAGGTCAAACGCCATCCTCGCTAATACACCGAAACTTCACGCGAGCGTGAAATACTTACCGAGTGGTTTCTCAGCTTCAGCAGCTTTAATTGAAAAAGGAGGAGAGCGCACGCTGACAGTTTGTGTACTAAAATAAGGTTATTTACTTAAAAATCGGTACATTGGACAGACTGTATACAGAGTTTTCATTTCCTTGGTAAACTCATAAGGCACCAAAACAACTGAACAGATTCTTCCTGCAGGGGGCGCTCGCCACACCAAACCACCACCTTCTGCTCTTAAATAGCAACTGCAGGAGCGTTTGTTTCATCCACACACTCACCAACAGGTTGACCCCACGTTAGCATAGCTTAGCACAAGCACTGGGAGCAAAGGGAAGCTGCTAGCGTCAATCCAAAGTTTGTGAGTTTGTGCTAAGCTACGCCAAACGCACGGACCAGATTCCCAAATTATTTTATTGAGGAAGAAAACGCACCTGAAAGAAAAAAAAAATAAAAAACCTCGTCGAAGTGCGAAGCTGTTGTTTTAAAGTGAAGCCAAATCAAAGACAAAGCAAACAGGAAGTGAGATGTGACCAGCAGGAGGCGATCAGGAGCAAACGTCCAATCCAACAAAATAAAATGTTTAAATTTAACAAAAAAAAAAAAAAAAAAAACTTCAGCAAGTAAAAATCTTAATTCCGGATTTGTTAAAAGCTTTTACCGGAAAAGTTTTTTTTAAAATCACCAAAAAGTTCAGGAAATGAGAACGTGAAATTAATCGGCTAAAGTCTAAATATTAAACATGTTTTCATTTTAGGAGAAAAGTAAAAAAACTGAAGGATTTTCATCAAAAATCAGGATGGATTTGTCTTTAAATGAGAACAATTGTTTTTTTTTTTTTTTTTTAAGTTTCCTCTGACGAACGTTGCAGGTCGAAACTCTTCACTTCCTGTTTGCTTCGCTTTGGTTTTTCCTCACTGACGAAGTTACTCTGGAACAAATGAAGAACATGTTAATCTCACTTTGAAGCTCAGAAACCATCTGATTGGAGGAGGGGGACCTCAGTGGGCGGAGCCAAAGCAGGAGAACCAATTACAGAAGACTTTTCACTACATTAAGGTTTTAACAAACATTTTGAGCTGAAAATTCAACTCTTTATTTTTATACCACCAAACGACGCAGTCATTTCAAGGAACTTTTACAGAGAAAATCCCAACAGAAGTCACATGGCAGACTTTGGCCACGTCTTTATTTTTTGGTGGCAGTTGAGCTTTAAAATCGTGACGCTGCTCCAGTTAAGCCCCGCCCACTGAGCGGATTCCTCCAATCGGTAGCTCTTTCCAGCTGTCAATCAAACGTGCGATACGAGACAAACAGGACGGCACACGTTGAGGTGACGACTCCCCGTCCCCCCGTCTGTCCGGAGGAGACGCGGTAACCACGGCAACAACTTATGTACACAGTAAAGTTCACGTTATAATAATAATAATAATAGTACCTTTTTTCTCTTTATAATTAACTCTACTGGAAGAGTGGAGATACATTTCAATATGGCAGGAGGAAGTCAACATACAAAATAACTTGGCATTTCTCAAACGGGAGGGAGAGGAAGAGGAGGAGGAGGAGGAGGAGGAAGAGGGGGAAGGAGTCAACACATACAAAATAACTTGGCATTTGTCAAACGATGGGGAAGGGGGAAGAGCAGGCGGTGAAGGAGGATAAAGAGCAGCGTGGCTCCTTAAAAAAAAAAAAAAGGTAAAAGTTCATTTATGATAAGTACCCGAAGCTCCGCCCCCTTTCAGCTCCTCCCAGTGTCATTTCATCATGTTGTCCGGCTTTCACAGAAAGCGTCAAACCCAGAGAGGAGGTGCAGGAGGAGGAGGAGGAGGAGGTGCACAGTTCAGCCCCGAAGCGGGTTTTACCTCCTTCATCTCCTCCTCCTGAAGATGACGAAGATGACGGAGGATGGGGCGAAGGCGTGTGGAGCAGGAGGAGGAGGAGGCCGAAGAGGAGGAGGAGGAGGAGGACGAAGTGCGGGCGGTCAGATCTTGATGTCCTGTGATTCCACCATCTTGGCGAGTGTCTTCTTCACTCGGAGGATGGTGAGGCGGGAGGCGGGGTTGTGAGCCCAACACTCCGACATCAGCTTCAACATGGCCCGAAGACACTGCGGCAGGAAGACAGGAAGTGAGCGAAGCGGCTCACGGAGTTCCACAGGGTTCTGTGTTAGGACTCGTGTGTGTGTGTGTGTGTGTGTGTCACCTCGTCACTGTTCCAGCGGTTGGACACGGTGGGTCTCAGACCTTTCACACAGACCACCTCCAGCATGTCCTCGTAGGACGGGTCAGAGGGAACCAGGTCGTAGTACGGCAGCTGGTAGTCCTCCACCATACCTGCAGGGGAGCGCACGCACACACACACACACACACCCCAGTGTTAGACACGCCTCTCACCACACCCCCTGGCTCTGCGCCGGCCGCGGCCCCTCCCCCTACCCCCGGTGATGCAGCGCCGGGACATCTCCCACACCACCAGGCCGTAGCTGTACATGTCGGCCATGATGTAGGCGTGGAAGTGGTTCTTGTTGAGGCTCTGGTCCAGGACTTCGGGGGCCATGTAACGTCTCGTTCCCACCCGGGTGCTCAGGGGGACGTCCACCTCGTTGGTGTCGCTACGGCAACGCACACAACACAAACCCCTGGTTACCGTCTGTCCCCAAAACCCCTTTAGTTCTTCAGTCTGGACTTCATTTGATTTTTGTTGACAATAAGAAAAAAGCCTCATTAAATCAATCTGAGCTCAAATGTTTCTGAAGTTCTCATGATTTTCTGTTAATAATCAATAATCAATAAGATAAATTAAGCAGAAAAAGGAGGAGCAGGTTTCCCGGGGCACCTGTTGAACTTGACGGCCAGGCCCAGGTCTGCGATGCAGCAGGATCCGTTCTTCTTGATCAGGATGTTCTTGCTCTTCAGGTCCCGGTGGGCGATGGCCGGCTTGCCCTGCGTGCCGTAGATCTCGGTGTGGAGGTGGCAGAGGCCGCACGCCGCCGAGTACGCCAGGCGCAGCAGGGCGGCGGCGTCCAGCGTGCTCACCTTCAGGAAGTCGTACAGAGAGCCGCTCTCGTGGAAGTCGGTGATCAGGAAGAGCTGCGTGAAGGCGCCGGTGCCCTTGATGTCTGCAGCGATGAAGCCTGGAGGAGGAGGAGGAGGAGGAGGAGGAGGAGGAGGTGAGCTCCACACACATCCACATGGCACTCTGCACCACCGAAGGCCCGGCTCTCGTACCCAGGATGTTCTCGTGCCTCATCAGCACCGTCTGGTAGATCTCCGTCTCCCTGAACCAGCTGGCCTCCTCCCGGGTGAAGAACACTTTGACCGCCACCTTCTCCCCTCGCCAGCGGCCCAGCCACACCTCGCCGTACCTTCCTTTGCCGATCTGACGCACCATCTGGATCTGCTTAGCGATGGTCCTCTGGACCTGAAGAGACAGGGACAGCCGGGTGAGACCCTCGTCCACACTGCACGCCTCTTCGTTTCTATGACAACAGTTCCAAACAGGACCAACAGGTCGGTTTTGAACCTGTCTTTCCTGATTCTGGATAACTACTTATTTCACTTTAAGACTACAGAAAGACATCAGCTCAGAGTCAGGACTCCACATGGGGACAGGAGGTGGGAGGAGGGTGTGTTTGCAGCTCCTACCAGCAGGGGGAGCCCTGAGCCACTGCCTGAGCTCTGGGACTGGTGGATCAGGTCTTTGAGAGACTCTCCCGCAGGGATGAAGACCTCCTGCTCCAGGTCTTTGTGGTAGCGCTGCCGTTCGCTCTGCCACTTGTACCTGTCAGACGGCGCACGGGGTTAGAGAGGGCCGCCGGGCGTGAGGCCGGCCGGGACGTTGGTTCGAGGCCGTACCTGAAGTAACAGACCACGGTGACGCAGATCAGAGTGCAGCAGCACACCGTCATGGAGATGAGGAAGGCCAGCCAGTGAGAGCTGCTCTCTGTGGACGTAAACACAGCATCATCATCATCATCATCATCCCCATCTTCTTCATTCTCAGCCTGTGGTTCAAGAGCACATGAGGGGCAGTACCAGAGGGCTCCTGCGGGGGCAGCGTGGGCTGCAGGTCCCTGTTGCAGAAGTCTGTGTTGCAGCACTCGATGGTCCTCCTCGTCTGAGCATTGGGAGAGTCCTGTCAACAAACACAGCAGCCAATCAGAGAGAGGCCAGCGACACAGAGGGGGTTTGTGTGTGTGTGTGTGTGTGTGTGTGTGTGTGTGTGTGTGTGTGTGTGTGTGTGTGTGCAAACCTTGCATTGGAAGTGTGACCCTTCGTACTTCATGCAGCCGGAGGTGAGCTGCACCTCTCCGAGCTCGTCCTCCTCGATGATGGCGAAGCACTGACCATTGGTCCTGCAGACGGACACAGGCGTTATTTAAGCCCCGCCCCCGAGCGGTGTCACAGGTGTCACTGAAGCCCCGCCCCCTGACTCACTGGCAGGTGTTGTTGGTGGTCTCGTCAGGACAGTGTCCAGAGCAGTAGCAGCTGAGGAATCGGGGGAGGTCCTCGGGGGCGATGGTGGAGTCCTCTCCAGGCCTGCGGGCCTCGGGTTTAACCCCAGTACCCTGCAGGACGTGGTCCGGGTTCTGACCTGCAGCTGGAGGGAGAGGATGTCACAGATGATCAGAGGCTAAACATTGATTCTGCTGGTTCACGTTGGCGCACGCAGGCAGGCTCACACAGGAGGAAACAGGCTCACTTTCACATTAAGGGACATTTCCTCTGAACAATGACTGTTTGGAGCGTTTAACACTCGTACAGGAAACGCTCGAGTGGCCAGAGGAAGAGCGAGCGGCAGCAATCAGCTCAACAGCTTCCTGCAGCAGAGGGAGTGAAGGAAACGCCGCCGGGCTACAGCCGATGATCTGCAGCTCCCGACCCGAGGAGACGCTCCGCTTCACCTTATATTTATTCACTGAAACCTCCACCGTGTGAACCTGGAGGACTTCGGAGAACTCATCACTTTCGGCTGATTTGATCTCTGTGAGCTGAAGTCTCCATCAGAAGCATACAGGGTTCGGTGTGAAGAAGAAGAAGAACAAGAAGAAGATCTCGTCCACACCACAGCAGCAGCTGAACTGCAGACACCAGGCTGGATAAATCCCAGCCTTCACGGTGTTCGCACCAAATTCAGTTTGAGCTTCATCAGCTCATCTCCGTCCGGCACCGTCCTGAGGTTGGAGCTGAACTCACCTTCAGCTCCGGGGGTCAGCAGCAGAACCAGCGCCGTCACCACCCAACACCAGCAGACGGCCGCCATCCTGCAGCGGCCCGGCGGGCCCCTCGGGCTGAGGGCCGCTTCCGATTGGTCCGAAGACGAGCGCACGACCTGCAGCAGGAGTCCGAGGGGGAGCGAGGAAGAGGCGCGGGAGGAGGCGAGATCACAATATGTGCTCCTCCGGTGTCTCACTGGATCCGAGGGTCCAGAACCCTGAAGAACACACACACACACACACACAAACATCAGGACTCTGACTCCTTCTGCTCGGTTCAAACTTTAAACTTTCATCATGTTTGAGGCGTTTGTTAACAACATGAAGACGTTCAGGAAATCAACACCATGGAGGAGGACAGCTTCACACACACACACCCTGCGGCTTGTGTGTCTTCGCTCCATTTACAGGAGCAGATAACACACAGACATTCAGAGGGAGGACAAGATGAGACACGCCTCCTCGTCCTCCCCCACACACACACACTCACTCACACACACACACACACCCAGTGGTTTCAAACTTCTCAAATCAGTGACATCTGAAGGTGTCGGATAACTCCTCTTCCTCTCTCCTCCTCGTCATTCGGTCCTCCCTTCCTCTTTCTGCCCCGTTCACCTCCTCCTCTTCGTCACCCTCTCTCCCGTTACTCCTTGCTCTCCTCCTCTATACATCATCCACCCCCCCCCCCCCGTCCCTGTGTGTGGATGAAAACAGAGAGTAGCTCACAGACACTGAAATATTTTAGGTTTTCTTTGCATGTTTGGAAGATTTCTTGATTACAGTCGTTCAACATCGCTCTGCTGTAATAATACCAGTAGCAGTATCAGGAGGAGACAGGTCCTGCTCTGTCCCTGTGTCTCTTTAACCGGTTCTCATGTCCAGAAGAGGCGTCTGTCTGTTTTAGGTTTGATGGCTCAAACTGAGTTGGAGTGTGTGGTTAATGAGATCTGCATCCTGCTCTGCTTTTGCTCCATGTGTCTGTCACTTCTTCTTCTTCTCTGGTTTTCCACCACGCCCGCCCTCCCTCCTCCACCGCCGCCCCCGGTCCCCCTCCTGCCCCCCGGCCCCCTCCTCCTCCAGGCGGTCTTTCACGGAGGCTGCAGCTCAGACTTTCTGGCTCCTTGCGCATTGTTTTCTGCTCTCCTCCTCCTGCAGGCTGTGGATTAGCATAAGAATACCCAGAATGCCCTGGAGGAGGAGGAGGAGCAGGAGGAGGACAGCGCCCCCTGGAACTACAGCTCAATGCAGCACAGTGGTGAAGGAGGGAAACCTTGGTGTGTGTTTGTACCTGGCTGCAGACTCCATGGAATGACAGCGTCTGCGCTCGGCTCCATGGGAAATGAGAAGCAGGTCAGAGCTTCATCACCTGAAACATGAAAACATCCAGAATGTAGAGAACGCTTCAACTGTCAGATCGAGAAGAGACTGAAGGAGAGGACGAGGGACGCCCTGCAGGTGTCCCCCCCCAAAAGAAAAGGTTCATTCTGCTTCAGATCTCCATCAGCTGATCAGACCTGAGCTGCAGTCAGCCTTCAGAGTGAAGAGCTGGGCGATGCGACTGCAGGCCTGACGGAGAAGCTCCAACCTGAGAGAATCTACCGAGGAACAACAAACACGCTCCATCAAATGCCGACGGTCTGGGTTCAGGATCTGAACACAGCAGCTCGGTGGAAAAATGAAACGAGCTGCTCTTCAAACATTTTTGACCCTGAATGTTCAAGAAACAATCTGTAATCCTGCTGCTCTGCTACAACCAGAAGGCTGGAGGAAGGTGGTGTGTGTGTGTGTGTGTGTGTGTGTGTGTGTGTGTGTGTGTACGGTCCATCGTCTGCAGCAGCGTCCACGTTTTGTGTGCAGTGGAAATCAGAGTTCTCCCTCCAGACAGACGACACGTAATTTAATAAAAGAGCGCAGTGAGATCACCAAGAGGAGCTCAGATACAATCTGAAGCACGCGCACACACACACACACACACACACACACACACACACACACACACACACACACACACACACACACACACACACACACACACACACACACACACACACACACACACACACACACACACACACACACACAGTCTCAGATTAACTGTCTTCAGCAGTCACATGAGCCGCCTCTTGGTTTCACTGTCTCCTCCCCTCCCAGATGTCCAGGTGTTCATATTGAGCGCCTCTCTATCAGGTGGGGGGGGGGGGCAGATGTTTACATCTGGGCTATCGCTGCTCGGCCTGCGGAGCTTCCTCACGTCACACTGACACACACGTACCCAGACCAGGCTCACCGAGCAGCAACACGTCTTTCAGAGACTCCGGCATCAGGCGCCGTGTGGCGAGCGCTCAGCGGGCCGGAACCACACAGAGCATCTGAAACCACCTGGCGAGATCAGCAGGACCGTCTGACCTGATCTGAGGGACGGACTGCAAGTAGATCAAGGACCAGACCATGTCCCAGTTTACAGTCGTTTACAGAGCAACAGTTTTCTTTCAACCTGATTGAAAAACATCTGCGTAAACGGACGAAATATGAAGCGATCCACGTTCAGTCCTGGTCCACACGTGGAGCCGATCATTCGGTACCTGTGACATGAGCTAAAGGTCGCTAAAGATGTTTAGCCTTGCAGTCAGCAGTCTTCAGCCCTGAGCAGAGTGTTTTTATCAATGGACACCTGCTCAAACATCTCCATAAACATCTTCGCCAGCCGGTCGTGGTTCTCTGGTAGTCTAACAACTCGCCATCTCTGCTCTCCAGGGTTCCCTCTCTCTGGGTTTTTATTAGAGACTTTTTCTAAACAACCGTCCAGTTCTTCTGCTGGTGTCTGACTTTCCTAATTCCTGCTTCCTGTTTACTGCGCATGTCATCGCGTCACTCCGTACGAGGGAACGCACGAGCAGAACGACTAACCCGCCTGTACAACGCGATGCGCCGCCTGCTGCTGTTTATAAGAGACACAAGCGGATTATCGATCGGCGCAGACGTCCTCATACAATCGGATCCAGAACATAATCTGCTTCGATTGAAGCTGCTCGACTCAGGTGTTTATATGGCACATTTACATTCTGCTTCACCTTATTAATCCCATTATAAGGAGGATTTTTTGGCCCATGTAAACGTGGCCAGACACCCACTAACTAACAGCCAACAGAGAAAATCAGAAAACCAAAAAGACCACCACAGACAGACTGCTACAGACATGTGTGTGGGTGTAGTTGCTTTTTCCTTTTTAACTTCGTGACCGGTCTCAGCCCATCTTCAAACAAATATTTTCTCCTCATATGTTCTATAAACGCAGCGCAGCACAATACAGGCTCCATAACACACAACGAACACATTCCACAGTCAAGTTCAAGGTTTAAATTCATTTTTCAAATCATTTAAAACATTGTGTTTTGAATAAAAGTTACACTAAAAATCACAGATCGCTTAAATAAAGGTTTTAAGAAGCAGGATGTTGAGAAACAGGAGGCGAGAGGCCCGTCTGTCAGACGCTCCTTTAGCAGGTCAGAGGTCAGAGTGATGGAGCACCAGCAGGGTGGTGGATCGGTGTGAGGAAAAGTAAATCCTCCACAAGAATGAGGAGGAAGTGTCTCCGCCGCAGGGACACACACACACACACACACACACACACACACACACACACACACACACACACACACACACACACATATACAAACACACACACAGAGACAGACAGATAGCCAGAGAGAGACACTCACACAGAGAAAGACACACACACACACACACAGAAACTAATCACATACACACTCCCTGGAGTGTGTATGTGATTAGTTGAGGAGAATAGAGAGGAGCAGAGGGTGTTTGAATTATTCAGGGTGAGGGGCCGGTATATTTAAAGCTCCGATCGATGGCATCAGGAGGACGAGTGGAGCCGGAGGAGGAGGAGGAGCAGGAGGCTCCGACCTTCATCAGACGTCACGACAGAGAAACTCAAACTGCGGCACACACTGATTTCACTGGAGTCTGAGTTTTCCTTTAGCGTCCTGCCGCTGGCGGACGCTGTGGAGGAGTTCGAGAGGAGTACTCGAGTAACACTGCAGTCTGAAAGCAGCACTCTGAGCGAAGATAATCTGTCCTCTACTCCCCACTGAACAAAGCACACCACATCACCCTGCCGCCGCTCGCCACACCGACCGCCACACAGCCACACCAGGGCCCAGACGCTAGCACAGGTGCTGCTAGCTGGTCATGCTCGGGCTAGTTTGACACGTTTGGAGCTTTTCACCATCCGCAGCTCAAAGATCTGCTTCACCTGAAGCTCTTCAGGTTTCTGGAATGGTCTGAACTAGGGCTGGGCGATATGGCAAAAAAAATGATCACGATTTTTTTTTTCATATCATTCGATCTCGATTATAATCACGATATGTTATATTGTTTTTAAACCAGTTTTAAAGCATCTGCACTGAAAACTAGAAGTATAGAATAGTTAAACATTTTATTAACAAACAAAGTAAATAGCAATGCAAATTAAATAATATAAACATAGAAAAATAAGAACAATTTCACTTAACAGTGCAGTAAATGGAAAAAAAAAATCTCGCACCAAGATAATAAAATCTTGCGATGCACCGTTTTTTTTTTTCAGTAAAAGAGAAGAACTGAACGATCGTTAGTTAAACTGTATCACAAGTAGTTCCTACTAAAAAGACCAGATTCTTTGCGGATCGGTGTGCTAGCAGCGGTATGCTAGCAGCGGTGCGGGTGGAGCAGCCTTTCCTGTCAGCAGCAGCCTCATCTTAAGAGGATAACGCCGAGGCATGGCTGACTTCATCTGCTTCGCTGCCCTCGGCTCCACGTTCAGCTCCATCTCTGGTTACTTCTCAGACAACTTTCAGGCGGAAGTTGAGCAGGAAAAAGCCGACTTTGATTGGCTGTGGTCACGCACATTTCTGCCTTGTCTGATCGAGAAAATGTGCTCACGGCTGATCACCGTGATCGACTGGAAATTAATCGCGATCAATAATCACGATCATATAATCGCCCAGGCCTAGTCTGAACACACTGTGGTAAACGCTCACCTCCAGAGTTCTGCAGGGAAGCTAAATGCTAACCGCGTGATTCCTTCTGGGAGGAAACAGTCTTTAAAGTCTGAGACAGTTGTTGAACTGAGGCCTTGTTCCCATGACGCCTGTAAGCGAAAAGACAAAACTTTTTACGGCCCGACAATTAAGAGTCACGACGAATGGACCTTTTTGAAAACGCTTGTGCTCCATCTCCATGGAAACGGAGGCCAACGCAACTGCGTGGAAACACTCGGGCTTCGTGTAAACCAGAGTTTTCTGAAACGACACATAAAAATGCCGAGACAGTGTCGTGTAAATGGAGCTGTGAATTCTGACAACCGTGAATGAACAATTCCCCTGAAATTCAACAGAGCTGTAAAAAGGGAGGGAAACTATCACGAAGCGAAACCACAAAAATGATTCATTTTAACTTAAATCGTTGTGTTAAATAGGCATGAGATGAAAGACTGGTTTCAGGACTGGTTAAAGATGGAACTGGTTTGGGATGAGGGTCAAGAAAATGGATCTAGTCTTCCTCAGGACAGGCTCTGAACTGGAATAAGAAGTGGAAGGATCTGGATTCTAGTCGTGGATCAAGGTTGTCATTTTTTTCCCCCCACAAATTGTTCTCGTGGATTCTCGGCTTCATGAAATCAGCTTCCTCCTCCGTAGGTCCTGAGGTGAACGGTGTGCAGTGTGATGATGGCCGCTCGCAGGTTCGATCCCTGACTCCCCGCAGCAGTTCACCTTTGCCACACATCCAGGAAGGAATGAAAACAGGACGATGCAACAGGAAAGAAAACATCTCTGAAGGATGATGAGGAGGAGGACAAGGAGAAGGACGAGGAGGAGGAGGAGGAGGAGAAGGAGGAGAGGGGAGAGGAGGAGGTAAAGAATTGTCCCTCTGTGTGCTCAGCTCCTATTTACTGCCTTTATCTGCAGCAGCAGAGAGGCAGGACGTATGGAGGAGGAGGAGGAGGAGGAGGAGGAGGAGGAGGAGGAGGAGGGTGGATTGCATGTTTTCCTCTCTGGCTCAGCCACTCTGTCTCCAGGCCGCGGGGGGAGGAGGGGAGGAGGAAGAGGAGGAGGGAGGCCAGAGCCAGGCAGACAGAGCTGGAGATGTGAAACCTGATCTCCTTCCCTCCTCCTCCACTGCCACCTCGCCAGAGAGCCTCCGAGACTCCCGCAGTAATCCGATCCTCAACTCCCAGACTGGAACCACACTCCAGGAGAGGGGGGTGGGGGGCAGGAGGAACAGCAGGAGCAGGAGCTCCAAGCTTTCTGAGCTGTAATGAAATGCGGCGGTGGAAGTTCAGTCTGACGTGGATCAGATGGTAGGAGGAGAACGGAGCCGAGTTCTACTGATCCAGTTCACTCTGTGACGGTTCTGGTTCCATCTAGAGCCTGAAACACCTTCTGCTCATGTCTGAGAACATCAGCAACACTAAAGCCAGTTTCATATCTGTCCAACAAAGAGAACATTCTGACACCGTCATATGCAGGCGGGATGCAGCGACACCACGAGTACGAACCCTAACCTCTAGCTACCTGCAGACACTGATACCGAGTACTTATTAAATACTATAGAGCCTAGTTCGTGGTCTGTTATCTGACGAGACAGCAAGTCACACCTGCATCAGGGAGCCTGTTCTGAGTTCGAGGTACTGGTTTTACTACATCCATCATTTACATCCAGAACAACATTTCCTACACCATCATCTGCAAACAAATACCGAGTGAAGCATGAAAAAGGGCATGGAAAAGGAGCTGACATAGAAGAGCTATTTGGAAATATTCAAAGTTAAACAACAGGGGCGATTGACCTGATTCACGACATTTTCCGGGTCTTCAATCAGACTGAGCACCAGGGCAGCATGACAATCTGAATCCGCTGTAATGAATATTATTTAAGTTCTTAATCTTTAAACTTTCTTCATTCTGGACAGATCTGCGTCACCGGTGAAATCACAAAAGGGGCGGAGCCTGCTGCACACCTGAATCTGAGGGTGGGCGTGTCCAGGACCCTGAATTCAGGGGTCACCAGAGGTCACATGGTGAGGGTGGGCGTGTCCTCACTGGAAAGTTTTGGCCAATCAGAGGACAGTACTGTGATCTGATCTGCTGACAGGTTGACGGAACGATCACAAGCATTCCGTTCAGAAGACATGTCCATGGCCCAACGGCGACACACACACACACACACACACACACACACACACACACACACACACACACACACACACACACACACACACACACTTGTTCTAATGTAAGTTGAACAAAGAACATCTGGAAACACTTCAGAATACTGGAAAATTTTGAGAATATCAGAAACACTTGACGCTACTAAAAATATTTAGGAATGTCAGAAACACTAACACTAATGGAAATTCTGGAGGAAAACTGGAAACATTTTGAAGCACTGGAAACATTTGGGAATACTGGAGAACATCGCGAACACAGCCGTTTGCGGCATGATGAGTTAGCATTGTTAGCAGTGAGTTAACATTTGTTTGCAGGAGCTTCTGAAGCTTTGATTGTTATTTCAGTCACACAGATCAGAGCTAGAAGCAGGAATGTCCAGCTGTCTGAACCACACACACACACACACACACACACACTCTTGATGTTCAGTATTGTCACTGATTATTAGTTCCCTCTCAAAATGAATTCCATTGTTTCTGCTGTACATACAAAACTTCAACATAAGGCCTGGGGACTACATGTGGCCCATTAGCACTGCCTGAGCGGCCTTCTAAATGTCACCTGGGAAATCCCCAATCAAATAAAAATTAGTGATGCTTTATTGCATATGGTCATATTTTAGAGTTATTATGCTATTGAGTGTGTTTAACACTCTGCTGGGAGAATTAGTATATTTAACATAGTGATCATTAACCAAACTCAAAATCATCAAAAATGTAAACTTGATCTCCAGACAAAAATGGAAAGATGCAGAACAGTAGCTCACAAAAACAAACCCCCCAAAAAATGCTGTGGCATTTTCTTGGCAGATGATTCTAACTGGGCAAAAATCAAGTCAACTTAATTAAGTCTTGTGTTGTTTTTTCATGTGGCTCTTTGGGAAAATTGGTTTCTCATCCCTGATCTGCGATGTCAACACATATCATCCAAAAATAAAAAATGATAAATACAAATTTCAGACGAAGACAAAGCATGCAAAAATAATTCAATATAGAAGTTAAAAAAAATGCAACGTGCAACCTACAATGCAGCAGAGTTGTTTGGTTGAACTGATCAGTTCTGCAGGAACAGCAGATCTGAAGAGTAGTGGAGTAAACTGCTGATCCAAAGTAACCAATTACTATTTTACTGTATTAGTCACTGCAGATATAAAATAATTAGTTACAAGTAATTAGTTATTTCATTCATCACTGCAAATACAACGTTAATTATAGACTTTACTAGTCAGTGCACTAGAAATAAAAGCTAGAAATAAAGCAATTTGTCACTTTACCAGAGCCTGCAACTAAACAATGACTAATTACTTTATTAGTCACTATAGATCAAAAGTAACTAGGTACTTGATGTTCATCATGTTTAATATCTCATATTAGTTAAACTTTTTACATTTTATGGAGGTCTGAGATGTTTGACTTTCTGTGCAGGAATAATCAACCTTTCAAGGTTTAACACTGTGAAACAAATCAAAGCTCATGCTAACAGTTAGCCACCGTGCTAACCAACAACAACAAACTGCTTCCAGAGACGAGTCAGGAACAACAGAACACTTTGGATCAGAAACAACGGAGCAGCTTAAACATTTACAACTTTGATTTTACGGCTTTAAAGCAGTTTTACGAGTTTTTGACCCGTTTTTCTGTGCCGGTTGGAAGCTAGTTCACGGCGGCTAAAGGAAAGTTTGAAACTTCTAAAACACGGAAAAAGGGGAGAAAGTTAGTTGAAATAAAATCTTCGACTCCAGTTTAAAGTCGAATTCTATCCCGGTTTTAGCATTTTCTGCGATTTATATTCGTGTATTTTTGTGGAATTTGAAGGGAAATGTGCGCTGTGCGAAGCTAACAGGAATGTGGCTAACGAGCTGTAAACAGTCTGCGACGTGAGCTGACGACAAAAGTCTGAAAAATATGTCCGTAAAGACACGGAATTCACTCCAGAGCATCCGGAAAACACGTGAAAAGGCACAATCCGAGATTTTAACCGCGAAAAGCCCAGTTTGACATCGAAATACACGGGAAATTAACTTTTTTCCCCCAACGACATCAAACTGATCCGGATACGTCTATCACCTGGCGCCAACACACACACACACACACACACACACACACACACACACACACACACACACACACACACACACACACACACACACACACACACACACACACAAATGAAATGTTGCTAAAAATCGGGTGATTTAACTATTTAATTAAAACACGCAAACACGTATGAGCTGCGTTGACAATCAGGCGCAGTACCGTAGAGTCGCGGCGGAGGTCTGACGGTCTCCAGTCGGACAGAATGCGGGTGTTCCAGCAGGTAGTCGGAGGTCGGAGCTAAGTTTTCTTCTTTTCTTTAAAATTTTACCTTGTGTTGTTCTTTATATTCTCCCGTTCCGTTAAAGTATCCTCTGGGCTTTTCTTCTTATCTTTTCTCAGTTAATTCATCGTCTCGGTCCGGGTCCACTCTCCGCCGCAGGAGGCCGCGCTCAGCCTCCGCTGTCCGGGCTCCGTAGTCTTTCCGTCGGTCTGCGGTCCGAAGAGGCTCCGCGGTGGAGGGCAGGAGCCAGAGCCGAGATCCTCTCTGCGGGGAAGAGCGCTCACTCCGCTCAGCGTTTCAACTGCACCTCAGACTTCTTCAACTGATCCATGTTGTGAATTCCTAAATGCTACTCTTGAATAAAATTAATAAATGTGCATTTTTTTGTTACCACGTAAAGTTTATGTCAAAAACTATTTATATGATGAATTGATTGATTAATATAATTTTCTGTAAATTACAGAATCTGAAATTATTTTACATTTTAACAGTTTCAGTGAGTTATTTTTGTGAAAACACCTATCAACAAACGTTATAACGTGACAGATTGTTATTAGTAGTAGTAGTCGTAGCTGTAGTATTAACTTTGCAGATGAAAGCTTACATCAGGTGTACATGGTTCAGTTTGTTCCCTTTCTCACATTCCAAGCTGGAAAACGGAGTTTGAAATGTTTCAGAGTGAGACCTCTTGTTCTTTATTTCATCCCTCTTTGACTCCAATCACTGTCCCAGACAGCAGGAAGCGCTCAATAGGCGCCTCCTGGCGGCCACGAGGGAAACTACAGCTTCTTTTATAACAAGACGAAAAAATAATAATAAAAAAAACGCAATAAAACAGCAAAAGAACATATAACAAAAAAAAAAAAAAAAACTCATCAAAACACAAGGTTTTACCTATCTTGGGATATTTATTACCCCAATACTTCAAAAGATGTATAAAGCAAATTTTCAACCCCTTCTTAAACATATTCATAATGATTTAGAAAGGTGGACACCTCTCCCACTCTCGATGCTTGGAAGGGTCGCACTGATCAAGGTAAATATTTTTCCCAGGCTCCTGTACCAATTGAAAATGGTCCCAATTCTTTTAAATAATCGCACTATCAAAACAATAAATAGCTGGCTCAGGAATTTTATCTGGAATCGCAAGAAACCAAGACTGAAATTGCTAAAATTGCAATTACCAGCAGACCAAGGAGGTTTGGCAGTCCCTTATATCAGGTTGTATCAGCTTGCTTCTCAATTTCGATATTTGGTTGATTGGATATGAAATGATCCTGATTCTGTGTGACTGGATATTGAATCTTTCAATTTGGGAAAACCACTAACACTAACCAGTCTCCTATTTGTCCGAGATCGGAAAGCATTGAAGATTCCAGATGACAACATAATTATTAGATGCACACTCAAGGTTTGGGATTTGATGAGGAAATGGGAAAGGAGAGCAAATTCTATGGAGTGAAATTAATGCCAAAACCTCTCCAACACAAAAAACGTGTTTTATTCACAGCCGATGATTCACACACAAACACAGTGTGTTTTGCAAAAGCAAAATGTCATTCACAACTAATGCACTTAGGTTTGTCCATCAAAAAAACGTTCCACAAATTAAAAAAATATATATCTGCACTTACATTAGAATATTCTTTAAGTGCAAAATAAAATCTTTCAAGATTAATTTTTTTTTCCGAGTACAAAAAACAATTCTGCGGGTTGGAGAAAAAAATCTGCAGGTTGGAGAAAAAATTCCGCGGGTTGGAGAAACTTTTCTGCGGGTTGGAGAAACTTTTCTGCGGGTTGGAGAAACTATTGGCTCCCCAGCGTCACGTGACTTTTGGCAGCGATTTTGCACCTTCCTGATTCGCATCCGCAGGACTTAGGATTTATTCACAACTGCCAGTGTTGTGTAATTTGCATGCCACAACAGGAGGTGGCGCTGTTGATGCCGTTTAACGCATAGCACCATCCACCATGGCCAGGACCACAACCGAGTGAGTCAGTCGCCCCAAAACAACACGCCCTGAGCAGCCAACAGGTGAGTTTGTGGTCATTGTTGATGAAAAATTAAATTATCTTCGTGGGTACATGTCATTTTTGTCACTGCCGGAGCTAACCCATGTTGTGGTGTCCGTGGTGTTAGCTGGTTGCTAGCGTTAGCCACGCTAGCTCAGGGCAGTAGTGGCAAAGCAAACACTCTTTCCTCCACTTCCTTATAGATTACTGTTGAATTTATATCATAAATGTCCTCACTCATAGGAGATTGACTTTGAGAGTACATTGTAACTGACCTCATGTTAAAAGTCATAATGGGCGTGTGTGTGTTTTTCAGGAGAGCTGCTGATGAAGTGAATGAACCTCATCCAGACTGCGCTCCTGTCATCACATCTCAACACACGGAGGTGAAAGCTGCGGAAAGATTCCAACAGAGAGAAAGGAGACAGGAGAGTGTGACGGCAGTTACTGCACCTGCTGCACCTGAACCTCACACACCTGATGGTTATCAAGCTCCACAACAGAGCGACATGGTGGAGAATGAGCAGTGTGTCAGTTGTAAACTTATGAATGGTGAAATGAAGTCCATGTGTGCTGAGATGAACCGCTTGTTTTGTTTATCTTGATTATATGTGACCAACTTCTGTTTTTCTGTAAATAAAAATTGATGGCTAACAGTCTTCCTCTGCTTCATTCTAATATTTATCCTTAACATTTCATTCTGTCAGGACAGGTAAATCTCCTCAGCTGTTACTGCTCATATAGTGACAAAAACCAGCCTCTGCTTTAATAAGTAAATAAGACTATGGTGAAATTAAATATTGTAGCTCAGTAGCTATTTATGAAACTTCATTTTAATGGGAAATCCTCTGTGAGACTGCGCCATTTACCCATGCTGCAATAATGTCACCATTTCTGGTTTCAAAGTCTTTTCTGTTTATTACCAACCTTCTTGTGTAGCAGCGACACTGTTAAAGTTACAGTTACAGTTCAAATAAGGTGCAAAAGTCTGCACACAAATATCACTGCAACTGTATAAAGTACGATTAGATTGTGCATAAACAAATAACACTGCAAATAAAATGAAGGAAAACATTGTGCACCTTGCAGTCCACAGGCGTCCACACAACTAAGTCACAAAACTTAGCAGCTGTCACAATGATGTGAGTCTGTCTGGCTGTAGTATTTCTGTGTCTGGCTGTAGTATTACTGTCTTCAAGACAAAAGTTTGTGCCCTGACAACCAACAGCGCCGTGCTGCTGCGATGCTTTGATGGACATTTCACTTCCAGGCAGCCTTTTCCACAACAGGAGCGGTAAGTGAGCCCAACCGGGTCTGAACCGGGTCCAGCTGGTCTCCATACAGTCCGTCGCCTTTCTGTTTTGGTCCATTTCTCCTTGTGTTTAATTCTGTCTTGTTGCAGCACAGTACATGATCATTTACTGTAAACACTGTAAACGTGAACGCGCACAGCGCCACCTCCTGTTGTGGCATGCAAATTACACAACACTGGCAGTTGTGAATAAATCCTAAGTCCTGCGGATGCGAATCAGGAAGGTGCAAAATCGCTGCCAAAAGTCACGTGACGCTGGGGAGCCAATAGTTTCTCCAACCCGCAGAAAAGTTTCTCCAACCCGCAGAAAAGTTTCTCCAACCCGCGGAATTTTTTCTCCAACCTGCAGATTTTTTTCTCCAACCCGCAGAATTGTTTTTTGTACTCGGAAAAAAAAAATTAATCTTGAAAGATTTTATTTTGCACTTAAAGAATATTCTAATGTAAGTGCAGATATATATTTTTTTAATTTGTGGAACGTTTTTTTGATGGACAAACCTAAGTGCATTAGTTGTGAATGACATTTTGCTTTTGCAAAACACACTGTGTTTGTGTGTGAATCATCGGCTGTGAATAAAACACGTTTTTTGTGTTGGAGAGGTTTTGGCATTAATTTCACTCCATAAAATTCCATATCACCAATCACTCCAATACAAAAAAATACAGACTTTCCTCCAGGTACGGATGAGGCTCTGTGGGAAGATGCAGGCATTAAAGTATTGAAAGATTTGTTTGAAGGTGATAAAATGTTGTCATTTGACCAACTAAGACAAAAGTATGAACTACCCCAAACACATTTCTTTAGATTCTTGCAAATAAGAAGCTTTATATACAATCAAACTAAAGCCAACTTTAGCATAGAAATGCCGCCAATTGAAGAATTACTTTCAACACTACGCAGTAAAAGGTGCATATTAGGACAATGCTACAGGGCCCTCTATAGATCTAGTAAATTAAATGTAGCTACCTTGCAAGTGCAGACCCAAGATCTAGGGACTGAGATCGATGAGACTACAGGGATAAGTATATGGGAACATTCCAATAAAATATCTGTATGTAACAGACGAAAGAATTACAGTATAGGCTCAGGCTGCTACATCCTCTTCAGATCACTTCTCAGCTTCGACACGAGATGGACCCTGAAAAGTCTGTTCTGTGTATCAAACGTAGACAAGATGTTGGCACTTTTATACATTCAGTATGGTCATGTATGCATATTCAGGATTTTTGGGTCGAGATTATCACAAAGCTAGATCTGGTATTTGGTAGGAATTTACAATTGGATCCAGCATGCCTTCTCTTAGGAATACCCCATCCTTAAATTAACGACGTCCACAATCAAAAATTGCTCAGAGTCTTAACCTATGCTGCACGTAAAAGTTTATTCTTGAAATGGATCTCATGGATCTAAACCACCATCTGTCTCTGACTGGCACAAGATTGTATTTGATTTGCTACCTATGGAATATTTGACATATTGGTCCAGGGGGACAAGAGGACAATTCTATCATATTTGGACTCCTTTCCTTGATTATGTGGGCCCAAGAATATGCACTATTTTATGGAGGGCTCTGCCCAACCCAAGAAAAAATGGTTAGTGGTCAAGGGGAAGGACATGTTGTCTGTATGACTTTACCCGCTGTATGTATATATGTTGTAACAATGTTTAAATAATTTGATATCCTACTTTACAATGCAGGATTACGCTGTGCTTTGTGTATAAGTTGAAAATGTGCTGTTTTTTTGTTTTGGTGGGGGGTGGGTGCGGAGTGTTATGTAAAATGTTCATACTGTTTGATCAGGATATGATGCTTGATTGTTAATAAAAATATTTTTCAAAAAAACAACAACATCAAAACATAAACAAAATAACAATGAAACGCAACAGTAAAACACCAGAAAAGCCACAACAGAATAAGAAAACAGTAATAAAAATAACAATTTAAGAACAACAGTGTAACAACAACAACAACAAAATACAACAAAGGTTGAATTACTATTCCGGTGATAGGACACTCCAGCCTGGAGGCCCAGTTTACTGTGGTTGCTCATTGACTTCTGCATGTGCAGAACAGCTCTTTGCTACAGACGGTGGCACATGCATGCACAGCGTTTCCACCGTCTACTCGGTACAGGGAGTGTTTTCAAAAAAAGTCCACCATTTGGAGCCATTTTCAAAAAAGTTGCATTTTCAGTGGCTTCCAGCACCGCTGTCGTGTCGGTGAACCTCAGCAGTAGTTTTGTGCTTTCACTTGAAATTGGCCATCATTCTCCGGCTGATTGTTTACAATTCCAGACTTTCTAGTGTCTGTGTAAGTTGTAGGCCTTGTAATTAACCCAGGCGGTGCTCATGTTGGTCTGTCTGTGGACAAAATGCACTGTCAATATATACTAAACTTTTAAAAAACTTTTGCTAAATCTGCTTAGTTTCTTTATTACACAATATTACATTTTAACATTCCAATTGAAAATTCTTCTTTTCTTCTTCTCAATAATATTAATCATTATCATCATCATAAATCTATGTTTAATATTTTTTTAAATATTACATATTTCTGAACCAATCGTTTTTCTATTATTTTTTATTTAATCAATTTTTACCTCTAAATGTGTTTTTTTTTTGTATTTAATTTTTTAATATCTGAGCTGTGAAGAAAAAATGAGAATCAAGCAGGTTTCTTGTTTTTTCGGTGACTCGTTTATTCAATCTGCAACACAAAAATCCTCTTCACAAACAAACCTCAGAGCTCAAACACTCGCGGAGCCGTTAAAAAGTCCCGTTTACACGCTAGATTGGTTTCCGAACGCCGACATGCTAACACACGCTTCATTCACTCTACAAAACCAGTAAAAACTGTTAAACTGTACACAGAAAACTTCACAAATCAACAAATGAAAGTTCTTCCATGTGGTTCTCAGAAATGTTTTCTTAAAGTTTTCTTGGAAAATAAAGGTTTGGGAAAACAGAGCAGAAGTCGCTGCAGTTCTGCTGACGGCCACCAGAGGAGCTAAAACACACCTTCAGCATGACATCAAACAGAAAAAAAAAATCTTCTTTACACAATCATGTTTTTAAAAAGAACAACTTTAACAAAACTGACTGGTTTGTTTTCAGTTCCACTAGTGACCATCAGAGGGGGCAAAAACTACAAAAGGTTTCCTGAAAATGACACATTGCCTTTCTTCCCCACACATTGTCAAGAAACATTCCCTCAGTCCAGATGATTGTTTTGTTTAAACTCATGAGCTTTGTGTGACTGTAATCCCTTTAATGCAACAGTTAAATAAATGAAATAAAATTAACAAATAACCTCCAGGGGACAAAAGAGTTGAATGTAGGGAAAAAGACCCAAAACGGTCAAAAGTCAGCACTTGCAGTTCCTCTCATGGCCAAACGAGGTGCTATTATCCATGTAAATCAGGAAAACCTCTTCTGAAGAACAGCTCACGTAACACGTATTTATTAAAAAAAACCCACACATTTTGACTGCAGTTCCTTCATAGACCACCAGAAGCCAGTTTCAATTATTCTTTTCAACCCATCAATACGTTCTTCCTGCTTGAGAAAAATGTCAGAGCTTTAAGTCTGTTTGACTTTTTTTTTTTTTTTTTTTTAAACAAATCAATCATCTTGGACTGAGTTATCTGGGGAAAAACCCCCCAGAAAAGTCTAAAGTGGTTAAATAGTCAACATGCAGTTCCTCTATTGGCCAGTAGAGGCACTAAAATAGAGAAAGCTGTTTCTACACTTGTCGCTCCTCCATTGTGAACCAGGTGGAGCGAAACCTTCCATCTGAGAACAGAACATTCACCAGCAGAACAAAGAGATGGAAGAACTGCTTCAGTCTCGGAGATTTCATTTAGATTTTTTTACAGTTTAAAGTTGAAGGATATTTAAAAAATTAAATAAAATCAGTTAGATTGTGAAAGAAAAAACAAAGTGTGAAGATTTAAGTTAAAAAGAAAGGGAGAAAAGAAACCGAAGCGAGTGACGTCAAACACACACTAACAGCAGTGACACCACAAATCCAGGACCAGGTATCAGGACCTGAAGACAAACTGAAAACCGCAGTCTGAGCACAGGACTTAAAATCCATGATCTGATATCGAGTGCCAAAATACAGGCGATGAAATTCAGGACATGGAGTCCAGGACCTGGAATCCAGAAGCTGAACACTGAAACGCAAATACAAGGAACAGAACACCAAGACCAGGACTGCCAGGACCTGAACTCCAAGGCCTGAATTATGGGGGTTGAACCAAACCCTGAAGGCCGCAAGGAAAAAGTCCAGGACTTGAGCACCCATTTTAAACACCTTGGTCTAAACCTGAATTTCAGGATCTGAATTCTAAAATCAGTGACTGACTCTTAAATATCACTTTGACCTGGATCCTGGGACCTGATGATCAAGACCTGAACACCAGAACCTGAAAATCCGAACCTGGACGCCATAACCTTGGACATCAGGAGTTATCATAACCTGAACACCAAAACCTGAAAATCAGGACCTGAACATCACATGAAATCAAGAATTTGAACGTCGGAGACTGAAAGGTCTGAATACTCAGACCTAAAGTCCAGGTCTACACTCAGAATCAGGTCTTCAGAACAAAACAGTTCAAAGTCAGAGGGATTGTGTGAAGATCTGCTGTTTAATTAACGTAAACCTTCAATTTCAGTGGATTCTAAAAGTGATAATAATAAAAATCAAAGTGAGAGTGAGCGGAGGCACGTCAGACACAAACAATACGAACAAAACCAAACAACAACCAACAAATCAAATCTCAGCATTGTCTTACAAACAGTCTGTAAATTTGTGCTTCAAACTGACATTTAGAAGTTTTCCAATTTAAATAGATTAAATAAATGTTTAACTGTTTTTCAAAAAGAAACAAATATTACAGAAATGATCATTTTAATGACTGATTTTTAAACATTTCATAATTTTTTTTTCATCCAAAAACAAGATGGAACCTCTTTGATTTGTCATTTTTCTTTACAAGCTGATTCTAATGAAATGCATTAAACAAAAAGAAAATGTTTCAAAGTACGAAACATTCTGGTAGAAAAGTCGTGACACAGTGAGAAACACATCCTGTCAAACCACACAGCGTCACCAGAGGGTGTCATGAGGCAGCATGGCCATGCTAGCAGCTAACCGGGACGGACTGGACTCTACACTGCTTATTGCCATCAACCAGGAAGTGACGGCTGGGCAGGGCATAGTGAACACCGACTGGACATTGGCTCGGACCGAGTGGCGATGTGGGCGGGGCTACACATCAGTGCCTCGTGCTATTGGCTGAGGGATGGGTGGGGCCACACATGGATGCTCACGCTGCTGCACGTGAAAGCGGAACCAATTAGTAGCATTCGAACGTGTTGATGGAGCCCCAGGGTGGGACTGCACAGCAGTGGGTGGGCGGGGCAACACAAAAGATATGGGCGTGGTCACCTGCTGAAAGAGTGGGTGGGGCTATATATTTTTGAGGCTGGGCCTGTACTGTCATGGCTGTGTGGGTGTGGCTGCATGGCATTGGGCAGGTGGGACTCCACAGGTGTGGGCGTGGCTACACATGAAGGCAAAAACAATGGGAGGCATTCCGATATGTGGGCGGAGCTCCGAGGTGACGAGTGGGCAGAGCTACACGTTGATGGCGTGGGCGTGCTTCTTGCACAACGGTTTGTCCTTCTTGGAGTAGAACGGCTGTCCCTCCAGGTTCAAGTGGCAGACCTGCACAGATCACATGACAACACAGCGCCCTCTAGTGTTCGCAAAAAGAAACAACACCCAGTTCATCTGAGGCCGTCTGGTTTGAGCTTTTCTTACTGCGCAGATGAAGCAGGTGTCGTGCCAGGTGTGGCCCAGAGCCTCAATGAACTTATCCCCGGCCTCCACGGGGAAGTCACAGCCGTGACACTTAGTGCTGAACAGGGCGATGTAGTCTGAGACACACACACACACACACACACACACACACACACACACACACACACACACAGTGTTACTGGTGTACCAGGAGCTGTGCGGCCCAGACGCTGGGTGTGTCCTCACCTTTCTCGCAGTACGGCTCTCCGTCCTCCATGTGGAAGAGGCTGTTTCCGAAGGCTTTTCCACAGGCTGCACACACGAAGCAGGTAGTGTGCCACGTCTGCCGCAGAGCGTGCATCACCTCCTGCAACACACAGCACACACTTCCGTCCAGTCGCACGCTCACCTCAGGTCCACGAATGTGGACAGGTGTGCAAACAGGTCTGTCCAGGTGTGTAAAGGTGTGTGTGCAGGTGTCTGACCCCCATGATCTTGGTGTTGCAGCGAGCACAGGTGGGGGCGAAGAACTCCTCGTAGCAGTTCTCGCAGTAGACGCTGTTCTGTTCCTCCACGAAGCTGACGTCAGCCAGGGACATGTGGCAGTAGTGACAGTTGAACTCCTCGGGGTGCCAGGACCGTCCGAGGGCCACCAGGAAGGGGCCCCTGCGCAGAGGATCTGGTGTCATCGGCGCTCACGCTGAGGCGTGGACAGGACGGGATGGGATCAACGCAGTGGTCGTACCTGATGACGCTGTTGCAGGCCCCACAAAGCGGCGTGCGGCTGCTGGCGGCGAACCTCTCCGCCCTCTGAGCCACGCCCCTGGCCACAGGCATGAAAGGGGCGGGGCTGGGGCTGATGGGGCCGGGCCTGGGGGCCGGAGGCCCGGCAGGGGAGGGGTTGGGGTGGTAGGCCGGCGGGGGAGGGGCGGCCTGCGGCAGCGGCAGCGGCTGGATCTTGGTGGTGGTCTTACCCGGGTCGAACTTGCCCGCGAAATTAGTGTCGGTGATCCAGGGCGGTCTGTTGGAGGAGTCGGGATCAGCAGGGGGTGGGGCTGGGGCAGCAGCTGGGGGGCGGGGCTGCGGTGGGACTGGAGCTGGGGCTTCATGTAAAAAAAAAAAAAACCTACATTAAAATACAGTTCACTTCATAATGTTACGATAAATGAAATAAAACAAGTTAGGGGAAGTACATAAAAACAAAACAAAACAAAACACAGAAAAAGTAAAAATGTAGAAAATAGAAAATCGAGGAATAGAGGAAGTTAAAAAAGTCGAAGGGCAGCAGCACCTCACCTGGCTGGGAAGGGTAAATACACGCTGTGGTCACCACCTTCGGAGGGGCGGAGCCAACCGGGATCTGGATGGAGCTCTGTTGAGTGGGGGGGTTCTGCTGCGTGGGCGGCTGCTGGTACTGCTGAGGCATTGGCTGGTACTGCTGAGGCATTGGCTGGTACTGCTGTGGGGGCGGGGCCTGCAGTGTGGGTGGCTGCTGGTACTGCTGAGGGATTGGCTGGTACTGCTGAGGGGGCGGGGCCTGCAGTGTGGGTGGCTGCTGGTACTGCTGAGGGGGCGGGGCCTGCAGTGTGGGTGGCTGCTGGTACTGCTGAGGCATTGGCTGGTACTGCTGAATGGGAGGGCCTTGAGGAGCCTGATGCATGATGGGAGGAGCTCCATAATGGCTGCAGAAGGAAAAGAAGACTTTTAATCATTGAATTTTATAGTTCTTATCTTATAGCTATTTATTATCAATCAATCATTATCATTAAATACAATAATATTTGAAGTATTATTCATCCGTTCTTGTTTTCTGTCTTCCATTAAACTTCCTGTGAAGATCTTTGAATTGAAGCAACCTGCATTAAAAGAGATGAATGAAACGATTGATAATCATTATATTCCCACTCATATCACACCTTAAAGACCAAAAAGAAACTGCATTAGTAATGATCAAAAGCAAAAATAACTTCAGTTGAGACAGAGTAACAGATTACAAAAAAAAAGGATATTTCAGGTTGAATCCTCGAGCATCATGAAATGAAATCAGAGATAATAAAATAAACAGTGAAGGAAAGATATGAAATGTTCTTTTAAGGACGTAGGCAGCCGTGGTTCCAGTTGTAGTTACTGTTACAGTTACAAGGCAGTTTTAATGCAGCGCTGCAGAGGCTGGCGTGAAACTGGAGACACTTGAGGTCGCAAGTGTGAGGACAACAAGAAGCAGAGGTCACCATGACGACCTGCACACCGTCACATCCCAACAGTCGCACACTGTCCCATCCTAACCTCCGATTACCCCCTGGTAGGGCCAAACTGCCCCAACTGGGGCCAAACGTACCGACAAGTTCCCGTCCAGCTCACACACAAAAACACAAGTAATAGATCTGTTACCTGAACAGTGGGGTCAGACTCATCGGTGTGGGGTGGGGTCAAAGGGGGGTTGGGGGGGGGGGGGTACCGGTGAGGGGCGGGATCAGAGGAGCTGGGGTCATTGGTGTGTAGTGGGGTCAGAGGGGGTGGGGTTCCCTGTGGGGGGTGGAGTAAAAATTGGCAATGCTGCATGTGAAGTGTGGTGACGGGGGTGAGGGGTTGTCGGCGAGTATCAGGTTTCTATGTGAGGGGCGGGGTAAGACGGGGTGGAATTGCCTGTGAAGGGCGGAGTTGCATGTGACATGTGGCATAAGATGGAAAAGTTGATGGGGTTACCTGTGAGGGGTGGGGTTACCTACGGGCAGGGTAACAAGATGTGAGGTGTCAAAGATGTGGGTTCACTTGAATGGGGCGGGGTTTCTTGTAAGGGGCGGGGTCAGAGGACTTGGGATTACCTGTGAGGGGGCGGGGCAAATGAGGCGGGATTACCTGTCGGGGGCGGGGTCAGAGGAGGCGGGGTCCTCAAGTGGAGCAGCAGCGCTAACAGGTGGCGCAGCGGCGGGGGCGGAGTCAGCAGAGGCTGGAGCAAGCTCAGCAGAGCTACAGCAGAGGGAGGTTAGTGAGAGAAGAAGAGCGAAGCGTACACAGTGGAGTACATCTCTATCGGCAGCAGATCTGTATTTGCACACGGCTTAAGTGTGCTGCGAACGCTTCAGGTTAGAAAGGAAAAAGATCAGCGCGCTGGTTAATGCAAGCGTGCAGAAACCGAAAACCATCCAGATGTTTCAGGACGAAAACACCTGACCACTTATTTATAAAGACACGCGAAATCCAGAATATTGAAGGATATGAAAAGAAGTCTGATAGAACAGGAAAGAGAAACAGTCAGAACTGCTGATTCAACAGTTATTATAGCAGGAACATTAATTCACTTGGCGTCCCACAGGGATCAGCTCTGGATCCAGTTTTATTCCTCATCAAAAGGAAAAGAACCTTATTTAACAGTGACGTGGGTTTCTGCTATTGTGATACTCAGGGTGAGGACACTTCCGGTTCCTATTTGCCATCAAATCGTCCTGAAATGTCCAAACATGAAAACAAGGTTGGAGACAGACAGTATTAAAGTTTTGTTTATGAACGTCTAAATGCACAACATCGCGAAACAGGCAGCAAACGAGCTGAATGAAACTAAGCTAGCAGAGGCATGTGGTCTGTTACCAAGGCTGTTAGCTAATCTGCTAAAAAAAATACATCTGCCTAACTTAACTTCATCTTCCAGTTTGTGCCGGTTATTTGGTGTTACTGTACGGGGAGGCTCATGTTCACACAGGATACGAGTAAAGAATGAAACTTCAAACAACATGAAGCTAACATTCAAACGGCTGTTTCTTCTTTCTAGATCCACAGCTGAACGCGATGTTTCAGTGCCTCCACCCACACCACCTCCTCCTCCCATTCCACCTGCTCCTCCTCCACTGTGACTTACAGCCAAGCAGGGACTGAGGGGAGAAGCCACTGCGACTTTTTATTGGCAGATAAAAGCTCGACCTCTGCTCCAATTGATTCCCGTTGAGTCATCGGCCGGAGGATGGAGTCTGACGATGGAGAGAGGAGAGCCTATACTGGTGGAGGAGAAGGAGGAGGAGGATGTTGTATTTCAGTCCAAACACTGGGTGGAGGAGGGGTGGGAGCAGCCGGGATCGATGGGGCATAATGTAGGGATGATTAAATAAGTGCACTGACAATAGAAAGCTCCATCCATCACAGGCCGGAGGAGGACGAGGAGGAGGAGGAGGAGCTGGGATGTGTGGCGTCGATTTGTCTCCTCTCTGAGGAGGTTTTGATGAGATGGGGAAGAGCTGCTGGGGAAACAGCCGGGCAGGAAGCAGGAAAACAAATGAGAAACTGAAACGTCTCGTCTCCATTTTCCTCAAAAAAACGACATGAAATCTTCAAAATAGAAAGAAATTTCTCAAAAAAACTCAAAGTGATCAGGAAGAAAACTCCTCTGAGGCTGAAACTGCTCCTTCTTCCACTCCAGGCAGTCTGGTCAAACAATCCCCGTTTCAATTCAATGATACTGTAAAGTACCACTGGCAAGAAAACACACAATGACCACAAAACAAAACTGAAGAACACAAAAAGAACATGAAAAAACACAAAACGATACAGAAATAACACAAAACAAGATACAATGAATAAAAAATGAACACGAAACAACAGAAAATGATACAGAACTAACACAAAATGACACAGAAATAACACAAAACGAGACGAAATGAACACAAAACAACACAAAATGATACAAAACTTACATAACACAAAATGAACTTGAAATGACACAAAAGGGAAACAAATCAACACACAATGAACATGAAACAACACAAAGTTACCAAAATACAGACAAAAAGGGTGCAAACTGACAACATTTGTGATTCATCAACATAAATTGTCATTTTTCATCCTTTCAGCTGGAGAGCTGGATGTGGCACACAGCACACTGAGGACAGATCTGCTACAACAGTGATGTTAGAGACGCCTCCTGCTGGTGTCAACTGATCACTACACCTGAGTCAGGTTTACTGAGCCATGAATACAGGTTTGAGATGGAGAGACAGAGAACATCCACAAAGAGACACAGAACCACAAGGAAAGAAAGAAACAAACAAACAACCAAAACCACCAACAGACAGAATCCACATACAGACACAAAACAAGCACAGAGAGACACAAAACAACTGCAAAGAGACAAAACAGCCAGAAACAGACAGCGGGGCAGTGTTTGCCGTGTGGGAATTCAGCGGTGAGGAACATCGGTTAGTCCACGTGACTGATGATGACGGCGTTGTCCTTCATCCTCTTCAGCTGCGGAACCACCGCAGCATGTGGTGATGGGGATTAGGGTGAGGGGGTGAGGCCGGGGGAGAGTGCGCGGGTGAAGAGCCGGGGGTCAGCGGCTGACCGAGGGGCTCTGCAGCATACCTGCTCCTCCTCATCCTACTCCACAACTCCTCTCCCTCCTCCTTCTCCTCTCCTGGTGCTGTAACGGAGAGCACAGAGAGGAGGCGCCAATGAAACACCGACCAGCAAAACAAATTGTTTTATATGACTCTGTAGTTCTTCGATGTCTCTTTGTGGTTGTGTTGTCTCTTTTTGTGATTGTTTTGTGTGTTGTTTTCTCTTTGCAGCTGATTTGTGCCTGTGTTTAGCAAAACTTTAGTCTGCCTGTGGTGGTTTTTAGCCATTTTTCGGTTGTTTTTTGTCTCTTTGAAGTTGTTTTGTATCTATGTTGTTCAGTGTGTTTTTGTAGTAACATTTTGTCTTCTTATAGTGGTTTTGGATCTCTTTGTGGTTGTTTTATGTTTTCTTTTTGTTGTAGTTGCGTTCCACCTTTACGTGGCTGTTACTTATCTCCTTGTATTAAGTTTCGGTCTGTGAGGCCCCGCTAGCGTGGCAATGATAGACTGCCCCTATCTGAAAAGTTTCGAGTCAAGACATGAATGTTTGGAAACGCACAGAAACATGTGAAAAGCTGAAAGTTGTCCTATAGGGTCACTACTTTGTACAGTTTCTACTGTAAAACCAGGAAGACAGAAAACAGTTTTATGTGAACCTGCCAAATCCTTATATTGTAGTAAATGTTCTCCTGTATGCAGACGATGGTCTGGTAAGTTGTAGCAATGTTCTCTTTGTTAAATTCTAATAAACACTTAGAATTGTCCATTGTTCTTGTTCATCTACTCACTTATGAGCTGAAAATCTGTCTACAATGACCACAGAGCTCATGAGCAGAGAGGTTTTCTCTGTTTCCACACCCATGCAGAGTCTGTCAGGTGGGTTCAGACGTACCGGCGTCAGTTCTGGTCACATGGGCCAGGTTCTTGAAGGTCTTGGACTGGGTGCTGGAGCTGCGGAGGTTCCACTCGCTCAGGTCCAGGTTCCTGTCTGCGTTCTGCACAGCCTGATAAACGGGCGAGGAGCTGTCCACCAGCCGCTCTTTAACCGGGGTGAGACTGCAACCACAGACAGGGGGCGCCACATCCACCAGCCCCCCTGCAGGTCAGCAACGTCCCGCCACAGGGGGCGCCACATCCACCAGCACCCCTGCAGGGCAGCACTGCAGGTCGCCACCTGTTCTCGTCCCTCAGTTTCACAGGAAATACTTCAAACTGAAAGCTCGGGGGTATTCAGACGAGATTTAAACAGATTGAGACGACAGTGACCACCACCAGAGGAGGAAGAACAGGACGAGCAGATTCACATCCGAGGAGGAGAAGGAGGAGCCGCTTCAGAACACCCAGATTTGTCCGTCTGTGAGTGCGTTTGTGTTGTTCGTCCACATGGAGAAGCCTCTGGGCCCCAACTCGCACCCAGCCTAGTCCCCAGGAGGTGTTCCTCTTAATGTTTGATTTGCTTTCTTTTGTTGGAGCAGGAGGGCAAGGAGGTGGAGACGCAGGAGGAGGAGGAGGAGCAGCAGCAGGAAGAGGAGCAGGAGGATGAACACTGACCCTCTGCACTGCAACAACTTTCTTAGACTTTCTGCAATACTGGGTTTGTTTCACTATGGTTGACATCCTAATTAGCTAAGAACACAAACACACAAACACACACACAATGCAGAGTTTCTTATCATAAGGAGGAGTAAAATATGAGAAACAGGATGAAGAGCTGAAGGAGAAAGGAGTGACAGAATGACTGTGAGGAGGACGAGCAAGAGAAGGAGGAACAGAATCAGGAGGAGGAGGCGGACGCCGCGTTGACGTTAAACATCACACAGTCAACAACAGAGTTCGCTGTTCGTTGAAAAAGAAAAAAAATATTCAAACTGGACTTGTTGACTTGAACACAAACCGCTGCAAGAACCACAAATGTGAATCCAACAACCAGAACAACAACAACAACAACAACAACAACAACAACGACGACAACAACAGCAACAGCAATAACAATGACAACAGCACCTTCCCAATCTCAGGATCGACATAATCACCACAGAGCAACGTACTCAGCGCGTGTGTGTGTGTGTGTGTGTGTGTGTGTGTGTGTGTGTGTGGGAGGAGGAGGAAATGGATGATTGTACTCGGAGGGGTGAGGAAGAACAGAAAAGTGGTGTCAGAGGAGGAGAAACAATCAGTGAGGAAGGGATGAAGGAGGAGCAGCAGGAGGAGGAGCAGTGTTGGGGTGCTCTCAGGGAGGAGGCGGGGTCGGACTCAAGTGAAGGAGGTGCTGGAGGGGATTCGGTGTTGTGCACAGAGGAGATGGAGGAGGTGGAGGAGGTGGAGGTGCTCTCACCTGACGTCATGCCCTTTGGCCTGCGTCTGGCCGGCGATGGCGTCCATGATGGCGTCCTGGGAGTACATGCTGATGGGCGTGTTGTACTGGGCGTGGATGATGGTGGCCTTTCCCCCGGGACCCTTCACCTCGATGGGCTGGTGGGTGTCCTTCAGCACGCCCGGGTGAAAGCCGGCGCTGTGCGGTGGAAGGAGGAGGAGGTGAGGAGGAGGTGAGGTGGAGGTGAGGGGTTTATGTTAGAGAGGAGAAGGCGAATCATGCTCACAGCAAACCGACAGCAGAGGGAAACACTGCCACACAAACACAGAGCCAGTCTGGGTGCAGTCAGGGAGTGTCCCTCAGGGTAACCCCCCGGGACCCCTGCTGGTCCTCAGGTCCATCAAACACCTGATACACCCTGTGCTTTCAAAGCTCTGCTGCTTTATGCTGACGACTCCACTGTATCTGTCTCTTTGTTTGGTCATTATTGTGACAAACAACTAGCCAAAAAAGAAGAAAAACACAAAAATGACACCAAAAATAAAACACACAAAAAAACACAAGGATGACACAAAACAACCACAAAAAACAACAAGAAAAAAACAAAAGAAACACATAAAGAACACACAGGTAAAATACTAAACAACCACAAACAGCCCACAGAAGGACAACATTAAAAACACAAACAAAAAAAACACAAAAAACACAAAAAGACAACAACAAAAAACACGAAACAACCACAAAAAACTACATAAAGACAACATAACATAAAAAACAAAACAACCACAAAAACGCAAACATCGAAAAAATATCGACAAAAGCCACGAACAACTTCAAAATCAATGTAAGGAGCAACAAAGCAATACAAACAAGGGGAAATACACAGCAGTAAAAAGACAAAAGACAAATAAAATTGAGAAAAAGGCTAAAAGAATCTGAGCAACGAAAAGGAAACATCTACAAAAACACAAAGAAGAAAAACACGTAACACAGAGAACACAGATACACACTCCACATCACTACCTAAACGACAACAAAACATAAACAACTGAAACAGGAAACAAAGCAAAAGGACTGCAAAAACATAGACAACTACAAAAGAACACAACAGCCATAAAGGCACATGAAACAAACACCGGAGAGAACATTAGACCGAATGTCAGAAGACAGAAATAACTAAATGTTAGCTGTGGCGTTCCACAGGGATACGTTCTGGTTCCAGCTCTACTTTCTGCTGATGACACAACTTCCTTCCAATTAACAAAAACGCCCTGGTCCCACGTTCAAGCTCAAATCTTTATTGACGAACAAGTGCAAAATGTTTACTTAACTGATACAACTACAACCGGCAAGCTTAAGACTCCAACACTGACCTGTCCAGGTGGAGGCGGCTCCTCGTACGATAACGAAACTGACCATACCCAGACTCTGAGGAGGCATTTCTATCACAAGAACTTTTCTCAGGGTTGTCAAAAATCCATTCTAATAAAAGAATATCTCTATATTCCAGCTTTTTTCTAAGAAAAATCCAGACGGGTTTTAGGGGTTTCCTTTCAGCGTTGCTCAGTTGTTTTTGAAGTCCTACAGGAAGCATCGTTTCCTCACACAGCTCAGTCTAAAACCAATCAGTTCGATGTGTTCTGCTCAAGCACGGCAGCAATTAAAGCTCACGGTCCACATGCTCCCACCATGAAATGTCACTGCTGCTCGTTCTGCAGCAAACCCGAGAAATCCATCAGACGCCGACCTTCAGCAGCTCCACAGAAATGCCATGAGATGCATGTTAGCAATGCTGTCGACACAGGCGGCATTTGATCCCTTACATTCATCATTTTTATGGTTTTATTATCATCAAAGATTTATGAATGTACATCAGGGTGCATGCAGAGCCACGGACACACCAGGAATGACGAAGGATCAATCGTTATTCACAGAGAAGATTAACTTACAACCCAGTCAGAACGGAGGAAACCGGACTGAACAAAAACTCCTTTATCACATCAAACTTCATGCTGAATGTGTCCAAAAACCACTGCTTCTCAAGCAAAACTACGCCCTGCACACGCACACACGCACACACACACACACACACACACACACACACACACACCTCTGTTCTGTCCCTCATAACTACAGAACAGCTGTGAACGGCTCAGTGGAACATTGGAGCCTCTATTAAACAGCCACGTACCCACAACACAACAGAAACATACCCTAACATGCACCCAAAATACCCTCAACAAATTCTCAGCATACCTCCACAAACACACACACACACACCCCAACATAAACCCAACAAAACCCCAACACACCCCAACTAGGCATTCTATTTTGCTGAATTACAGTTTATTGCAGTGGATTATAAACTCAGCAGGGGGTGACGGAGCGTCATGACTGTGTCGGCCCCTGAGAATAGCGATTTAGTGATCTTCACAAACCTCTGGATGAGTTGCTGACACCAGCATTCTGTATACAATCACCTGATCATCAAAACTAGATTAATAACATGAGCTGAGATAACATCTGCAGCCACTTCAAACTATTTCCAGTTCAGGTTATTAAGTCAGAGTGTAAAATTTAAACAATGCTGTTCATTCTGAGTGACTTTTCAAAACTGAGAAAAAGAGCAAATGATTCCCTGAGATGCACACTGATTTAGACCTAACACAATAACATTCAAAACTTTTTAAAACTCTAAACATTGATCACTTGCCGGCTTCATCAGCTTCTTCCTTTTCAAACAGCTGGATGACTTATTAACTTTTGTTTTTTTGTGCAAAATCTGCAGCAACATTGTTTATATTTTAGAAGGCATAAAAAGTGCAGAACAGCAGCAGAGCGGATCGACTGAGCGTTATGTTTCCATGACGACCAAGTCCGAAGCACGAGGAGAGTCAAGTGTTTCTCACTGGAGAAGAGTAAAAAGCTGAAACACTTCTGAGGGAAATGAACGATAAACACACACTAGTTTCTCGTTCATGCGTTACATAACTGATACAGCAAAGGCTAATGTTACTGTAACTTTGCACCTCGTTACATCCATCACATCCCCAAGACACACACACACACACACACACACACACACACACACACACACACACACACACACACACACACACACACACACACACACACACACACACACACAACATACCCTCAACACGCCTCCTCCAACACACCACAAGAACACCCACAACATATCTCCAGTCGGCACCTTAACAAACCCAGAATGCAGTGTCGAAGTACGTCCAACACACCCCCAACATAGCCCAACACACCTCAACACACCCCCAACATAGCCCAACACACCTCAACACACCCCCAATACAGCCCAAAATACCGACAACAAACCCCCAGCATATTCCGGATAAACCTCCAACACGCCCCCAGCAAACCCCCAGTACAGCCGAACATACCTCCATCTCACAGCAGAGCAAACAGAATACCACACACACACACACACACACACACACACACACACACACACACACACACACACACACACACACACACATCATGCATTCAGCAGGGGAGGATACTAACTTGGGAGGTGCAGGGGAAAAGACCTTGTTTAAAGAGAGAAAAAGACAAAGAGAGAAGAAGAAAGGAGACATTAGGGAACACGTCTGCTTTCGGTCTTTCAGCAGAGCTTCAGACAGGAGAGAGGTCAGAGGTCAGACGTCCTCCATCCTCCTTCAGAGCTGCAGGGGTGTTTGACAAATTACACTTGGAGAGCTCGAAGTCTGAAAGAGATCTGAGTGACTTTATTTATGGGTGCAGGCAAGATCATTTGAGCTCCGAGCAGAGCCAAATGAATTCTAATAATAATAGAATGAAGCAGATCCACTGTGGAGATTCTTTTTTCCGTTGTGTCTTCTCTACAGATTTGAACTGAATAACTGTTGCAGACAGCTGAAATACATTTTCCACTGGTGGTGGTGCATTATGAGGGCTCAGAGAGCTGGGAGCAGCGCCCCTTGTGGACAAATGAGGAGTAAGGTCCAGTAAAATCCCACGTCTCATCGAAAATTCAGTTCTATTCAATTCATTTCAATTCAGTTCATCTAAAATCTATTCACTGAATTCAATTCAACTAAAGCAATTTGAATTCATCACAACTCAACGAAGTCAAGATACTCAATTTAACTTCATTCATCTAGAATCAAGCTGATTCAATTGACTTCTCTTCACTTATCTTAATTCAACTCAACTAAATTAACTAATTAAATTAATTCAGTTTAAATGAATTCAGTTCAGTTGAACTCAGTTAACTCAATTTGATTCATTTTCTCTCAATTATTTTCACTTTGATTTGACTCAATTAACTAATTTCACTGTAATTCGATTGAACACAATTCAATTAACGTGATTCACTTCCACACAGAATGTGACTGAATGGACCAACAGTGTTTCACTTTTAACGAAAGCTCATAATCCTCCCTCATTGTGTCTTCAGGCCTGAGCACTGCAGAGTGTGTGTGTGTGTGTGTGTGTGTGTGTGTGTGTCTGTGTGTGTGTGTGTGTCTGTGTGTGTGTGTGTGTGTCCGGAGGGTCCGCTGACCTTTACCAGCAGCCAGACGGACAGCTGCTCAGCCTCTTCAGCGACACAGTAACCCAATCACACTGTGAACTGAGGAAACACCAAAGGCATGCTGGGAAACGCTGTGTGTGTATGTGTGTGTGTGTGTGTGTGTATGTGTGTGTGTGTGTGTGTGTGTGTGTGTGTGTGTGTGTGTGTGTGTGTGTGTGAGAAATATTGTGACTGCTAACAATAACAGTGTGCGGCACCCAGCGCGGCACCCAGCTAGGACTCTTTTTAGCATCAATCTGCTGTTCTGTTATCATTGGAAATTCTAAAAGTAAAGGCCTCTTTTACAGTGTGTGTGTGTGTGTGTGTGTGTGTGTGTGTGTGTGTGTGTGTGTGTGTGTGTGTGTGTGTGTGTGTGTCTGGATTAGTTGTGCTCCTCACTCTAAGCCCAGAGGGACGTGGATCCTCCTCTCTCAGCCTCCGTCATCATCACAGAAACATGTGAACTAAAGCTGCCGTTTTATTTTCAGCGCTCCACACTGATCCTCTCGTATCCGCCGCTCGCTTGGCTCCACGATGCTCGGTCCTTTTAGGACGCCCCATGTTCTGAGCGCTTCTCCTTCTCCTTGGGGGTCAAAGGTGAGCGGAGCAGGTGGTCGCAGAGAGACAAAGTCGGAGACGTTTGTCCTTTGAGTTCAAATAATGACCCTCAGAGACAATTTGAGTTTAAAAGTTTAAGTTAGACGGAAGCAGCCGTGTGGTGGAAAGTACCATCACGTTGCTATGGTAACTGATACCCCCGATACTGTGTGGTGGAAAGTACCATCACGTTGCTATGGTAACGATGACAACAGTCCAGTCCTGAGACAGGCTCCTGTGATAGATAACTAATCAAAGAACGTACAGGGAAACAGGAACTACAATCTGAATGAAAGACTGAAGTTAAACAGGAACTAGTAGTAGTAGTACAGGTAGTAGTATTAGTAGTTGTCATATTACTACTACTAGTAGTAGTAATATGACAACCAGCTATAGTAGTACTAGTAGTACAGTGCTAGTAGTAGTACTAGTTGTACTAGTAGTAGTAATAGAAATAGCAGTTGCAGTGGTAGTGCCATTTGTACTAGCCATAGTAGCAGTACATTAGTCTAACAGTTGCAGGAGAAGTCGTAGTCGTAGTGACAGTACTACTACTACTTCTAACCATAGTAGCATCAGCAGTAGCAGTATTAATGGTATTACTACTCAGTCCAAGTAGTAATACCATTCATAGTAGCACTACCAGTTCTAGTAGATGTGCTGCTCGTAGCAATAATAGTGCTAACAGTAGCAGTAATAGTCGTAGCAATACCAGTCATAATAGTAGTGGTGCCATTAGTACTAGTTGCAGTAATTCTAGAACTAGTATCAGTAGTAGTAAAAACAGTTGTAGTAGCAGTAGTGGTAGTATTAGTAGAAGTAACAGTGGCAGCAGCAGCCTCCACAGCCCATGTGGTTGATGGGAACTAGTAAACACTGGTCTGACCCGTCCTCTGTTCTCTGACAGTTCTCACAGAGCGTCAGGACTTCCTGTCTGGACAGACGTTCTGCTGGTTTGTCTCTGGGAAGCGGTTCCAGATGTTCTCTGCTCGCTGACTCCTCCCTCACACATCCGGTTCTTTTTCTACCTACCCCGCCTGAATGGCTGCCATCTCCCTCAGAGTGTCCTCTGAGTACAGGCCGATGGGGCAGTTATACTGCCTCCTGCTGGGAGAGTCTGCCCCCGCGGGCCCGGAGGAGGAACTGCTGGCCGGCGGCCGGCCGTTCACCTGCACCGACTGAGCAGAGGATTATGGGTAATACCTATCCATAGCTCATTACTGTTACTGAAGAACAGAGGGTTATTATGGACCATAGATAAAACAAAGGCTTTATGTGAGGAAAATCTGTTTTCGTCATTGTTTGTAAGGTTGATAGGTTCATCTTGTTTCCATGATTTAAATTGTCTTTATTTGAATGTCTATGTGCCAACAATGATGTAGAAAAAAAGACTTTAATAAATTAATTATTCTTGCTGATTATGCATTATAATAATCTAAAAACATTCTACACTTCACTTTTATGCTTCAAATACATTTCAAATTCTTAAAATTGAAAATTGAAAAAACAAATATTTAACTTTATTTTGCTGTTCTTTATGTTTTACACATAATTATTTATTCTCTAATTGATTTTCATCCTGTCCTATAAAACTGTTCCCTTTCCACATATTAATTCTTAAATTCTTTCTTGTTTTTTCCCTGTTTACCACCATAAATGTCACTTTGTGCTCAGAAAATGTTGACGTGACAAGAAAAACCAAAACATCCACAGCAACAGAAACAGAAGGAGAAACAGCGACACGAGTGGAAACCGAGAAAAGATTCTCCATCATTTGAAAACCAACAGCCAAGCATCAGGGAGCAGGTACCTGCTGGTGAGGGATCAGCGAGATGGCGGCGTCCATTCTGGGCGGGGCCATGGGGATGGGGCGCTTCGCCCTGCAGGTGGGAACGAAAACCAATGACTTACTCATAAGACTGAGAGAAAACTGCCTTTTACATTCCATTAAAATTCAAAGACCTGGCAATCTGTACAACTAGAAACCCACACACCTGACAATACACACACCTGGTAACTCACACCTGACAACACACACACACCTGGCAACTCACACCTGACAATACACACACACACCTGGTAACTCACACACCAGGCCCACACCATGTGTCCAGGCCCTCATTACTGCTATGTGTCTTAGCTTTGGCTTTATTTAAACTCACACTCACTCAATCATGTCTTTTTCTATTTATTAGTTGCTCTGATATCCCTCACAGCCACGTCTTCTTCCTCCACAGATAAATGAAGGCCGCCGTTGTGTATGTCTGTCAGAAACTCAGCGACTTCTAGAACTGCTTCAATCTCTGTCCCACAGAGGACAAAAGGAGGCCAATGGGCAGGAGTGAACCAGAGGTTGTCCAGCCAGATTCAGGTCAGATAACACTGCAGCAAGTAAAAGATGAGAAAGGAAAGAAGGACACAGACCTTTCCTGAAAACATCCAGGAAACATAAGAAACGTCCAAAAATCACTAGAAAACATGAGAAAACCTCAAGATGAGAAGAAGTCCGGAAAAAAAACAAGAAACTTCACGAACCACAAGAAAACATTCAAAAGATGTCCAGAAAACATGAGAAAAGTCCACAAAACACCTGAAAATACCAAGAAGACACGAGAAAACATCCAGACAAGACAGGAAAGGTCTAGAAAACCGAGAAAACAGCCAGAAACCATGAAACGAAAAGCCTCCAGAACACAGAAGAAGCTCCAAAAAAACAAGAGAAAGGTCCAGAAACATGTCCAGAAGACAACAACACATCCAGAAAACCACCATCAGGCAGACAGAGACCGCCAGAGACCACCATCAGACCCACGGGGACCTTCATCAGACCCACAGAGACCTTCATCAGACCCACAGAGACCACCATCAGACCTACAGAGACCACCATCAGACCCACGGGGACCTTCATCAGACCCACAGAGACCACCATCAGACCTACAGAGACCACCATCAGACCCACGGGGACCTTCATCAGACCCACAGAGACCACCATCAGACCTACAGGGACCTTCATCAGACCCACAGAGACCACCATCAGACCTGCAGGGACCTTCATCAGACCCACAGAGACCACCATCAGACCCACAGAGACCACCATCAGACCTACAGGGACCTTCATCAGACCCACAGAGACCTTCATCAGACCCACAGAGACCACCATCAGACCTGCAGGGACCTTCATCAGACCCACAGAGACCACCATCAGACCCACAGGGACCTTCATCAGACCCACAGAGACCACCATCAGACCTACAGAGACCTTCACAAAACCAACAGAGACCACCATCAGAGACCATCAGGACAGAGACCATCATCAGACCTACAAAAACCTTCATCAGACCCACAGAGACCACCATCAGACCTACAGAGACCTTCATCAGATTTACAGAGACCTTCATCAGACCTACAGAGTCTTCATCAGACCTACAGAGACCACCATCAGCTCTACTGGACTCTGATGGGACGGGGAGGAGCTCTTACTTGGTCATGGTGAGCGACAGGTTGTAGTTGGCCATCTTGATCTTGTTCTGGGCCTCCAGGTGGGTCATCCCATCCGTGCCGACGCCGTCAATGGCCACGATCACGTCCCCCTGGATCAGGTTCCCCTGCGCCGCCTTGCTGCCCGGAGTGATCTGAGCACAGAGGGGACACGCTGACGTCCTGCAGGTGGACTTGACTCAGTCCGGAGCTCCAGCTCAGGACCACAGCGTCCAGCCCTCTATGGGCTCCTTGGACATTGTCTGTTCATCACAATGTGTTTCTGATAATTTTGCATCCCTCAAACTCTTTTGTCTGAGTGTTTATGTCTCTTCAGACATTTTGAATGCTTTTATCAGAGCATTTGTGGCCATTTTGGAAAAAGCTTTGATCACTTTGCATCCCATGGAATTCAGTGTCACTGCTTGAATCTCTTTTTTGATGGTGTTTATTAATCTGTGTAGATTTTTTTTCCATATGTGATCATTTTACATCCATATCGAGTTTAGGTATACTGTCTTGGTCATTTTGCTTGACACAATAAGTGTGGTTACAGGGTGTTTTTAATTCAGAATTGGTTTATTACGAATTAAGTAATTCAGAATTATATTCATGTGCGTCGTGTTTACATGGGAAAAATGAAGGATTAACTCCTCTCTCACGCCCGGGTGGTTGAAGCGTTCTGATTGGACGGGGCGGCCGTGACATACTGAGATCTCCCGGAAGTAAACAGTGTTTTTCTCGTCTTTCTTTCTCAATTAACGATGAAGCTACAGCTTTGAAAACGTCCTCGTTGTTAAGCGCCTGTCGGTTTGCTCGTTTCATTATATCCAACTCTTCTTAAAGTGCAGTTAAAGGAATCGTCTCCACAGGAGTCAAAAGGCTGACAGCGGGCCGGAATGTTGCGTCATCACGACGGAGCATGTGCAGAAGGACCAGAATGAAGTCGCCTAATTAGCATAGAATTCCACTTCCAAAGGAGAATAAAACCCACCGATCTATTTGGATTTAAACTTAATTCTGAAGTTTTCAGGTGTTTACATGGTGGTTTTAGAGAAGAATTAGGCTTTATTCAGATTTATAGAGGAATAAAAAGTCCCATGTAAACGCGAGGGATATTGCTCTGAAGCTGTTTCGTGCACTTAGTGATGTTTTCAAATCGCTTTGTGGTACTTTCAGGTGTTTCCTTTGCCATCTTCCCGCTCTCTTTTCTAATTGTGTTTTTCATTCCACAACTGTCTTACATTCCACAAATTGTACAAATTATTTTATTTTCTGTTCACTGTGCTCATGTGAAAACCTTCAGGATCTTTCTATGATGCATCAGTTTGGGGTTTTTTTTTTGGTGTGCAGTTATTCTGGTGCCATTCTGCATCCTTATTTTGCTTCTCCATACTTCTCTTCTGTTTTTGCATCATTTCAGAACATTTCAGACGCTCTTTTTCTGACCATTTAGGATTTCTGTGTGAACATTTATCATCCACCTGCATTCTGACTCTGACTGGTTCCTTCAGAAGATTTTTATATTAGATTTACATTTACATGAAATATGTTGTTTTGAATTGTATTCAAGCAACTATGAATCAGTCTGGGGTTATTTGCCAATTCAGATTCACATTTCAGCTGAATGTCATTTGGATCAGAGACACTTGAGATCACTTTTTATTTTTCAATCGTTAATTGTAAAAAAAAAAAAAGAAAAGAAAGACTGCTGCTTTCTAAACATAGAGCCATTTGGCCTCCCTTTTAGCGCTGATAATCCTGACTGTTTGGCTCAGCAGCCTGCGATACGGCTCCACTGGGGGGGCAGGTGATCTGGAGGGGCAGGTTATCTGGGGCTCCCGGATGTCAAGTCATTTGGGATCCCCGACTGGGGAGCAGAAACGCTGAGTCAGCTCAAGCTGCTACAGCAGGAGTAGAGTTTCTACAGGCTCCGCTTTCACACAGACTGTAAAACTCAGCTGTCCGCAAACACACACACTGACACACAGACACACACACTGACACACACAAAGACACACACACACACATGAACACACACAGTCCTGAGAGGGATGGGCTGAAGAAACCTCTGAATCGTCTTGTCATAGAATCAGTCGACTCGTTTCTTTGAAATGTGAAGCTGCACGCTAAGCAAACAAAGACCCTCAAAATTAGCACAACATTCTAAAAAAAGTTCAGCTTTAAAAAAAACTATGCAAAAATAGCAAAAACTGAAAACACACGGCAGAAATTCACAAAGACCCCAAACAATGAAGACGGAGAATGAAAGGAAAAAAAAACACAAAGTGATAAAAACGACGACACAAAGTGATGAAGGCGTGAAAAACGAAGATGAAGAAAAATGACAACTGAAGAGAAAAGAACAGAAAACAAGAAGTGAAGATACAGAAAAGCCTTGAAGAGACAGTGGTGACAGTTAAAGCATCAAAAAACAAACGGCTAAAAACCAGAAAGACAGAAACATGAAGAGGCTGAGAGTGACGACAGAAAGACACAAAGGTACAAGATACGCACAAATACTACAAGGAGACACAAAAGGATGGCAAAAGACACCAAACTATGACTGTGACAAAGACAAAACGACAATGAGAGACACAAAACAATTAAAAATGGACACAAAACAACCAAAAAAAGACACAAAACAACTGCACAGAGACAAAAAAAAGTATCAGACACACAAAACTACTGCAAAGAAACAAAAACAACTGCAATTGAAACCAAACAACTGCGAACAGACAAAAAATGACAACAAAAGACACAAAACAACGACAAAAAGACACAAGACAACTGCAAAGAAAAATTATAAATAGTCACAAAAGAACTGCTAAGAGAGAAAACGGACAGACCCATCGCGTGGAAGACAAGTTGAACAGAGCGAGTTTGCAGAAGACAGGTTGGACAGAGTGAGAGTATGGGAGACACGCTGGACACAGCGTCCTCGTGGAGGAACACGTTGGACAGAGCGAGCTGGACAGAGCAGGCGTGCGGGACACACGTTGGACGCGGCGTCCTTGTGGAGGAAAACGCTGGACGGAGCGAGTGTGTGACTGACGGACGAGTTCGGGGTCGGATGCTAAAGTGCAGCAGGAGAGGAGCCAAAAATAATCAGCCCGCCGCCACAGATTTAGCTCCTGATAGGCCGACGACGGGGCGCATTCATCTGACACCTGGTTACCACGGCAACACCCGATCACCTGGACTAACTCCTATGACTAGTAGTTGTTTTTTTATGGTCTTCTTCTTCTTAACAGACCCAGATCTGTTTCTGTTTCATGATTCTATGAAACCTTTCTCACCAGTGAAGAGCTTCATCTCGGTTCTTCTCCCAAATTTGACACCAAACACGAGTTTTAAAGTCAGTAAAGATTCTTTGACAAAAAAAACCTAGAAAAGTTGAAAGTCTCCTCTGTGTTTCTGGTTCTGAAGTGGTAAGCTGAATGTTCTCCTTTGGTCTCAAACACATTTCTTTTTCAGAAAATCCAGCACAAAATGTTTTCGGTACAAAGAAATTTCAGGTAAAAGGAGAACATTTCTGGTTTTCTGAAATATGAAGCAGCTTCAGGACATATTGAGAAACCTTTAAACCGCTAACACACCGTCACCGTGAGGGGCCGCCGGGGGGGCCCTGAGGGGCCCCCGCTGCAGAACATCCAAGAAAAGACTCCAAAACAAGGTAATGATCCAAAAGACACAAAGTCACTGCTGATAAATAACGCAAAGGAATTTCAAAGAGCTAAAAAAGACACAAAAACTTTACTCAGCTTTTACTTGAGACACAAAAAGGTTGAAACAGCTGCAAAGAGACAAAAGCTACTCGAAGCAAAATTTAAAAAAATGCACAAAAAATCAACTGCAAAGTTACAGAGAGGAAAAAACTTTCTAGAAATAAAAACAAAAGCAGGATTGAAATGATTTAAATCACACAGAGAGTAAAAGAAGCTACAAAGAGACAAAACTACAAAGAAACACATGCTGCAAAGAGACAAAAATCACAAACAGGCAAACAATACAAAGACAAAAACGAGACAAAAATACAATGAGATGAATACTACAAAGAGAGAAAAACTACAAACTCAAAGTACACAAAAACTACACACCAAAACTTCAATGAGGCAAAAGGGAGAGAAACACTGTGAAGAGACAAATGCCTCAAAGAGACAAAGATGCAAAATCGAGATTGATGGTGAACATAACAGGAAGACATCAGAGCAGCTGAGCATCCAGCACACACAGCTCAGAGGTCAAAGGTCAGAGGAAGCCCTGCCTCTGACGTCTTGTTCTCTCACGGTTCTGCTGCTTTTGATTTTTTTTTTTTTTTTTTAACCAGGTTCTTCCTTGTTTGGTACTCTTGAAACGGAGGACGTTCAACACGAGGTGCTCAGTCGGGATTTTAACCACAATGAATGAATGAATAGCAATAATTTTTAATTATTTCTTATCTGTTTCTTTGCTGGACTGGATTTCTTCTCAGTTACATTTTGAAGATTTTTAATGGTTAGAATTATTCTCCTGAGAGAACTGAAGAATTCTTGAAAATCTGAAGAATGGATGGAATCAGTCATCTCCTCCACACTGGAGCCAATCCCAGCATGCTCTGGGGACCAGGTGCACCCGGACAGGTGAGGGCAGGCCTCCGGGACCAACACTGAGACACACACACACACACACACACACACACACACACACACACACACACAAAGGCCCAGTCTGTTTTTAAACCCCGTCCTTCTCGCGGTGAGGCGAGAGCGCTAACCACTGCTCCACCGAGTGGCGCCACTTTCCTCTATTACTTAAAAAAAAAAAAAGTCATTGAAAACTTTCAAAGTTTGATTTTAAGAAACTTCAGAAACTCTTCAGGAAACATCAGAGTCACAGATCAGGAGAACTTAAAGCCATTCCACATCTTCAGGATTAAACGCTCATGTTAATCCTTTCATTCATTCCAACCTCGCCTCATTCTTCACACGGCGTGGACGTGACAGCGGCAGGAAGTCCCGCCTCCCGCTGTCCTGACATGTAAAGGAAAATTCCTTTTAATAGTTTGACTGATTTCATTTTCAGCTTTTCAATCATGAGTTTGTGCCCTGAGCTGCTTACATCTGAATTAAAAGTATCAGAAGAGAGAAAGTCTCATCTTTCCCTTCTAGATCCAGTGTTTTTCTTTTGAGAAATCTCATTCTCGATCTTTAAAGAGTCGTTTTTAGGCAGAAACCTGAGAAACGGAGCCATGAAGCAGTGAAGAATGGTGTCTGAAGGACTGAGAGGAGGCGCGGGGAGGAGGTGGCGTCTTACCCTGGAGATGGTGAGTGGCATGTTGAAGTCCTTTCCGCCCTGCAGCCTGAAGCCCCAGGGCCCGGGGCCCGGCAGAGTCACGCTGTAGCAGCTCATTCTTCCACTGAGGGCCTCCGACGAGCAGGACGAGCAGGAGGAGCAGGAGGACAGAGGGGAGCTCTGGAGGTGAAGACGGAGAGCGGAGCTGCCTGCTCGGACGAGCTGAAGTGACAGCCTAAGAATAGACAGAGATAGCAGTGGGGCATTGTGGGGTGAGGAGGGGGGAGGAGGGGGAGGAGGGGGGAGGAAGGGGGGACGACTTATATGGCGTGAAAGGGGACACCCGGTATGTCGAGCTCGCCGTGATTCACCGGAGCTAATATAGACCCCACAGATTCTTCTGGACTCGCCCCCTCCCCTCTCACCCCTCACCCCTCACCCCCTACCCCACCCCGGCCTGCAGGGTCTCCCTAGGGCCCAATCAGGGGCAGCTTGAGGAAACGTCTTGTTATCTGCACAGTGATAAAAGCGAAAGGCCACCGGTGAAGTGTGTGCGATAGTGGAAAGGTCAGACTGTTAACGACGGGTCACTGGTTCGAGTCCGCTCTGCACCATGGGGCCGCTCAGCAAGGCAGTAATTCACACAGTGGTTTAGAAAGTGAAACAGTGACTCAGACACTGAGGCATTGATTGAAGAGGCTCCAACAAAAGTCTCAAACCATTTAATTGAAATGTTTCAGTTTGTGACACATTTCAGACCCAATTAGAAATCGCTGACCTGTGAAACAGATCGAAGTAGCTTCTAATAATGCTAATGCTAACCGTGGAGTCATCGAGCAAGACAGAGAGACACAACCGCTGAAGCTAATGTCAAAGCTAACAGGAGACAGTGAGAGAGAGGATGCTAATGCTAGTGCTAACAATAGTTCCACCGAAACAGAAGCTCACTGATGACGCCTAATCCCTCCGCACTGACTGACAGGCGGAGCCTCCCTCCGGTATCAGAAGCTAACTTTAGACAATTCGTGGAACAGACCACTCCGGCATTCCCAGCATGCATCAGGCAGATAAGAGATTTCGGCTTTAAAGAGAGAAAGACTTCACACATTCCTGCGGGACTCTGTCAGTTCCAGAGGAACGAGGCGCCTGGCGCAGCGGTGGAGAGAGTCCAGGATCAGGGCCGACAGGAAGAGTCCAGTCTCAGGCTGGCCGTTCGCCGCTCTGGTCTCAGACCTGATCTCTCGTCAGACCTGAGACCTACATATAGAAAAAAATTATATTTGTAAATGAGTCTTTGTAATTTGTTACTTTCATGCTTCTGAAGAAGTGATTTACAATATTTAGTATAAAATGGACTATGATATCTGTAAAATGAAGTATTTATTTATATAAATTAATAAACCTTTCATACTGTTTTGACAGTGAGCTTTTGTAATTTGTTAATTTCACTTGTTTTTCAGTAAATAAGACACCTAACATACTTGAAAAAACCACCTTTAATTCTTTGTTCAGCCTCTAAATTACAAAATTATGTAGTTAACAAAAACTCAAAATCGGCGTTCCCACAGACCTAATTATATTAAAATACGTTTTTAAAAGTTCTTACTTCCTCACCTTTGCTATCCAAAAGTACTGAGACAGATTACAGTGTAACTGTACTGAAAACCACTCAAAGTGTGACTCAATAACAGTAGTTGGATAGTTGTAATGTTCATTTCAACATGTGGTGATTCATCATCTGTAGACATTAAACTGTACTGGTATTTAAATATGAATCAAACTCATAAACATGAAAGAAACTCTCATTAAAGTACTCTTTGGATTACTTCCAGTCCTGTTAGTATTTGTGAACTGTTACATCCATCACTTTTGAGAAGTCCTGATGACATGACCGGAAGTCCCGCTCAACTCTGGTCTCAGGGTTCTAACTCCGCCCACCCGCCCGCCCGGGCCGCTCCGTGTCGGCAACCGAGCGCTCACCCTGCGGGGAAACACCGCGACGTGAGGAGAAGTGGGACAACCGGTGGGACTGGAAGGACCCGGTGAAGCGGGACTACCGGGGGACTGGATCTACCGGGTAACAGCATCTACAGGGGGACCGGCACTACGGGAAGGACCGGAACCTGGTTCCAGGCCTGACACCGGTCAGCCAGAGCACCGGGTGTCGCGTCCGGCACCCGGCGCTCGGAGGCTCCGGGCGGGCGGGGAAGCTGCGTGTGACCGGCCAGTGGAGCCCCGAGCCCGGACACAGACTGTTTACCTGCCCGCGGCTCTCCTCACTGCCTGCGGAGGTCCGGCCGGGGACCGAGCTCCAGAACCCGGAACCCGGCACCGGGCGGAGGAGGAGGGGGAGGGGGAGACGGTCACACCGGAAACACCTCACCTCAATAAAAGCCGCTCAGAGGAAGTTCGTGTTTCTTTTAAGCTCCTTGATCGAGAAGTCAAGTTAAAGTTGAGAATCATTGAACAGCGGGACATTCACACGTTTAGAGGTCACGCCAAGTTCATATGGAAAGGTCAAACTGCATTTTAGGTTCATCCTGAAATTTCAGCTCAAACCGCGGCATCATCCACATTCTGGGAGGAGTGGACATATATATTATTTAAATGTTAAAATATTTTGAGGTACTGCATTTTCAATTGAGCAGTAAGCCTAAATGATGAAAAGATAAATATTTCCGTTTATATATTATTTTAAAGCTTCTGTTGGAAATAAATTAAGAATGAAATTAACGTTCCGATTGTTTTCTAATCTGTATGAAGATGAAAAAAGCAAAAATGACTGAACGAATAAACAAATCAACACATTATAAAATCTAAAAAAAGGTAAATTCTTCAAAATCTTTCATCTGATTCAGCTTCATCAACGTTAATGTGGAAAAAGTAGAATTTTAAATAACTGATCAAAGTTTTTTAAGTATTCTATAAATGTGTATTTGCAGGTTGGCGCAGCCTGAAATATCCTGAAGCATCCTCACAAACCTTTTGATGATTCAAAGAATTTTATTTAGAAAAATAAAGACCACAAACCTGTAAACAGGAGAAACTCCACAATAAAACATTTTTCCATGTTCAGATTTTTAAACTACAAAGTCAAACAGCTTGTTGTTATATGAATATTCCTAACTGGTAATTTCGCAAGTTCCCAGCTGTATCACTGTTCGTCACAACTCGACACTGCTGTCGGCCAGTTTCTGTGAGCACATCTCTTTTTTTGTTCTCTTCTCCATTGTGGTTCCAACTTATCTCTGATCATAAAACTTTTTGTTCTTTTCAGAAGCATGGAAACATTTGAAGAATGTACAAAGAGCTTCATCCAGTGTTACAGTCACATGTACGACAGTTTTCAACAGCTACAAAGATTTCTTCAAAGAAGCAATAAAGAAAGCTAACAAAACGTCAGACTGAGAAAACAAGCTAAACACAAAACACTGAAAATAAAAGAGCTTTTCAACTTCTGTTAGCTTTGCTAACCATAGCTTAGCATACCATAGCTTAGTCGACTTGAAAATCTGTGTATTACTCTCTAAATGAAAATACAACTCAATGCCTGTCACTTAACATTTTTGAAATATTCCGATATAGACTTTTTAAGTTTTGTGTTTTGGTCGGGAATAAAACTCAAAATGTGATATTTTGACTTTTAAAAAAACATCTTGCTTGAAAGACTTATAAAAGTGTACAATTTTCTAAATAAAAGCTTAGATATTAAAAACATTTTGGTTTGAAAATAATTTGTTCAATCTTTTGGTCAATAATCAACAATGTTTTATAATGACAACATGTTGAGAGACAAAGTCCACACTTTCATTATAAAAGTCCTGATCTCATACTGCTGCTTGAAATGTGAATTTTAGGAAATCATATAAAGTCTTTTAAGAGTTTTTCTTTTAACTGAAGTGTTGAGAATAAAATCAAGACTTTAGAAACAAAGTTCGAAATAAACTCAAATCTGAAGACATTTTAAAAAGAAAGTAGAAAATTTTTAAAAAGTAAATGTTGGAAATAATTTAACTTTATATTTTGGCTTGATTTAAAAAGTGCTGAGTCACTCTTTTAAACTACCACAGTGACCCCATCAGGACAATTTCACAGTCTCTCCTTCAGGGGGCGGGGCATCAGCCTGACCCCACCCCTGCCCCACTGCTATTGGCTGTCTTGGCCCGGGTAGAGCGCGAACCGCGGCGTCCGACGGGCAGGAAGGGACTCGACTCCGACGTGATGACGATGCTCGGGATGCGTCCGATGGCGCCACGCGCCACGTGACCCTCCAAGGGGTCGCCGCACTGCCACACAGGAAACAGGACACGCTGTCAGAATAAGAGCTGCTGATGGAGCTGCTGTGAACAGGAAGTGCAGGATGCTCACATTGCTGATGCTGCTCCGGTCACTGACTCCGCCAATCGACATGTCCAAGTCAAAGGACGACTGCAGGAGAGACACCAGAGGACGTCAGCTGACAGCAGCCTCTAACTGCTGAGTCACGGAACGGCGTTAGCCTGTAAGCTAGCATCATCTTTAGCAAAGTGGAGGAAGACAAAGTGTCTCCGTGTCTCCTGAAAGTGTCCAATGAAAACCAGCAGACGTGTCTTCACCGCGCTGAAGCTAAAAAACGCCTGTGAAGCCTCAGTCTGTGAAGACTGTGGACGGTGTGTGTACCTTCTCGAAGATCCCCGAGTCGTGGCTTTTCATCTTGGCCTTGAAGCTGGATGTGGGCTTGAAGTCAGCCAGCTCGGCCGTGTCTCGGCTGATGTCGCAGCTCACCTGGCGGCTGGCCGGCCGGGAGCTCAGGCTGGGCAGATCGGCCTCGGTGTCCGTCAAGCCCTGCGAGGACCCAACATACGAGTCAGGCTCCGCTGCACCCCCGTCCCGCCCCGGCCCAGACATAACATCTGTGGAACTTACTGATTCGCTGTCAGAGATGGAGGAGAGGCGGGACTTTCCGGTGCCGTGGCGCCCGAACTGTCCGCTGATGTCAGACGTCTGGCTGGTGACGGTGGAGCGACGAGTGGACACGAAGCTGCTGCTGGCCGAGCGCAGGTCATGAGGACGGATACACAACAGAGCGCCAAGACACGGGACGTACTTCACTAACGCCAGCCTGAGGACACACACACACACACACACACACACTCAGCGAGGGGACACACATACTGCTTTACTAACATTCAGCTAAGTTGACACCACAACATATTCAAGTAAAAATTTGTGTTTTCTGTCCGTTTACACGACAACGAGGCTCAGAGCCTCTGAAAATGCAACTTTTGGAACACGGCTCCCCCGCTGGAACTTCCCAAAAAGGCTCTGTGGAAACGGGGAAAATGCTCCGACTCCGTCTCGTAGGAGAGTGTTCTGAAACGCTGCCACTGTGCATGTGCACCACGGCCACAGTAAATAGTTCATCTATTTAATTCAATTCAGCTTTATTTATATGGCGCCAGGCACAACAGTCATTTCAAGGAACTTTTACAGAGAAAAGCCAAGAGAGCCACATCAGCAAGCATAAGCGACTGTGGAAAAGACAAACTCCCCTTTAAAAAGAAGAAACCTGCAGAACCCGGCTCAGAGGTGGTTTTCTGCTGGGTGAGGGGAGAGGTTCAGATCCTGGTTTGGGGGGGCTCAAGCAAAGCCTGGTTTGAATTCACACTGTCACAAATACAGATCTGATCTTGGCCACTTTTGAGCAGAAAGTCAGAACGGGGTTGCTTATGCCTGCAACATGAATGTAGCCTTAGTTGGCTGGTGAGTTAAAAGGTGGGCTAGTTGGAGTTAGTAGCTGGGTTGGTCAGTGGGTTAGTATGTTTTATAGTTAATTAGCGGTCAATTACCTGTACTTTGGGTGTGTGATGGCGTAGATGATGGGGTTGTGGATGGCCGAGGCCTTGGCGATGACGGCCGGCACAGAGTTCATGTAGGGCGTCAACATGTCCGCATATCTACACACACAAAACAAACGATGAGCCAACAACCAATCAGAAGCCTCCATGTGACGCCACCCTGTCCGGAACCAGTCAGAGCACGGTTTCCCTGCCAGAGGTTACCCAGCGAAGGCGGTGAGGGCGACGGTGGAATACGGCGACCAGGAGACCACGTAGAGCAGGATGACGATGAGAGCGATCTTGGCCATCTTCCACTCGTTCTGCAGCCGGTGGAAACTCCGAACGGAGTCCCGGGAGCTGTCGTTCATCTTCCCCACCGCCCTGCAAACAGCAGGCGGGGATGCAGAAGGTCAGAGGGTCAGAGGGTCACGGCAGGGATGGGGGGGTGGGGGGGTGGTGGGGGGGGGGGGGGGGGGGTACTGCAAAGTGCGTCACACTGACTGGTTGGTGGAACGGATGGCACGGAAGATGAAGACGTAGCAGTAGATGATGATGAAGAGCGGCAGGAAGAAGACGAAGATGAAGAGCAGCATGGTGTAGGCTCGGACCGACGGGGTGAACGTCATGTAGTCCCACGTACAGGAAGTCAGGAGACCCTCCGGGACGTAGGCGCCTGAGGACAGGAGAGACAGACAGAGAGAGGGGCTACTTAACTTTACCTGTGTGTGTGTGTGTGTGTGTGTGTGTGTGTGTGTGTGTGTGTGTGTGTGTGTGTGTGTGTGTGTGTGTGTGTGTGTGTGTGTGTGCTCACTCCATCCAAAGAATGGCGGCAGACTCCAGCCCAGTGAGTACGTCCACGCCGCCACCAGGATGAGGAAGGCCCGTTTCCGTGACAACACTCCAATGGAGGTCAGAGGTCGCGTGATGACGAAGTACCGGTCGATGGCGATGACGGTGAGCGTGATCATGGAGCAGATCCCGAAGAGGGCGCCACAGAAGGCGTAGATTTCACAGGCTGTGGGCGGAGCCAGAGCGAGACAGGGTCACCTGTCAGCCAATCAGGTCTCTTCAAGTACCACGACAAACACGCTGTCACTGTGGCAACGGTTTGGAAACAATAAGTAAACAAAGTCATCAACAAAAAGCTGTCTCAAGGATGTATCGTGTGTGTGTTATGTGTGTTGTTACTGTATGTGTGTTTATTGATTTATTGTTGTGTTATTGTGTTCTGTTGTGTGTGTGTGTGTGTGTGTGTGTGTGTGTGTGTGTGTGTGTGTGTGTGTGTGTGTGTGTGTGTGTGTGTGTGTGTGGTACCCTTCTCTCCAAAGATCCATCTCCTGTGCATGCTGGTGGTGAAGAAGATTGGAGTCTGAGTGACGCACATCAACAAGTCTGTGATCGCCAAGTTGATGATGAACATGTTAGCAGGAGTCCTCAAACTGCGGCTCCTGAAAACACACGCGCGCGCACACACACACACACACACACACACACACACACAGTGAGTATTGAAGCTCGGAGCAGGCAGTGGCGACCATATTTGGGCACAGGAAGTAGTACCTGCTGAAGGCGTAGATAACCAGGAAGTTTCCCACCATCCCGGTGATGCCGATGGCGAGGATGACCGATCCGATGGTGTAGTGGGCGTGGTCAGGCACGTCCACGGTGGGGAAGGGGTACGGGGCGTCAGGCACCATCGCCACCTGGGGGACAGACGCAGAATGACACCACCAGACCCATCAGGCTTCGTATGGAACATCTGATCGGATGAAGGAAAACCAGACTTGATCGCTGTGAAGGCAGAGACACTGCTCGTCTTTAGCTGTTCTGCACATGCTCAGTAGATGGACATTTTGACCATGCCGATGGAACGGTTTTGCTGAAATTCAAGTCCATGACAGCTGTAAAAATGGAAAGAATCAATCATAAAACACATTGTGGATAATACATCGGTCACTCAGAGGGAGAGTTTTTACTAAAATCCTGAATTTTTGCAACTTCAAACTCTGTGGTGGAGCCTCGAGGACTTTCAGGCATTTGGGGACGCCTGACTGAGCGAGGACGAGGAGGTTTCTGCAGCTCAGCGACATTCCTTCTTTCATTCAGCCTCGTCGTGTCCTCTGGCGGCCTGTTTCCATGTCAACGACATGAAATACAGCTGATCACAGATTAACCTTTCATTCAGAGCGGAGCTTCAATTAAAACTGAAAATCATCTCACTGAGCGCACCGAGCTGAAGATTCTGACTTCATAGCTAATGATCAAACCTGTTGAATCTCATTAATCCCAATATGACGAGCATGTGCGTTAAATAGCAGTCAGCTTCTCTTTTGAAGAGCTGCCTGCACCGTGGCAGTTTATATCAGCTGCTTTGTCTTCTTGTCATTAGTTTATCAGTCTGTTTCTTTAAGAAGAGCTAAATCCAGATAACACAGCATCTTCCTCCTTTAACATCCAGATTATAGAGCATCTTCCTCCTCCTAACACCACAATAATACATATATATCATCATCATTATCAACCCAGGAAACTATAAGGAAGTTTAACAAGTAATTAATTCCTTTGAAAGAAGTAACTTTGGAGTAACTGTGGTCAATGACTGGTTTTAAATCACTTGAACATAAAAGGCACAAAATCAGAAAGAAAAGCTGAAGTACCACAGCAGACTCAGATTTGTGAAATCATGTGAAAACAACTTCAAAGCATCTCAGTTCAAACTATCTGAGGACAAACACTCCACACACTCCGCTGCCAGACAGTGGGACAGTCCACTGTCTGAGTTCACCTCACTGTCTCTACTGAGTGGGACAACAGAGGAACGTGAGCGGACAGCGGCGTGTCGGCCCGCCTCACTGCTGAAAAACGTATTGATCAGTGTGCGGATCAAACCCTGACCTGAATCGGTCCTGTAGCACACACACACACACACACACACACACACACACACACACACACACACACACACACACACACACACACACAGAGTGTTGGAGGTGGTCATGTGGTGCAGTGGTTCAGTCAGCTGTGGTGTATGAAGCATTGAAGACTGAAAGATGAAAACAGGTCACTGGACACACACACACACACACACACACACACACACACACACACGAAAGTCTGTCCATTTGGCCTTCTGTGTTTTGTGTCCTCGGTTTCGTCGATGTTTGTCTTTTATTTTCTATTTTTGTCTTTTTGACTCACTGTTTCTTCTGTTGTTTTTCTTGGTAACATGTGTTGTCTCTCTCTCTCTCTCTCTCTCTCTCTCTCTCTCTCTCTCTGTAGTTATTTTCCTTTTTGTTGTAATATATATTTGTTTTGTGTCTCTTTTTTGTTTAATGGTGTTCATGGAAAGAGTGTAATAAAACTACCATCATAACTCATTGTGGGAGGTAAAAACAGCAGATAACCACAAATAATTAAAATATTAGAAAGTAACCAAGGCTCTCAGATGGAAAAATAAATTCCCAGAAATGCCAAAAGAAAAAATCAGCTTGAACCCAAAAAGTACTTAATCTCAAATGAAATTTAAGTTAACTAGAAGACTGTTATGAAGTGTCTTCACTTTGTGCTTCCCTCATGTGATTTCATTTTATTTTTCTTGCTCAGCTAAACTTTGTGCTGATCTGCTAAACCTGCTGCTGATCTACTAAACCTGCTGCTGATCAGCTAAACCTGCTGCTGATCAGCTAAACCTGCTGCTGATCTGATAAGCCTGCTGCTGATCTGCTAAGCCTGCTGCTGATCTACTAAACCTGCTGCTGATCTACTAAACCTGCTGCTGCTGATCTACTGAACCTGCTGCTGATCTGCTAAGCCTGCTGCTGATCTGCTAAGCCTGCTGCTGATCTACTAAACCTGCTGCTGATCTACTAAACCTGCTGCTGCTGCCGATCTACTGAACCTGCTGCTGATCTGCTAAGCCTGCTGCTGATCTACTAAACCTGCTGCTGATCTGCTAAACCTGCTGCTGATCTACTGAACCTGCTGCTGATCTGCTAAGCCTGCTGCTGATCTGCTAAGCCTGCTGCTGATCTACTAAACCTGCTGCTGATCTACTAAACCTGCTGCTGCTGCTGATCTACTGAACCTGCTGCTGATCTGCTAAGCCTGCTGCTGATCTACTAAACCTGCTGCTGATCTGCTAAACCTGCTGCTGATCTACTGAACCTGCTGCTGATCTACTGAACCTGCTGCTGATCTGCTAAACCTGCTGCTGATCTACTAAACCTGCTGCTGCTGCTGATCTACTGAACCTGCTGCTGATCTGCTAAGCCTGCTGCTGATCTACTAAACCTGCTGCTGATCTGCTAAACCTGCTGCTGATCTACTGAACCTGCTGCTGATCTGCTAAGCCTGCTGCTGATCTGCTAAGCCTGCTGCTGATCTACTAAACCTGCTGCTGCTGATCTACTGAACCTGCTGCTGATCTGCTAAGCCTGCTGCTGATCTACTAAACCTGCTGCTGATCTGCTAAACCTGCTGCTGATCTACTGAACCTGCTGCTGATCTACTGAACCTGCTGCTGATCTGCTAAACCTGCTGCTGATCTACTGAACCTGCTGCTGATCTACTAAACCTGCTGCTGATCTACTGAACCTGCTGCTGATCTGCTAAACCTGCTGCTGATCTACTAAACCTGCTGCTGATCTACTGAACCTGCTGCTGATCTACTAAACCTGCTGCTGATCTGCTAAACCTCCTGCTGATCTGCTAAACCTGCTGCTGATCTACTGAACCTGCTGCTGATCTACTAAACCTGCTGCTGATCTACTAAACCTGCTGCTGATCTGCTAAACCTGCTGCTGATCTACTGAACCTGCTGCTGATCTGCTAAACCTGCTGCTGATCTACTGAACCTGCTGCTGATCTACTGAACCTGCTGCTGATCTGCTAAACCTGCTGCTGATCTACTAAACCTGCTGCTGATCAGCTAAGCCTGCTGCTGATTTGCTAAGATCACTGATCACCAGAAGTGACTCTGGAGCCTGGAGAGGAAATTGAGCTGATAACTGTGTGGATGAAGCTCACAGGATGTCTGTTTCATAACTCCCGCTCGCAGCAGTCAAGCGTGGAGCAGCAACATGTCGAGAACACAGCAAACTCGACTTGACTGAGCGACAGTAATGTGTTGTATTAACCTACATTCGTGTGATGGAAACATTCAGACATGTCGTCCGCCTCCTGGAGGCGTCACAGACCGGCACTGCCACCGCTCCGACACCACGCAACTCCACAACACAACCAACCACAGACCGAATCACACAACGAGCTTCAGACTGACTTTGATGGGCTGTGTATGTTTATTTTGTGTCTTTGTGGTTGTTTTGTGTCTCTTATATTTGCACCGTATCTAGAATAATGGACAAATTTTATAATTTTTGTATTTCTCTTTTTAAATGAGCTCCATAACGAACATCAAGTCACCTAACACAGACAGAACGAGGACCTGGGCCCCGCTGGGACCTCCAGGTCCTCGTGGAAAACAAGTAGGATCCCCAACTCCAGGCCCAGAGGAACTCCAGAAGAACTGCAAAGCAGAGGACCTGTGTATCTGTAGTGCTGTGTGTCCGTAGTGCTGTGTGTCTGTAGCGTTGTGTGTCTGTAGCGTTGTGTGTCTGTAGCGTTGTGCGTCTGTAGTGTTGTGCGTCTGTAGTGTTGTGTGTCTGTAGCGTTGTGTGTCTGTAGTGTTGTGTGTCTGTAGCGTTGTGTGTCTGTAGCGTTGTGCGTCTGTAGTGTTGTGTGTCTGTAGCGTTGTGTGTCTGTAGCGTTGTGCGTCTGTAGTGTTGTGCGTCTGTAGTGTTGTGTGTCTGTAGCGTCGTGTGTCTGTAGTGTTGTGTGTCTGTAGCGTTGTGTGTCTGTAACGTTGTGCGTCTGTAGTGTTGTGCGTCTGTAGTACTGTGTTGTACACATTCAGCTCAGTGGACCAACGACAGCCTTCAGAACAACGCAGCATTCATGCGTCTCAGAAATGTTTCGCTCTGCTGAAGCTTCTCCACATCTGCACGCCAACATGACACAGACAGACACACACACACACGCACACACACACCCTCCTCCGTGTTGTTTTTCACTGTAGAGACCACAAAGACACAAAAAGAAATGTGCAGACGACACAAAATATGCAAAAAGAGACATCAGCAGAAAGAAGACGACGACAAAAGACAGCAAAGAGAGCAACAGACCGGAGACTGGACGAGGTCGGAGACAGCAAGGGACCAGAGACAGCAAGACAGGAGGAGATGTGTTAAAAGAAAGGATGACAGAAGGTAAAAAAGACACAAAATGAGCAACACATTGGAGCAGTCATCACCACAGGTGTCTGTGTGTGAGTATGTGTGTGTGTGTGTGTGTGTGTGTGTGTGTGTGTGTGTGTGTGTGTGTGTGTGTGTGTGTGTGTGTGTGTAAAATATCAGAGTCACTGATCTAGACACGAAGAGACTGAACACACGCTTTTTTAAAATCGTTGAAACCTTAAAAAATCTGTATCTGTAAATCATATTAGTATTTTTCAAACAATAAACTCCTCACAAAGTTTGTGTCTCTTGTGCCTGCATCAGGTCATGTAATCAATAATTCAATCAGAGAACCAATAACTGGAATTTCAGCAAATAAACTAATATAATAAATAAATAATAAATCTAATCTGACACAGACTAAGAGGAAAAGATTTTGAAAATATGTTCAATGCGCGCTCCTTTTTTTAAAATTAAATAAAACTCACGGGAACGCGCAGCTCGCCTCCGCTAACATTAATTTCATCTCTGAGATTAGTCCCGGATTAAACGCACATCGCGCACGCCGCACTCACCGTGGCCTCTGCGGGAAGCTGCAGCTCCTCGAGCCGGTACGAGCCGTTCCCGCTCTGCGCGGAGGCTGCGGCCAGCTGTGCCGTGTGCGCGCCGCGCGCTCCCGTGCAGTTAGCAGCGTGATCACCGCAGGAGGCAAAGCTGTGGCCCCCGGACCGCGGGAGCGCGCTCCCTCCGCCATCCATCCTCCTCCACCTGCCGCTCCTGTGGGAAAACAGGAGCAGAAGAAGAATGGTCTGGGCTGTGGGATGAATGCCCTGGGGTCAAAGGTCACTCCAGAAACGGCTCAAGAAAAAAAGACAAGAAAGTTCTGTAACAGGTTCTCCAGAATGAGGCTATAACAGTCATGTTACAGAGAGAGAGAGAGGGTGAGTGTGTGTGTGTGTGTGTGTGTGTGTGTGTGTGTGTGTGTGTGTGTGTGTGTGTGTGTGTGTGTGTTGCAGTGACGATGAAGCCTGCTGAGCAGACTGAAGGAGGTGAGCATAAAGCCTGACAACCTTCAAGAGAACATGTCACTGCACAATGAAGAGAACAACACACACACACATACACACAGTGCACATAGGCTCGCACACACACACACACACACACACACACACACACAAACACACACACACACAAACGTACTCATGAATCAATTTTCTTAAAGAATTAAAAACTACAGCAAAGCATAAAACCACAGCACCTCAGAACAGCTCCAGAAAGACACAAACAGCTACAAGAAGACAAAAGAGCCTCGAAGACACAAAAACATCTGCAGACACAAAATGACATCAAATTGACAAAACAACCACAAAAACAAAACTACAGCAACAAAACAACCACAACAACAAAACTACAGTAACAAAGACACCAGACTGAGTCCGTTACCTGCTGCTGCAGCACTTTTCTGGATGTGATGCTCAGTTTCAGCTCTCAAGTCTCAGATTCCAACAGATTTCTGTTTCAACATCCTGACTGTTACCTCTAAGATCATCCAAGTTTCAGCCCAGAGGAGTCTGAAAGTCCAGGAGGATTCAAGAAGAGTCCAGACAAGTCCAGAAGAGCCCAGAAGATTCAAGAAGAGTGGAGAAGAGTCCAGGAAAGTTCAGACGAGTGTGGATCCGCTGAGCTCTCACCTGAAGTCTGTACAGAGAATGGAAGGAAGCTGGAGCTCAGGTACCAAGGTTTATAACGTGCGCAGATGTGCACACGCACATGAGAATGCACGCACAGCACACACACATGCAGACACACACGCACTCGCTCTCAGGGATATGTGGGTCTTTGGGTCACGGATCTGGTGCAGAGTCATTATGCTGATGATGTGCTGATCTGTTGCTCACTCAGAAATGAGATGAAGTCAGACGAGTGTGAAGGTCAGAGGAGACGCCGCTTCAGTCTGCTTCATGAGCCAGGTCCATGGCACCTGCTCCCTCATCTATGCTATCTGGTACCTGGTCTTTTGTGTATAATATCTGGTTCTTCGTGTACGGTATCTGGTCCCTGGTAATTGGTCCTTCAATAGTATCTGGTACCTGGTCCTTTGTCTATGACATATGGTCCCCGGTCCTTTGTCCACTGTATCTTACCCCTGGTCCTTGGTCCATTTTCTATGGTATCTGGTCCCTGGTCCTTTGTCCATGGTATCCTGTCCCTGGCATAGCCGCGGGAACGTGCTCTCAACAGGGGGTGCTGAGAGAAAAAAGCTCGGGGTCCAAGACGAGCGCCTTCATCCAATGGGGGAAGGGGTGGGGGGGGAGTGAGACGAGCATGACACGAGCGTGACACGGGTGCCCTCATCCAACGGGGGGGGGGGGATACAATATGTGGCGTGACTGCGTGACAAAAGACCGGGTGCTGCAAATGGGGGTGCTGCAGCACCCTACTTCATGCGCTAATGGTCCCTGGTCCCTGGTCCTTGGTCCTTGTGCCATGGTCCCTGGTCCTTCATCGATGGTATCTTGTCCCTGGCCCTTGGTCCCTGGGCCGTTGTCTTTGGTCCTTTGTCTATGATATCTGATCCCTGGTCTTTCATCGAACTTAAAACTAGGGTTGGCGATCTTGGAAAACTAGTGTTAGCATGTAGCATCGCACCAAGGCTCCACCTCGCTAGCTCCGCCCAGCTCCCACCCCATTGGAGGAGCTCCCATTGGGAGCGGAGACGCGGAGACATTCGCGGCTCGCGCGGTGCGCGCAGCACTTCCACATCCAGTGCATTCCTGGCGTAACCTGTCCTCAGCGCTTTGTTTCTTCGTTTTTCTTTATTTGCACTACGCCAAGTTATGGCGCACTCAACGGTAAGTAAACCCCCAAACATTCATCTCTGCCATTCTGCAACGACGCTCCGTCCTTCTACGTGCGCACTGAACCAGGGTCAGTGCACGCGTACATGTACGCGCAGGGGGCAGGTCGAACGGCGAAGGGATTTGATTCGTTTAAAAAAAGGTGTCCCCTCAATACTATTGGTTGCTGTTTTTCCCGTTTTACTCCTGCTGTAGATAGCGGATATCTTCCAAACTACTTTAAACACCACGCTATGAATTGCTTCCCATCGGGTCATAAAGATCATTTTAACCAGTATTTAAAAAAATGTATCTCATTCAAATCGCCAACCCTAGCTTTAATGAGAGCCTTTAAACTGACCCACAGAGACATGACAGCTCAGTTACTGCTAATGCTGAGACGACATTAAACATTATTGACACAGGACCCTCAGTGAAGGCCTCTTCCTCTCAGGGAACAAACACACAAAATAAACAAACATACAAACAGATTAAGACACTAATGGAAGGAAGCATCTGCAGATGTTCCTTTAAATGTTCTACTGACGCGCCTGTCAGCCGCACCCATCATCGACCCATGGACGCATAATCAATTCACACAGATACACACACACACACACACACACACACACACACACACACACACACATACACACACACACAATAATGACAGAAACCTTGCATCCATTTAATCACCAGTTAACTGATGGAATGGAAGCTGAAAGTGGTGTAGGACACAATGCATGTGCGCACACACACACACACACACACACACACACACACACACACACACACATACACACACACACACACAGCAGGTGGAAACATGGATCCAGACATGAGAGCATTAGAAGACCTTCACCTGTCTGACAGCTTTTATGGATTTTATCTGATTTATTGATCAGATAAAATGTATTTATCTGATAAACTTTCTTAATGATACAAAATGTAGTTACATAACTGAGTACTGAAAATGTTTTTTTCTGAATTGACTGTATTAAAAAAAAACAGTCTGTTCACGTGGTGCAGGTGACCCCAGAGCCACGTCTTGGTTGAACCACATTCAAAAACAAACTCATTCTCAGAAAAACAAAGTCAACTTCTTCAATGTTGTGAGGTACTCTGTCTGGTTTGGATGTCCACTGACGTCTCCTGGACAGATGTTCAGGTGATGGACCCGGACCTGGACCTGGACCTGGACCTGGGTGGACCTGATGGATCGGACGGGTCAGATGGAGACGACTGGTCCAGAGGGGTTTGTGGTCAGAGCTGAGAGACGGTCTGCAGACCTCAGGATGAAGTCTCTCTGCAGCTCTGCTCATCAGCTGATGCTGTTTCGACCCAAATCTCCCCATTTTATAACCTTCATTTGCTAAAAGAGCCACAGCGCCGACCCGGTGTTCCAGAGGAAATGTGGGTCACGGCGGTGAATTAACCTGTCCTCCGTCACGGAGGAACATTTGATAACACGCCTCGTTCAGGTAGAAGTGGGACGCATGTCGTTCAGCGTGAGGACTGTTTGCATTGTGTCACACCCACACACACACACACACACACACACACACACACACACACACACACACACACACACACACACACACACACACACACACACACACACACACACACACTGAAGTGAACAGATCGCACACTCAGAGACACACACATGAAATTAATGTGGGTATCAGGGTGATATGACGACATCTCAGTAGAAACAAAAAACAAAGAAAGAACATAAATATCTGTTTACACACACACACACACACACACACACACACACACACACACACACACACACTGGTGGCTGACGAGCAACAGGAGAGGGGTGTGGGAGAAACAGCTGACAGCAACATCACAAAGAAAGAAGAGGGTCAAGGCCGGAGCAGGCGGAGGCGGTGACCCCCAACCTGACTGCAGCAGATCCCACCACAAACATCCAAAGCCTCAGTCCAGAAGTTTTACTCTAGTTACTTTTTTACTTAAATGCAGTAAAGTGCATCTTGCACGACTGCTGCAGTGTATAATCTGAGTTCTTTCGTCACCTTTGTTTTTTTTTTTTCTTTTGTGAGAGAATAAAGAGCAAAACCTTTTGAACTCAGACTGCAACTTGCAGTCAAACCACAGGGGGGCGCTTGTGAGCAAGGCGGCTTCGGCACAACCCCGAAGAAGACCCAGGTTCTCTCCGTGCAGCTGCTCCTGCTCGTGGTTCAGGTGCTGGTCCTGGTCCTGATTCTGGTTCAGGTTCTGACCTAGGCCCTGAACATGTCCGCGGAGCTCCGGGCCGAGCTGGAAAAGTTCCTGCAGACTCTGAACATCGAGACGAGCTGCGTGGAGCATCCGCCGGTAAAGCTCCACCGAATCCCCTTCACTTTTCATTCGATTTAAAGTTTCTCTCCGCACTATTAAGAGAAGAAGCTCAGTAGCGCCGAACTAAAGACAGATTATGAATATCTAGGATTTTCTGTTCAATTCGGCTTTACTGTTTTCCTCCAGCATATCACACAGCTCTGTGCTTGCAACTGCAGGTTGTGTGACTTCTGCACCGCTCCACCTTCTGACACGTGGATCTGCTTCAAAGTTGTCTTTTAATACACTTTACCGTGATTTAAGTCTGCCGTATTTTGCATCGTGCCGTTGCCAGAAGATTTAATATCAGCGTATCTCAATGCTGCCGTGCTGTTTTACACGGAATCATTTTGAACTGTAAAGTGATTTTTTTTTAAATGGAGTCTGGCGGCAGAAGCTCTGTCTCATTGTATAGCTCTGACCTGCAGGGGGCGCCGTGCGTGTGTGTGTGTGTGTGTGTGTGTGTGTGTGTGTGTGTGTGTGTGTGTGTGTGTGTGTGTGTGTGTGTGTGTGTGTGTGTGTGTGTGTGTGTCTCTCTCTCTCTCAGGTGTTCACGGTGGAGGAGATGATGCCTCACCTGCAGGAGGTGCAAGATGTGGTCACCAAGAATCTGTTTCTGAAAGACAAGAAGAAGAAGAATCTATGGCTGCTGTCAGCTCGTCATGACCGCCAGGTGACTTTTCACACACACACACACACACACACACACACACACACACACACACACACACACACACACACACACACACACACACACACACACACACGGCTCTACTCCAGTGTGTGTGAGTGAGATCACCTGACCCCTCCCCATGTGTGTGTGCAGGTGAACCTCAACGATCTTGCTAAGAAACTGGGCGTCGGCAGCGGAAACCTGCGATTTGCCGACGAGACCATCATGTTGGAGAAGCTCAAGGTCAAAGTTCACCTGAGACCCGTGTGTGTGTGTGTGTGTGTGCGTGTGTGTTTGTGTGTGTGTTCTCTCCAGATAGTGAATATAATGTGTGTGTGTGTGTGTGTGTGTGTGTGTGTGTGTGTGTGTGTGTGTGTGTGTGTGTGTGTGTTCTCTCCAGATAGTGAATATAATGTGTGTGTGTGTGTGTGTGTGTGTGTGTGTGTGTGTGTGTGTGTGTGTGTTCTCTCCAGATAGTGAATATAATGTGTGTGTGTGTGTGTGTGTAGGTGGGTCAGGGTTGTGCGACCGCCCTGGCTCTGCTCTTCGATCAGGACCACAGCGTGACTCTGGTTCTGGATCAGGACCTGCTGGAGGGGGGGCACCACATGGTCTTCTTTCACCCGATGACCAACAGCGCCACCATGGGGCTGAAACCCCCAGACCTGCTGCGCTTCCTGCAGGAGACCGGACACCCGCCCACCCTGCACCACTTTGACTAGGACCTGGACCTGGTCTCAGACCCGACCTTCATCTTGGACTCTGTTCAACCTGGACTTGGACTCGCGGTTCGAGCCCCGCTATGGAGCTCCTGCTCCAAACACATTTTAATTATTTTAATATTTAAAGAAGAAAAATTACATTTATTTTGTCAGGTCTGTTTCGGGGATTCCAAAGTAAAATATTTTTCAGAGTGGTGGGGGGTGCTTTTAATTTGAAATATCTGCCTTGTGGTACAAAGTGAACTTTATATTTCAGTTATAGTGAAAATCAGGGGGAAATCCGACATTCAACAACGGTCTGTATATCTGAACTTTCAAATTAAAAGCATGGAGCTGCAGAACGGTTTTCATCAGTGACTGTGAAATCTACAGGAAGTCCAAGAAATGCTTTTAAGTAAATCCTTTTTTTAAAAAAAAGGAATTTGATCAGACATGGAGGAGGAGCTGCAGCAGAGGCGGAGGAGGTGCTGAGAGGAGCGTCAAGAGTTCGTGGGAACTGAACTCTGAACATCACTTTCATTCATTTGCTAATTTTACATAACAAAGCCTGTAGTCATTAGTGATGGAGCCACACACACACACACACACACACTCTGGCGTGGGGCCCTCTTACTGACAGAACATTCCCGGGGCCTCATTATCAGAATCACACCGCTGATCTTGTTCTTGCTGATGGTGTTGACACTGATCGGTTGTCATATCAGTTCCTGATACATTTGATTTGACATTAACTGTGTGTGACGTGACAGATTCAAACAAAAACTGGTGGTTCTGTCGTCCCGGATGGAAAACCGTCGAGAGTTAACGAGCCTGCATCTGTTTAAAAGGACGAAGGGAAAAGTCAGAGACATCCGGGCTTTTTAGACTCTTTAATCCTCTCTGTTCGTTCCACTGCGTAGAAAAATAAGCATCAAAAATAGATGAAAAGAAAGAAGAAGAAAAGCCGGCAGGAAAACTCCTGACTGCTCAGAAATGTTCAAACCTACGAGGAGGAAGCTGCTCATCTGGGGGTGTTTGATTCTGCTTCCCGGAGCGCCAGGCGATCAGAGGAGCAGCAACTCCCCGGGAGGAGCAGCTCCTGCAGAACTTCTTTTAAAAAAAGGAACAAAATGTAGAAATTTCTATCATCAAAACTAAAAAAAAAAAAAAAAAAAAAAATCATCCCAGGGGGCGGAGGCGAAGTCCTGCTAACAACACAGGCTAACGTTAGCTAACAGCTACAACAACTACAACCCCAAGTGAGGAGGAGGAGGAGCTTCCTGGCTTGTTTCTGCTGAGTCATGTTTCTACTGGACTCCGGATCATGACTCAGCAGAACCATCATCAGAAACGCCTCTGATCCCCCACAGCGGGGTCCTCATGGACGCAGTCAGCTGACTGCATGGTAACCATGGTTACGCATCTTTCTCACAAACTGACTCAGCTTTAATAAGTTTTCCAGAGAAATTTTCTCTAATTAGTGTTTTTGATGTTTCGGAGAAGATCTTGTTTTTGAGTAGAGCGGGTAAAACCTTGAAGCATGACTCAGCAGTAAAAATGAAACAATCACTAATTCCAGTTTCCTCTGCACCTGAACGCACCGTGCGCTGATTGGCTGATTGACTGTCCACACACTGTCTGATTGGATCTGAATGGGTTTTACTGCAGCAGGTGGTTTTCTACAGGGGGCGGGGCCAGGCTGATAGTGTCCAATCAGCTGGCGGGGTGACAGCGAGTCACTGAGGCACTGCAGGACGGGCAGAAGGGGTGCGGCGGCGCCGCCGTGAGCTGCTGGCACAACGAGCAGCGCGACCTGCGCCCAGGAGGATTCTGGGAGCCGGTCTGCAGTGACTGATGATGGCGAGCGGGCCGGGGGTCCCAGACCGGGCCCCGGAGGGCCCTGTATTGGTCTCGCCAGTCGCCCTCCGGAGGAACGTCGAGGCGCAGCGGCTGGGTGGGCGGGGCTTCGCCCGGCATCCCGACGGGCGGACGGTGGCGGTGTCCGTTAGAAGTGGTGGCAGAGCGGCGAGGGAGAGTCAGGGTGGAGTAGAAACCCGACTGAGAACCTGATGGAGGAGCAGGACCAGGTCCGGGTCTGGGTCTGGGTCTGGGGAGGGAGGAGTAGGAGGCGGAGACAGGAGGAGGCGGGGCTCGGCGAGGAGCTCGAGGCAATGTGCCGTAACTCAGAGTCTGACTCCGGTCAGACCCCAAGACCTGCTGCTGGAGACCAGGTCCAGGTACTGGAGGAGGACCAGAATCAGGGAGAGAGAGAAAAAACAATCAGGAATAATTCTGTAGCACCGTCCTTCAACTGGAACCATCCCAGCTGAGAGGCAGTTTGCTGCGGTTCGATTCCCCTCAGCGGCGTGTGACTCAGCGTTACGCTGCTCAGCAACATCAGAATGAATGACGTGAAATTACAGTGAACACACACGAGACGCTTCAGACGGAGCGCGAGCCGGGTGGAGGTGGCACGGCGGCGTGAGGTGCCGTGGCTGTGAGGAGGTGTGGAGGTGTGTGGAGGTGCGGGGCCAGCAGGTTACCTGAGCGTCCCCAGGAGGAAGAGGAGGTGGAGGAGGTGGGCCGTGATGTCTGCGGGTGGGGGAGGTGCTGTGGAGGAGGCGGGGCGGGGCCTGAGGGGCCGAGGTGTCGGGGGTGGAGGGAGGAGGAGGGGGGGTGCAGGGAGGAGGTGCTGGGGCGGTGCAGCAGCAGGGAGGAGGGGGGGTGGGCGTGTCTGGAGGCCTCCTTCAGGGAGGAGGTGAATGAGGAGGTGAAAAGAGGAAATTGAAATTAAAACCATGAAAGTAAAACATGATGAACACAAAATAATGAAAAAAGATTCAAATGGATGACAGCTGAACAAAAACAAACTAAATAAGCGGCTGATGGTTCATTTTCCTCCAGAGCGTCTCGACTCCCAGTCCACATTCTCCTGGTCTGGCTTTACAGTCGAGTCACCGCAACAACAATCCAACCTGATAGTCTCCCATTATTAATGTTTCTGCACACACACGTGTGTGTTTTATTACAAAAACCACCAACGGCTCCAACTAGTGGCCAAACAGGGAAACGACAGGAATTCATTGAAACAGACATTGTCGACAAGAAGCTGCCGTGTAAACATTATTCCCAAAATTATGATTTCACTCCAAACTTTGTCATTCACTTTCACTTTTCTCAGATCAGTTTTCTTATTTTGAAAACCTGTGTATTTTTATTTACTTTCTCAAACAACTAGTATTTTTTTAATTATTTTTTTTTTTAGTATTTTTAAAAATTTACTTGAGATCCTTTAAATGCAAAATCTGAAGAAAGTGAGAAGGCGTGGATGTTGACCATAGTGTTGGTGTGGTTCCAGACTCACGTGGCTGCGGGCGGAGAGGCCGTCCGCCGGTCTCGCCGTGGCGCTCAGGCTGCGGAACAGGCGTCGCAGGTTCTCTGCGCTGTAGCTTTCGTCGTCACCGGGCGGCTTCAGAGGAGAAAATTCAAGATTTCCTAATTTGAAGATCTCTTCGAACTTTTGAACTTTGAGCAGAAGAAAAGAAAAACGAAACGCACCTGCAGAGTTGAACTCCGGAAAACGAACTTCTCCAATTCAGCGGTGGGGGTTTTCGACCGTCCAGAAGCGGAGAACGTTCTCCTCACACCTGAAACACACACCGGCTCAGTGTGCTGTTGTGTTTCTGGACATTTTGAACTCTCTGAGTTTTTACCCGTCTTGCTGCTGCTGGGCTGAGGAATCCCGCCTGGGCTGCCCCGGTGCATGCTGGGAGCCCGCAGACTGGCCTGATACAGTGAGTCCAGCTCCGACAGCTCCTCGCTGGGCTCCGGTTCACCTCCCGGTGCATTCTGGGAACCGTAGTGCCGACTCACGTTCGCCGCCCAGCAATCGACAGGGGGAGGCGGAGCTCTGGGGTCCCCCGGGGAGGGCGGGGCCCTGAAGTCCCCCTGAGGAGGCGGGGCTCTGGGGTCCCCCGGGGAGGGCGGGGCCCTGAAGTCCCCCTGAGGAGGCGGGGCTCTGGGGTCCCCCGGGGAGGGCGGGGCCCTGAAGACCCCCTGAGGAGGCGGGGCTCTGGGGTCCCCTGGTTGGGGCCAGTGAAGAGGGGCGGAGTCTCTGGGAGAGTAGCAGCCTGAGCTGATTAGTGCGGAATCCATGGCGTCTGATTGGTCCAGCTGTAGGCAGGACCAGTTCCGGTGTGCAGAAAGAGGCGGGGCTTGGTTGTGTTTCTTTTGAAAAGGCTCCACCCCCATCAGCTGACGCCCATCGCTGACAGGTGATGGGGTCCGGGAGTATGGGGGTGGAGCTTGTGCTGAAACGCTCAAATGGGAGGACTCGTCAGTGACCTTGGGGGGAGGGGGCGGAGCCAGGACTCCCGGGGAAGGGACGGGAACTGGCTGCTGTAAGCAGGAGTCCCTGTCGACCTCCCCGGGTGAATCTGTGGGGGGACAAGAGGAGGGGACAGAGGCAGGGAGGGGCTTAACCAGACAGGTGGCGGGAGGCGGGCCCTGCTGGTCCTCACTGGAACGTGATTGGTCCGTCAGAAGTAGTCCGACCGAGAGAGGCTTCTCACTGCAGAGAGAGAAAGAGAGAGAGAGAGATAGACGGCCTGTCAGACATACTTTACAAAACACAGCAGAGACGTTCAGGGACAACAGCTTTCCTCTTTTCCTTTCTACACCGTTCCACCAAAGACAGCAGCTGATTGGTTGATTGTCTCTCTGTTTATAACTGGATACCAGCAGCTTCTCGTGTCACTTTTCCGCTAAGAAACTGGTACCTGGGCTCTTCCTGGAGCTGCTGCCCCTCCTCCTGCCACTGCATGCGCTGCTGCAGGCTGCGGGCTCTCCTCATGCAGCGCTGCAACCGGCTGTGATTACTAGCTCCGCCCCCGGCCGCCGCCGGACGCAGTTTGACTGTGTTGCATGTCAACAGAAAATACAGAACAGAAAGAAAAAGGGACAACATGAGGGAAACAAAGTATGGATTTATGGGGGGGGAAACTGACACGGGGGTTCGGTCTGCATGAGGATGAAATGATGAATGTGGGTAAAATGTTGAATTAACACAAAAAAAAAGAAGAAAAACGAACAAACTGATAGCAGCTTTCTAGTCTGAGCCTGAACCTGTGTGTTTGTGTGTGTGTGTGTGTGTGTGTGTGTGTGTGTGTGTGTGTGTGTGTGTGTGTGTGTGTGTGTGGCTTACAGACGGCTTCGTTGACGGCGGACAGCGCAGCAGCAACTTCGCCCACTTGCTCCAGACGCACTGACTGGTCGAGAAGAAGCTCTGCCTCCGACACACAGCGCTCAAAGCTGTCACCTTTACCTGCATGTATACACAGGTGTTATAGGTGTGTGTGTGTGTGTGTGTGTGTCTGTAATGTGTGTGTGTGTCTGTAATGTGTGTGTCATGTCTGTACCCTGGATCTGCAGCTGGTCCAGGTCCAGGTACTTGCTGGGTCGTGGGTTGAAGCCGAGCGCCTCCTCTTTCTCCTTCTCCTGCCTCCTCTGCTGCTCCTCCTCCCTGGCTCTCCTCAGCACCTCCTCCTGCAGCTCGTCGAGCTCGCTGCGGCCTGCGGGGGGCGCATGAGGGCAGGCTGGATGCTGGTGGAGGACAGCTGTCTCAGGCGAGAACTCACGCAAACGCCCCCTGCTGGACGAGCTGTGAGTGCCGCTCCTCCAAGACAGCCCCGAGGAAGAGGAGGAGGAGGAGGAAGGCTTCTTCACAGCACTGTCCCTGATGGGGGGTGGGGGTGGGGGGTGGGGGGGGCACACAGACCGGTGAACTTCATTGTGTTTGTCTGTGCTAACAAGATTCATCTGTAAAACCACTGGGTGGCACAGATGACATAATCAGGGAATCAGAGAAATTACATCACCAGGGGGAGGGGCAAATCAAATGACATCATTAGGGGAGGGGTCAGTGAAATTACATCACTTGATGAGGGGCCATGAAGATGAAGATGACTAAGATGACTATGCTGATGACTCACCTGTCTCCTGCCTCCATGCTGACGGGACTGCTGCTGTTCCTCTCGCTGCTCTCATAGCCGCTCTCCATCCTCTGAATGAGCCGGGGGGGAGGCGCAGGAGGCGCAGGAGGCGCAGGAGGGCCTGGCTCTGAGCCTGCTCCTTCTCCCCTGCAGGAGGCGGCAGGGAGTGTCCAGAAGCATCTGGGCCCAGCTGATGTGACCTCCTGTGCAGGTCCTCCGGAATCGGACGGGGGGACTCCAAGGGGGCTGTACCCCGCCTGGCGCCTCCTCTCGCGGCTGAAGATGCTGTCGATGTTGAGCGCCTCCCTCCGGGGCCGCCATGTGGGCCGGCACCTCCCCGAGGAGCTGCACCTGGACTCGCTACTGCTGCTGTCTGCTTCCCAGTCGGCAGAGGAAGAGGAGCAGGGAGGAGCAGCGGGGCCGGCGGGGTGGAGGAGGTGGTTGATGGAGGAGATCTCCGTGGAGAGGACGGCAGCCGGCAGAGAGGACGAGGAGGACGACGAGGACAGTGGGCGGCTATGCAGGAGGTGGTGCATGGTCTCCTTAAAGTCTTTCAGACGGCTTGTGGACGAGGAGGACGACGAAGACGATTTGGGGAGGTGACGAGGGGCCTGCTGCTCCTTCAGTGTCTCTCCTGACAGGATGAGGAGGAGGAGGAGGAGGTGGAGAAACAGACGGAGGGAAGGAAAGTGGAGAAGGAGGCATGCACAGAAAAAGGACAACAAAGTTAACATAGTTCACCGAGGTAAACAGGACATGAGGAAAAACATCTTCAATAAACGACGAAAAGTGAATTAAGATGACATGAACAAAAGAATTAATGAGTGAAAATGAAGCATCACCAGATTTTAATTGAGTCTGGTGTACCTCAGGGTTCTCGGTTTGGCCCACTGTCATCCAACAATACCAGATATATTTCAGTAAAAACTTTCCTCATAGTGATCGTTTATTTCCAAAGCATTAAATATTTCAGAGGATCTTCATTCAAAAAAAAAGATTTAAATCAGTGATCTCTGTTCACTGATTGGTTCTTCTAACTGTCCCCACCCCCTGATCAGTCCTTAGCTCCGCCTACCCTCGCTGTGGTACCCGGCTGATGGAGCTTCGCTGTCTGGTTTGGATCGTCGGGGGCGGCTCGAGCTCCGCCTCCTGTCCCTGGCCCCACCTCCTTTTGTACGATATTGGTTCTGCTCGCCGTCCGCCACGTTGCCTTCATGACGAGACAAGACGACGTTCACGATGACACCAAATCAAACATAATGAGAGCAACAGAGGAAGAATGAAGGAATGTGATTGGTCATGACAAAAGTGAAATCAAAGATGTGAGTGAATAAATGGGTTTGTTTCTGTGTTCAGCTAGAATCTTGACCCTGATTAGTTCAGATAGCCGGTCCATCATCAAAAAGGAGCATCCCCTCGTACTTCCTCCAGCTCTTCTGGGGGGACTCCAAGTCCCTGCCAGACCAAACCAGACATATAATCTCCCGTACAGGTCCTGGATGGACCTTGGGGTCTCCTTCTAGTCGGACGTGCCTGGTAAACCTTCAATGGGAGGAGACCAGGGGGCATCCTAACCAGATGAAACTCCGCAACTGGCTCCTTCACAATGTGGAGGATTAGCAGCTCCACAAATCTCTAAAGTCCTGACTCTATCACAAAGCGTAATGCCCCATTACCCCAAGGGAAAAAAAAAAACATTTCAGTCACTTGTATCCTCAATGTCATTCTTTCTGTTAAGATCCAAAGTTCATCACCATCGGGGAGGGTGAGGGTGTACTGACAGCGAGCTTTGCTTCACAGCACAACTCCCTCTTGACCACAACAGTCCGGCACAGTGATGCATTAATGTAGCCTCCTCTGGTACATGGGAGACATTCTCACAGAGGTGGGAGTTGAAATCAATTCAGACAGAGTCCCCTCACTATGTATTTGGGTCTGCTGGGTCTAGCCTGCAGTCTTCCTCACCATCTAATCCATCTCACCACCAGATGGTGATCAGTTGAAGCTCTGTACCTGCCTTCACCCAAGAATCCAGAACAAATGGTCTCAGGTCAGGTAAAACAACAACAAAGTCTATCATCGACCTGAGACCCAAGGAGCTCTCGTACCAAGGACACTTGTGTTAGAACCTGGTGTGCTCTTTCCAGAACCTCACCAACTCACTCCAAAAAGGATGAATGCCCTGAGCAGCTGTTTGGTCTATGAGCGCAAACAACAGTCAGAGTTTTCCTCTCTGCCACCTGAAGTTTCAGGGAGGTGATCCTCTGAGCCACTGGGACAAACACCAACTGCGTTTCCACCAGCCGGGAGCTTGTGAGTATCCTCACAGTCGCCTGGCTCCTCTCACCCCGTGCAACACCTGAGTGCAAAAAAGACCATCCCTCATCAAGGAGTATGGTTCCAGAGCCAATACTACGTATGGAACTGTGTCCAACTGTATCTTGTCCGTACCTCTCAACCTCCAGCACCAACTTCACCCCGTGAGCTACTTAGTCATCAGGTACTTGCTGGTAAACACCAACCCCAGGCCCGGCTCCACGGGTGTGCCCCAGTGACCCTTGTCCAGCAGAGTACATGGGAGTCTGTTTCCTTTTCATGGGTGAGATTTGGTTGTGTTTGTCTGGGCCTTCACTTCAGACCAGTCCACCTTGGATGGTCCTGCCAGGAGCATGTGTTCTGGACAGCTTAGCTCTGAAGATTACTAGACCACTTCATCCACTGCTACAAGGCCAGAGTACAGGAAGGGCTTCTGTAAACCACTGTCTGTGAGCACTTTGACATGTACCGCTTTAAAGCTTTTGCATTCTGAGTTTAATCTCAAGTGTTGTGATGGTATCTGAACATGAAGAGGACAAAGAGGTGTGTCTGGAGCACACCTGGACCCCCTGTGGCTGACACCCACCTACGGAATCCAGGCTGCGGAGCGAGGCAAGCGGGGTGTGCGGGGCTCTGTCGCGGTGCTGGAGGAAGATGACAGTTCCCTGGGAGTCGGAGGAGTAGTGACTGACCAGGGACTCATGGTGGGAGTGGGAGGGCTGTCGGTACGAGCAGCTCTCCGTTGACGAGTCGGTGCGAGTGTCGCTGGAGATTGACGGCTCCCGGCCTGGGCGGTGGGGAATCAGGGAGTCGGGGTGGAGGTCAGAGGTGAAACACACATCAACAGCGGAGCTGCAACAACAGCTTGAACTGTTCCTCCCGTTTGTAAATCCAGGATGCAGAGGGCCACTGATGGAGGTTTACTAACCTGTGTGTTTGCTGCTGTGCTACTACTACGACTCCTAGCTGTGTTGTAGTTACCCGAGTCTTCGCTGTCGTAGCAGGCCTTGTGGAGGTGGTGCAGGTCGAGGGGCGGCGGCAGGTCCTGCACCGACACCGGCGTCCCCCGCGGGTCGGCGTACAGCAGGAGCAGGGGCTGGTAGTGACCTTTGATGCAGCGTGAGACCACGTCCTTCCACTTTGGACCGATCTGCAGGGGAACCACAGACAGAGTCACCTCCGTGAATGAAAAGAACCAAAACCACGTGTTCAGTCCAACCAACAAATCTGAAGAAAAGCTGCGAGCATCACGCTTCACCTGTTTATTTATGACCTGAAGGTCACAGCTGTTGTAGTCTTCACCTCCACTTCAATCAAACTTAGTGCTATAAAATCCACATCAGTTTTTAACAGCTAATAAACGTATCATACTGATGAAGTCAAACATTCTGTAGGAGCCTGGATGGGAGCCAAGGTGAAGGGACTGCATAGAGGCTAAGCACGGCCCTGTGCACGTCAAACACAGAGGATATAACAGCCTTAACAGAGAACACTTCCGGAGATCAGTCATGTGACACGTTAGTTATTTTCCTTATACAGGACAGCTTGCTGCCTGAGTAGTCCGATCTGCCTCGTTATCCAACACCAGACACTCGGCATTCAGCGTGGAAACATCAGGCCTGCGATTGTTATTTCTGCCTGATCCACCACAACCACCCAAACCTTCAAGTCAGAACATCTAACCTGGCATCCAGAATCCACAGCCACCATCGGACTACAGACAGAGCGTTACCCCACCTGGAGCCGTCCACCGAGCTCAGGTCAGTCAGGCTGGGGAGGAACTGTGCACGTCTTAGGTTTACTGATCATCAGACCAATATGAGGAACTGTATATCAGAGGTTTGAGCCACTATGGGTGTGACTTCAGCCTTCAGAACGTTTCACTGATGTGACAGCATGCCATTACAGTTCTGACAGAGGAACAAATACTTTCAGGAAAAAAAAGCACATTTTTCCAAGAACATGTTAAAAAGTTTCTGATAACATAGAGATGAAAATATGGGGACTTTCCACGGACTTTCCAAACTTTACCTGAGCGATGGCCCTCAGCGTGGAGCCTGAGGTTAGCTGACGGCGTCAATCTTTGAGCGAGAAAAATAAAACGTGGTCTGCAGAGGCTCCTCGGCTACTCAGCTGGAGGAACTCCCCTGCAGCTGCAGCAGGTCTTCATGTGTCCGACGCTTTCACCCTCCAAACGGTTGATCCTGCTCAGCCGCCGTCCGCCACATTAAACTGTCCTCCAGCGTCACGACGGACGATTCACCCCAGAATGTGTGTGTGTGTGTGTGTGTGTTTGTGTGAGAGAGAGCGCACGCGCAGGGGAAAAAATGTGTGTGTTTGTTTTAGAAGAAGAAAGAATGAACAGTGTGGGCAAAAAGTGTCGGCTGCTCTGTGGAGGACGAATGTGTCCAGACCACACCCTCAAAACTGAAATCTGTCCCACTGCAAACCCGAAAACAATGAAGGGAAATCCTCTGTTTTTACTACCGGAGAGGGGCGGACAGGGAGAGAGAGAGAGAGAGAGAGACAGAGAGAGGGAGAGAGAGAGAAAGAGAGAGAGAGACAGAGAGAGGGAGAGAGAGAGAGAGACAGAGAGAGGGAGAGAGAGAGAAAGAGACACACACACAGAAAGAGAGAGAGATCTAACAGTTGGGGGTTTGGGGCTGAGCAACGTGTGTGAATGCTTGGACAACCGAGATGGAAATGCGACGATGGTTCAGATGGATCACATGGATCACATGGTTCAGATGGATCATATTGATCACATGGGTCAGACTGATGACATGGTTGAAATAGGTCAGATGGGTCACATGGTTGAGATGGGTCACATGGTTCATATTGTGAAGACTTCGCGCAGGTCTGATCTGGAGGAGTTTTGGCTCTGAGACCTTCATTCAAGGCGTTCATCAGGGTCCAGTTCCCTGTAAGACCCTGAACAGGTTCTGGTAGGGGCAGAATCCAGTTTCCAGGGCTCTTCATTCACCATGTCAGCACATCACCTCAGCCTTTGATCACCTCCACCAGGTCCAGATCAAACGCGGTGCCATGAAACCCTCCTATTCCACCTCCGCTTTCCAGGTGGAGGTCTTACAGGCGAGCTTCAGGAGGACAGAACCTCCTGGTGAGTTCTTCTCATGGCTGCTTTGCCTTTTGAAGGTCAGACTGTCCCCTCAGGGAGTTTGGTCTCATGTTAAAGCAGAGGAATTGCTTCAGATCCTCCAGGGTCCCTGCAGTGGGACAGGAGGACTCTGGACCAGCACACAGTGGGGGGCCACTTCTGAAAACCTGAGGACAAGACTGCGGACGGGGTACGGAGGAATCAAACCGGGTGTCTTACCTCTTTGACATGTGCATCATCGAAGTACATCCACCGTCTGATCTTCGTCTGGAAGAAGAAGGTGGAGTAATGTTTCCCGTAGTAACACACCATCCCCACCAGGTAGAGCTCCGAGCTCCGAGCCTTCTCCTCCGTCACCCTGTAGAACAGCTACACACACACACACACACACACGGGTCAGCACGAAGACACTCACTGAGGTCAGCCCCCCCCACTACGTACATCTCCCAGTCTCAGGCAGGTTCCCAGAGTGTGGATCACGTCCTCGGCCAGGTCCGAGTGGTCCGAGTCCCAGACCAGGCCGATGGTGATGATCTCTGGACTGTTGAGGAGGACACGAGCCATCCGGAGCTGCTGGCCGCACTGACTCTGAGGAGGAGGGGGCAGAAACATTAGGACGTGTGTGTGAGTGTGTGTGTGTGTGTGTGTGTGTTGAAGGACTACTCACTGGACAGTTTCTCAGATCACCCATGCTGGCGTTTCTCAGCAGCTCTCCGAACATTCCAGGTGTGGCCTTCTCCCTGGACTCCAGCATCTTCACTGCTTGATTACTGCGGAAGAGGAAGAGGAGGAAGAAGAGGAGGAGGAGGAGGAGGAGGAAGAGGAAGAGAAGGAGGTCGAGGAGGAGGACGAGGAGGAGGATGTGGAAAAGAAGCCGGGGAGCAGAGCGAGAAGCCATGTTGACTCACTTCAGCATCATGTAAACCAATATGATCAATGAGTGTAGCGTTACTATGGCAACCACAGTAAATGTTCCAGAACCAAACTTTGAAGGGGATGATCACCTCAGGATCAATACTGTATTTAGAATAGATGGCGTGTGTGTGTGTGTGTGTGTGTGTGTGTGTGTGTGTGTGTGTGTGTGTGTGTGTGTGTGTGTGTGTGTGTGTGTGTGAGTGTGAGTGTGTTTGTGTGTATTCAGGAGTGCTGATGAAGAAAGTGATTAGCTGGTTGCCGTGGTGACTCAGGAGCGTTACCTAGCGACAGCAAGGCGAGGGGGCGTAACCTGAACACACACACACACACACACACACACACACACACACACACACACACACACACACACACACACACACACACACACACACACACACACACACACACACACACACACACTTACCACAGGGAGGTGGTGGAGATGTAATGGACCATCTGAATGAAGGGCAGAGGGTCCGACGAGGCTCCACAGCTGCTGCACACACACTGAAACACACACACACACACAAACACACACACAGGAATTCAGGCCCATTAGAACACACTGCATGGATGGTCAAACAATGTCGATCATTATGTCACAGTGTGGACCCTCTGGTCACTCGCTTGAGTCTGAGTGTGAGAGACCATATGGAGTCAGGTCATGAAATCTTTCTTCGTGTTTGTGTGTGTGTGTGTCTGGGTTTGAGACTGGATCATGTTGTCAGTGTTTGTGTGGTGTCGTCTGTCTGCGAGGCTCGACTCATGCGGTGAGTCTGTCGTTTGTTTTCGTGTTCGGTCGCCGGGCTTCAGTTTGCTGACCTGTTCAAACAGAGTCATGGCGAATTTCTGGTGAGGGATGCAGTGGCGAGCCGTGCAGATGTCCTCTTTACTCTCCTCTGCGATGTGAAAGTGAATCCTCATCAGGATGTTCTCCTGCGCGCGCACACACACACAGATGTGAGTGCCTGTTGAGCAGGCCGCTGCAGCATCACTTCCTGCTGTTCTTACGAAGCACTCGGCAGCGTCGTCCATGATGCCGAGCTGGAAGCGCTGCTCGTCCTGGAAGGTTTTGGCCAGCGCGCTGCGGAGGACGTCGGACGGCAGCACGGTGTCGCTGCTGTACTGGAACTGAGCGAAGATACTCTGAGGACAGAGGTCAGAGGTCAGACGCCTGAGGTCACTACAGGTTAGAAATCAATCTCCAGAAGCCAGGGGGTCAAAACCAAATGCTGCGACCATAAGCCAGAGGTCGAAGGTCAGAGAACAGACATGAGAAACCGTAAGACCAGCGTTACGAACGAAGGCCTGAGAGCACAGAACGAAACGGAGCTCGATGGACGATCGGGGTCCAGGTCAGGGGTCAGGGTCTCACCTTCAGGGCGCAGAAGATGCAGGAGTCCTCCATACACCTGTGAGTGCTGAGCTGACGGAAGCTGCGGCGGAAGATGTCGAGGTGCCACAAAACCTGGAACACAGCCAGGAGAACAGAGGTGAAGACGGACATCCGGAAGATTCCCCACGAGTGCAGGGATCGAGGTCAGGGTCACGCTCACGCCAACAAGTCTCTACGAATTCAGAAATCTGGATCAGGATCCGGAAACAAGACACAAACAGCCAAACCGCTATCAGCCGGGCAGCTCCGTGTGTGTGCCGCTATACTGTCGGCTCAGTGTGTGTGTGTGTGTGTGTGTGTCCCCTGCCTCTGCAGCGTCAGCTTTTTGGGTGTGTTTGTTTTCGCCATCCTGCCCCCCCACCGACAGCAATATGGTCCTGCAGCATACAGCAGTGTGCAGGACACACACACACACACACAGGTATAACACAGAGTTGGGGGCTGACGTCAGGTGTGTCTGTGTATATACTGTTGGCTGAGCATACGTGTGTGTGTGTGTGTGTGTGTGTGTGTGTGTGTGTGTGTGTGTGTGTGTGTGCACGTGTGTGGGCTTTGGTTAAACTCTGTAATGAGTGTTTAAGCTGCATCAGCACAGACTCGACTCAGTCTGGACCTTCAAATTACAGCCTCCTCCTCCTCCTCCTCCTCCTCCTCCTCCTCCTCCTCCTCCTCCTCCTCCTCCTCCTTCTCCTCCTCCTCCTCCTCCTCCTCCTCCTCCTCCTCCTCCTCTAACCGTCAGCAGGGAATATTATGCGTCGCGCAAAGTGACTTAAAATCAAAAATACGTGAGAAAAGTGTTCTCAATCGAAACGGAATCACAAGGAGGTGTTTATACTTAAAGAGGTGAAAGGTCAGTGGTGCATTCAGGGACTTACGGGAGGTGTTAATACATAAAGAGGTGAAAGGTCAGCGGTGTGTTCAGGTACCTGCAGGGCGCTGTTGAGAAAGCAGCTGTTCTGTCCCGGCTCGTTGCTCAAACCTTTACTGGGAGCGATGGAGGTCATGGTGCGAGGGGTGAGGATGCCGGGCATGCCTCCTCCTCCTCCTCCTCCTCCTCCCCCTCCTCCTCCTCCTCCTCCACCGCCACTGCTCCCTCCGCCGTTCGACGCAAAGTAGTTCCTCTTCCACGACATATCCCTCCGCCTGGAGCTCACTTCCTGCGGCGCTCAGCTTCCCGTGGCCCGTCTCCACGGAGACATTTCCATCTCCAAGGCTGGACGAGGGCCGGAGGAAAGAGAAGAGGAAAATCCAGGAAGCAGGCTCAGACTGGACGAAGAGGAAACGTCCATCCAGAATCCAACAGGCGACCTTCACTCCCAGCCCAAAAAAAGAAAACACAACAATGAATAACAAGAGCCACTAACCTTAAAATCCACTTTTTAACAACATGAGGAAAAGATAAAGACAAGCGTGACAAAAAGTAGTAGCAACAAAAAATTAGTCAAATCAGACACAAAACCCCACCTGTCCAGGTACTGCCCCGTCTCTTTTACCCCCCTCCCCTCCGGCCTGGAGTCAGAGCTGCAGAACGGCACGGGGCCAGATCGAAGAATTAGAGCTGATTAAAGTTCCCACTGTGTGTGTGTGTGTGTGTGTGTGTGTGTGTGTGTGTGTGTGTGTGTGTGTGTGTGTGTGTGTGTGTGTGTGTGTGTGTTTAAGCCTCTGTAACAGCCTTTTTGTTACATAACCAGTTTTCCACCAAATCAGTGTCACACTCTCCACAGCGGTTCGGATGTGCGCCGCCGATCGTGAGCTCACTGAAACTTGTTCACAGAAACGCAGACCGTCCGCAGACAGGCAGAGCGCTGCCGGCAGCTGCATCACATGTCCATCACTTCATGGATAAAGAGGCACACCGTCATGGAAACTGATGTCAGAAACACGACACTGAATTTGTAAAAACTGTAACTGAAGGAGGTCATGAACGGATCCCTGTGGGACGCCACCCAATGACACGCCGCTCTGTTAGACCCCGTTCAGTGTGCCAGTCTGGAAGTTACCAGAGGACTGCGTTGAGACTGGTCTTTATTTCGTCTGTGGCTTAACGAGTCCGCCATCTTTCGTCCAATCCCAGGTGTGTTGGCTGATCACTTGCGCCTCCGCTGCAGCTGCAGTGGGTCAAGCCCCAAGTGAAATCCATCCAGTGGCGATGCAGCCGTTTATTACAATCTTTGTAGCTACTGTTGCGTGAAGCAATGGTTCTATTCCCACATCCAGTTTAAAATGGGCTAGAAACATTCCAAATTCAGAACAACCCCCAAGTGCTCAACCAGAGGTTCTGGTTCCACATGCGGTCCTTCAGCTCCTCTCGTGACAGAATAAACTCTCTATTATATGTAATAATAGTATCAAACTGTATAACATACGTACGCACACACAGACACCTGAAGGCAGTGACAGCTGAGCAGTTTTCATCCTTCAGCTGGGAGATCTCACAGCCCTCCATCTCCGGTCGAATCAGAGAACCTGTGAGGATGGGAGGAGCAGCTCCTCCTCTTTCAGCACATTAATATGCCCCAAAATAAAGTCCTTTAACTGGAAGCTCCACACACACATCGCTCATCTATCCACAGAGAGGATGAGCTGCATGGAGAGGAGGTGCATGTGGCAGACCACCAGGAGGAGGTGCATGTGGCAGACCACCAGGACGGGGTGTATGTGGCAGACCACCAGGAGGAGGTGCATGGGGAAAATCTCCAGGGGGGGTGCATGGGGAGTTGCAGATCTCAGGGAGGAGCTGAATGAAGCAGACTTCTGGGAAGTCTGTGGGGTTTAAAGTCTGGTGATTCACGTCTAACCAGCAGATCCGACCTGTAATTACAGCGTCCTGCTCATGGAGTCATTTCACCCACCTGAAGCTTTTAATCTCCTTGTTTTCCCATTCAAACTGTCTGAGTTCTCATGCAGCGTCACGCCGGACTCCGTTCAGAAATCTGCCACTTTAACGTTTGCCTCTCTCGTCCTGGCTATGAGGGCGTCCGATGGTCGGATCAAATGTTTTATCTCAGGCCACCGGAACCGTTCTTTGGATCGGCCGGGTCGGATGTGCAACCTAGACCCGGATCCAGCAGGAGAACCGGCTCTGAATCCGAACTGCAGCCCCCGCCGAGACCACCAGCAACATACGCCACGAGTTTCAATCCCTTCGAAACAGAGTGAAGTCTGGTGTGTGAGACGAGTGACCGAACCGGAGCACGAACAGGCCGACACCGCTGCACCCCGGACCGAACCCCCGGAGCGGCGGAGCCCCGGAGCCTCACACCGACCGGTCAGTGAACGGCTCCGGGATGCATGACATCACTTCCAGCAAAACTTCCCGGAGAACAATGCGGGCGCAGAGGCGCCGGCGGTCCGCTGCAGCCCGGCTCAGACCCTCCGCGACCCGCCCGCCACACGCACAGCCGCCGGCGATGCGGGAACGGAACCGCAGCGCGTCTGCGGGTCGCTCTGTGCGTCCGGGAGTGTGTGTGTGTGCGCGCGCGCGCGTGTGTGTGTGACCGGGACAGTTAACGGCTGCTGCGTCTCGCAGCGTCACAGCTCAGCACGCAGGCAGAAAAACGGCAACACGGCGGCGGCGAAGCGGGGCTCACCTGTGGCCCGAGGCCCCGGAGGAGGACCGGAGGAGGACCGGGAGCGGGGCGACGGCACACCGGGAGCACCGCGGGGACGGCGGCGGCCGTTTATTGTGATACGAGCGGAGCAAGAGGAGAGGAGGAGGAGGAGGAGGAGGAGGATGGGCAGGGGGCGGAGCTACTACCTGCAGCACGGGGCGCGAGTACCCGCGACGCGCGTGCGCCGTGGAGCACGTGAGTGTGTTTGTGGTGGCGAGTGTGACGTCAGCGAGCGAGCCCCCAAAGATGCTGCGTTACAGAGTAAAGTAGATACTCTGAAGAAGACGAGACTCTCCTCCTCCGCGCCAGCACCGTGGGAATATGAAGGACTTCAGCCGGATCGCGCGCTCCTCGCAGAGACGCGCTGACATCAGACTTTTGGGTGAAATTTCCACATGAACGCGCTCTTCGCCTTTCCTGGTGACCTTCTGGCCAACGCTGCTCAACGTTTCAGTGCTTTTTGCACAACTCGCTGTTCTCTAACAAAGAGCTTAACTGAAGAAAACAATCACAACAGGTGTGTTTGGTAAAAAGAAAGGGTCAATAAATAACCTGGTTTAATTACAAGTACTGCTTAAACAGTCCTCCTCATGCTGTTTTTGACATTTTGACTTCAGGAGGCCAGGATGAGTGCAGAGCAGCGGTGCATCAGGCTTCAGACAAGACCTCCTCCGAGGGAAAAGTCATCAGCAGGGTGAACAGTCAAACAGACTGGAGGAGTGGTAACAGAAGTCTTTATTCCCTCTTCAAACACTTTTTGTCTCTTTAAAGTCCTTTAAATCTTCAAGCCTTTTTAATCCCTTATTTCTTTCCCTTCTTTATTTCTTTCAAATCTTTAATTATTTTTGTTCAAAATCATTTGTCTCTTAAGTATGTTTTATTTTTGAAGTCTTCAGTTTAGCTTTTTTTCTGTGTAGTTTTGTGTTTCTCTTGTTACGCCTGTGTATTACTAGTTACTGACGTAACTTCACGGCGTAACTTTTCTCACCTGTGAAGGGTTTTTTTAAGTTAACAAAAATTATTATCAGTGAATGTCCAAAATCACAGAGTGACCGCAGATCAGGGGTTCAGTCTGAGCAGAAAGTTTTAAAACTGATCACACTTTCCCATCAGTCTGAAACTCGCCCAGTGGATGAGTGAAGCTTTGAGAACTCACTGGTGATTAAACACCGCCTGTCAGCGGCTCCTCATGATGAAGACGATGATGATGGAGGAGACAAAGTGCTCAGTGAAGTGAGGACAAAAAGCCACTGCAGTGTGAAAACTAGGACACGCACGCTGACCCCCCTCCACACACACACACACACACACACACACACACACACACACACACACACACACACACACACACACACACACCTGAGTTCATTTCACTGTCAACTTCCTGTATGACATCATCCTCACCTGTTGTGCACCTGCTCTGTTTACCCTTACAGTCACATGACACACACACACACACACACACACACACACACACACACACACACACACACACACACACACTTGTTTAACCATGACACACTGACTCAGTGGCTCCACAGACAGTTTGCACATCAGAACCGTAGAAAGCTGAAAGGAGCAGGTTGATGGACAGACTGACAGACAACACTCAGACAGTTTGATGATCGATACGACTGGCAGCTAGTCGAAGACAGGTATAGTTGGTTTAACGGATAAACAGCTCACTCGCTTCACAGTTCGAGCCCAGAGGCTTCCTCAGTCCATCTGCAGGACTCAGATCAGCCACATAAAACAACAACCACAGAGAATAAAGAACAAAACACAGAGGGAGATGTTTCCCCTGGACGACAAAGCTTCACACTATTTCTATCAGAAGGTTCAGATGAACGATGCCTCTGGCTTCTGTTAGTGAAGCTGAGGTCTCTCGCCCATGTCTGGAGGACTGACCTGCAGCAGCACCTCCTCCTCCTCCTCCTCCTCCTCCTCAGTCTGGGATCATCTCGGTCGCCTCGTCCACAGGCAGCAAAAGATGTCTCTGAATGATGCCATCCTGTCTGTGCTCACACCTGTTTCTACACACAGCACCTCCTTCTGCTCCTCCTCCTCACTGCCGCCTCACTCTTAAAGGGCCAGTGACACACACACATCCATACGCAGCAAGACAACCGGTAAACCAACCAATCCACCAGCCAGCCAGCCAGTCAGCAGGCCGGCCGGCAGAACCCTCTGACTCTGAGAAGTTTCTGCTGAACAGAAACTGACGAATCATGACGATAACTTCACAGGCAGCTGTGAGGAAGAAGAAGTTGGACAAAGCCATCTTTATTTAAATACATGCCGTGTGTTTTTACATGGATATACCAGTGTTTTACACACACACACACACACACACACACACACACACACACACACACACACACACACACACACACACACACACACACACACACACACACACATTTGATTTCAGTTCATTTCTTCACAGATAAAGTATTAAACTCTGAGTTCAGGAGGTAACTATCTGTGGATTACTTTACTGAAACAACAGCTTCATACTTTACTTAAACTCACACAGGCACTAGTTCCTGAACACTGGGGTAAATCAGATTTTAACATGGCAGAAATTTTGTGTGGTTAACTGAGGAGACAGAGTCAGGTTGGGTGTGTGTTTGTGTGCTGCTGTCGGGTCTGTTGCGTAGCGGTGACAGTAAATGTCTGTAGAGGTGAGGTCAGTTTGTCTTTCTGCAGCATTTACAGAAGTGAAATCTAAAACCTTAAATCGGTCCTTCAGATGTCTTTAAATCCAGAAATGGCGCCCCGGTCGAGCCAGTCCACGGCGCCCTCAGGTGGTCAGCTGGTGCAGCAGCAGCCCCACAAACAGGTTGTCCGCTGACTCCACCCACTGCCCTGCCCTCAGTTCCGGCCTTAGCTCCTCCCCCTCTCTCAGTGGGAGGACAGCCGTGCTGCTGACAGGCCCCGCCTCTTTTATTTCTCGTTGTTGCAGAGACACCGGAGCCCCGCCCCCTGCTCCACCCCTCCGCAGGACCAGATGGGCGGGGCCTGGTCTCATGTCCAAGCTGAGGACAATCAGATAGACGCCGTCTGACGGAGCCACGAAGACGCCTCCCGAGTAGACACCGCCGCGGTTCAGAGATGGCTGGAACCGGAGAACGCCGTTGGAGTCAACCTGAGGAGCTCCGCCCACAAACAGCAGAGAGCCTCCTGATTGGCTGAAAACACCTGGAGGGAAAAAAGTCATGAAGAGTCAAGATGATGTCCATGGAGGTTCTTAGAGTCCGCCTTGATGTCCAGACTCACCTGTGGCCTCCCTCCTGCTCCGAGTGTGTCCTCCTGCTCTCTCGGTGGCCTCCCCACCTCCTGCCCTCCTCTTCTTGCCCTCCTTCCTCCCCTGGCTGCTCCTCAGGAGCCTCCACAGCTGGTCCAGCTCCAGCGGCTGGTTCGCCGCCGCCACCACGTCCGCGTTGCTGAAGACGTCCTTGAAGACCCTGAGGTGCTCCTCCAGGCCTCTCTTCAGCCACGTCACCTCCTCCAGCAGCTTGGCCTCCAGGTCGCTGGGGGGCGCCGCCTGCTGGGAGGAGGCGTCGGGGCAGGAGCACGGCGTCTCCTCCAGGTGGAGCAGGCGGCGCTGCACCTCCTCCACCGCCTGCTCCAGCTTCCACAGGTCACTGCCGTCTCCGCCCACTCGCTGCACCCCCGGCGGGAGCAGCTGCTGACGCTCCCTCGCCGGAACTCCCCCCACGCTCCGCCTCCTCCCACCAGGGGACCAATCATCTGCGAGCGAGGAGGAGGAGGTGAAGGACGGCTGGTCAGCTGATGGCACCTCCCCTCGGCCTCCTGAGGACAAACGAGAAAAGAGATGTGAAGCAAAGAAAACCCACCTTGAAGGAACCCCCCCCCAGACACACACACACACACACACACATACTTCCTCACTGATTGAGTCTTTTTCATTCTGTGGTTCTTTACTTCACTTTATTTAAAGGTCATTTCTCAGAGATGTGTGTCTTCATTCCTGCCTCTCTCCATCTTGTTCCTGTCCGGTAGTTTCCCTCAGGTGCCACCAGGTGGCGCTGTCGTCACATCAGAATGTGACCGACACAGCTGAAGAAGTTTGGCTTCATAATTTCACTCACTTGATCACTGATTTGTGAAAACAGTGCATGTATGTTTGTGAGTGCACAGGTTTCTCACCGCTGTGCGCTCCTCTCAGCTCCTCGTGCACGGGCCTCAGCTGCTCCTGCAGGAGCAGCAGCTGCTCCTTCAGGGAGGGGATGGAGTGGGCCTCCTGGTCCTGGAGGGGCCAGTCCAGGAACTCCAGCACCTCCTCCCCCAGCAGGACCTCCAGCACCTCGCTGTGCCGGATGGCGTCTTTCAGCAGGGAGGCGAAGGAGGCGGAGAGCAGCTTCATCTGCGCCTCCAGCCGTCCGTCCGCCTCCTGCAGGAGGGAGGAGGAGGCCCTCAGCCGGCCCACCTCCTCCTCCAGGCTCCTGGTCCTGGTCTGCTCTGAGGACACGGACTCCTTCACCTGGGAGGTCCACACGGAGAGAGGAGGTCAAATGTTTCATCGAGTTTGAAAATTCAGTTTTTAAAAAAAAAAGATTTAACTTTCGAAAATAAATTTTTAAGCTAAAACCTAAAAATAGTGTCACTGAAAACATCCAAATCCAGTAAAGCGAGCAAATCTAGAGAAAAACTAACTAATGATTGGAAAATAATGACAACATATGAAAAAAACAGATTAAAGTTCTGTCCTGTCTCTCCACTGAGCCTCTCTAACCTCTAACTGGTCAAAATTTTACAATAAGGCCACGCCCACTGAAGGCTTCAGAATGACAGCCTGGTGCAGTGTCTGCGGCGCCTCCTGCAGGTTGGGTCGTACCTGCCACAGGGTGTGCTGGAGCTCCTCCCAGTCACTGGTTCCTCCCCACTGCCCCACCCCTCCCTCACTCTCCTCCAGGGACCGCCGGTTCTCATTGGCCAGCTGGGTCACGTTGGCCACGCCCCTCTCCAGGCGGGCCACGGCAGTTCTCAGGTCCTGGCAGTGACAGGAAGTGGAGGTGTTGTGCTTGTAGAGGGCGTGAAAGACGTAGTCCAAGTCCTCCCCCATCTCCTGCAGCCGCTGGCCCTGCTGGCTCAGGTTGACGGCCATCTCCTGCACCCGCCGCAGGACCGCCACCTTGGCGGCTTCCACCTCCAGCCCCGTCTCCATGAACAGCACCTGGCTCCGTCTCGCCGTCTGGTTGACCCATCTCTCCAGGTCCTTCAGGTTCCGCCGGAGCTGCTGTGTGCCGCCTGACACCACCTCCATATCCTCCAGGAGCCCGCTGACCTGCAATTAACGAGTCTGATGAGGAGACTGTTCAACATCTGTTGATCCATCCAACTTCGATCCACCATCCATCACCCATCCAACAATTTTTTTCATTCATCATCCATCAATCCATCCATCCATCCATCCATCCATCCATCCATCCATCCATCCATCCATCATGGGTACCTTCACAGAGTTGTTGACAACCTTGTTGTCGAGTCGTTCAATGGCCTGCCAGAGAGCAGACGTATCGAAGGAGGTCAGTGGTTTTTGGGTTGGTGGTGAGGAATCCGGCTTCTCCTTGATCTGGGCCTGGTCCCGGTCCTCTTCTCGGTCCTGGTCTCGGTCCCGGTCCCGATCCTGGCCCCAGTCCTGGTCCTGCTTCAGCTCAGCCAGAGTGGCGTTCATGGCTTGCAGGTTGAGCTGTGACCGAAGCGCACTCCTTAGAAACATGACGAACTAATCGACCCTGAAACCTTCACGCCTGGAGGCTCCGCCCCCTCTGACCTGCAGCATCTTCTGGTGGCGCTTCAGCTTCATGTCGATGTCCGTCTTGAAGCTGGTCAGGTTGTAGTGCAGCATTGCATGCTGGGAGTGCAGCCTGCTGTCCACCTCGGCGCGCTGCTGCTCCACCTGCCAGCGCATCGTCCTCACGTGCTCGTAGACCTCGTCCAGTCTGGGGTCCAGCTGCTCCGCCCCCGCCCCCGACTGGCTGCTCTTCAGCTCCTCCACATCCCAGCTCAGCTTGCTCACCTGGAGGCTCAGCTGCTCCAGCGAGCGGTTGAAGCCCTGCAAGAACGGCTGCAGCTGGGACATGACCAGCGTCACCACGTCGGGGGCTTCTGGGGAAGGAGGCGGGGTGGCGCCCGGGCCATCGCCAGCTGGAACCACGAGAACCAGAGCACTGAGCACCAAGTCTACCATTCAGCTGCCAAGTTTCAATTTTCACAAACGCTATGCTGCTGTATCAAGGTCTCTACAGCTCTCAGGTAGTCCTGAGGACGTCCTTTGCTCACAGCTTCTGAACAGCTTCTGACTCGCGTCTGAATCTGTTCTAAACTAGCTTAATCCAATTTAAAGCACTTTCAACCTGGTTTCTTAAGTATTTGTTCCATTTTTAAACTGTCTTTGTCAATATTTGTCTCAACAGGTTTGTAAGCAGGGTTCTCATTGGTTTAATTTAGTTTCAACTGGTGTAAACTGGTTTGTAAATGGTTTCAGACCGGTTTACACTGGTTTGTGACTGGTTAAATCTGGTTTCATATGAGTTTAATCTGGATTAAACTAGTTGGTGGCTAATGTGGTTTCTGTCTGGTTTAATGTGGTTTGTGATTGATTTACATTGGTTTGGGTTTACACTGGTTGGTTAATCTGGTTTCTGACAGGTTTAATTTAGTTTGTGACTGGTTTTAAAACTGCTTTGTAACTTGTTCAAGCAGGGTTTTTAAGGCTTTATTCTAATAGAAAGTGGTTTGAGTCTGGATTCTGCCTGGTTTAATTTCCCTTCTGACTGGTTTGTACTGGTTAGGACAGGTTTGATCTACTTCCTAATTGATTTATACCAGTTAGGACTAATTAAATCTGGTTTCTGACTGGTTTGATTTAGTTTCTGAATGATTTTACACTGCTTTTTGAAATGTGCGAGCTTGTTGGTGACTGGTTTGATCCCATCATGCAGACTCACGTGAATCAATGTTGGTTTGAGACATCTGAGTGTTTTGATGGAGGACGGGAAATGTTCACGTTTACTGAACTTATTGTCATTTAAACTTGTTGTGTAATTGTTAGTGGACACATGTGAACACTGATTATTAGCGAATCTGCAGATTCATTCATACCTTCTTTACAAAAACAAACCATGAGATACTTTGGAATTTTGGATCTTGTATTATTCCATCCTGGATTACTTGAGTTTGTTATTTGGGTGCTGCTGGAGGACGGTTTGTATATTACCTTTGATCCGGTCACTAACCCCGCTCGTTCCTGAGGTTCGACGTTTTGAAGGCTTGTTAGAAGCAGACCGGCAGAGGGACGTTTGTTTTTTTTGTGCGAGCAGGAAGGGGGTGGACCGGCCTCCGTAAATCAGCCTGACGTTGATTAGACAGAAACGCTGCCAGCTGACGGGACGCATTTGATTTTTCCTCCCTGTAGCAGCGAGGCCTCACTGTAACCTGACCTTTGACCTCTGGGACTAATGAGAGCAGGGCGAGATGAAAGAGGCAGCGGAGCTTCAGCCGGGCTCCAGCTTGGAGTCTGGACTGTTTCTGTGGAGGAGAGCGGGGACCCCCCGGACCCCCTCGGACCCCCCCACCACACAGCCATCGTACATTCATTAGTCTGTGACTACACACCCCAGAAGCTTCACCCCGGGTGACTGGCTCACTGGATCCAACGGAAAGTCCAGAATCAATTGTTTTAAAACAAGCAGTCTTGAAATGTTCTGCCCTGTTGCAGAGGATTGTGTAGGAAATCCTGTCAATCAGGAGTGGGAGGGTTGTGTGTGTGTGTGTGTGTGTGTGTGTGTGTGTGTGTGTGTGTGTGTGTGTGTGTGTGTGTGTGTGTGTGTGTGTGGGCGTGGGCGTGGGAGTGGGAGGAAGGTTCACAGGTCAGCAGAAACATTTTCTCAGTGATAGCAGAAAACATGTTTATGTGACAGGAAGAAGTCAAAGTGCAGCTGAAACTGAAGCCACAACCCCCTGCTATCTGCAGAACATCTGAGAACTCCTCTGTTCTCCTCCTGCTATCTGCAGAACATCTGAGAACTCCTCTGTTCTCCTCCTGCTATCTGCAGAACATCTGAGAACTCCTCTGTTCTCCCCCTGCTATCTGCAGAACATCTGAGAACTCCTCTGTTCTCCTCCTGCTATCTGCAGAACATCTGAGAACTCCTCTGTTCTCCTCCTGCTATCTGCAGAACATCTGAGAACTCCTCTGTTCTCCTCCTGCTATCTGCAGAACATCTGAGAACTCCTCTGTTCTCCTGAGTGACGGTCGGACATGCTAACATCACGCAGTCCGTCCTGTAGAACCATGCACAACCAGCAGGTGGAGCAGTGAAGCCCATTTTGGACTGGATCCAGACTGGATCCACAGGCAGTAGCCCTCATGGTAACGGACTGTTTCCACTGGATGTTTTACTTGCAGCTTGACCCACTGCAGCGAGTCTGTTCTCTCTGCATACCGATCCATCCTGCATCCAGCCTCACTGCAGGATGGATTTTCTGTAATCTACAAATCTTTATATTTTCAGGGTTTTTGTATGAAAACAGGACAATTTGCCGTATTTTGACGATATTTCGGGGACGTTTTTTTTTAAGTTCACTCTGTGTGTGTGTGTGTGTGTGTGTGTGTGTGTGTGTGTGTGTGTGTGTGTGTGTGTGTGTGTGCACTCACCTGCTACCTGCTGCTGTTGGGGGGGTGTGGGCTGTTGTTGTGGTGGCTGTTGTTGTTGTGGTTGTTGTTGTGGTTGTTCTTGTGGCTGTTGATGTGGTTGTTGATGTGCCTGTTGATTTGGTTGTTGTTGTGGGTGATGATATGGCTGCTGTGGGTGATGATAAGGCTGTGGTGGTTGTTGATGTGGCTGTTGTTGTTGTGGCTGTTGTTGTTGTGGCTGTTGATAATGAAGATAACGAGGCTGATGAACACGGTGGTCGTCGTTCTGCTCGCCGCTGGTGTCACTGAGCTGCAGGCGAGCCTGAACCCCTGACACAGAAACAGAGGCAAAGGTCATCAGCTCACAGAGGAAGGAAGATCACAGGTCAGAGGTCACAGGTCACATATCAGAGGTCAGAGGTCAGACGTCAGAGGTTACGGACGATGTGTCAAGTATGAAAATAAATGAACACGAAACTCGACTTGGGGCCTCCTGGCTTAGGATAAGGTATGTACACACACACACACACACACACACACACACACACACACACACACACACATGCACACACACACACACACACACACATGCACACGCACACGTTCTGTTCTGTGAGAAGAGTCGATGAAGTTTTGTTGATGACTCAGCTCTGACATCATAAAGATTTCCTGTTGTTGAGATGCTTTAATTAGGCCAATCACAGGAAGTCCTGTCAATCAGGGGTGGGAGGTGTGTGTGTGTGTGTGTGTGTGTGTGTGTGTGTGTGTGTGTGTGTGTGTGTGTGTGTGTGTTTCTTTGTTAAATGGAGCCTCTAAAGGTTAGAAGCGTATTTTGGTCTCTTTTCCGAAAACACTTCCATGTTTTCACTTGTGGGAAAAATACTTTGCCTTCAGAAACACAGTGTCCGAGTAACAAAGTGTCTCAGGAAGAAAGTGTCAGAGAAACGAGGGAACAAAGCGTCAGAGTAATAAAGTAAAAAAGTCTCAGACTATCGGAGGAGGTTTACTGCAGCTCTGCTGTTCAGAGTTCAGAGATCAGAGTGAGTGAAGCTTTTGCTGTCCTGATTATTCTCGAGTGTATTCCCATTAATCATTTTATCGTCACTCATACTGTAAATACATTCACTTTATCTTCATAAAATCTGATCTTTAAGAGTTAAACTGACGACGAGAGACATCGAACTGATGTTGTTTACTTCAAAATAACGTAAAGTGGAATAATCTGTGTTGATTCATCTCTCTCTCGGTTGGAATGAAGTCTGTGAGTGTTTGAACTCTCCAGATGAATGAAATCTGTTACCTGGACCCCGGATCTCCATCCTCTCTGGTCTAGATCGTGCAGCCAGGGCCGAGCTCTCAGCGGGAGGGTGATGCTGGGACACTGCAATGAAAACCCCAGTGAGAGCAGAAAGCCACCATCCAGGGATTAAACATCGAGGCGATCTGCACGGAACGAAGAACCCACAAGCAGCGCCCAACACCTTCAGGGACCCACTCAGTCTGGCTTATTATTATCATGTTACAGCAGTAGCAGTGTTACAGTTGCTGGTTTTAGCACTGATGTGTGATTTTTGCGTTGTTGCCATGGTGACTGTGACCCACCTGTGTCTCCATAGTGGTGTCCTCTGTGTCCCAGACAGCAGTGCCACAGCAGACCGCTGAAGACCTTCTGATTCTGCCCATAGACCTGCTGCATGGGCAACCTGCACACACACACACACACACACACACACACACACACACACACACACACACACACACAAACACACACACACACACACACACACCGCTTTATTCGTTTGCATCCATTCAGCCCACTTCTGGTTCTGGGGTCATTTGGCGCCGGCGCATCTCTTTGAGGGTAGGTCAGGTCTGTTTGACCCTAGATGGTGGGCCAGTGTGAGGAATGTTATCGCTCATTGCAGACACTGACTGGTTCAGAGAATTATCACAGTGAGCAGTATCCTTCAGTACTGGGCTGCTTTAGCAGCAGCACGTACGACATATTTTTACTTAATGGAAACGCACAAAAATGTCAGGTTCTGTGGGGACTCCAAATGGCGTGGGGAGTGAAACCCTCCCGGGGTCCTCCTTGTGTTTGACATCCCTGTACGGAGCAGGAAGTCTGTGAGCAGGGTAAATCTGGAGGGAATGTCGCACTGAAATATCACTGTACATCCTTTGTTTGTATGTGTGAATAAACGGACTCAGGAAGACCCTGGCGTCATTTCCTGTGATGTCATTTCCTGTGGCGATCAGCCCTCGATCTGACCTTTACTGCTGTCACACGCTCTTTAGAGCCTTTTTTCAAATCTGCTGACCAGAGACAAGACCATGTGACCTGGCCTGTGTGGTGACAGTCTGCTGGTTGCCATGTGGGGATCGGATGAAAGGCCTCACCTTGAGGCCACTTTGATAAAACCTGAAGTGGAGGAGGCAAAGCCGTTCCACCAGGCTGCCACGTTCTCTCAAGTCAAACTCTCCAATTTGTGTAAAACCTTCAGAGGAAGACATCTTGGACGGCACTGAAACAGAACCCGGGAGGATATTCATTGCCGCTGATTTGACTGGCTCAAACAGAGTCTTCATGGACACGGGTCAAACGTGAGGCAAAGCCAATTTCAGGAGAATACAGACCGGGTAACATGACACTCTGGAGGAAAACATTGCTCTTATTGTCCCTCTACTGAGCATGTGCAGAAGACCCATTGTAGTAAAGTTGTGGTGCGTGGCCAGAACACAAGCCTTTTCAAGAAGTTGCGTTTTTGCCTGTTTACACGACGGCAGAGTCGGATCGTAGCGGAAAAGCTCCACCTTGGGGACAGTTTTCTAAAAGTCATGTTTTCAGTGCCTGTAAGCAATGTTGGCACAAAACTCCGCCCCAAAATGCAACGAAAACATAGCTGTTATAACGGGAAGGGACAAAATGTGCAGTGGGGTTTTCTATTCCAGCAGCATTCAGCGGGATTATTTCACTGTCATTTGAAATCAAATTATAACCTGATATTTCCCCAGATGAAGTCAGACTAGGAACACAGACAATACAAATAAAGAGAAACCTTAAGCTCTGTATTATCATTCTCTGTTAATTAAAGGGTCGGAGGAGCGGAGAGCGACGGACAGAAGCCAAAGCAAAGAGCTGAAAGATCAACCCATCGAATGGAGACAAAAAGTGTCCAAACTGAAGCCATGGGTGATAAATAAAGCAACTTAATCCAGGAAATAAAAGTCTGTTTGAAGGTAAATACCTGTAAAACAGGTAATTTCACTCTGTTCTATCAAAGGATTTTTTTCTGTGTCCAAAGACATCTGTGGTTTGGGCAAGTTGGAGGTGGAAAAGTTGTAGATAATATTAAAAAGTACCTGTACCTATTTTGGATCAGCCCAGTTGGATCTGTGGAGATAGCTGAGGGAGGAACAGGTTCCAGGCTTAATGATATTTTTACAGCTATTTGTCTGTCTGTTATAGTATTTTTGTCTCTTCAGTTAGTTACATCGTGTTCAGATCATGTTTTTACAGAAACAAAGATCTGAACAAGCAGGAAGCCTCCATAAAGAAATGGAAAAAAATGGCTAAAAATGTCAACAGCTATGTGGGGACAAAAAAAAAACAAGAGGTTAGAGACACTAACAAATCATTAATGTCCACAAAAAGACCAAAAAAGGAGACCAGCTACCAGAAAACACCAACCGAGTGACACAAAAATCACAAAGAAGGATTACAGAGACACAAAAATCCCGAGGGTGACACAAACAAACTACAAAACTATAAACAGAAGAGACGTGTGGGAGGAGATGATTCAGCTCCGGAGACAAAGTGAAGAGAAGGGAAGAGCTCAGATTGACTGCAGTCATAAGAATAAACAGGAAATGTGGATTAAACAGCTTTATTTTTTATCTCTGTGCTGAATTTGTTCCAAATAAAAATTAAAACTTAAGGAAAAATAAGACTGACTGCAGTCTGAGGAGTCGCTCTCTCTCCAAGGCCTCGATGTCTCCAAACGTCTCCAAAACTCTCCAAATTACTCTTTCTCCAAACTACCTGCCGATAAATTCAAGTGAAACAGAAACCTTGATCATTGCCCCTGACAATAAGACCCCCCAGGTTAGAACCCACCCTGGTTCTCTGGGTTCTTCTGTCAAACCCAGCATCAGAAACTTCGGGGTTCTGTTTGACAGTTTTGAAATGTTTGCTGTTTTTTGCCATTTTACCTCTTTTTAAACAGTTTTGTTTGCTTTTTATCTGACATATTTCATTTTCTGAGAAACTGAAGACATTTCAGGTGTTTTTAAGCTGTTCTATCATTTCCCCCTCGCTTTTGCTATTTTTCCCAATTTTACTTGAACCTTTTTTGAATCCCTTTTGTACCAAGAACGATGGATCATATAATGATATAAAAATATGGTAAATGTTTATTTGCGTATCATGTCGTGAAGGCTTTATGGAGCCGCTACAGAGGGACTAAAGAGCCGCATGTGGCTCCAGAGGCGTAGGTTGGACACCCCTGAGCCAGGAGATCAGGCCTGTCCTCTCCAGCCTCCACCGGCTTCCTGTCACATCTCGGACTGACTTTAAAATCTGTGGACTGGACACCTTCAAAAAGATCTTCCAGACATTTTAGATCAGGGAAGCTTTAAGCTGAATATTCACCGTATAAATGTTTGATAACTGAAATGAATGCATGTCTTTTCCCTCGCTCTGTACAGAACTTTGATTTTATCTGTGGAAAGCGCTTCATAAACTGTACTTACGTGAAAATGTACTAAACGTCTTCAAACGTCTCGACCAAATGTCTTTCAATGGACCAAAACAAAGAAGACTGTCAGTTTTGAAAGATCTTGGGTGTTCTCTGATGTTCTCTGCACTTTTGTGAAAATCAACTCGAAAAACGAAAGTTTTCAGTCGAACGTTGTCGTCCAGAAGGGATGAACTCCTCTGCTTCCATTTTGTCAGGGATTAAACAACAGGCTGACCGTTGACCTCTGATGTCTGACACACACACACACACACACACACACACACACACACACACACACACACACACACTTTGAGGAGTGTGTGTGTTGAGGGGTGCGGGGTTGGGGGTTGTGATTTTATCATTGGATTTGCACACAGCAGGGACACAGCAGCCACATGGGCACAGCTCAGGGAACATGAAGGAGCCCTCACCGGGATATTTAGTCTGAGAACGTTCCAGAAATATCTCCATCACATCTCCTCAGCGTTTCACAACAGACAGCAGACTACAATCATTTTACCTTCAAAGGATGACAGGGCGCATCAGTGCGTGTGTGTGTGTGTGTAATTTCAGGGTGTGTTGATCTGTGTGGGTGGTTTCAGCCTGTTAAACACATGGTGGCAGTCATAACACGTCTGGCTCTGCCTGCATGTGTGTGTCTCCATTTGTATGTATTACTGCCCGTGTGAGTTTGTCTGTGTGTACGTACGTGTGTGTGCGTGTGTGTGTGTGTGTATCTGTGCGTGCGGCGCTTCAGCCGTTTGAGTTTCAGCCTACTTAGCGCAAATTTCCCTCTTCCTGTGCCTTGTTTCCTGTGGATCTACAGGAAACAGGAAACAGGAAGTTGCTCTCGAGGAATTTGAGGGTGATGTTGTTCCTCCACGGTTCTCGTCTCTCATGTTCACTTTACAGCTTTTCGCTTCCCTTCAAATGGGAAAAGTGGCCGCAAAATGGTACAAATAAAGAAGGAATGAAAAATGAGTCCAGGGATACCAAATGAGCACAAAAGATGCACATGCTGAATCAAAATGGGGAAAAAAACTTTAAATCAAAAAGTCAATGAACACACATGAACCGACTGAAAGTTCTGCAAGTCATCCTCAGGGGATGCAAAATCTCACCAGACAGTTTAAACATGGCAGAAAAATGAAGGATCATGACGGGCAGGACTGTCAGAGAGAAGCAACGTGGATCTGCCACAAAGGAACCGCTGATTGAAAGTTAGCGGATACTCATTGTGCATCCCAGAATTCTGCAACGTCTGGAAACAGCTGGATGACTTCAGAAGCATCCAGACGATTTTAAATACAGTAAAATGTAAAAAAGATCTTGTGCGATTGTAAAATTACCATCAGAAATGGTAACATTTAGTAAAGGGATGCAAAATGAACCCAGGAAAACAAATAAACAACAACAACTACAAAGTCATTCAAAAAATGAAATTGTGTGAATTTGTCACAAAATGGTGGAAAACGCTGTAAAATGGTCAGAAAAATGATCAAGTGAAAAATTATTAGAAGGGATGCAAAAGAGTGAGAGTGAGACAAAAAAACAAGAGATCAAACAAAAGGAAGGTTTGAAAAGAACACAAGAACAGGGATGCCAAATAATCACAAAGCTGCATGGAACACCGAAAGCTGATTATACCTGCTAAAGGGGGATACAACGTGGCGTAAAGCTATAAGATAAAAGGTTATAAATAACAAGGGTTCCAGATGTAATGCAACTTACGACCTTCAGCATCCTACAAGAATAGAACCAAGCATGAACCTTTTTAGAAACTGATGGAAAATTACTTGAAAGGGACACAAAATCTTCAAAAACCACAGACAAAATGAGAAGAAATCATGTCAATGTGGTTAGAAGACCTTAAAGTCACGGGGAGTGATAAAGAATAGAAACGAACTGTAAAAAATCCTGTAAAAATGCTGAAAGGGGAATCCAAATAGTTCAAAAGTTGTTTCTGATCAAAAGGATCCGAGAGAAACACGATATAACTGGAAAAATATGATACAAGACCACAAAAGAAAAGGATTCGCGTCAAGGGAAATCACAGCTAAAGGATGCAAAATGATGACAACCCCACTCGAACAACTGAGACTAAGACGATGAAAAAGAGTAAATTGAGATCTGAAGTCATTTAAATGGGATGCAAAATACTCACTAATGTAAAACTGACCTAAAACTGTCTCAAAGTGACTTAAATTTTCCACAAAGGGCTTTAAAGAGCCATCAGCACCAACGACAGAATGGAGGGATGCAAAATGGTCTCAGAGGAACCTATGTTCCAGAATACCTCACTTAAGAATTTTTCTTTCTTTTTCCTTTTTTTTTTTTGAGAGCCGCAAGCGGATGAAGACATCAGTAAGATGACCACAGGCCGATAAGACAAGCACAGAGACAGAATGCTTATCAGCAGGGGGCCAAAGCAAGCGCACAGGAAACGGCTAGAGAGGGACGCAAAATGGCACAACAGGCGGAACTCAGACGAGCCGAGGAGGTGAACCTGAAAACCAAAACTCTGACACAAAGGTGGAGCTGGAAGAATGAAACGGGACGCAAAGTCCGGGTTATTGGAGAGAAACGAGTTGACTCTCAGAGGGCGGCTGATGGCCGTCTGCCAGGTCCCACTCACCCGGTCCGGGCCGGATCGCCGTCGGCGGCTTTGGGGTGAGGAGGCGGGAACCTCGCCCCTCCTCTCAGGATCCTGTCCTGCTCCTCCTCCTCGGGGTCCCGGGCCCTCACCTCGCAGTGAGCGCTGACCAGGAGCGCCAGAACCAGCAGCAGCTCGCCCACCGCCATCATGGACGCACACTGAGGCCTCGCACGCCCACCACCGGGCTTTTAACAGCTGGAGGAGAGAGAGAGAGAGAGACAGACAGAGAGAGGAGGGGCTCAGGAGGAGGCCTGCAGGCCCACCACCCGCCTTTAAACAGCTGGAGGAGGAGGGGGGGGGCTTCTCCCTCCTCCCCCAACCAAAATATAAAACTACACTAGAAATTTCATTCACAACCAAAATGAGGAAAACAATTAGCAAATCATTCAGATCTCTTTGCCGTGCCTCGTCACGTTTGAGATGTGGTTTTGTCTTTTTGTTTTGGCTGTTTTGTGTCTTTTTGTGGCTCTACTCTGGCTCTTTTTGTTGTTGATTTATGTCTCTTTATGGACGCTTCATTTGTCTTTGCGGCTGATTTGTGTCTCTTTGCTGTTGTTCAGTGTCTTTCAGTAGTTGTGTCACGTCTCCTCGTCTCTTTTGCAGTTGTTTTATGTATCTCTGTAGTCGTGTTTGTGTCTCTTTATAGTTGTTCTGTGTCTGTTTGCAGTTATTTAGTTTCTCTGTGTGGTCACTTTGTCTCTTTATGGTTGCTCCATGTGTCTTTGTAGTTGTTTTTGTGTATTTTGTGGTTCTTTGTGTTCTTTGTGTTTAAAATTTTATTTTAAACTGTGTATTCTTGAAGTGGCACAGTTTGGTTGACATGAAGACATCAAAACAAATTCTCTCAGCTTTGAAACTTTTTTTTTAAACTCTTTGCCACATTTACAGTTTCATAGTACTCTGTGGTTTATTGCTGGACTTATAAAAATGATTGGAAACGTTTGAATTTTAACTATTCCTTCTTCCAGAACAAGCAAAGAGCCTCCATTGGTTTAGGGAGAAGTAAGAAGTGACTGTATTCAGCCTGAGGAGGATCAGAGGGATTTTCCTCTGATGTGACTTTATGCCACGGTTCAGTTTGACCCTCCTCCTCCTCCAGCCCCCCTGGAACAATCCTCGGAAGTGACCCCCGCCCCGCTGACCGGTGGAAAACCCCCCTCCGTCAGGTCAGCTTCCCTCCGTCGGACTTCAGCTCTCAAACTTGTTCAACTCTGTTTCATCTCGAATCAAAACACGTTTGAAATCAGCTGAGAAAGCAAATCAATTCCAGAGATTTTAGTTTTCTTCCTGTTGTCACACTTCATTTGATCAATAGAAAAACAGAGTCAATAAACATCGCCCTCTGCTGGCCGAAGCGGGAACTACAGCAGCTCTTTCATTTGGATTTCATGTGAACATTAAATCACTTTCTGAAGAATTAATCACATTTAGACTAGAATTTCTTGATGAGATATAATATCTAATTGCTCCTGTTGGAGCCAAGGACTTCCGTCCCGCCGACTCCACCCGGTTCTTGATTCTATGCTTGGTATAAAGAATGCCAAAACGACTGACTTCAGATTATTACCATTTAGGGAAAGATACGAAGTATTTCGCCCCGAAAGGATCCTGATTGTTGATGAAACAGAGTTTTTATTCCATGTTCTTCTGGGCTGGGCCTGCCCCGACACATAGGTTGGGCTTTGTTCTTCATGGTGCGTTCACACCGGAAGCGTCGCAAGCGTCGTGAGCGGCGCTTTTCTATGCAAAGTCTATGGTGGACGAGCGTCGTGGACGAGCGTCGTGGAGCGGCGGGCGGCGGGGCGGCGCATCAGGAGCGTCATGAGCGTCGCTTTTCGAGCGTTTCGAGCGTTGACGCCCTACGACGCTCGTCCCCGGCGTCAGGAGCGTCGTGAGCGTCGCTTTTTAAGAGTTGGGAAAACTGAACTTTCGACACGCTGCCGCTGAGCGTCAACCAATCAGAGACGATCCCTCCGGTGCTACGTCACTACGAGTGATCCGAGCACCGATGCGGGCCGGCCAGTGTTGCTAACTTGACGACTTTCTCGCTAAATCTGGCGACTTTCTGAAGCCTCTTGGCAACGTTTTTTTTGGCGTACGTCATGTGGAAGCGCCGGCTTTATTGTTGTAAGAACGCAGAATTCCGCTAGAGGGCGACCGAAGTTACGCACTATAGCTTTAACTGGACAATTTGATATTGATGTCAGCTGCCAACCAAGAGCTGACATCCAGTATGTTTTGGAACACTAGTGAGTGTGTGTTGGTTTCTCCAGAACGTGTGGGTATGTTTACACTTTAGCAGAGCTTCTTATAACCTTGGTGTACTTCTCTCAATAATGGCCTAATATGCAGTTAATACAATTATTCCATGGTAGTAGTGCTAATTAAAGTATAGCCTATCCCTAACACTCCGATTATTCAGACTTCAAGGTATGATGATTTTAAAAGAACAAATTTGAAGACAGTTTCTGATTATTTATACTCTTCCATTTCTGACCGGCTTTGTCCTTTCCAGGGTTGCGGGGAGCTGGAGCCAGTCGGCCCATGCACAAGAGACACAAGGCAACCACAAAAACAGAAAGAGACCATGTGACAAAGAGATGCAAATTCATGCAACAACAACAAAATATGGTATGGGGACCTCCCAGTGGGGCCCCCTCTCAGAGACGTTTTCTCCTTTCACATTATCAGTGATGCAACGAAGCTAAAGGGCCGTGTGGTTCTGATGTGCCGAAGCAGACTTTCAGAAAAGTTTCCAGTGGCTGTCTTGAGCATCTTTGAAGACAATGCAGTCCATAAACAGGCCTAACGGCGCTGGAAGGTGTGACACTACAAAGAGAAATGTTTTTTTTACCTGGAGTAAAGTCTTGTGAGTGAACATAAAATGAAGCAGGAAGGAGAGGATGAGTCAGACATGCCCGGATTGAGAAGAGGAGTCACTGCACCACCTGCCAGCAGGGGGCGGTAAAGTCCACATGACCTCCAGAGTACACTGGAACTGTATGGTTCAAAACCTTCAGAATGTTGTCATGAACTGGCAGGAACCACCGAGAGAAGGATGGATTCTGCAGAGGTCACATGCTTCACTTCCCAGAGGACGTCTGACCCTGGAACGAGAGTCCCAGGGTGGGACACACGTCGTCTCTTCTCCTGGGACACCAGAAGAAGAAGAACCTCCCAGAGCCAGGAAAAAAAATCATTTCAGATTTCAAACAAAAAACTTAACTGCTTCAAAGTTCTCTCACAAGTTCTCAAAGGTTTTCAGAAGTAAGTTTCCAACACACACACACACACACACACACACACACACACACACACACACACACACACACACACACACACACACACACACACACACACACACACACACGTTAACAAACGCTTTGTGCTAATAGCTGACTCTGCAGAAACACTCATGTCACTGGAGTTATGAAAACAGTTATTACAAACAGGCATGTGGGACACACACACACACACACACACACACACACACACACACACACACACACACACACACACACACACACACACACACACACACACATTAAAGCTGTGCACCCTCCAATTAGCAGGCAGCTCTCAGATTCCACACTGAGATGTTTTGGAGCGTCTGGTTCAGACCTCCAGAGAACAAACACTCTGATTCATCTTTGAACATGTTTTAAATCCCGTGAGAGCCCACGGGTCACACCACTTCTCCTCATGTTGCTTTCTCTTCAAATGTCAAATAACTTTATTATTTATTAATAGAATTATCCCAACAGAGCCTTAACATTACGAAATTACCTCCTGTTGTTTCCATCAATCCACCTGAGCATCGGACTGGAAATATGAACGAACCGCCTATTGAAATCACACAGGTGGAGAATCTAATCCGTTCACAGACCAAGAAACACAATTTTCATGCCAAACTTGATCTTGTAGATTTGTTTCGTACAGACTGAAGAATTTCACTAAGGTGAAACACAGCAGGACATGGACAACCAGTCAGACGGAGAAGTCAAGAAGCCTGAAATCCAGACACACTCAAAATCCCAAAAACACAACATCAAACAGAAAATGTGCAACAAGACAACTTTTACCGTAAATTTCATTTTTTAATCAGTCAAAGGTAATTTTCTAGCCTTCTGAACTGTTGGATTTGGGGGTTTAATTAGCTGCAAGAAATAATCATCAAGATTTAAGACAATTAAAGACACATAGTCTGAATAACTGATGTGGGGCTACGTGGCATTGAGGGTCCGACACTGTGTTTTTCATGTTTGTTTCCACTTAGACATTTGTTCTTTGGTCAAAGTCCCAATCTCCATCCCTTCTTCTTTTTTGAAGAAGAGAACTAGATAAAATGTTGGTCTTTTAAATTAAAAGCATTTAAGTGTCATTCAAACTTTAGAATGACTGTTTTCTTTGGTTTTCATGTAAAATTTGATGTGAAACCACATCTTGCTGCAGTCAGCCCCGTGGTGCAGCTCCTGGAGTCACAGGAAGAGTGTAGAAGGTGTCCCGCAGGGATCCCATCTCAGCCCACTTTTCTTCCCTACAAACACTGAAAACTTGATCTTTAAATTGTTTTCCTCGTGCTCCTTTTCACTGACGGCATCACAATGGACGAATATTGAATGTCACATTTGATAAACTATGGCTGTGGGTCGGACACCAGTTTAAGTACTTTTAGTCTGTAATCTTCAAATCATCATCATATCTGTGTGTGTGTGTGTGTGTGTGTGTGTGTGTGTGTGTGTGTGTGTGTGTGTGTGTGTGTGTGTGTGTGTGTGTGTGTGTGTGCTGATGCTCAGTATTGATCTTGCCGGTGGGAGGGGCAGCTCTCATCGCCACAGCATCCCATAATACTGCGGCTCCTCTCTTCGTCCTGGAAGAAAGACAAAGTAATGAAAGTGGTCTAAAAATAGGCCGGCGCTGGGCGTTGGCCGATGGGAGGGAGGGCTGGGAGAGGGGTGAGGCAGGCTGTGGGGGGTGAGAGAGGGGTGAGTCTGGCAGAGGGATTCTGCTGACTCACTCTCATGTTTCCACCACAGACCTGCAGGATCAGCATCATCTGATCCCGGCCAATCAGAGCAGAGCGGGGGCGGGACTTGACATCTACTGATATTGGCCTTCAAAGGGCTGATAAAGAAATTCTACTGTGGTCACACCCTCTTGCGACCGACTACAGTAACCAGTCTTTAGCTTTCGTACATGAAGCTAACCTGTTAGCTCGCTATCTGTCTTGATCCTGACCAATCAGAAGCAGCAGCAGGGTGGGATACCTGTTATTTTGAAACACTGCCAGACTGGATCAAAGCTATAGATTTGCAGTAGTTAAAAGGTGGTTTTAGATTGGTCTAACTTGTTTTGGAATGATTCATTGACCTGGTTTCTGTAGGCCATTAGCTTAGCATTGGCGTTTTCCTGCCTCAGTGTGTCCTGGAGATGGCATTCAGCTGGAGATATTGTCTCTGAACCCTCGAGCTTCTCCCTCATGGATCCTTTTAGAGGAAGACGACAGGGAGTCTTCATCCTCTGTTTTTTCTGTGTTTTCATGTGACTGTCAAGGAACAAACACCGAAGTAAAACCACTCTGATCTATTCTGAGCGCCAAGCTACGCGATGCCTGAGTGTGTTTCTGCTCGAGGCTCGTAGACCAAAACCTGCCCACATCAGCGATCAGTGTGATCCATGAGCGAACACATGAATGTTACGTGATAACAACTTAAAAAGACGTTAACGGCGACTCTCCGCTGAAGGAGTGTTGTTTTGAGCCGGTTTGAGCCGCTCGCTGTTTTTCGAGCCAGGCGACGGGACGGCTTCTGACGCTCGCTAGCTCACTGCTGCAGGACGAGTTTGTAATGTTCCTCTGAATCCAACGTCTCTCAGGGAGTCATGAGTTAGCTAGTTGCTGTGGGTAACCCGGGGTGCTTGTTAAACTGGAGCCCTCGGCTGCTGGCTCGTCTCCCGGGGCTGAAGCGGGGCCTGGTTGTGCTGTGGCGCTCAGACTGGTGGTTAAATGTGTCCTGAGCTGAACGGGAGAACTCTGAGACTCGCAGCTCGGCTGGATGTTTCGGGACTCTGTAAAAAGGCCTTTTGTCTTTTTACTTTGAATGAACTGCTTTTCTTCCTCCTCCTCCATCCCTCCATTCGTCTCCCCCTCCATTCCTCTTCCCTGTTTTCTCTCATCGCTGCGCTGCACAACAACAGTCCCGAGATACTTCTGTGCCTCTGCCTCCCTCCATCTCCTTCTCACTCCTTTCTCTCTCTCTCTCTCCTCACGTGCCCTCTCTCCTCCCCTCCACCCCCTCCAGCCCTCCTCCTCTCATCCATTAGCAAGAAGAACAGATCGCTGACAGACGAGAAGAGACGAGACAGCCGAGCAGGACAGAGCTACCTAACAGAGAGAGAACAAGAGGACAAAAGAAGAGGACAGAAGAAGAGAGGATGGACGCTCTGAAGAAGGGATTCTCCATGGCCAAGGAGGGAGTGGTGGCCGCCGCCGAGAAGACCAAAGCCGGGGTGGGGGAGGCCGCCAACAAGACCAAGGAGGGGGTCATGTTCGTAGGTGAGAGGACGGATGGAGGGATGGATGGAGGGATGATAAATGGTGGGAAATTCTTGACTTTTGAAAGTGGATGTGGTGAAAGTGAATTGAATGGATGGAAAAGAATCGAGGTGAAGTGAAAGACGGATGGATGGATGGATGGATGGATGGATGGATGGATGGATGGATGGATGGATGGTGGACAAGACACTGAGAGAAAAGAGAGATGAAGGATGAGAAGACGCCAGAGACGCAGTCCACCATGACGCTGTGCAATAAATCTGAAGACGTCCAGACGAGGACGGGTGAGAGGAAGATGGACGGATGAAAGGATGAGGGATGAAAAGATGAGGGAGAAAAGGGTGGAAGAATAAATGGATGGTGGGATGAATGGAGGGAGAGTTGGGAGGAAGTTCAGAGATGAAGAAAACTGCAGAACCAGACTCAGAGGAGACGTTCTGCTGTTCTGGTCGGACGTTAGAGGACAGAGATCGAGGGCAACAAACAGACTCATAAATTCCCTCGCTGCAGATGTGATGAGGGATCAAAACGACAACTAGAGAGAGAGACCGAGAGAGAGGGAGAGACTCCGGGTAGAAGAAACCCGTCTGACAGACTGTTTAATGTATGAGTTGAAGAAGAAGTCCCGGTCCAAAGTCACTCCAGGTTCGTCTCAGTGTTCCTGGAGGTCAGAGTAGCATCATCAGTGTTTCTTCATGTTTACAATCATTTCTCTCTCAGCTGTTTTGGGTCAAATATAGTAGGAAAGTATAAATATGGCTTTATCTGAGTTTAGAAGTTAATGGGTTTTTCACCAGAATCTCCAGAAAATGTGAATAATGTGAAGAGTACAGGTCCTAAGAAAGAACCCTGTGGAACTCTATGATTAACTCTCGTTTGAGCTGAAGACTCAACATTAACATGAAGAAGTCCGTTTAGTGCCGTGGCTTTAATCCAGAGGATATGTTCCAGTCTCTGTAGTCGAATGTTCTGATCAATAGTATCAAATGCAGCACTGACCTCTAACGGGACCAGAACAGAGACCAGAGCAGAGACCAGATCAGAGACCAGATCAGAGACCAGAGCAGAGACCAGAGCAGAGACCAGAACAGAGACCAGACCTCTGACACCATGAGAGGATCATCAGCTGGCTCTGTGCTATGATGAAGTATAAGACCGGACTGGAAAACCTCACATAGGCTGTTTGGGCAGAAATGTAGAAACATAGCTGATGTGCAACACATTTTTACAAGGTTTTAGAAATAAAAGGAAGGTTGGATATTGGCCTGTAACTTGGATGGGTGGACGGACGGAGGGAGTGAGGGAGGGAGGAAAGTTACATTAGACATTAATTTTCGGGTTGATGCTGAAAAATGATGGAAGAGAAGAGAAATTCCTCATGAAATCATAAAGGTGTGTGTGTGTGTGTGTGTGTGTGTGTGTTTGTGTGTGTGTGTGTGTGTGTGTGTGTGTGTGTGTGTGTGTGTGTGTGTGTGTGTGTGTGTGTGTGTGCGCATTCATGTTCTTGTCATGACGACACAGTGGGCAGGGCCTCTTGGGATGTGGTGTACGCCCCCGGCGGCTCCCTGTTATCCTGTTTCTGTCCCTCCTGAATGGTCCTGCTGGAGTCCAGAGGAGAGGAAACCTCTCAGCTTCACGCTGGAGGAACCAGAACAAGTCGTCTGGTTCTGTTCCAGTATCAGGGTGACAGTTCTGGACTGACTGGTCTACCTCAGCTGGACTGGCTCTGCGTCTGGTCTGGTTTGAGATCCATTGGTAAATGGATTTCACTTGTATTGTGTTTTTCCACCACTTGAGCCGTTGCCAAAGCGCTTAACAGTTCATCACACACATATTCACACACCGCCATGGAAGGTTGAGGTTGGGGTTGTTGTTCTATGGTGGTGTGAGCACTTTCATCAGACTATTAAAGCACTTTAGTGATACCAGCGTGCGGATACCGAGCAGGATGATGTCTGAGGACGCCGCGCTGCTGCCGCGTCCGGCAGAGGAAATGAAAGGTTGATCCATTAAAAATGCATCATATCAGGATTTGAACTCCTTCCTGGAAGGCGGTGGTAAAGTGGATGGTCGGCTCAGGACTCAGAGTCCTGCTGTTAGAGAGCACAAAGTGTCTGTCCTGGTCCTGGTTGGCTTGATGTCTCTGGCACAGCCAATAGGAAGGTTCGATTGCATCACCCTGCACGAAGGGGCGTGTCCTTGCTCAGCAGCTAACTGGACAGTCCAGTCATATATATTTATTCTAGTGGAGCTGAACGTCTGCACCATTGATGGTATGTACAAGATGGATGATAGCATTCTGAATTCCCACGTTGAGGATTTGAGCAGGACGCCTCCATATTGAACGTTTGAAATCGGATGTACATGTGATTGGTCCAGCCTGTCACGTGACCGCATCACATGGACAGAGGAGGCTCTGCGATTGGCTGATTTATGCACAACTTTAACTGATAATACAAAATCAACAGATGATTTATATGAAATTCAGAGTCTGGTGAAGCCAGCGTGGTTGTAGAAACTAGTGATGGAAACCTTCTGAGACCGGGAGATTTAGATGTTGATTTGCTTTCTGGAATTTGGTGTTTTTGAATGGGTTCCAATGGGAGTCCGGCTCTTTTTGAAACCGTTATCGCCCCCCTGCTGGAATTACCCCGGAATTACAGCTTTTCAGCTCTTCCGTATGAACTTCACTTTCTACCAGCAGAGGTTGGCGCTTGGGCCTCACTGGGCGGCCATCTTGCTCCAGGCAGCCGACTCATTCAGAACACTGCTCATCTACTTTAACAACTAGAACTTGATCAGTTTTCTACGTTTGATTTGTTAAAGACTTCAGAGTCATAGTTATGACACTGCCTCAGAATGAGAAGTGGGGATATTTTGTATGAATATATATTCAAAATATATGAATATTAATAAAATAATGTGAATTACTACATATTGAAAAAAAATATAATAATTCAAATAATTCTATTACATGAGTAATATTTATATTTTACTTTATAATACATTTTTAAAATGATACTCTTCAATGTTTTCAACATCTTGGACATAAAAGTTACAGTTAATACATTTAAAACGCTCTGAGTAACTTGATATATGATATATTTAGATGAGATTTAACCATAAAATTGCACAGAGCACAGGGTGAGAGCCAAGTTGAAATGATCACAAACTAAATCCATCACTGTTTCAGCAAAACAAGAGGCTTCGCTTTGTGCACGTCACTCTTTACCTTCAGCATCTCAGATCCAGCTGAAAGCTGCCAGAGTTCCAAACCGCGCTGTGAAGCATCGAGCCGTTATATACATATCTATCCAGTTACATAAAATCTGCACTTCACACCTCACAGCCAATAGAACGGCTCCTTTCTCTGACTTTTCTGCACCGAAAGCTCAGCATCTGAACAAACAATGAAAGTGTCAATCAAATCATGCCCCCCCCCCTGCTTTGAAGCATTTACTGAAATAATGTAAATAAAAAAAAAATCACATTTTACTTTTAGGCCTTTTTTCCAATGTTTCTGAAGCTTGAAGAAATGATAGTGATGTGATTTCTCTTTGATTTGTTGGTTCTGAGCACATTTGCCTTGTTAGACTGATTTTTCGTGATCTTTAGTGTTTTAACTGTAAATCCATCATGAAATTAGCAGAGAATGAAATGAGAGCAGTTGAAGTAACTGGTGTGATGTTTGTTGTTGTAGGTAATAAGACGATGGAGGGCGTGGTGACCAGCGTGAACACAGGTAACACACGCACACACACACACACACACACACGCACGCACGCGCTGACACCTGGTTGCTGAGGCGATAAACTCGTGATGTGTTTCCTGTTGGCAGTGGCGCAGAAAACCAACGAGCAGGCGAACATCGTGGCGGACACCGCTGTCTCCGGAGCCAATGAGGTGGCCCAGGCCACCGTGGAGGGCGTGGAGAACGCGGCGGCTGCCAGTGGATTGATCAGCACAGTGAGTCACACGACTCCTCACCTGAGGCCCTCTGTCCATTTTAGATCGAGATTTATCATGCATATTGTTCATTTTAAAATAGATCTCCTTCTATTTATTGTGTGTTTTATTCATTTATTAATTGATATGATTCATAACTTGTTTAATAGTTTGTTTTCATATTGCTTCAATTTTTAATATATACATGATTTTTAAACATTTCAATGACTGAAACATAATTATCTTGCAACTGAGGAAATGATCTTTTATTGTGTGTGTGTTTGGAAGATTTTGTAAAGTGTGGAGATTTCAGTCTGATATTGGTCTAAAGACATTATTCAGAATTTTTTTTTTTTAATATTTTGATAGTAATATCTTCAATCTGTTTTGTAATATTTAAGGTAAATTAAATTACAGCAAGACAAATCTAACATTGTATAAAAGGTTTGCTTAAAACAGAGTAAATGTATCTAAACATAAATAGCTTGTCAGATTCATAGTTATGTAAATACTTGAACAAATAATTTTTTATGGTTCGTATCATCCTGTCTCACACTTATGACAATATTCTGTAATTTTGTGGGGTTTTTTTCATTTGTGGATTTTTGTTGACAATTGTCACTTTCTGTCTGGTCTGTGCTGATTGGTCGTGAGCAGGAGGAGGCGGGACCAGCGGCTGAGGAGGTGCCTGATTGGTTGGGAGGGTTGCATGACGGCATGGCTGAATTTCTGAACAATTAACCTTTTAATTCAAATATTTCCTATTATTTTTTTTTAATTCAGAAACTTATTAACATGGATGTTTCAATCACATTTACAGAATCTAACAAAACTAACAATCCTCAATCTGAGCATGTCCTGTCTGTCAAACCAGAAAGCCGGACCCATTTTTTTTGTAACTATTATCAGTTTTCACCAAAATGAAGATGGACGTTTCACTCCTGGCTTTAAGAAAAAGAGATAAAAACAACACAAGTATATATTAAACAAATGCCCGTTGTGATGATAAAATCTGATATTTCATGAGGCTGGGTCTGAATTAGTCTCCTGTGAAGTTACTCCTTTAAAGGTGCTGTAGGCAGGATTTTGCTAGTCAATGCTAATTTTTCTGTGTTTTCTTTGGATTAAATGTTAGAGTATCCATTGATAATCCTTTAGGAGTGTAGTATAATTGCACTACCGCGAGGGCGCAGCGTTTCCATCTGTCTCTGTTCTGAGCTGAAAAGGAATCTCGACAGCTCCAGGTATCTTTGACCAATCAGAAGAGCCCCTGAGGCTCTAACCGTGATTGGTCGAGGGGCGTTCGTCGCACGTTCTCGTGGGAGGGGCTTAACTTGCGTAAGGGCGTGATGTCAGAGAAAACAGGAGAGGATTGGCTGTGCTGGGTTTCAAATCGACATCTTAGATGGGTCAAATCGCCATCTTGGCGGAGATGCGGAATCCTGCCTACAGCACCTTTAAAACTAATTAAGGATGAAAAGTCAAGTAGAAGATACCGAGTCTTGTATTTCTTTTCAGGGAGGTCAAACTTGTATGAGCAAAGCTGTATTGTACAAACTTTGTACAATTTTTTTTTAGAAAATACCAAGAGGAGGTGAAACACTAACACCCTCCTCCCCAGTAGCTCCAGACCAGCAGTTCGCCTCATGTTGCTCATCAGATCCCGCCGCGCCGATCGGCGCCACAAACACCAGCGCTGCCTCACATTTCGGTTAAATACATACTGTGCCGAACAATTCTCCAGTTGTACAAGCAGCAATACATTTTTACAAAGAAACAAAGTTCCTTATAAAGTAAATAGAGCAAAATTTTACTGATCCTGTGTGAAATGTTCAAATTAAAAAGATTCTTTATTTTCTCCAATAGAAAAAAGTTTTTTTTTCATATTAAAAAAACAATGAAAAAAGATCATCAGATGTAATGATAAATAATATGAGGGGGCGGGGCTTCAGGAGACCTTCACCCTCTCTGATTGGCGCTGAGATCCTGTCCTCTCCTCCAAGGGGCGATCACACTACACTGCCACCGCTACTACACCTCTACACATGGAACAGGAATCAAACCAGAGACCTCTTAAAGTGGACGACATGGAGTGCTTGTGAAACCAACGTTCATGAAAATCACTCACAGCAACTAACAAGCGAGGATTTGTAATCTGCTGGCGTGCAGCTCCTCGTGGTGTTCACTCCTCTGCTGTCTTCCTCCTCAGAGTGGCCGAGGAGACCAGACGGAGCAGGAGGCGCAGGAGGCGCAGTAGGTGAGAACACCACAGGCCCGAGGACGCCTCCTGAGGTCATCATAAAGTAGCTCGCTACTGTATCGCCACTGCTCTTCAAAAGGATGTTTCAGTAACTGATCTGTGAGGAGCTCAGTTACAAATAGAGTCTCCGCCCGGCTGTTTTTGTCCCCCTGTCTGTCCTGCTCCGAGTCCTCTGTTAGCGTTAGCATTAGCTGCTGTCTCCGTCTGTCCCTGTGTCTCTCAGGCAGCGGCTGGCGCCTCAACCTCAGTGGAACGGTGATGTCATCACCAACAGGTGTCCTTACCTGCAAGCCCCGCCCACCAAGGTCACCCTCTGTCAATCAACTGCCTGACCCCGCCCCCAGGAAACACCTGAAGCCTTTAAAGTGCATGTAGCTGATACACATGTAACACACTAACACACACACACACACACACACATGTTTTGACACACATGCACACAAATACATACATGCATTGGCATACACACAGAGACACATATATTGTAACAGACAGACACACACACATACACATATTGACATGCACACAGACGCACACTCGCACCCGCACACACACACACACACACACACACACACACACACACACACACACACACACACACACACACACACACAGCTGTTTCCCTCTTTTATAAACAAAGTAAAATAAAAGTAAATTTAAACTTGTTTTGGTCGTTTGTCGCTTTTTGTTCGTTCGTGGCTGAAATGTCTTTTCGTGTTGTTTTTCTGATTGACATCTGTCCACATCGTCACAATCAGCCGCTTCACCCTCCCTCCACCTCCTGTTCCTTCTCTTGGGTGTGGTGCATTCTTTCGATGTCCACTTTGATTTCTTCAGGAAAGTACCTGAAGTTTTTTTTAGCATCTGTCACCACACCCTCCAAACAAAAGACAAAAACATGGCTGCTGAACAACAGGAATGTTTTTTTTAGCACATCCTTATTCCGCGGCGTCAGCAGACCTGAGAGACAACCGCCAAACGTGTCAACATACATCACATGTATCGTATCATGATTGTGAAGTTGTCGGAGGAGGAGGAGGATTGTTTTTCGATCAGAGGTCAGAGCGCTGAGCTGGGGTCTATTTCAGGAATGATGCGCTCTCGCTGATCCAGGATACATTTCACTGGGTTCGATCAATCCATGTGTTCTCATCCTCGTTAGGTCTTTTGTACGACCAATTAAGCCTGAACCTTGTTGTTCTGGATTGGACGAGCCGGACTCCCTCATCCACCCCGGATGTCTGCGTCCTGCTGTGCTGCGTCGGGCCCGGGTGTCTGATCGTCCCTCCGCTCCGGTCGGGTTGCATTCCGGAGCTGCTCTTCAAGCTGTTGAGATGATTAGTCACAGCCGGGTGGAGTCGAGTCCATAAAACCAACAAAACACACGAAGACACAAACAGTGATACAAACGCACGTGTGCCTGGCAGGCCGGCGGTGGGGGGGGGGGGGGGGGGGGGGGGACACCTGAACCCTGCAGCCAATCACAAAGACGCACACTCACCTGATTCCCGGCACCACTGAAAAGCAACCGGCCTGACAGCCTCTCAACAACCTCACAACAACCTCATAACAACCGTACAACAACTTCACAACAAACGTACAACCTCACAAAAACCACAGAGCAACCGTACAACAACCTTACAGCAACCTCACAACAATGTAACACAAAATGTGCCATCGATTATTAAAAGTAAAGTAATTATTTCTGTTGTTGTTACCCTGTGTGATGTTCTGTGTTGTTCTATTTTGTGTTGTCTGGTGTTTTTTTCTGTTTTTGTTTAGCGTTTATGTGTTGTTCTGTGTGTTGTGTCACTTTTGTCAGTGGTTTAGAAATCACACTGAGGAGCAACAAACTCCCTGCACCTCTGCTGAAAGTCCTCTCCACTGCAGTGGCCTGTGGCTGTACAGTGAGGAACCACAGCTCCACTGCATCTGCTGCTCCACGCACATCTGAAACCAAGCCACTGCAGCGGCTCATGAAGGCAGTTCAGGGGATCGTCGGTGCAGCCATCACCAGAACCACGAGTTTTAACTGAGGACACCTGATTAATTAATGCAGGGATGACTAAAGATTAATCATTTTAATTGTGATTAATCACGTAATTAGGCTCTGGGTTTTTCCCAGTCTGAAAACTGTATTTTTAAAATAGATATTGTACTAAGTTGGTCTATATGGCATTGTATTTTGAAAGAAAATCCAACGAGGTCAAAAAGGACATTTTTTCTCTGTGTTTGGTTCCCAGTCGAGACGCTCTGGTCAGAAATCAGTGGCTGCAGGAAGTCGCCATGCTGGAACTGCAACAGTAACTTTAAATTCAACTTTTGAACGGATTGTTTGAACTGATGAACGCTTTACGTTCTGGGCTGAAAACTGCCTTGAAATGAAAAAACACAATTTAAAAAATGCATTTCAGAGCATGATTAATTGTGATTTAAAAAAAAATAATCTTCTACATGTAGATATAGTGAGAGATATAGATATACACACACACATCCCTACTTACTGCTGATGTCAAGAGTTTGACTAACTTTGATAGATACAGATAGAAAGATGAATAAATGACAGATGAGCTTTATGATCACAAGCCAGAGAAAGGACATTTCGTTGTCGGTCTCTTTGAAGACACCGAGGTGTCAATAAGGGCAGATCTGTCTCGATAAACCTGAGTCACTGGTTCGATTCCTCTGGGGGGGGCGTGGCCCGCAAGTATAAGACTGCAGCTCCCCTGGGCGCCTCACACTGCAGACATGGACAAGATCTCGGACTTCATCGGAGGAGGAGATGGAGCTGGAGGAGTTCCAGAACAGGTCGGGAAGGCATTAGGTGAGTGCCTCGCTCGTTTTCTGATTGTTTCACTTCAGGATTAGCAGAACTCAAACTTGCACAAAGTTAATTGAGACAACAAATCAGACTCAGAATCAAAACCTGGAATTAAGATAAATTGGGGGGGTCAGTGGAGGAACAGATGAGAATATGGTGAGTCCACCAAGTGTCCACTAAGTCCACTTAACATCATCTGCTCTGCAGGGGGCGTGGTGGGAGACACAATCACCAAGGTCCTGAATAACGTTGGCAACCAGGACGGACAGGGAGCAGCAGCAGAAGGACAAGGAGAAGGAGAAGTAGAAGGAGAAGGAGGTGGAGACAATCAGAGTGAGTTGAAAAATGTTTGTTTCATTAGAAGCTCTGTCTTTTCAGGGCTGAAGGCCGATCCTCTGCACATTCAGATAGACGTGTGTGTGTGTGTGTGTGTGTGTGTGTGTGTGTGTGTGTGTGTGTGTGTGTGTGTGTGTGTGTATGTGTGTGTGTGTGTGTGTGTGTTCTTGTATTTCTATCCTTGTCGGGGCCAAATGTCCCCACAAGGATAGCAAAACGTGGAACGACGTGCCTTGTGGGGACCTTTTTCCGGTCCTAAGTAGGAGAAACAGTGTTTTCTTGACCATGTTGTTGTTACTGAAAAAAGTAAAAGTGCAAAAACATTTCTTTAGGGTTAGGCTTTGTTGTGGTGTGGGTTAGGGTTAGGGTAAGGGTCAGCAGGGTTAGGGGCTAGACATGAATGGGAGTCAATGGACGGTCCCCACAAGGATAGAAATACAAGACTGTGTGTGTGTGTGTGTGTGTGTGTGTGTGTGTGTGTGTGTGTGTGTGTGTGTGTGTGTGTGTGTGTGTGTGTGTGTGTGCGTGAGTGTGTGATCCTGTTTTGTCTCACATTAGCTGAAACTTTTCTTGTGTTCCTTGAGCAGAACAGTTCGATGCGGGTCAGGTCCTTTCCATGGTGACAGGAGAAAAAGATGACGGCGGGGAACAGAGTGAAGGTGCGTCTGAGAGTCTCCAGATGGAGAAATGTGTATTTCAGCAGAATGCATCTCGGGACTACTCTTCCCATGAGCCTCAGCTTTTACAACAGACCTGTTTGAAGTAGTTGACGTTCTGTGTGCCGCCCTCTGGTGGCGGCTCGCAGAATGACAACAGCGGTGAAGGCAAACTGAGCTGAAAGACAGAGGTGGTACTGGGTCCGGTACTGGGTCCGGTACTGGGTCCGGTACTGGGTCCAGTACCGGATCTGGTGCTGGAGCCAAGTGTCTCCTGTTTAATGACTGTAAGAGTTGTTGTGTCTCTGTGTGTCCCTCAGGGTTGGCCAGCATCGGAAAGAAGTTTGGATTGTTCGGGTAGAAACTGTCCCTCAGCTCAGTCCAAGCACCTTATGTGTGTGTTTGTGTGCGTGTGTGTGTATTTACTTTGATTCTAAAAAATAAACATGGTCTAACAACAGATTCCGGTGTCCTGTCTGTATTTCTGTAAAACCATCTCGTTCATCGTTCATGTCTTCAACTTCGAACAGAAAGACACACAGAGACGAACATGGACACACACACACACACACACACACACACACACACACACACACACACACACACACACACACACGTACACACACACACGCACACACAATTTGCATTTATGCATGTCTTGTATGAACTGATGTAAATGAGTGCACCTGTGTTTGGAGACAGAGTGCCTCAGATCAAATCTGCCTCTATAGATCTTTCAGTATTTGATCTGTTTCATCTAAATCTTTGCAAGGAAAATGATCTGATCACTGATCACAGCTCTGAAAGCCATCAGCAGCCTGTAACAGGAGGAGGGATGTCTCAGCCTCAGTGAACCGACCCCCACTGCACACATTAATGATCATATCTTGTATCTGCTAATGTATATCTGTTATTTATTTCATTATATCTGTCTTAGATCTATATGTAAATTATTTTAAATTTATATGTGTTAGTTTATATCTGCTACTTAATTACACCTGTCTTAAATTTGTATTTAAATTATATTTAATTTTTCTATTTATGCTGCTGTAACCCTGCAATTTCCCCATGCGGGACAAATAAAGGACTTTCAATTCAATTCAATATTCCTGGGAAACAGGAGAAGGAGCATCCATCCAGCGCTCCAGTCCTCCTCTCAGTCCAGACCTAAAACCTGAAATCCTGACAGTCTCACTCTGAACGTCATGCAGTCTGACTATATGAGCTGTTCTGTATAAAACCAGCTGTGTGTCAGTGTTTCACCCTCCAGCTCCAGACCTTAATGTGACCTCGGCATTACATTTAATTCGATACTTTGACACAACTGTCCTTTGGCAGAAGGGGGATAAACCAGCTCATTTTAATCCCTTGTCGTGTTCTAACTTCTGGTATTGACATTGATCAGTGAACACTTTGCTTCCTGATACGCTGGATAATTGACAACTTTCTTTGTCACAGCAGCATAAAAAGCATGTTGTTGTTGTTATTAAATAAAAGAAAAGGCTCTCCAGTTCAGGCTCAGATGGGGACGGAGGAGCAAAACCAGTTCTGTCAGAGTTTTTAGAGTGGATAGAGACGCTGTTTCAGAGCGTGGCCTGACGGCTGTGATGCTGCCTGAAGGGCGTGTGCTGTCAGACCGGCCCAGCTCAGACCTGTTGCTATGCAGCTGGAACATATTTATCTCTGAAACCTGAAGATACTGATCAACTTGTCAAACCAGAAGATTCTGAAGTCAAACGAAACAGAAGTTAAAATATTTTACACAAAACATCGAGGGATATATGCCTCAGGTAAAATATCTAAACATATGCTGACTCTATTATCACAGGCAGGGTTTCTTCAGGTCATGCTGCACTGAATCGGACACCGTCTGGAGTTTCAGTCAAACCTGAAACACCTGTTCGTCAGCAGGGAGAGGCCGGGGGCGTGGCCTGTGGTGGGCGTGGCCTCAGGGAGGCCTCACCTGCAGATATGAGACTGCAGCTCACACCTGAGGGACACGCCGAGGAGCTCTGACGGAGTCTTGCAGACATGGACTTCGCAGGCATGATTGGAAAGTTTGTCGGAGTTGGAGGAGACAATGACGGAGGAGGAGGAGGAGGAGGAGGAGGAGGAGGAGGATCGGGGGGACAGCCACCACGCTTCGCAGAAAAAATCGGCAGGACAGTCGGTGAGTAAGAAAGTAGAAACTGTTTTAGATGAGAAGCTTCACAGCTTGAAGCTTTCGTCAAATTTCAGGCTTCAGAGGCAACATGAACCTGTTTAACTGAACCAGGACCAGTTCAGGAATTCATGGACTTTGTTTTTTCCCCTTCTCTAAACTCACATTTTACAAATTTATGACATCTACATCTGATCTAAGTAAACCTGGTCCCAGTGGACCTGGTCTCAGGTGAACCTGGTCTCAGCTGCTGTGAGCAGGCAGTGAATCTGTCTTTTCTGCAGGTGATGTTACTGCAAATGTAGCAACCAACCTGGTGCACAAAGTCATGGGAGGAGGAGGAGAGCAGGAGCAGCAGAGGGGAGGAGGAGGTGGTGAAGGTGAGTTCAACAATTAATTTCCTGAAACTTCTCATTTCTTTCAGCTCACCTTAGTGTAAAGATTATCTGGATCAGCCTAGACTCTCTCTCTCTCTCTCACACATACACACACACACACACACACACACACACACACATTGAATGTTGGTTGTCACGTGAGTGTATTTTCCTCTGGTTGATTGATTCAAACTGATTTTTAAGACACTGATTGATTGAAGAGACGTGTCTGTTCTGCAGATAAAGGGACGGACCTCATGGGGGGATTATCCAGCTTTATAGGAGGAAGTGGAGACAGCGGAGAAGGTGGAGGAGGCGGAGGATTTAATTTCAGCAATTTAATGGGAGGAGGTAAGATTAAAGAATTTTCCAGTAAATGTTTAATGAAACTTTCCAGCTCTCTCACTCACACACACACACACGCACAACCACACCTGGTCGTCTCATTCAGGGATCAGGTCTACCGTTGTCCTGGGTCTTTATGGGAGTCACGGTGTCAGTAACACAACCACAGGTGGTGTGAAAATATGAAGCTCAATTGTACCGTCCGGATTAAAGAGCAGTGGACGGATGAACACCTGTGGGTTGAGGCAGAGTGTTTAACTAAGAATGGAGGAACCTCAGAGAGCACTGACATCTGATCTGTGGACACGTCGCAGATCTCCAGGTTAAACACTGACAAAGCACAGACCAGTCCACGCTCTGCGGCACCAGACGCCAAGAGCTCCAGGAAGAGGCTTTTGGCTCCACCAGCCGCTCGACTTTTATATCCGTGAATGAAGGACATGCTGCCTTGCTGCTGCTCGATCCTGTGAATCTTGGAATCTGAGCGTGGTAGGGCCTGGATGGGAGACCATGGGGGAACACCAGGAGGCCTGTGTGAGAGTGAGTGGTCGGAAGGGCCGATGGCGCAGAATGGCAGCCTTGCTTCCATCAGTCTACCCCAGGGCAGCCGAGGCTACAGACGTAGCTTAATGAAGCTCGGAGTGAATGAATGTCATTGTAAAGCCACTTTGAGTTCATTGAAAAGGCATTGCATAAAAACATTATTTAATGTAACTTTATCTAGGGATTTTGCAGCTAAAAAACTTCCAAATTTTTTTTTTCCAATTTGTATGGATTTAAATATGTGCACATGGATCTACAGGTGATGAAGGCCAGAGAGGAGGCGGCCAGGGAGGAGGAGGAGGAGGCGGCAGCGGCGGCAGCGGCGGCGGCGGCGGCGGAGGAGGTGATGATGGCTTTGATTTGGCCGGTGCGCTTAGTGGGGATGGCAGCTGATGAGTAAAGGTGAGTTTATGGTCACGGACAAGCTGATATCGGCTGCAGTGCCTTTTGAGGGCTTAAAACTACCTTTCCCATGATCCCCTGCTTCCCTCTGGTGGTGGTGATCATGGCAACAGCAGCAGTGGAGAGAGCAGCAGACTAGATGACAGAATTAAACAGAATTAACTAAATATGAATGTATTCATTTCAAAATGTCACAATTATTGATTATTAAAGTCTAATTGGGTTTTAAAGTCTGAATGTATGTCGGCTGTCCAATGGATCTGATGTTTTGATTAACTTCTTACTTTGTAAATGAAAACACTTTATTGCATGAGATGCTCCCCCCACTGCCTTTCTGTGGCATCACACAGGCCCTGTTTCCACCTGCCATTAAAATTTGTCTCGGTGACAGGAAAAAAAAAAGCAAAATAAACTCTTAATACTGAATGCTAATGAACTAACCAATGTATATTCTAAATTTTCTGTAACATGCAATGAAAGAAAGTGTTGTGTGTCTCTGTGTTCCTCAGGACTGGACAGTTTAGGAAAGGCCCTCAGGACTTTTTGGAAAGAAACTCTCCCTCAGCTCAATCCAAGGCGGGGTGTATATGTATGTATGTGTGTGTCTTCCATCAGAAATAAAGATGTTCTAACAACTTCTGCTCTCCTGTCTATATTTCTTCAGAGATGTAGAATATTATGAGTGATGCTGAACGTTGAGTTTTCGTCACACTGATTTAATGTTCCTCTCTCGTTCATTCGGAACAGCTGAAGACTGAATACATAGTGTGTTGTACCATCACGAGCAACTGAAACATGAAAAACGATGTTTCATTACTTCGAGCTTTAAATCTCTGTAAATTAAACACATTTCTTAATAGAGTTCTGAATGCTAATGGGAACCCCTGTCTATGGATCATGTCTTGTCTGCATTGGTACCTTCAACTTTGCTCACTCTGGCCTTGTCTGAAGACTCCTGCTGTCTCTATGTTCTTTTCAATGTTCATGAGATCAGTTTATGCAACAATTTAAATGTATTATGACCATCATCAGTGTTGAATTATGTGTAGTTTTTGGAGGAAAATTCTGTAGTTGATATATCAAGCCACCAGGTGGTGCTGTGTGCTACAGAACATCACAATGTAAACCTGTCAGTTATTCTGTCCTTCCACATGGTACAGGTCCACTCAGCCTCTGTATGAAGAAATGTTCTCCACGTATGCAGATGATGGTGGAGTAAATGGTAGGAAATGTTCACTTTGTTGTAGAAGAGCTGTTTCATTCATACTCTGAATCCTTCTTTTTCCTTGTCCATCTATTCAATGAGCAGAAAACCATTTCATTACAAACACACAAAACTTAGAGACTCCAAATAGGCAGGAAAGCAACTAATTCTGAAACACAAGATGAACCGACAAAGAAGCCGAATGTTTACCTCATTCACCAGGTGAAGACAATCAGACATTCACATGTCAGGGTAGGAACCGGCAATCAGACACAAGGAAGCCAAGCCAAGGAGCCTCAAACCAGAGACTCAAGCTGAAGATAGGACGGGGAAAAAGAAACACCATGAGAAAATCGTAAGCATGTTTTTGACTGACTGTACATCGCTGAGTTCTCCAGCTTTCCAATTTGCTGTTAAATTTAGAAATACCCTGAACATGACTGCCTGGACTGGCTGTGTGTATCTTCCCAGTATAGTCTGAGTTCATCCTCCTAACTGTTCTTCTCTGTAAAGACAGGCTGATACACCCCTCCACTAGTCCAGACTGTCTTAAACTCACAGTCTGGGATGTTGAGCCCTTTGGAGACTGTGTTGTCACATGAGGAAAACTTCTGGCTATGTTCAGTGTGTCTTTACAGTTCTTGCTCAGGAATCATTCCCTCTCCTATATGTCTGTAAACCACTTTGCAGATGATGGTGCAATCCCCTGACTCTATTTGTGCTTTCCATTTTCTTTCTTTGGTCTCAGTGACTCAAGATTTTTCATCATCTTGACAGTACTTATAACCATAGGTGAAAGTAAGCCGGAACGCACCGGAACGCCGTGCCGGTAAGAAATATACTGGCCTCTTCTACTGGAACGCCCCGGAACGCCTCTGAAAAGCAACTTTCACTCACGCATACAAAGCCAGCCCTTTTTTTTCCAAGCAAATTTTACCGAAATAAGTGTAAAATTGATGAATACATAAAACTCATCTCCAGACTACATCTTCTGTGACGTGTTGAACAAGGTTAATGCGCCTGACGAGCACTGGAGTCCTCGCTTACCGTGACAGGTTGCAGCTTGTAGCGGCAGTCACTCGCTGTAGCGTAACGTTAATCCAATGTCCACTGTTGTGTGTTTTTTGCAGACAACAGGGTTGTCATTTTTGCAAAATAAAAAAACATAAATCCACAACTAATAAATTGTGAGGGTTCACGCATCGTAAAATATTCTCCATCTCTCTGTCATGCCAGCAGCATCACTCCTTCCGCAAACAAGCACATGTGGAAGTGAGGTAAACTCAATGCGTTCTTTTCATTGGATGGCTGGTTGCCTAGGTGATGTAAGGACACTCCGTCCCTGTCTCAAGAGACAACCAGGACAGGTCAAAAATGCAAAGAAAAATTTTTTTAACTAAAAACAACATGTGTATATATATATATATATATATATATATATTAGGGGTGGGACGAGACACAAATTTCACGGGACGAGATGTCTCGCGAGATTGAGTCCACGAGATTGAGACGAAACGAGACCCCGGGGGGGGTGCTGAGGTGTGGGGGGCGGCGCGGTACTCACATGCAGCGTCGAAGCATGGAGTGTCGGGTCGGAGTGCCCCTTGTACGGTGCACTGAACCAGGGTCAGTGCATTTTAACCAGTATTTAAAAAAATGTATCTCATTCAAATCGCCAACCCTAGCTTTAAGGATCACCACCAGTTGGCGGAGAAGACGATGGGCTACACCTGCATAGAGAGGGTATGCTGGGAAAAGCTAGTAAAGAACTCTGTCTGAAATGATTTCAACTCCCACCTCTGTGAGAGCTTCTCTCAAGGACCAGAGGAGGTTGGAGACATGGAGTCTGAGTGGACCCTTTTCCAGACCTCGTCTGTGGCAGCGGCTCTGCACAGCTGTGACCAGAACCTTGCAGGTGATTGCCATGGTGGCAAGTCAAAGACACACTGGCGGACACCAGTGGACCAGGAAGCTGTCAAGCTTTAGAACCTGGTTCACTTGAGGTACTACAAAGTCAGTAGACTGGTATCAGTGAACTCAAAGGGCCGCAACTGAAACGGCTGTGGAGGCAAAATTTGTGGCATTTGGGGGAATTAGGAAAGGACGTGGAGAACAACTTTCAGCTAGCCTATAAGAGGTTCTGAGAGACCAAATGGAGGCTCAGGAGGGGTTGGAATTGTCTTTCTCAAGCTGTGCTCAGAAAGGCAGGACATTTTCTGTTTTCCAATGAGGAAGTCATCTGGAGATGGAAGGAGCACTTTGAGGATCCCCTGAACCTAAGAGACATGCCTTCCATACAGGAGGCAAGGCCTGAGCCTTCTGGGGTCTTCTAATCCCTTCGCCTGGTGAAGTTCACCAGGGTAGTCAAAAACCTCCTTGGTGGTCTGAGGAGTTGATCAGACATGCAGGGAGCTGCTTCAGGAACTGGATAATGTGGGCCGACCTTTGTTGATGCGCCTCTACAGTATCGCATTGGCCTCAGGTACAGTACCTCCGAACTGGCAGACTGGGGTGGTTGTCCCCATTTCCAAGAAAGTGGACTGGAGAGTGTGTGCCAGTTATCAGGCCAACGCACTGCCTCCCAGAGAAAGGCTGTAGAGGTACTGGAAAGGAAACTCCAGCTGATAGTCAAACCTCAGATACAGGAGAAAAAATGTCAATCCAGTCCTGGCTGCAGAACAACAGATCAGCTCTGCACCCTCTCACAGATTATCAAGGGGCCATGGAAGTTTGCCAGTTCTGTCAAGATGTGTTTTACAGACTTCCCCCTTTAGAAGGCCTCCAACTGAGAGATATATTGGAGAGAGCGCAGAGCACCAGAACCGCTGCTGCAGGGTATTTGGTCTTTCTAATTCTGGTGTCAGAGCTACATCTATACACTCAGCACTAGGTCGGACTTGTTCAAGGCGGACAATGGACTCTGCCAAGGTTGGACCTTGTACCCCCTTCTGTTAATGATTTTCATAGACAGGAGGCCAGGAGAGCATCATGTACAGGGGGGATACAGTCAGGTCGGCACCAATCCAAGTCGGCCCTGGCCAACTCGGCACCGTCTCCGGGATAGAGTCAAGTCGGCATCAAAGCCAAGTCGGCCTCGCGGGGGGGGGGCTCTCAAGTGGCCGAATTGATCGGTGCCGACTTGACTGTAAGCTGCTTACCAACTCGGCCAAAAGCCTCTTTTCTTTTTTTTTTTTTTTTTAATCACAATGCGGCTGCGGCGCGCCGATTTGCACAGTTTTTTGACGATGCACTCGGATGTAGGTTTTGGTGCCAAGTTGGCCAGGGCCTACTTGGATTGGTGCCGACCTGACTGTAATCCTGTACAGGGTACCGGAGGATGACTTCTCTAGTTTTTGCTGACAATGTCCTCCTAGCACCATCACTTGAGAACCTCTAGCGTTCACTGGAACAGTTCACTGCCAAGTGTGAAGTGGTCGGGATGCAGATCAGCATCTCCAAGTCTGAGTCCATGGTTCTCTCATGGAAAAGGATGGCATGTCCTCCACAGGTAGAGCGGGAACACCGTCTCCAGGTGGAGTTCAAGATTCTCTGGGTCTTATTCAGGAGTGATGAGGGAGTAATGGTGAGATCGGTCACAGATTTGGACAGATGGCTGCAGTAATGCAGTGACTGTACCAGAATGTTGTGATGTAGAGGAGCTGAGCTGTAAAACAAACCACCTGTAATTCAGTGCAGGTAACATTTAAAGCAGTGTTGACAGGAGTCTTAGCAGTCTCAGCAACACGTGTTGTCCCAGTACAAAGTGGGAATATTCTTATTTCCCAATTAGTTGTGAATAGATGATTAGTTTCTATAATAAAAATCTTCAGTCGGACCTGTGAAACGAGTCCGATCAGAACGACTTGCTGTAACCACGCCTGATTCCTCAGCAGGGAGGAGACACACACACACACACACACACACACACACACACACACACACACACACACACACACACACACACACACACACACACACACACAGCTCATCTGTGGACAACACACACTCCCCCACACACTCGTGCTCATACTCCTACACACACTGTCACACACACCACAGAAAATGGGGGATTTATTTGAGAAAATGCAGAAAAGGATCCTGAGGGAGGCCATCAAGAACCAGGCTGAGAACACCAGTGAGTACCTGAGTTCTCTCGTTCTAATGGAAGGACAAAGAGAATCTGATTTAAGAAGAACCCGGTCCAATTGTTTCTGCTGTTTGAGTCATCTGAAAAACTTTATTTCTAACTTGACCGTGTTACATTTCATGTCCTGAATTTTTAGTCCTTCCCTCCTTTCTGCTTCGGGTTCACGTCCATGCTGGTACTTTGAAATAAAAGCAGGGAACAGATAAGAAAAGTGTTGAACTGTGTATGCGTAATGATTTATTTTTATATCTAATTCCAAAATGTATACATTGATTTTTTTTTTTTTTAACAGATAATTTTTAACTTCAACCTTTTTATTTTTTTTTAATCGAAATTGGACACTACATAAAATCATCATCATGAAGACAGTGTTTTTGGTTTTTATAGATTTATAAGTGCAATTTATGAAAATGCCCCATTGGTTCTTGAAATTACAGAATTTCTATTTCTACAAATAGGTTTATTCAAATAAATCAGTGCACTCAGTTTGTTTTTAATCTCATTGACTTGTTTTCTAGTCTAATATCCATAAGATATGAGCGCCGTTGCCCTTGGCTCATGAACCAGTGAGACAGCAGAGTCTGCTTTCAAAGGCTAAATTTACTCTCGGACATTTCACTGGCTTTAAATTTAATCCAACTTCTTTAAAGCTCAATCTGACAATCTTTTGTCTAGAATCCTGTAAATCTATTCAGAAATGGTAATCAGAGAATTCCAGCATGGGAGAAAAGTGTGATGGAGACTTTCAAACCTCCAAGAGGTTCAGCTAATTTTAGAGATTGATGGTAACTGGGCCACTATGTTTGGAGGTTATTCTCATAATCAAAAGTAGATCTGACATATGAGCCATTTTTATTCTTATCCCGAGTGTGTGACAGGAGTCCGCATGCTTACGTCTCCTCGGCAACACAGACGAGTGACGATATTCACACTATGACACACTGTGATGGACTTCTGAGTGCAAAACTTCATAGGAACTATTCTACAGACACAAGAACCGAATAAATTCAGGAAGTATGGACATTTAGTGTTGTAAGAGAGTTCAAAGAGTGTCAAGGAGGAAAGGTTTAACCATGTGGAGCGCCACAGGTCGGAGGCCTCATAGACATGGGTGGCCTGACAGGAAGAATGAAAGCATATGCAGTGCTTTGTCTGTTGTGGCTTTGTGACCTGATCTGGGGCCTCATTGTTTCTCCTGCAGTTGACGATCTGACAGACAAAATCACAGGTCGAAAGAAGGATGAAGAGGAGGAGGAGGAGAAGAGAGGGGGCTTTAATATTGGAGGCTTACTCAGTGGTGGAAGCAGCAGCTCCGGCTTCGATGCTGGAGATGTTTTCGGCCTGGTCACCGGTGGTGGAGGAAGCAAGAAGCAAGGATTCGGTGCCGGAGACGTGATGAACCTGGTCACCGGTGGCGGAGGAAGTAAGAAGCAAGGATTCGGTGCCGGAGACGTGGTGGACATGGTCACCGGTGGTGGAGGAAGCAAGAAGCAAGGATTCGATGCCGGAGACGTGATGAACCTGGTGACTGGTGGTGGAGGAAGTAAGAAGGAAGGATTCGGTGCCGGAGACGTGATGAACCTGATCACCGGTGGCGGAGGAAGTAAGAAGCAAGGATTCGATGCCGGAGACGTTTTCGGCCTGGTGACCGGTGGCGGAGGAAGTAAGAAGGAAGGATTCGGTGCCGGAGACGTGATGAACCTGGTCACCGGTGGCGGAGGAAGTAAGAAGGAAGGATTCGGTGCCGGAGACGTGATGAACCTGGTCACCGGTGGCGGAGGAAGTAAGAAGGAAGGATTCGGTGCTGACGATGTGATGGACCTGGTGACCGGTGGTGGAGGAAGCAAAGGAGATGGATTTGATGCTGGTGACTTTTTCAGCCTGATCAAAGGTGGAAAGTGAGAGGAAAAGGGTGAGTAACAAACCACATGTTTTTTCAACCATGTGTTTAGTTTTGAAGTCTCACAGGACAGGAATGTCTGCCTTCTCTTCCTTCGTCAGATCAGGCCTGAGGCTGAAAACCAAAAGTCAAAATAAAGTCTTTCACTTCAGCCCTGCCAGTTTTCCTCCTGAAGCTTTATAGTCTCAGAGACACCCCTGTCGGTCCTGCCCGTGGACTGGCTTCGGTTCTACTGCTGGGATCCGTGGTTCTTGTGCTGGACCGTCCAACGGACTGTCCTCAACACAGTCCTAGGCTTTACTTCTTATTGTCTCATGCTCGCTGTTGCCAAAGCTGTCCGTCCCTGGGAGAGGGATCCCTCCATACTGTGGTTCTCCCCAAGATTTCTTCTTTTCCCACTGGGTTTTTAGAGTTTTTTCTTGCCGGATGTGAGGGTCGAAGGCGGTGGTTGCTTCGTTCTGTCTCGTTACTGTAAATATTGACATATTACCATTATGCTTATTCACTGTTTTTACTTTTACCGACAAATGTAACATCTTGAAGCCCTCTGAGGCAACTGTTGTTGTGATACTGGGCTATACAAAAATAAATTGATTGATTGATTGATTGATTGAGATCTCACTGAGCAGTGAGCCAATCAGAAGCAGCTTGAAGCACAACTCTGAGTATTAGGAAGGTTTTTGAAAACAACCTCCAAGGTGGAACTTTTTGAAAATCCTCCAACTCTGTCTCTGTGGTAGTTAAATAGAGTGACCCCCGATGCACACTGGATGCGGTCCGGCTCCGGAACGGCTCCGGTCCGAACACCGCAGCTAATCCGTACTCATTAAAATCAATGCTGTGGTGCACACCGGCCGCGGTCCAGCTCCGGTCCGGCTCCGGTCCGGCTCTGGTCCGGCTCCAGGGCCTCTGCGGAGCTCCGGAGGGTCACCGTAATAACAATCCAACTCGGTGTTCTGTCCATACGAATGTCCCTGTTCTCCATTGTTAATGTTTACAGTTATACTGCTCTTTGGTGAGTGTGTGTGTGTGTGTGTGTGTGTGTGTGTGTGTGTGTGTGTGTGTGTGGTTTCACCATAAAAACAACCAACAGGCCAGCTAGTAGCCTGTCATGTCTGTCATCACTTTCAGGGACTCTGCTGTTTCCATGGAAACACAAAACTTTTCTGATGCAAAAACAGAAACATTTGACTCTAAACATTGCCTAAATCAGGACGATGCTCTATGACTTGCTCATCATGCAGTGTTTATGGAATTTGTTAAAATATCCCGCTTTAAAGTGATTGGGAACAAAACAATGAGCTCTGACCTTCGACCTCTTTCAACCTTCACAGGAAAACAGCAGCGTTCAAGGTTTCAGTGTTGACAGATTTGAGATGTTTCTGAGGGTTTTGCTGTTGGAAGAGGAGCAGGAAGTGGATCTCCTGATGGTCCTCCAAGCACTCCACTCACGTTGCTCCTCTGTGTCCCTGCAGGAGGAGGCAGCAGGATCTCCTCATCGACAGGAAGGAGGCACAGCTCGTCCCGGGCCTCTCCTCCTCTGACGGGAGGAGCAGCACCTCCTCACATACTCCTCTGTTTCCTGAGTTCCTGTGGCCGAAGCCTTCCTGGATGTTCTGATGGTTTTGCTGAGTGACTGTTTTCTGTTTGATGTAAAGAATAACTCCGCAGCATGTGGAGATCAATAAAAGATTGATAAAATCTCTGCTGCTCTCCTGTGTGTGTTCTCGTGAAGACGTCTCTGCTCTCTCAGTCCACTTTGGACACATTCAAAGAGAAGTCTGAACACGTCCAGAATCTGAACTCAGCCATTCTTTGTTCCTTCAGATTAAGAAAAGCCAAAGTCATGACTCAGCAGGTTATTGAAATTCTTCTCCCGGGAGGAGAGAGACGCACAAACACAAACACACGTGAATAGAAATCACATTCGCACGTGAGCATAACATGCACAACACACACATACACATACATATAAAACACAGACAAAAAAAACACAGAAATATGCATGCAGAACAGACATAAATATAAAACAAATTTGCATGCACGCACATTAATGAAAAACACACACAGTGATTTTCCACAGACACACAGCATAGAGAGCATCCAGGATCAGCTCAGAGCAAAGTGTGAGATTCAGTCTGAAGTCACTCACTGAGTCCGGAGTTGGCAGAAAGGGTTCGGCTGTGAGCCAGCATCGCCTTGAGTGCAAGACGATGCTGGTTTCTGTGGCTTTGAGGCGACTTGCTCTGCTGAGTCAGCTGTCAGTTAACGGGAGGGGTTTGGAGTCGATGTCTCACAGCGTTGCCATGCTCAACAGGTCCTCGGTGTGAGAGGACAACAAGAAACATCAAGGCGGACGTGTTCATGCGAGTGAGTCACTGAGAAATGCTGTTATGGAGCTCCACCTGAGAGGGAGGTGGACGAGGCTCTGCACACGAGGACACACGCCTGCAGTCAAAACTCAGGGCGTTACATGAGGAGGGCTGATTACAGGATTATATGAATCAATAACACATAATGAAAGGCCTGTGTGTGTGTGTGTGTGTGTGTGTGTGTGTGTGTGTGTGTGTGTGTGTGTGTGTGTGTGTGTGTGTGTGTGTGCGCGCGCGCACGCATGCATAAGGCCCGTCCATGCTTCACATGTACGCGTTTCCGCGTCCGCTTTGGAAGGTCCGCGCACCACCGATGCGGACGCGCTTTCTCCCATGCTACATTTTGAGCTCAGCTGTGCGCGTCTCGTGCAGGCGCGGTGATCCACGCAGCCTCGAGAAGCTTTTCCGGCTCTACAGACTGTTTATCTGCTCCTTTATTACGGATTATTTAGAGAAAATTAAGCACATACATTGTCAGTACATTATCTTTAAGTATTAAAGTTTATTTAGCCTTTTTTTTTTCTGTTTCTGAATCGCGGGGGCGGCGCCGGAGCGATTAGTTACTTTTTCACTTCTGTCTGCAGACCTTCTCCTCCCTCCAGACAGTCTCTCTCTCTTTCCACGAGTTTTTCACTCTTTCGGTGTCTTTAAGTGGAGCCATCAGGCTGTAGCTCCGTCTACTTTCACGTTTACCGTCATGTTTTGTTTGCTCCGGCGCTCTGGCGCAGGCGCACTCTTCCGCGACCTGCGCGCACTGCGCAACGCGGTCTCAATTTCTGGCTGCTGCGCGGACGTCCGCGGATCGGTCCGCGCGGACCCTAGCGGACAGGAATTCATGACGATTTTTACGTCACGCGGACCAACGCGCAACGCGCACCCACGCGGACATGTGAAGCATGGACGGGCCTTTAGTGTCCTCACAAGCTTCACACTGTCTGTTTCACAGTGTGTGTCTCCCTCTGCAGGTGGGTGACAGAAACACCTCCTCCTCTGGCCTCCGCCTCAGAGGAGCTCCTCCCCCTTTGACCTCCTCAGTGGAGTTTCTCCTCCCTTTATGTTCACATTCATGAACCTGTTGAAGAAAAATGAGCAGGATTTTTTCCTGAACTGAATAAAGTGAAGCTTTGGAAACACTGCGGACCATCACTGGCCTCCTGCAGGAGTCGTGAGGACCACCAGGAGGCGCTGCGTCCCCTGCTTCTCCTGCTCTCCTCCAGGATTCGTGCTTTCACTGTGAGTCATGACTCTTGTTACAAAAACAAGTCATTATTCTGTTTGTGGAGCAGCAACATGACCCACCAGCCGCTCCCATGCAAACACAAAAATGAAAACACAAAAACAATTCATTTTCACTTGGAATGTTGTCATGGAAACCAGGCCCTCTTTGCGAAGCTCCTGAGATCACAGAGCAAGCAAAGTGTGAGTGAGAGGGATCATAACAACACATCTCCACTGACCTTTCAACCAAATGTTTGAACTGATGGAGCCAAAGTGTGTGTAGGTAATCATCTGGAAGACCACCTGGTCTAAATAAAATTAAAAGGGTCAAATCTGACCATATAAATAAAGAACAAAAGGTCACATTATTTTTTTTATTCTAACATTTTAGATAATACATACTCCTAATGAGAAGATGATCATAATCAATTCTATTGAAAAAACAAAAGCAAAAAGGGGATCCACGTAAGGACAATAAAACAAAACAGAACTATTGCAAAACATCAAATGCAGTGTTTGGGCAAGTAATATATTACTTGCAATGGCTGCACAACACTGGTCAGTGCAACTAACACATTAGTTGTTCAACATTCAGGGCTGCCGTGTGAATCAGGCATCCAAAAACAAATTGCACTGTATAAATAAAGTTTACAGAGAAAAATCTGACTTTATAAGTGAAATTACAAGTGTAAAATCATAGTATCATTTTTTGTTTATTGCTTTGTATAAATAAAGTTTAAAGGATCAAGTCTGACATGCCAATAAAGCTATTTGTAAAATCTGACTGAATAAATAGAATTTACAGTGTAAAATCTAACCGTATAAATAAAAATTACAGTCTAAAATATAACTACGAACAAAGTTACAAGTGTAAGATCTGACGATATCAATAAAGTTTCAGGTGTATAAAGAGACTGCTCGTGTGAAAGCGCGGGGCGGGTCCCGGTGACGTCACAGCCTCGTGCAGCAGGTCGGTCCGGTTCACGCGGACACACCTGATCTGGCTTGATAGAGAGACGACCGGGCGACAGGCGGGGAGCTGCTGGAGCCGCAGACATGGACCACATCGCGGGGTACTTCGGGAAGAAGATGGGTGAGTGAGCAGTCCAGGAGGCCCCACCTCCCCCTCATCATACAATTAATTAGATGGTTAACTACAGGTGTGTGTGTGTGTGTGTGTGTGTGTGTACTAATTTACATCACCTAATACATTCTGCGTAAATGCAAATTTGTGTCCACCTCTGTGTGTTCCTGTCTCTCTTTGTCTGTCTGTGTCCATCTGCGTGTCTCCCTGTTGCTGTGCTGCAGGAGACATGGTGGAGGACGCTGTGTTGGGAGCTCTGGGTGTCGGGGACAAGGACAAGGACAAAGATAAAGATAAAGACGATGGAGGAGGCTTCTTCTCCAAAATCTTCAACAAAGATGACGATGATGAGGAGGAGGAGAGGAAGAGGAAGGGAGGAGGAGGTTTCTCCTTTGGAGGAGGTAGAAAGGACGAGGACGACGACAAAGGAGGCTTCTTCTCCAGAATCTTCAAGAAGGATGACGAAGACGACGACGATGGGCGGGAGAGGCCCACCGGATTTCAGGGGATGTGGCAGCAGCCAGGAGCCGCTGGAGGAGGAGGCAGCTGTGACAACATGGGAGGCGGCGGCGGCGGCGGCGGCCAGCACCTGGCCCTGAATGATGGAGGTATGTATGAGGAGCAGTCTACCTCCACCCGAGACGGGGGACACGAGTTCCTCCTCTTCTATCTTGCCGTTTTCATCTGTCTCCAAACTGCTTTCGTCGATGCAGTTTTCCTTGAACGCCCACAAAGTGTCTGTCCAGACGTGGAGACGGTGCCTGTCTTCAACCCGAGACATGTCTTCTTGTCTTCTTGTTCAAGAGTCCCTTTGGTGGGACTCATCCGCCACGTCCTGAGCGAACCTGGTCTTCCTGACAGCAGCCTTAAACATGTCTCTCTCAGTAGCATTAGCACAAAGCTACATCATCAGCATAAGAAAACACTCCACACACAGATAATCCCATTGAGTGTGTGTGAAGGTGAAAATGTTCCAGCTTCTTTGGGGGAAAAACAATGAGTTGTTTTTTTTCTTTCTGCAGATTTGATGAATGATCTGATGGACGTTGCTGCAGAAACATCCCGGGAATGAAGCTACAAGGTTGAAGAGCTTTTCAAACATCCACACTTTGTTTCCTGCTGCATGTCGTCTTTACCGGAGAAGACATGCAGCTCTCCTGCGATCAGAGGAGCGGTCGCAGTCTGGCTGTGATTAGCCTAGCTTAACTCAAGCGCCGGTGAAGGGGAAACTGCTAGCCTGGAGCTAACAGTCAGATTCAAGGTTTGTTTTCCTCAAAGCTATTCTAACCAGTCTAATTTCTTGAACCGTGTTCCTCAGCACTGAGGAAAAACGGTCCAGTAAAGTCAACTCTGAACTTCATAACCTTGGAAGGGCTCAAAGAAATGTCCCCGATCTCCCATACGTCTTTTAGCGAGATAAGCTCGTCACGGCCTGACGACTCCACCTCAAATCCACTTTATCGTCTGGTTTTCAGCTAGCGTTACACCGTGTTTCCATTATTTATCAGTGCTTGTTGGATCTGCTCCTGGTTTCTCTTGTAGTTTTCTTTGAATCCTGAGGTTGAGGTTATGTCTGTTTTAAACTGATGAAATGAAGTTATAATTAAAGTTGTAAAAATAATAAATTGAAGTTAAAATGTTCTTGAATGCGAGTTTTATTTTAACTGATGTTCTCTAGTTTCTGTTGACTTCAGCAACAAAGCATGGTTCTGTTCATTATTCGAACATCGCTTTCAAAGTTGAGGATATTTGGCTTTCCTCTGAACATTGTGAAAAGTTTGTTACAGTGAAATGAAAGCATCAGTGGTGATTTCCTCATTTCGATTTATTGAAATGAAAGCCAATAACGGTGGAGTGAATACCACAATGAGAAATGTGTGCATCTTAACGGCTTATGTGACCTTGAGCATCAGTTCGAGCTCGTTTCCTGCTGTCTGGTGAGCCATGGCGTCAAACTGCTCGGGTTCTGGGTGCAGAGAGGCCAGGGTCTTCACAGCCTCTGGAGACGGTGCAGCTCGCTCCCTGGTCCATGCGGACGATGAGGCCTGTGCCCGGTGGTGTGTTCAGGGACCTTGCATGTGGTCCTGCACACAGACCAGGATGAGGTGGACTGCTGCCACTGGTCCGATGTGACACTCGGTGCTTCTCGCGACCTTCAGTGTTCCTGGGGTTGAGTGGTATTCATCATTCGGTTCCACGGGGTTCTGTCCATTGTGGGATGTGGACAGGGGACGTCTCCTTCTGTCTCTGTATCTCTGTCCAACCTGTTGATGGCACTAGCTCTTGGACAGGAGTGTATAAACATCTCTCCTCTGAGACGGTGTTGAGTTCAGTCACATCAAGATGTAGATTTCTAGAAATCCGAGTACTCAACAGTTTCACTGGATGCAACTTTTTTAATTATATCATTCCTGTTTATCTTCGTAGCTTCAGGCCTTAAAGCGATAATTCAACATTTTGGCAAATTGGCCCATTTAGGGCAATTCCCTAGTCATTTAGAACAGCCTACTTACTTTTTTTGTGAGGGCGAGCTGTTTATTCAGCGGTGGGTCTGAGGAGAGCTTCACGGCGGACATAATGGAAGTGGATGGTACAGTTGCTTCCCTCGTCAAACTCATCAAATACACAATCCAACAACCCCAAAAACACTCGGGTGGACACGTTATAATCTGCACATTCACTACGCTGTGAAACACCTACAAATAATATTGTAGCGTTACGACACTGAAGCAAATACTGGGAACTACTTTTTCTTATCAGATCACTACGCCCAGACGCCATGTTTAGTAAGTAGTTCCGTCTTAGCAATCTTCGCAAAAACCACTCAATCTCGGAATTTTGCATTAATATTTCACAGCGTAGTGAATGTGCAGATTATAACATGTCCACCCGAGTGTTTTGGGGTTGTTGGATTGTGTATTTGATGAGTTTGACGAGGGAAGCAACTGTACCATCCACTTCCATTATGTCTGCCATGAAGCTCTCCTCGGACCCACCGCTGAATAAACAGCTCGCCCTCACAAAAAAAGTAAGTAGGCTGTTCTAAATGACTAGGGAATTGCCCTAAATGGTCCAATTTGCCAAAATGTTCAAGTATCGCTTTAATAAAGAAAAAAAATCCACTCAAGGATTAAACTACATATCAATATCTAAAGTTGCTCAACATTGAGGCTGGACTCAACAGGAGGAAACGCTTATTTGTACATTTTTTTATTTGTACATCTGTTGTTCACATGACGACCAACATCCAGTGTGTGTGTGTGTGTGTGTGTGTGTGTGTGTGTGTGTGTGTGTGTGTGTGTGTGTGTGTGTGTGTGTGTGTTTTATCAGTTGAAAGTCTTTGTGCTTTGTTCTAACACTGATACATGACACCTAACCAGGTGGCCTCCCTGGTTCATCAAACTGGCCCCTATGGTCCTTTGGTCTGTCACAGCGCCCCCTCAGGCAGCTGCAGGTGGAGCAATGTGAATTCCTGATGGATGGTGGCGCTGTTCTCATCCAGCAGGAAGTGGCTCTGCGCTCTGACGACGAAGGTTCTCCGGGGGCGGGAGAGAAGGGAACCGATGCGATCTGCTGCCAGCTGGATGTTCTTCAGGCTGGAACCCGGAGCTGAGACACAGAGAACCTCTTTAACCAGCTGGCTAACCCTGCAGCGCCCCCTGCTGGACAGTCCAGGAGGGACCGCGTCATGACGACGTGTGTGTGTCTCACCTGAAGCTCTGTGCAGTTTATCAGGAGGAGCTGAGAGGATTGTCTGCAGGGGCTCAGGAGGAACATGAAGACTCACCTGAGAGAGGCCCTGCCCCCTCACGGTCAACACAGCAGGTCTGAAACACACACAGAGTGAAGCAATAATTATATACATAGACAATGACACACACACACACACACACACACACACACTCAGATGTGCACCTGTAGTAGCGCCGCACGGCGGTGTGGGGCAGACAGGGGTAACAGGGGCAGTAGATGCCGTTGGCGTCGGTGTCGAGCTCGGCGGTGCAGCGACCGCAGCCTGTGTAGGTGATGTCACCGTTCAGCACCGCCATGATGGCTTCCAGCGGCGTGGAGCTGTCCATCACCTGCTGAGGTGCATTCTGGGAAGACGTGACAGCCTTGAAGTGGAATTCGAGGACCTGTAGCTGGAGCTCCGCCTCACCTGGAGGAAGAACAGTTCCCTGGTTAGGGACTCAGAGGTCACAAATTGGAGGTCAGAGACAGGCGGACCCTGAGGAACCCCACCGCTGTACTTCTGGGACAGCAGCGTGTCCAGGTCCAGCTCCACAGCGTTCCCCAATTCGGACGGGTGGCGCCGTGACCGCAGGAAGTCCTGGGCCCGGCGGTCCGAGGGCTCCACGGGTCTGACCCAGCTCCAGGGGGTGGAGTGCAACTCTGGGAGGTCAGAGGTCACAGAATCTCTCACCAGGAGCAGGTGGAAGTCCCATACGGCGTCTGGAGGAGACAGCGGTCAGGACGAAAAGCGACGTAACACCACTGCTGTGTACATTAGTGACAAGCAGGAGAAAACAAGTCACGTTCTACTGTGTGTGTGTGTGTGTGTGTGTGTACTTCTGTCTCTGTTGAACTGTGGTAGCCAGTCTACTGCAGACCCCCACAGCAGCAGCGCCCCCTGCTGACCGTCTGCCTGCTCCACAGTAAGAACCGCGTTCAGCTTCCGAGCAGAACGATTGTAGGACCCCGCCTCACCACGCCACTCTGACACACACACACATACACACACACACACACACACAGTAACAAGCTCATTAACACAGTCACTTTCGTAGCAACAGATCAGAGCAGAGCCATTTGACCCCGCCGCCTGTGGGCGTGTCCTGGACCCACCTGAGCTGAGGTGTGTGTGTGTGACCCGCAGCAGAGCGTGGACCAGCGTATTGACGCGCAGCGACCTCAGGGGGGCGTAGGGCAGGCGCTTCAGGTCCTGGGGTGGCAGGAGGGGCATCGACGCCAGCAGGGGGCGCCGCTCCCGAACAAAGTTGCACAGAGAGGTGAGCGAGCGGGAGTCCACCTGAGTCACTGGGGGTCGGGGGTTACAGGTAAACACACCTGAGCACAGCCGGCTGCTGATTGGTCTGACTGACGGCGGCTCACCTGGTCGAGAGGAGGAGCTTGTCACATGTCCCAGGTTGAGCAGTTTGCTGCTGAAGGTCGACTGGAGCAGTGTCTCTCCTCTCCACCGGTCCTCATTCACCTGCAGCCCTACAACAACAGCAGCAATGAAAATGAAGACAGTGACAATAATGATATGAACAGCAACAGAAGCAACAACAACAACAACATGACAAAGACTAAAACATCACAATAACACAAGAGGAAGGCGTCATCGTTCCTCTTGTGAATACATTAACCAAACCGGTTTTAGCGGTTGGTTCTTCTCAACCAGAATAAACCTGGTCCAAACGTAGCTGAACCGAACCGCAGAACTGTTAGTGTGCCTGCGGTGTTTCATACCTGTGATGAACACAACATCTCCGGGATTCACGGTCACTGCCCAGAACGCCGCCCGCCGCCACAGCACCACCTTCCTGTCCACACCTGATTGGTCCGTCACCACGATGGATGCCAGAGGAACAAAGGTCCCTGCCGATGGCCCGGACTTCACCTGCAGCTCAGCAGCCAATCGGAGAGGAGCAAGCACGCCTGTCAGCCCGTCCGGGGTTGGAGTCAGGTCATAGAACCCTGTCATTGGGACTCACCTTGACCTCCTTCAGGTGACAGGGATGAACCACCACCACCAGGACGGTGTAACGCACCCCTGGCCTGTTGCACTGGGGCAGGAGCGTGGTGGCGCTGTGGAGCCGGGTGGAAATGGTGGGGCCTTCAGGAGCTTCAGTTCTACACTCCTCAAAGAGTCGAGGCCTCTTGCTACTGGGGGACTTGATTGGGGACTCCTGGGTGGTTTTTGATTCCTGTGAGCACAGGACGCCTTCCGTGGTGACTTGGAGGACGACGCCTCCTTCCTCTACCCTCGGGGAGGAACAGGAATGGCTGAAGAGCTCGGCAGAGGATCCCAGTGATGGAGTTGCTTGACTGAAGAGCTCTGGTGTACTTGATGAGACGGATGGAGGTGTGAGGGCGCCTTTGGGTGGAGTTTTCTCTGGGCTGGATGCTGTTGGGACATCATGCCTGCTTCTCAGGATGAGGGCCTGACTCAGAGTCCAGGTGGTGAGGTAATGAGTGTGAGTGGAGGGAGGACCCACCACTGGAGGTGGTTCATCCTCAGACTGAGGTCCAGTTGCAGGTCCAGATCCAGGTGCAGGTATTTGTCCTGGTCCAGGTCCAGGTGCAGGATGGGCTGTGGGGAAACAGCTGTCCAGATAGAGGTGCAGTGAAGTCGAGCACTGACCCTCTTCTTCAGCGTCGGGCCTCTCAGACGTGTCTGGTCTGTTCTGTCCTGCTTCAGGTCCTGAGACTGGATCAGCTTCAGGGTTTGTGAGACAGTCTTGGTTTTCATGGACGTCCTCTTTATCCATCCTTTCTGCCTCGTCAAACAACTGATGTCCTGACAGGTCTGAAAATATAGGGAAGTTAGTTTGGAATTGAGTTTTGTTTTTCGTAGTTGAGAAGAGATCAGAGACAGAGCAGTTCAGAGGACCACAGAATGTTCATTGAGTAGCTGAGTTCAGTATTTCAGTCTTTTTGAGTTTTGAGTTCAGTTTTTGCGGAGCTTCCCAAGGTCTCTGAACACCTCACCTGCTGCAGGTGTGAGCTGCCCGTCCCTCCAGGTGAGCTTCAGGTGTCTCCATGTGGCCGAGGGCCTGGTTCCATCTTGGGAGGGGGGATCGGAGGGGGGAGGCGGAGCCCCCAGAAAGATGTGGATTCCCCGCCGGTCGGACATGCTGTATGAAACACACCCAGGATTTTCAGAATGAAGCCACCTCAAAGAACAGAAACCTTCATTTTATATTCACTGTTAAGCTCTGACTAATCATAGATCAGTGCTACATGCTATGTGCTAAATGCTAACTTATAACTGCATGAAAGTTACTGAAGACACTTGTGTTTGATCAGAATGAGAGTTCCTCTCTAGCAGAGTGGAGGAGTCAGAAGTGAGGCATCTGGTTGATTTCTGAACCTGGTCCTGTGAGGGTCCAATATGGGGGGTACCGGTACAAGGTCTGCAGAATTCCTGACCCAGGTTCTGTACAAGATTAGCCTCGTTCTTGACCCTGGTCCTATACAGACCCTGGCGGACCTCTGTGGGACCCTGTCAGGATGGTGTGGTGGGCCTCTGTGGGACCCTGTCAGGATGGTGTGGTGGGCCTCTGTGGGACCCTGTCAGGATGGTGTGGTGGGCCTCTGTGGGACCCTGCTCCTCAAGATGAGCTGCAGTGGGAGATGCTCTAAGTTTAGAAGTGACATTTAAAACCGACTCCTGTTTGCAACTCTGTTTTTAGCTGTAGTTTGTTCTCTCAGTCAGTCAAACATGTTAAAGTAAAGTCACAAACTTCAGAACTCTGTTTTCTTCATGACTCCTTCACGGTTTCTTTATGGTTCTTTTGTGGTTCCGCCATGGTTTGTTTCAGGTTCCATCAATTGCTGAACTCATTGATTGATGATATTGACACTACTGACTCAAATGGAGGAGGTGCTCCCGACACAGACACACACAGACATGCACGTGCACACACACAGGAAGAGGAATTTCATGAGGAGTGAATTTCAAAATAAAACTGCACATTTTTACTTGATTCAATCTGGACTCATTTTCTTCTGCAGATGTTAAAAATCTTCTGTAATACAGAGTTCTGTCTGAATTTACTTTCAATCCAATGAATCGGGTCTCCAATAAGCTAGAGCCAATCAGTGCTCTGATTTCACTCAGATGAAACAGAAAGTCTCTGAAAAGAAATCATCAGCTTCACTAGAAATGCAATTTGAGTCAAAACCAAACTCTAAACTTGATTACTCATTTAAAATAAATGTAACACATTTTGAAACACGTTGTAGGCAAAAATCTTACTTTATGAGTTCACCTTGTATTTTAAGAAAAGTAAAACCCTCATAGTTTAATCTTATGATCCCCAGTTAAAAAAAACTATTAATTATAAAGTTCTTTGAAAACTTAATAAATATTTTTAAAAACTACATAATATTTGTAAATACTTCATAATCCTAAAGAAAAAAATCATGCTGTTAAAAAAATTGCAATGTGAAAAGTTAATAATTCTTGTTTGAATGCTCATACTTATAGAAAAAAAATCTGAATCGACCTTTAACAATACCTTTATTTCTTTTTTTAAAATGTAATAATCCTTTATAAAAAGCTTCATACGTATAACCACGCCTTTCTTTCGTTTAATTTGAATGACAGCTTTGATTTTGAAAGTAAAAACCGGAAGTGCTTCTGCAGTGACGCTACCTTGACGTTAGCAGCTAACGCCGAAAACTTGCAAAAGTGCGTGAAACTCGATTTAAACTTCGGTTTGGGCGAGCGCTTTGCTCCGTAAAGACACAAAGGTCCGCTCGGTGTTCGTTTGTGGGTTCTGGACGTCCTTAAATGCGTTTTTGGCCCGTTTTCCCTCCGCTGCTCCGGAAACCGAAGTGAGGCTAAGCTAACGCGGCAGCGCCGCGGGCGCGGCTTGTCGCGTCATGGGTGCGGTTTTTCCGCGCGGCTCGCACGCGCAGGTGTCGGTTCCAGAGAGGAGCGTCGGGCGGTGAGAGGCGGAGCCGCTGCCGCCGCCGCTGGAGCGGCACTGCCAACGCATTTCCTCATCTACTCCCGACAAGCCTCCACCGCAGCGCGGCTCGCTCCACTCACCGCCCTGCGAGATGTACCGATACCTGGGAGAGCTCCTGAGCCGCGGGGCGGGCGGCGCGCTGGCCTCCGCGGACTCCGCTCTGCCCGCCGCGGCCACCTCACTGGCGCGGAGCCGCGGCTACAGCCAGGCCGTGGACCAGGACGACGACCCCAACTTCTTCAACATGGTGGAGGGCTTCTTCGACCGCGGCGCTGCGATCGTGGAGGACAAGCTGGTGGAGGACCTGAAGACCAGGGAGACTCCGGAGCAGAAGAGGAACCGCGTCCGCGGGATTCTGCGGATCATCAAGCCGTGTAACCACGTCCTGAGCCTCAACTTCCCCATCAAGAGGGACAACGGAGAGTGGGAGGTGATCGAGGCGTACCGGGCGCAGCACAGCCAGCACCGGACGCCCTGCAAGGGAGGTGAGAACCGAGAACCCAGAGCCGGTACCTGACACCCAGCAAGGCAGGTGAGAACTGCAGAACCTAGTACCCAGAGCCAGCGCCTGACGCTGTGTAAGAGAGATCAGAACCTAGAACCCACAGCCAGAACTGGATGCTTTGCAGGGGAGGTGAGAACCTAGAACCCAGAGCCAGCACTGGACCGCCTGCAAGAGAAGTGAGAACCACAGAACAAACCTAGAACCCACGGGACATTCCGGAAAGGGAGAAGAGAACCTAGAACCCAGATACAGCACCAGATGCTGTTCAAGGGAGGTGAGAACATAGAACCCACAGCCAACACAGGATACCCAAAGGTGAGAACCATATAACCAGAGAATATAGAACCGAGAACCCAGCTCCGTCAGTGGAACCTCTCTAAGGGAGGTGAGAACCATAGAACCCACAGGCAGGCCTGGAAGTGAGAACCAGAGAAAGTGGAACATAGGAGTCCTGTCACTATGGTGTGTCCATGGTCAGAACAGAAAGTGTGGACTGCGAGGGTTTTTTTTTTTTTTTTGGTATTTTTTTTTTTAGTGAACTCAGAGTTTCCACATGTCAGAAACAAGAACCAGTGAGTCATCCAAGCCCAAATTAATCCAGTGACTCACTCAAGTTAGTCCAGTAACTCGTCCTAGAATCCAGTAACTCGTCCAAGCTAACCTGTTGTTGTTGTTGTTGTGTGTCAGGTTAACTCACCCATGTTGACTCGGTGAATGTGTGACAGGTTAGGTTCTTTAATTTAAGCTGGTTAACATGTGACACTGACCCATCTAAATCTGGTTGAGGTGACAGAGGGGTGGAGACAATGAGTGGTAGATAGAATGGTAGGGGTGTGTGTGTGTGTGTGTGTTTTTAAACCTGTTCAGAGCACTGTTTGATGTACGAGGCCTCCTCCCATCGCAGGAATGCTGCTGTGCTCCGCCCCTCTCTCCTCCTCCTCCTGCTCTGCTGTGGTTAGTCCAGGGATGTGGTCACATGTTTTTGTGTTTTCAGGGGACCAGACACACACAAACAGATCCTCTACCGCCTCCTGGTGGAAACATCAGGAACAACTGTGATTTATTGACTGCTTTACTGTAGTTCTACATGAGTCCTGCATTATTATAACTCTAACCTGGACTCCTGGGTGGTCCCGGTGTCAGCGTCAGCTGGTTGGTGGAAGCTGTCACAGTGTCAGTGGAGGGGGCGGGGCCTAAACGCTGTCCTCTGTCTTCCAGGAATCCGTTACAGCACCGACGTGTGCCTGGACGAGGTCAAAGCTCTGGCTTCACTCATGACCTACAAGTGTGCTGTAGTAGGTGAGTCTAAACCAGGAGCAGGACCAGCACAGCCGGTCTGAACCAGAACCCACACAGCAGGTCTGCACCTGAAGAGGCTCAGTACATGTTCCTGACCGGAACACAGTTTTCGTGTCTCAGCTCAATTCAGCTTTATTCATATAGCACCAAATGCGGTAATCTGTCGGCTCTTTTGTAGAGAAAAACCCAACAATTCCACATGAGCAAAAATAAGCAACTGTAGAAAGGAAAAAGGTTCTTTTGAGAGTAAGAACCCTGCAGATCCAGGCTCAGAAGTGGAGACTTTCATTGTTTGGATGTAATCAGTGTGTTTATGTGTTCCAGATGTGCCGTTTGGTGGAGCTAAAGCTGGAGTGAAGATCAACCCAAAGAAATACTCGGTAAGTGTCTCCATGTGGTTCCATCCATGGTTCAGGTTTCACCTGTCAGCAGCAGAGGGCGCAAGAGAGCAGGCCACCAAAGTTCAATTAATTCAACTTAACCAGAACTCCTCTACAGCAAGTCTAGTTTTATACTCTTTTGAAAAATACTAGACATACTGATACACTGTAGCGTGAATCCCTAATTAATCAGTAACTAGCAGAAAGCTGAATCTGGTACAGGTCCAGAACAAGTCTGCAACCATCAAGACCCAAACAGGACCAGAACCGTCCAGAACTCCATATGAAACTCTGACTCCTCCCCCTTCCTGACCCCGCCCTCTGACTCCTCCTCTGTGCTTTCAGGATGGGGAGTTGGAGAAGATCACTCGCAGGCTGACCATCGAGCTCGCTAAGAAGGGATTCATCGGTCAGTCAATCAGTTTGTTTCACATTTTAAAGTGAACAGGTTCTGCTCCGCCCGGTCACAGCTCACAGCAGTCATTTGTTTGTTTGTGTTTGTCTCTCAGGCCCCGGGATCGACGTCCCGGCCCCCGACATGAGCACCGGTGAGAGGGAGATGTCGTGGATCGCTGATACCTTCTCCACCACCATGGGTCACTACGTGAGTGTTTCAGTCAGTCAGTCTGTGTTTATATAGCACTCTTCATATGATTAGACGCAGCACACAGCGCTTTACAGCATTTTAAATCTTTACAAGTTAAAACGGGAAAACCTGTCCCTCCCACTCACCATATACACACACTGGGACCCGGCCCCCGCACCCCAGCAGACAGGGAGACCCCCACATTGAGGCGGGGAGCCCCCCAGCCAGCCGGGCTGAAGGGAAATGCACACGGCAGACTGGACCCAGCCCCCAGTGTGGAGGGAAAACTAAAAATGCATAATTAAATAGTAATGTGAAGAATTTAAAATTCAGGTCAGTGTCAAAAATCACGCGCAGGTGTATAGAAGAGCATGGTGTCCCTGACCTCTGAACCCTGACCTCTGCCTCTCCTCAGGACATCAACGCCTACGCCTGCGTCACCGGGAAGCCGATCAGTCAGGGCGGGATCCACGGACGCGTCTCGGCCACCGGACGGGGAGTCTTCCACGGCATCGAGAACTTCATCAACGAGGCTGCCTTCATGAGCCAGCTCGGCATGTGTCCCGGGTTCCAGGACAAGACCTTCGTCATCCAGGTCCTCCTGGTCCTCCTGGTCCCTCTGGTCCCCCTGGTCCTCCTCCTCCTCCTCTAACAGCTGTTTGTCTTCATCGTCTCAGGGTTTCGGTAACGTGGGTCTTCACTCGATGCGTTACCTCCATCGTTTCGGAGCCAAGTGTGTCGGAGTCGGGGAACTGGACGGAAACATCTGGAACCCCAAAGGCATCGATCCCAAAGAGCTGGAGGACTACAAACTGGTTGGTGCTGGTCCCTGGTTAGCTAACCTCACAGCAGACTGCGTTGCTCTGATCACGGGTCGTGTCTCCAGGCCAACGGAACGATCGTGGGTTTCCCGAACGCGACGCCGTACGAAGGAAGCATCCTGGAGGCGGACTGTGACATCCTGATCCCGGCCGCCGGGGAGAAGCAGCTGACTAAATGCAACGCCCCCAAAGTGAAGGCCAAGGTGTGGAACCCTGGAGCCCGAGCTGCTTCCTGAGTCTGCGGCGATGCGCAGCTGAACCTCCGTCTCTTTCCGCAGATCGTCGCGGAGGGAGCCAACGGGCCGACCACGCCCGAGGCCGACCGCATCTTCCTGGAGAGAAACATCATGGTGATCCCGGTCAGTGAGTAACGTCCTTCACGCCCCGCCGTCCTCTGCGAGGGCCGGGCGTCCCGCCGGTGGTGACCTCCGCTCGTCCTCAGGACATGTACCTGAACGCCGGCGGGGTCACCGTCTCCTACTTCGAGTGGCTGAAGAACCTGAACCACGTCAGCTACGGCCGACTCACCTTCAAGTACGAGCGCGACTCCAACTACCACCTGCTGAGTGAGTACCTGACGCTCCGCCGTGACGGGTAGTCCCTGGACACCCGCGTCGCTGAGCGCTGTGTCCTGTCTCAGTGTCGGTCCAGGAGAGTCTGGAGAGTAAGTTTGGGAAACACGGCGGATCCATTCCCGTCGTCCCCACCTCCGAGTTCCAGGCCCGCATCTCTGTGAGTTCCTTCAGTGTACTCTCTGTTCTGAGATACTCGCATACTTTCCGTACTCTGCGTGTGACTACTGTCCTCTGTGTGTTTGTTTCAGGGAGCGTCTGAAAAAGACATCGTCCACTCCGGACTGGCCTACACCATGGAGCGTTCTGCAAGGGTAACACACACACACACACACACACACTCGCGCACACACACACAATTTGTCTTGTTTGTGCTCCTGAACTTTTTTTTCCTCTCCTGCAGCAAATCATGCGAACAGCCAACAAGTACAACCTGGGTCTGGACCTGCGGACGGCGGCGTACGTCAACGCCATCGAGAAAGTGTTCAAGGTTTACAGCGAGGCCGGCCTCATCTTCACATAGAGTCTGTTACCAGCTACCAGCCTCCCACCCTCTCGTTACGTTCTGCTGGTCACAAGTTGTTTGCGTTTCATAAACGAAATGCGATTGTTTACGTCTCGTTTTCTTCTTCTCCTGGATCGCTGCTTCGTCCTCGTTTGAAGGAAATGAGTTGAATGTTTATTATTGGAAGAAAAAAAAAAAAGCTTCTTTTCACACAAAGTGGGGAAAAAAGTGATCCAGAGACCAAAGTGTGTCTGCAGATTTAAAGAGGAAAAAATCATCAGGAAAACAGCAACAAGTTCACTTTTATTTTGTAGATGGGAAAAACAGAAGGGAAAAGAGACTTTTGTCCTCCGGTGCGTCCATCGTGCCTCCTGATGATCGTCGGGGCTTATTTTGCTCTTCGTAATCTGACTACAGCTTTAGGTTTCCACGGAAACGCTCCTCTCTGCACTTTCTCTTTGCACATGAATCAAATGCACCAAAGTTACTCAGGACTTTCAGCGGCTCTTGGGTCACGCCTCTTTTTCTATGCTGATGCTAGAAAATACTATGCAAACAGAGCTGCGTTAGCCACGGCGCCCCCTGGTGGCCTGCGTCTTTCTCCGGGTTTCTGGCAGGAGTGAGACATCTGTCTGCTCTGAACCTCTTTGTACTGCTTTTTGTTACCAAAGAAATAAAAGTTCAGAGAAATTAAAGCGTCTTCGTGTGGTTTCAGAAATAGATTCAACCAACAAGTCACTTGAGTCTGTGTGACCTGCTGGAGGGCGTAACACACACACACACACACACACACGAACTGCAGATGTTTGGAGAGCATTTTTTCTCAAGACAAACTGTCAATTTCAAAATAATTCTCTTTATAACTTCAGATTTATTCTTGAATCATTTTTTAATATTATTACTTAAGCGAATTTTGGCGCGCTTTATCTCCACCAATCAGCGACCTGTGTGTGACACGTGGCGCCGGAATTCCCCGCGAGCTCCGGGGCTTTCCACTCTGATTGACAGCTGCTGTCTCCAAGACAACGACTGGCCGGTGCGTCAGGCTCGTGTTGGCGCGTGGCGTCCTCACTTCCGCTTATAGAGTTTGAATTTCAAAATTAAACTTCACTTCGAACAGAAGTAGTGGAGATGCATGTAGCAGAGGAATAACTGTCCTTTCTTCATCCCACAGGGATTCAGGTGAGAGTGGATAGGAAAGATCTGTGGGATAAAGGTCTGTTAGAGGCAGACATTATTATTCCCACAAAATTGATGATTCCTAATTATGTTTATCTTTCTGTTTTAGTCCTTTGATAAATTATCATAAAGAAAAGCTAAACTTTTAAACTATCACAGAAGTCACACATTTATTAAATTAATGATTAATTTAAAACAATGTTTTTGTCCACTTCAGAAAAAAAATATTTTAAATCCCACAAGTCTCCACTTGAATATTTGTATTATTTAAAGTATGATGTGAATTCTGATAAGTTAGCTTAGAGGAGAAATGTCGGGTAAAAATAATATTCTCAAGTGAAATTACAAAAAAAGTCTGCAGAGCCCGGATGTTTTGTTTTGAAAAGCCTCTTCCGGATGCAGACTGTCTGCTCGTCGCTTCACGTCGTTTTGGAGTTTTGGAGATTTTCAGGGAAACAGACGGAGAGGAGCTCGTCTGCAGCCTGACCAGGTAAATAACTCCGTCTGTGTGGTCTTGTTGTGGGTCTTGTTGGTCTTTTGTGGACCTTATTGTGGGTCCTTTCGTGCTTGTTGTGAGTCTTTGTGGATCTTGTTGTATGTTTTGTTGTAGGTCTTGCTGTTGGTTCTGTCGGTCTTGTTATGGTTTCGTCGGTCTTGCAGTTGGTCTCAGGACTTGTTTAGCTCTTGTTTTGGGTCCCGTGAGTGTTGTTGCGCCTCCTGTAGGTCTTGTTGTGGATCTTGTGGGTCTCATGGTCTTGTCGCGGGTCTGTAAGTCTGTGGGTCCTGGTAGGTCTCGTTGGGATCTTGTAGGCTTGTTTGCAGGTCTCGTGATCTTGTTCAGCATGTTGTGCTTCATCTTGTGGGCTTTGCGGTCCTGTTGGTCTTGTAGTGGGTCTGGTCTGGTTGTTGGTCTGGTTGTGGGTCCTGTAGGTCTTGTTTTGAGTCTCAGGGTTTTGTTGTGCACTTTGGAGTTCTTCTTGTGCGCTCTGTAGTCTTGATGCGCCTCCTGTAGGGTTTGTTGTGGATTTTGTAGACCTGAATGTGGGTCAGATGTTTTTGTTGTGCCCCTTGTAGTTGTCTTGTGGGTCCTGTGGGTCTTGTTGGGGGTCCTGTGGGTCTTGCTGTGCCTCTTTGGGTCTTGTTGTGGTCCAGGTGTCCTTTGTCCTGTAAGCTCAGCTCGTTTCTCGATCTCAGGTCCTGTTTACACGACGATGTTTCCAGTGACAACACTTTCTGTGAAAATTTGTTTTTGTTTTAGAAAAGTTTTGTGTTTAAGCGACAACGTTTCACAAATGATGGCGAACGGCAGACACGCTGAAAACAACGTGATTTTAGCGTTCCCGGCCTCGACGTGGTGCTGTAGGTTGTTCTCAAAAGTTACATTTTCAGCAGCTCCTACCACCGTTGTCATGGAAACTCCCCCCTCCCCTAAATAAATAAATAAATAGATAAATAAATAAATAAATAAATAAAATTATGTCCATTTAAAAACTTCAAATGGAGCCTTGGAGTTTTTGAAACAACGTGATGAGACGAAGCTGTGATGACCTGCAGGAAATTCCCAGAAGGGGGAAGATCAGCCTCCTCCCCCTGCCGGTCCTGCTGCTGCTGACGACCTTCACCCTCGCCGTCCTCATCACCATCTCGTCATCTCGTCAGGACACTGAGTCATGGCTGGAGCGCTGAGGTACGTCCCCCACACTGCCGAGGAGCCGCGCACAAACCCAGAGTCCCTGATTAAATTCCTCTTCTACGGATCGGACAGGAAATGTTTCCTCTTTCGCCAACATAGAACATTTTTTAAACCTGCTTTCAAACCGGATCGGAGATTTTCGGAGATCTTCTGTCGTTTTGCCTCCTGACAACAGAACGAAAGTTGGGTATTCCCTTCAGGAAGCATGTATAGCGTTGAAGAGTCGAGGTCCTGAGACAGAACCCTGTGGAACTCCATGACTGACGCTGAGTCTGAGCCGAACGCAGTGGAACCTGGCAGATGAGGTGCTGAGAGTAATGCACTGCAAAAGTAACATAGTTACACTGATTTATTACTGAAGCCTGTCGGTCACATTGTTGCCATGGTAACAGCGAGCCGGAGGGGTTTCCAGGACACTGCGTAGGATGAGGGACTTTAATAATGGATTCCTGTTGTTCCTGTTTCTAATAAACCTCAACAACAAGACGAGCACAGCAGAATAGAGGGACCAGCGCCACGAGAAACGAGTGTGTGTTCATTGTTTATTTCCCTCAGAAGTGTTTCAGCTTTTTACTCTTCTCCAGTAAGAAACTATTAACTCTGGACTCTCCTCGTGCTTCGGACTTGTTCGTCATGGAATCATAACGCTCACTTGATCCGCTCTGCTGCTGTTCTGCACTTCATATGCTTTCTAAAATGTAAGCCATGTTGCTGCAGATTTTACACAAAAAAAACAAATGTTAATAAGTCATCCAGCTGTTCGAAAAGAAAGAAGCTGATGAAGCTGGCAAGTGATCAATGTTTAGAGTTTTAAAAAGTTTTGCATGTTACCGTGTCAGGTCTAAAAAGTGCACATCTCGGAGAATCATTTGCTCTTTTCTCAGTTTTGATCATCACTCAGCCTGAGCAGTTTTATTCAAATTGTACACACTTCAACTTGGAAATAGTTTGAAGTGGCTGCAGATGTTATCTCAGCTCATGTTACTAATCTAGTTTTGACGATCAGGTGATTGTATACAGAATGCTGGTTCCGGCAACTCATCCAGAGGTTTGTGAAGATAATTATTTTCAGGGACCTCCTGCTGAGTTTATAATCCGCTGCAAAAAAACTGCAGTTCATCGATTTCTGTGGGTTTTTTGTGAAAGGAAGCGAAAAATTCTGCAACAGTATTGCAATGTATTAGCATTTAGAGACCTTAATATTGTAATGTAACTAAATATGTTCAAGTGATGCTAATTAATATGTAACATATTACATTTTGGAAGTAACTTCCTGATGCTGCTGATGAATGAGACTGAAACCAGTTTAGTGGTGTAAATCCAGATGATCTGTTTCAGTCTCTGTAGTCGAACGTTCTGATCAATAGTATCAAACGCAGCACGGAGATCTAACAGAGACCAGAACAGAGACCAGACCTCTGAGGCCTTGAGAAGATCAGCAGTCTTTACTGCTCAGAGTTAAAGGGAAACTCCACAGAGCTGTGACTTTTTGTCTGCTTGCTGTAGTGCTGAACAGAAACCTGGGCTGGTTCAGCTGTTCTGCTGAGGAGGAATAATCTGCAATTCAAATTTTGAATAATCTAACATATGAACTCTCCGGGCAGCAGGAAACACTTCTGATGGAGTTTGACTCCGTTTCTCCTCTGGTTTTGCTGCTGACTTCTTTAATGTTGGGAGCTGGCGGTTGGTTTGATTTGATCTTCTTTACCTTCTAGTGAAGTGAGGCTGCTGCAGCGTCTACTGAGCAGCGCTAATGCTAATGCTAACAGCTGGTTTCCATCTGAACCCTGGATGGAGCTGAGATCAGATGCATGTCGATGGATCGTTTCCTTCGGTTTGGTCACAGCGTCGTCTGACTTACATCTCCTCAGCTTCTTCTGAGCTGCTGTAAATCTGGGAAATGATCGAGCGTCGGAGGGTTCTGGGGGAAATCAGTGTCTGTTCCACAAACGAGAACACAATTAGAATAATGACTGGGTTTATTCCCCTTCTGCCACCTATGTCTGATGATGAACCAGAAGCAGTGCTGAGGCGACGCTGAACGCCGCCACGGCGGTCAAGTCACCCACTGAAATGACTTGAGCTGAGTTCTCGACTCAGCTGGAGGGAAAGTCTGAAAACTCAGAGCAAAACTGGAGTCTGGAGCTGGAGAACAAAACACGGCGACAGACTGGCCCTTCGTGTTTTCCAGGGGAGTGTATGAGCTTCTGCAGTCTGATTGGCTGCTGCCTCTACTGGTTGTTTTTTCGTTTTGCTCTTTATTTCATGTTGGAATTTGATTTAATCCAGAACTGTTTTTCTACACTTGACTTAAATTGTGAAATTAGTCTGAAGGGTTTTCTTTTTTCCTTTTTCAAAACTCGCCTGCCTCTTTAACTCCAGCGCTTGCGTCATCTAGCTCCCTCCCACCCTGCTGCTGGGGATTCTGGGGGATTTCCTCAGCGCACCGCTTCCAGGAAGTGACTGAAAGCAGTGGGTGGGGGCTTAAAGAGAAAGCAGGTCGAGAGAGAAAGAAGTTCAGCGCTTTGAACACACACACACACACACAGAATGTGATTCTGTGTTTGTGTACATGTTTTGTCTGCTTGTGAGTGTGTGTGTTACCGACTCCTGTCTGTGTTTGCAGGATGAGTGAGACTCAGCTCATCAATATATACGACAGCGAGGTGAGTCTTCTCCTTTTCTGACTTCACTTTTTTTAAATTTTATGAAACTGAAATGAAGAGAAACAGTGTTTATGGTTTTTAAGCTTTCCTTTGCAGTTTTTGATAACTTTTTTCCTTTGCATTTCTTCTACTTTTTCCTGGAATAACAAAGCTGGTTTTCTTTTCACGTGCTCGTTCTTTGCTTCACTTCACTTAATTTATTTCAGCTTTCACCAGATTTGATTCATTTCTCGGTACAGAGATCTAAAACATGAGGATGCACAGATAGAAGTTGGATTAATACAACCGTATAGCCGTGTGTGTGTGTGTGTGTGTGTGTGTGTGTGTGTGTGTGTGTGTGAACACACACATATAAACAGGGTGAATGTTTCCAGATGCAGATAAAGCTTGAATGGAAAACTGAATATTTAGCTGAACGTTGAATAGATGTGATGTAGGTTGAGTAGATGGATAACTATAGTCTCCTCCTCCTCCTCTTCCTCCTCCTCCTCCTCCTCCTCCTCTTCACCTTTCAGCTGCAGCTGAATTTGATGCCGTATGATTACATCCCTCCTGTGGACATCAAGACGGAGCCCTACATACCCGAGACAGGTAGCACATGCTAACAAACACTCAGCTGTGGGTGAGCTGCAGCTGTCTGAGATCCGAGACACTGAACCGCCGCTTCTGGACGTTTACGTGAACTCACCAGTAGGGCTGAACGATATGGGCAAAATTTCATATCTCGATATCCAGGCCAGATATCTCGATATCGATACGATATGTTACAATGGATTCAGTGAAAGTTGAGCATTTTTCAGAAAAATAAAAACATCATAATACAAAAGGATGTAAAAAAAATGCAGTTTTATTTATGAGAACTCACTGCCACTACCACCAAACTGGTTTGTGCTTGTTGTTTTGCTTCCTCTCCGCCGCCTGTAGCACATGTGAGTGTGCGTCTCCGTCTCCCTCCTGCCCCTCCCTCTGATGTCTCTCATTGGCTGCCATCAGCTGTCAACCAGTAAAGGAGGTTTGTGGTTGGCTGGCCTTACCTGTACACGGGCAAGCTTACATGCAGGGCAAGCAGGGGAAATCTTGATATCGTTGATTTTGAGAAACTAATGTCCTGAATGTTCATATCCCGATATCGATATGATAACGATATATCGTTCAGCCCTACTCACCAGGTTAGGGTTGTAAAAGGAACCTGAGGGAACGTTGTGCTGTTTTTGTGTTGCAGCTCACGGGCCGTACGTTCAGATCATCGAGGAGCCCAAACAGGTGAGGACCTCACTGACTGAAGGTGTTCCTCAGGGATCAACACGAGGCCCGCTGATCCTCTGTCACATTCAGCTTCACATCAGGTGTGTGTGTGTGTGTGTGTTTCAGAGGGGCTTTCGTTTCCGTTATGAGTGTGAGGGTCCGTCGCACGGCGGGCTCCCAGGGGCCTCCAGTGAGAAGAATCGGAGAACCTACCCAACGGTGAAGGTGTGCAGCAAAAACAACAGATTTCACAATATGCTCAATGACAACGTGCTCTGTGTTTAACTCATCGGAGGGAGCTACTGGGGCCAAAGGTCATGCTCATGTACCCACAGTGGCAATTTAAAAAAAATGTGGCGTCATCCAGGATTTAATCAGTTTAGAAATAGATGTAATGGCGTCAGTGAGTCACCGTCCTTCAGCTGCAGCAGTGGAAAGAACAGGGGCCCGAAGGTCGAGCCCTGTGGAACTCCACACGACAGGACAGTGGAGGACAACTCATGACTGAAACCTTTTTTTTTACCTCTGTGCCTCAGATTAACAACTACGTGGGCCACGCCCGGGTGGAGGTCCAGCTGGTGACCCACACCGACCCCCCGAGGGTCCACGCACACAGCCTGGTGGGACGCAACTGCACCGACAACGGGACCTGCACCCTGGACATCGGTCCCAACGACCTCACTGCCTCGTGAGTGTCCAGCACACACACACACACACGCATGCAGAGAGACACACATAAAGGCACACGTGCACACTTTTGCAGTGAAAACAAAGAATATTTGTGTTGCAGATTCAGTAATTTGGGGATTCTTCACGTCACTAAGAAAGGAGTCGTAGAGGTTTTAACTCGAAGGCTGAGAGCTGAGTGGAAGAGACAGAAAGGAGCACACCTGAACCTCACAGGTAAACTCACCTGAACCTCACACACCTGAACCTCACAGGTGAATAGGACGTGAGTTGAGGGTTTACGTTGCTGCCGTCCTGCAGATGCAGAGGACAGCTCCATCCAGAAGGAGGCCAAGGAGCTGGGGAAGGTGATGGACCTGAACATAGTCAGGCTCAAGTTCACCGCCTACCTGCAGGACAGCAATGGAGCCTTCACCAGAGCGCTGAAACCCGTCGTGTCCAACCCCATCTACGACAGCAGTGAGTCCACTGTGAAGGGAGGCTCGGTTTGACACCCGTCCGTTCTCCCAGGTCACCAGATAACTAGCTGTTGGCGTCTTTTCTCCAGAGTCCCCGAACGCCTCCAACCTGAAGATCTCTCGGATCGATAAGACGTTCGGCTCGGTGCTCGGAGGAGACGAGATCTTCCTGCTTTGTGACAAAGTTCAGAAAGGTGAGGACGGAGCGGTCCTGCAGGGAATGGACGATCTGTTTGTCAGATGTCCCATCATGCCTCTGTTCTACCCTGCAGATGACATTGAGATCCGTTTCTACGAAGAGGACGACGAAGCATGCTGGGAGGCGTTCGGGGACTTCTCGCCCACAGACGTCCACAAGCAGGTCTCTGGTTGGCTCCGGGGTCCGCGGATCCCGCTCAGTGAGACTCGCAGCCGCTGAGAGTTAATAAAGTGGCTCCTCCCCCTTCGTCTGTCCTCAGTACGCCATCGTCTTCAAGACGCCGCCCTATCACTGCACCGAGATCGAGCGGCCCGTCACCGTCTTCCTGCAGCTGAGGAGGAAGAAGGCCGGAGACAGCAGCGACCCCAAACAGTTCACCTACATTCCCCAGGTCCAAGGTGAGACACACACACACACACACACACACACACACACACACACACACACACACACACACACACACACACTCTGTCGGTGGTTCCTTCCTTCACGTCCTTCTCATCCGTTGTCTTTCAGACAAAGAGGAGGTGCTGAGGAAGAAGCAGAAGCCACTGCCTCACTATGAGCCGAGGAGCGGAGGATGGGGAGGAGCAGGAGCTGGGGGCTTAGGAGGAGGAGCTGGAGGAGGAGGAGGTGAGGAGCAGGGGGAGGAGCAGGGGTTGGAGGAGCAGGGGAGGAGCCGGGGGGTTTGGAGGAGCAGGGGGAGGAGCTAGTGGTTAGGATATCTGGATCTGTGTTTGTTTTTAATTTTTCTGCTCCTTCAGGGTTTCAGTTCCAGCAAATGAACGGGGGAGGAGGAGCCGGAGGAGGAACCGGAGTGTTTTTCAACACAGACTTCACAAACTTTGGCGGCGGGGGCGGGGCTGTGCTGTCAAGCTCCGCCTCTCAGCAGAACGACGGACCGCCGGGGGGACGGACTGGCTCGGCCATGCAGCAGCAGCTAGTTCGGATCGGTGAGAATCCAGAGACCGAAGCTGGTCTGATTCGTGTTTCTGACTCCAGGTGTCCTCTCACGCCGTCTCCGTCTCCGTCTCTGTCTGCAGCCTCCACCCTCAGCAGCAGAGCCTCGCAGACCGCCCGGCACACCGCCGCCGCCCTGCTGCAGTACTGCAGCACCGGGGACGCCCGCGTCCTCCTGGCTGTCCAGAGACACCTGTGCAGCATCCAGGATGCCAATGGAGACACGTGAGTCCAGGTCTCGGTCAGCAGCGCGGCGTCGGACCCGCTCATCGCCGTGACAACGCCGTGGTTTGTTTTTCCAGACCACTGCACCTCGCCATCATCCACCAGCAGACCGCCGTCATCCAGCAGCTCATCCACACACTGCTCAGCAGCCGGCAGCACGGCGTGCTCAACACCAGGAACCAGCTGCAGCAGGTAACCGGCTTAACTAGTCCTGTCAACACCAGCAACCAGCTGCAGCAGGTAACCGGCTTAACTAGTCCTGTCAACACCAGCAACCAGCTGCAGCTGGTAACCGGCTTAACTAGTCCTGTCAACACCAGCAACCAGCTGCAGCTGGTAACCGGCTTAACTAGTCCTGTCAACACCAGCAACCGGCTGCAGCTGGTAACCGGCTTAACTAGTCCTGTCAACACCAGGAACCAGCTGCAGCAGGTAACCGGCTTAACTAGTCCTGTCAACACCAGCAACCAGCTGCAGCAGGTAACCGGCTTAACTAGTCCTGTCAACACCAGCTGCAGCAGATAAATAGCTAGACTAGTCCTGTCAACAACTAGTTAAACTAGGGTGACACTGACTCCTCCCCCTTCCACTGACTCCTCCCCCTCCAGACTCCTCTTCACCTGGCGGTGATCACGCGACAGATGAAGGTGGTGGAGATTCTGATGCGGGCGGGGGCCGACCCCACCGTCCCAGACAAAGATGGCCGCAGCGTCCTCCACCTGGCGGCGGCGGCCGGCGACCACACGATGCTCCGCCTCCTGCTGGCTCACCTGGGCGAACGCCACGCCCACCTGGTCAACACGTCCGACTTCCACGGTGAGACTGTCTCTCAGGCAGACGTCTGTCAGGCAGGTGAGACGCTGAGACAAACTGACCGGTGGTCTCGCTGGCAGGCCTCCATCCTCTGCACCTCGCCGTGAGGAGGGACGGCGAGCGCTGCCTCCGCCTGCTGGTGGAGGGCGGGGCCAAAGTAAACGCACCTGAACAGAAGAGTGGAAACACCGCCCTCCACTTGGCCGTCAGAGAAAACCTCTTCAAGGTGGCCTGCACGCTGATCACAGAGGTGAGGCCCGGGGGGCGGAGCTTCAGGGTAGGGGGCGGAGCCTCAGAACAATGGAAACAATGGAGGGACGTGGCTTCAGGCAACCAGTGGTTGCCTGTTAGATGACAAAGGGGTGGAGTTATGTTTGAACAGACAGGCAAGGGTGGCGTTACGTGGTAAATGTGGGCGGGGCTTCATTTAGCAGGGGTGTGTTTTGTTTGCAGCTGAAAGCTGAAGTGAACGCCTGCACCTTCAGTGGAAACACCCCCCTGCACCTGGCAGCCAGTCTGGGATCCCCCACCCTCTGCTCCATGCTTATTGCTGCAGGTGAGACACACACACACACACACACAACACACACACACACACGCACACACCACACATCCACAGGTGAGTAACTGCGCTCTGGTCCTCAGGTGCAGACAAAAACATGGAGAACGACGAGCCGCTCTTCTTCAGCTCCTCCTCAGATGAGGAGCAGGACGAGAGAGACGCCACCCCCCCACCGGTCTCCTCTCGGAAGAGACCCGCCAGAGGCCACACCCCCCTCGAGCTCGCCAAGTGTCAGAAGGTAACAGACCAGGAGGGGAAAACCTCTAACACCATGACAGCAGCTCCTGAGGGAGATTACTCTATTAACTTTTTTTTTTCCACGTACCCCACTTCCCCCCCACCCTCCCCATCTTCCTCATCTTCCTCATCTTCCTCATACCCCCCCACCCCACCTCAAGGTGAGGAATCTGCTGACCTGCAGTCCAAAGTCGAGTCACAGCAGCAAAAAGATCAAAGCCAGCGACGACCAGGGTTAGAAACACACACACACACACACACACACACACACGCACACACCCTTGCACGCGGAGCGGGTGGAACCTTTCTGCTCTTTGCTTGAACCTTTTTCATAGTTAGAGCTTTAGAAGAGCCCAGTTAGAGCCCAGAAGAACTTTGTCACGTCCCATGAGCACTTGCTGCAGGTGAACCAATCAGAAGCCTCCGTTCAGTCCAGGTGGAAAGGTTCTCTGCAGAGGGTGAAGGTGATGTTCTGTTGCCTCCTAGTGGCCAACAGGAGGAAGAACACCACCAGAGGCACAGAGAAGAGCAGAGAACATCTTGATGTGAAATCTGACTGTGTGTGTGTGTGTGTGTGTGTGTGTGTGTGTGTGTACGCAGAAGGCAGCGGCTCAGTTCTGGATGAAGACACCCTCTCTCGGCTGCTGGAGCTTCTCAGTGTGGAGAAAGTCTCCTGGAAGAAACTGGCGGACAAACTGGGGATGATGACTCTGACACACCTGTACGAGGAGAGCCCCGCCCCCTGTGAGCACCTGCTGCACCACTACCAGGTAACACGACTACCACACAACACCATGTGTCAGCGCCACAAACACTGAACTGCAGGCAACATAATCTGGTGTGTTTTTCCATGTTTGATTGTGACTGTGTGTGTGTGTGTGTGTGTGTAGCTGGGTCGAGGTCCTATTGAAGGTTTGGTCGAAGCTCTTCAGTCTCTCGGTCTAACAGAAGGAGTCCGATTACTGCGGAACACACAGCTGAGTGACGACAAACACAACACAGGTAACACACACACACACACACACACACACACACACACACACACACACACACACATACAATAGCACCAAGAAGTGTACCTTTACCGTCAAACAGCAGACTCACCTGGTTTGTATCTTTCTGTCCAATCAGAGGTCACGGTGGACAGCGGCTTTGGCAGCCAACCAATGGAAGAGGAGGAGGAGCGGCCGGTAGCCAATCAGTGAGGAGCGTTCAGTCAGGGGGCCTGAAGGGGGTGTCGGTGTATAAGCAAGCAGAAGCATGGTGGACATCTGGCAGGACTGGAGATACCTGAAAGAAGAGTTTTAGTAATAAACCAAGTGAGACGCTACTTCTGTTCCTCATTTCGTTTTGTTTTCGGTCCCTTTTCAATTAATTTATATTTTACTTTGTTTTGAATGATTTTTGTTTCTTTAAAAGACTTTGAGTTTCTTGAGTATCTGCAGTTTGAAATGCATTGAGTATGGACAATGGATCAAAGCGGAGTCAACTTTTCACTCAACAGTTTATTCCTCTGTAAAAACAGCACGAGTCCTCTGAGGTCACGTGACCACACCAATAAAGATTGTACATGTGATGAAAACAATAAAAAAAACAATCAAGCGAAATGGATGTGTCGTGTACATAATTTACTTCAGGAAAATAACAGTGGGAGAAAGATGCTCTGTAATCCGGATGTTAGAGGAGGAAGATGCTCTATAATGGATGGATGTTGACTGAAGTTACATCAGCAGAGGGAGGGAGATGCTGTATGACCCGGTATAGCCCGGTCCGACCTGGTCCGGCCCGGTACAGCTCGGTATGGCCCGGTATCATCAGGTTGGAGGTGTTTTTGTTGCTGGGAAGATTCGCGCGCTGCCTCATCTTCCCGCAGCCTCGCCCTCGCTATTAAATTCTTTCTCAGCCAATCAGAAAAATCCTTCGCGGCGTCACTTGGCAGACGCACAGGCCTCCAGCCAATCAGGCCGTGAGGATCGGGAACGGACGCAGGGAGCAGAGGCAGACCGAGTGACAGCGTCTGAGTCCCGGGGAGGAATATCACGGAGCCTCCGTGGAGGAAAATCCTGCAACGCGGACAAGATGCCGAATAAAACCAAGAAGGAGAAGGTGAGTTGCGGGCTGCGGCGCCGCGGCGAGTCGGCCTGCTGTCAGGCGGAGAGGGAGACTTCAGCCCGCAGACTGGATGGAGCTGCTCCCTGCTAGCGGAGCGGCTAGCGGAGTGCCCAGGCCCCGCTAACGGCTCGCTGCGGAGCTGTGGGCGGCTTGTTCAGGCGTCCTTCCACGCGCGTGTCCGCTCCGCGAGCTGCCCGGGCGCCCCTCTCCTCTGGACCCTCACTGCACGCTCCCGGCTCTGTGCTTCTCCGGGTGACGGGGCTTCTGTCGGTCCGGGAGAAGCCCCGTAGCTAGCTGCGGTGAGCAGCAGCTGGGAGCTCCGGGACGAACCGCCGCCTGTGCCCCTGAATTATTCATCCCCCTCCGGAGAGCCGCCCCGCGGGCCCCGGAGAGCCGCTGCTCGGGTTCTGGAGCCGCTGCATCCGGCGGTGACTCACCCAGTCCTCATTAAACATAACGGCGGTGACGCGAAGCGGCGGCCGTTAGCCGAGCCGGGCGGAGGGAGCGGACAGCCGGCTGCACGGCTGCAGGACGTCCCGGGGAAATCCAACGCATCCGAAGCAGAGGGTCGCGGGTTCGAGCCCCGCTCTGTGAACACAGGGTTTCAGGTTCGAGCCCTGCTGAGCGTGCAGACCATCGTTGGTTCGAACCCTACTGTGCCCCTTCTTCATGGTCTGTCTGTTTCAAACTAAAGTAGAATAACATCATAATACCTATAAATCTTGAATGAGGAGACCTAAAATCAGCTCTAGAAGCGAGGAGATCGAACCCTGTTGGACACAGAGTTGACTCTTCTCATGCTCTATTCTTGATGAGAACCAGACCGATCAGTCTGGTGGTCTTCATGACGTCTAGGTCGACGTCCCTGCTGATGGACACGTCGTGGTCCTCATAAGTTCCACCTGGCTAAAGCTCCATGGTACTGTGTCTCATCACCCGGAACCACATGAAGTCCTCAGCAGGGCCTGGGAGGAAACCGGGCGACTCTCTGTGGAAGTGACGACTCTGGTGAAGTGGCCGAGCCGTGTGACTGGCCTGTCGCGGCGTCGGGTCCTGGTCCTGTGGTTGTGTAGATTCGTGGTTTTTGGTCGTTCTCCAAATGTTCTCGTGAGTTCCTGTTTCTTTCAGAGAGCAGATGAGTTGTTTGGTTTTCAACACAAGTTCCGCTTTGCTGCCGTCTGTCCCTGAGAACCTAAAAACACGAATACACACACACACACACACACACACCTCAGGAACAGAAGAGCATGCACGTCTGAGACGCTCTGCAGACCCCTGGGAGAGGTTTTTCAGGTGTTTTGCTGTCTTGGTTTTATTGTTCCAATAATGACAAATTTTCCAACAATTAATCTTTTGACTGAACACACTGCATTTGAAACTGATTGGTGATTGATGATTGGTGGGCGTGTCCTGTCAATGACTGTGTAACTATCCTCCCTGACTGGAAACACATCTGTTTGAGTTCATACTGGACCACTGTGGCCGCTCGCTCACAAACTTTCTGTTATGACTGAAACAGTTCCACAAACGTATTTCTGAAAACATTTGAGGCGAAAAATAAGTTGTGTAGTTGCTGAATCTGCCCTTGTTTTGGTTCCACTCCAGCTAGTTTAGAAGTTTTATCCAAGTTTTGTGATGCGTGGGATCATTTGCACGATGAGCTGAGGAAGTCAACGATGCCGACTCTTCCTACGGACCCGACTGACTCCACACAGTCACACAGCAACAGGTTCCTCCATCACCTCCAACATTCGGCCCTGAGAACATCTGTGAGGAGAGCGTGCTCAGACGGGCCGCCTCGGCAGGATTAACGCTGCGATTGTGTTAGCGTGTTATTGTGCTGACTCGTGTTGATCCTCTTCCTGCAGGAATCGACCAAATCTGCCAAAAGCAGCACGAAGAACAACAACAGCAGCAAAGATGGACCTTCGGAGAACTCAGAGGAGGTCGGGGGCCACACACACACACACACACACACACACACACACACACACACACACACACACACACAGTTTTTTCCAAGTGTAGTCTGGCCTCATGATGTTATAACCACCATCGGCCAATCCATGCAGCTGTATGGCATGTAGGGAGATAAAGGTGTTGAGGTCCAAGATTTTTGTCCTGAAAGTTTGTGTGTGTGTGCGTGTGCGTGTGCGTGTGCTCAGTCCCAGCAGCAGCAGAGTGGCAGTAAGCGTCCCAGTAACAGCACGCCGCCTCCCACTCAGCTCAACAAGATCAAATACTCTGGCGGTCCTCAGCTGGTGAAGAAGGAGCGGCGCCAGAGTTCATCTCGCTTCAGCCTGACCAAGAACAGAGAGCTGCAGAAGCTCCCAGCGCTCAAAGGTGCCCTGAACACCACCTGTAACACACCTGTAACACACCTGTAACACACCTGTAACACACCTGTAACACTCCTGTAACACTCCTGTAACACTCCTGTAAACACACCTGAACCAGAATCAAACTAGCTTCGGTTCCAGTCATGTGGACGCTTGTGCCCCCCCTCCCCCGCAGATGCGCCCCCGGTGGACCGGGAGGAGCTGTTTGTGCAGAAGCTGCGGCAGTGCTGCGTGCTGTTTGACTTTGTGAGCGACCCGCTCAGCGACCTGAAGTACAAGGAGGTGAAGAGGGCGGGGCTTAACGAGATGGTGGAGTACATCACGCACAACAGCGACGTGGTGACGGAGTCCATCTACCCCGAGGCCGTCGTCATGGTGAGCAGCCGCCGGCCGCCGCCCGGCCGCGGCTAGCTAGCGCCGCTCATCGCCTCTTTGCGTCTGTCGCTCCAGTTCTCCGTCAACCTGTTCCGGACCCTTCCTCCGTCCTCCAACCCCACCGGAGCCGAGTTCGACCCCGAGGAGGACGAGCCCACGCTGGAGGCGGCCTGGCCACACCTGCAGGTCGCCGACGGCCCCGCACAGCACCGTCTCCATGCTGATCCACCGCGCCGCCCCTGCACTGTCTGACTGGACTCTGTCTGTGTCCTCAGCTGGTCTACGAGTTCTTCCTCCGCTTCCTGGAGTCTCCCGACTTCCAGCCAAACGTCGCCAAAAAGTACATCGACCAAAAGTTTGTTCTGTCGGTAAGGACCCCCCCTCACTGGAGGACCGTGCTGGGTGGGGTCACAGGGGCATGTTGGGGCCGCGACTCTGACGGGGGGGTTTGTGTTTCAGCTTCTGGAGCTGTTCGACAGTGAAGACCCCAGAGAGAGGGACTTCCTGAAGACCATCCTCCACCGGATCTACGGCAAGTTCCTGGGGCTGAGAGCCTACATCCGGCGCCAGATCAACAACATCTTCTACAGGTCAGAGCCACGGCTGACCCCTTTCCGCCAGAACGAGCCGGGGACCCGTTCAGTGGTCCGTCGATTTAGTTCTCACACCTCCTAAGAACCGTTGATTAAAACATCACTCCGTCACTGCACACATAGCCGTTTATCCAAAAACACTCGCTCCATACGAAAACCACTCAGCCACGATGGAGGAGCTCGTCATCCGGTCCAGCAAAGCGTTGGCGCCTGCCTGACCGCTATGCTTAGGAGGTGAAAACACAGAGAACTGGTGCAAAGTGGGGCTCCGGCTCCAAACGAGCACTGGACCTGGCTGGGTGGGAGAACAGTCAGAACCTCGGTCCGGTCTCGGAGCCTCTGGTGGAGGTCTGTCTGCTGCAGTGTGTGTTTGCTCTGCAGGTTTATCTATGAGACAGAGCATCACAACGGGATTGCTGAGCTGCTGGAGATCCTGGGAAGGTAACATGTCGACACACACACGTACGTGCACACAGGCGTGCACGCCCTCTGACCCGTCTCTGCTCCTCAGCATCATCAACGGCTTCGCTCTGCCCCTCAAAGAAGAACACAAGATGTTTCTGATCAGAGTTTTACTGCCGCTGCACAAAGTCAAGTCTCTGAGCGTCTACCACCCCCAGGTCAGTGGTCCGCCCCGGACTCCTCCGTCCCCTCAGTGTCCCGGTCCAAAAGCCAGGAGCTTTTAAAACCCCAGTTCTGAAGCTCTGTGCTCTTCCAGCTGGCGTACTGCGTGGTCCAGTTCCTGGAGAAGGACAGCAGCCTGACGGAGCCGGTGAGAACCACGGCGGAGACAACCTTCCTGTTGCCACTGCAGTGCTGGCTTCAGTGCGCTGACCTCTGACCTCTGCAGGTGATCATGGGCCTGCTGAAGTTCTGGCCCAAGACTCACAGCCCGAAGGAGGTGATGTTCCTGAACGAGCTGGAGGAGATCCTGGACGTCATCGAGCCGTCCGAGTTCGTCAAAGTCCAGGAGCCGCTCTTCAGGCAGCTCGCCAAGTGTGTGTCCAGCCCGCACTTCCAGGTGGGCCTGACGCCTGACCCCTGACCCCTGACCTGACTCCAGACCACAGTCTGTGGTGGTGGTGGTGATGATGATGATGGTGAAGATGAAGATGCGCTGTGGTTCCAGGTTGCAGAGCGCGCCCTGTACTACTGGAACAACGAGTACATCATGAGTCTGATCAGCGACAACGCAGCCAAGATCCTCCCCATCATGTTCCCCGCGCTCTACAAGAACTCCAAGAGCCACTGGAACAAGTGAGGCACACACACACACACACACACACACAGCGTGAGGACAGGCGGGACGCCGCGCCCCGTAACTCAACCTTGCAGTGCTCAGTGTGTCCTCGCATTATTACATTATTATAAACACAGTTTACAGACCACCAACCTGCAGGCTGGCTTTAACCCCCCCCCCCCCCCCCCCCCCCTCCTCCCCCCTCCTCCTCCCCCCTCCTCCTCCTCAGGACCATCCATGGGCTGATCTACAACGCCCTGAAGCTCTTCATGGAGATGAATCAGAAGCTGTTTGACGACTGCACGCAGCAGTATAAGGCCGAGAAACAGAAGTAACACACACACGCACACACACACACACACACACACACACACACACACACACACACACACACACACACACACACACACACTGCACTCTGACGCTCGGCGCATCCGACCCGGTTACTGACAAACGAACCCGTGTGTGTGTGTGTGTGTGTGTGTGTGTGTGTGTGTGTGTGTGTGTGTGTGTGTGTGTGTGTGTGTGTGTGTGTGTGTGTGTGTGTGTGTGTGTGTGTGTGCATGCGTGCGTGTGTAGAGAGAAGTACAAGCTGAAGGAGAGGGAGGAGATCTGGCATAAGATCGAGGATTTGGCCCGTCAGAACCCACAGGTACACGCTACGTTTCCATGGCAACACCGTCTCCTCTTCATCCCTGGAGAAAAAAGAAAAATCATCTCTGGCGTCCGTCTGACTCTCCCCGTTTGTTTTCAGAGTAACAAGCTCCACCCACTTCGCCCTGGACTCCACCCACAGGAAGAGGTCAGTCCTGCTCACACGCTGGTCACATGGCTGTAACTTGTCTGTGGTGCTGACGTGTGTGTGTGTGTGTGCGTGTGCGTGTGCGTGTGCGTGTGTGTGTGTGTGTGTGTGTGTGTGTGTGTGTGTGTGTGTGTGTGTGTGTGTGCGTGTGTGTGCGTGTGTGTGTGTGTAGTACATGCTGTACAGTGACAGCTCAGTGGCCGTTTACTCGATGGAAACCGAAACTCCGACAGCTGAAGATATCCAACTGCTGAAGAAGACAGTAGAGAGCGAGGCCTCCCAGGTATACACACACACACACACACACACACACACACACACACACACACACAGAAAGCCAAAGCAGCCAATTGTCATTCTAAGAGAAGCGATCTTTTAGAGGAATCTGCTGTTTTGTTCTGAACGATAAGATGTGTGTGTGTGTGTGTGTGTGTGTGTGTGTCCCTCAGGGGCTGAAGGACCTGAAAAAGGAGAAGGCTCTGGTGAGGAAGAAGTCGGAGCTGCCGCAGGACGTCTACACCATCAAAGCCCTGGAGGCTCACAAGAGAGCTGAGGAGTACCTGACAGCCAATCAGGAGGCGCTCTGACCGGAGGGGGGCGGTCCGTCCCCAGCCTGACTGCGACCCCGTCCTGTCCGAGTCTCCGGGCCGGAGCCGACGCTGCGTCCACCACACGTAGGACACTGTAGAAGCTCGTCTGTCCTCGTGCGTCTCCACTGTGATTGGACATCTGCTTCATGTCACTCGCGTCCGCCTGCAGCGCCGTCACACCACACACTGCCCAGCCTCTCCAGCACAGGCCCCGCCCCCATCCAGGCCACGCCCCCTCACCTGTGGGGTGACATCTGAATGTTCTGGTGAATTTGAAGCACCTCATCGTGATCTCATACGTCTCCGCACAGGAGAAATGTCCCCCAGTCCCAAGACGTGGGACGTCCCCACTGCACGTGAACGCACCACGGCTGAGGTCACAAATCAAGCCTGGAGCCCCGCCGTCCGGAGGCCCGACCAATCAGCTGTAGGGCTGGGTACCGTTTAACGGAACCTCAGTGGTACTGACCGAAAAACTTCAGCATATACTGGTACCGAACACGAGACGCGCGTACGGGGATCAGTTTCGGTTCTTAAAGCGGCTGCGCGTCAATAAACATGCGCGGAAACGATGGTTCAGTTCTTCTCTTTTACTGAAAAAATGATGCATCGCATCATTGAACATGTCACCACGTCTTACCGGCTCACACTCTTTTTCTAACAACATGCAGAGAGAGCCTGCAGCGCCCTTCTTCTTCTGTGGTGTCTGTGTAAAATAAGGTTGAACATGCAAACAGCACACCTAGTGGCGTGAAGTGCAAATGCAGTCATGATGCCGTCGCGTGTGCGCCGTGAAGGCAGGTACCGAAAAAAGTACCGTTCAGGAACCGGTACCGTACGAGAGGTATCGAAAAAGTACTTGTATCTGAAAAATATCTAACGGTACCCAGCTCTAGTCGGCTGTCGGCCTGGGTCTGTTGCTGAAGTAGTAGAGGTCGATGTGTTTGTCCAATCAGACGGCAGCTTCTCCCTCGTTTAGTGATTCACAGCAGTGAATTCTCCGTCCCGCTCCGTCCCCCTCTGTCCTCACGGCTGCCATCTGATTGGTCGGCTGGTTGTCTTCATCCACTTTCTTTGGTTATTGTTTTTTTTGTTCGTTTGTTTTTCCAACGTGGATTATGTAGCGCCAAACCCAAGGTCGTCTCACACCAACAGTTCCACATGAGCAGGAGTCGCAGGACTGGACCCCTGGTTCAGGTCAGGGTGGAGAGAGACTCCTGGGGCCTGTTGCACGAAACCGGAGGGACCCGGGTACGCATGCCTGGTGGAGGAGGGGTAAATCACTCACTGTAACAAAGCTTGTGAAATACACAGCACACGTATGTGAATCACGCTTCTTTTTGGAATTTAGGCCCATTCCTTAGAACATGTTCTCCAACATTGGGTGCTCATCTGTGAGCCGTTAATATTATTGGGAATAATAAGATATAAAATAAAAAAAAATAAATAGATGAAAAATAAGTATGAAAAAATTCTACAGAAGTATGAAGAGGTTTTAGAATCAGAGGCGACTGGCGCGGTCCGGCCTCACTGCCTCCAGACGGACGGTGAATCTGTGATTCTGTGATCGGTCTGTTTAACGAAGCGTGAAGCTGATCCAGGATCGGTTTCATTGAGCTTCACGAATCCGTGCGTCCTGATCCTCGCCTGAACCCTCTGGATTTGGATTGGATGAGCCTGAATCCGCCATTAATCCTGGATGAATGAATCCTGCTTTTGTGCGACAGGCCCCTGGTTTGGACTCTGGTGAATCATGACCGTTTTTTTTTTATAACTGTTTTTTTTTTAACATTCATAAACTGGAAGCCTTGAAAAGCATGTTTTGGGAAAAGTTTCACGAAATCAGAACAAATCATTGAAATGTCTTTCTTGTCAGCTTCGTGATTGTTTCGTTTGATTTTCATCTCAACAATTTTTCCTTGTTTCTTTGATGTTGGCCACGCCCCCTACCATGCAGGAAACGCCCCTCAGCTGTTTTTTTTTTCCCGCCACTGGTACATTGTGTTGTGAAAACAGATGGCTATTGGAATGGTGATTAAGCCCCGCCCCCAGAGGTCGCTGGTGCTTTGGTTTTCCGGCGACGGACGGACGAGCCGAGACAAAGCGAGAACACTGCTTCATCCTGTAAATAGAGTTTATTCAGGTCGAGAGCCACCAAGTCCAAACGTCCGATTTTGTAAAAATGTTCATGTACAGAGAAAAAAAATAAAAGTACAAGAGAAATTTCTGCAGCATCTGATCCTCTCTCTCTCACACACACACATTCCCTTTTGTACTGAACGGGACCGTTCAGTACAAAAGGGAATGTGTGTGTGTGTGTGTGTGTGTGCGCGCGCCCATCAGAGTACAGAGGATGGAGACATATTGCAGGTTTCTAGACGTCACATGGTTGGAGCTGTCTCTTTGTCCCTTCGTCTGTCCCTCTGTCTTTCTGTCCCTGTTCCTTCCTGCAGGTCAGTAAACTAACTATACCCACCCTGCCGGTGGGGAAGAGTCCCAAATGTGTGGCCCAAAGCAGAACTCGTGCAGGCGGGAAGCCTTTACAGAGAGACTTTATTAGATGACAAAACAAACGATCAATTCATGTGGAGAGTAAACAATGTTCTTCCTCCGCCTGTCGACGAACTCGCACGGGCGGGAATCTTCTGAAGCGTGGGAAACTTTCTAAGCCACATGATCATTCACGCGTTCTCGCAACACTTGAATTTCGCAGGAAGTCTGGTTGGTCCACGTCCACACAGGTGAGAAGTCCAGTCCAAGCGGAGCACGTTGGTCCACGAGAGAAATACCACTTCAATCATTTGTGGTGCAGAATTTTCATCAGGCGTGTCTAATTTGGTGACGCGTAACTGTAATTTTTCTTGATCCTCAGACACAGTAGCTTAGCTCAGCACACAGGGGTGTCAAACATGGGTCCCGTGGTCCGAAATGGGCCCGCGGGATGGGTGAATCCGGCCCACATTCAGGGTGTTGGACGAGTCAGCAGACGGATGTTTGGTATGTGAAGGGGTCGTGGTGAGTTCAGGGTCATAAACGGTGAGTTCAAGTCCCGGTTAGCTTGCGGCGGTGCCTTCAGGGGACGTTGGAGCGGCGCGGCAGGCGCAGCGCCGCCGCGCTCTGCCGGCTCTCCAGCGTGTGCTGCACCATGTCCTTCCACTGGTCGTCGGAGATCTCCCGCGCCCACGGCGGCACGCCGAGAGACGGCAGCGCTACCGCCGCCATCGTCCTCTTCACCAGCTCCACGTGATCTACGGAAGGGGGGAGAAAGAGGTTGCCGTGACGACCGCCGCTGAGCACGCCGCCGGCACCCAGACGTGATGTTGCAGCGTTTCGCCTGGTAGGACTCACCTGCGTCCATCGGAATGGACGCCCGACTCTGCTGAGCCGCTGCCACTTCGGAGTCGTCCTCGTCGTCGCTGTCTGGGGGCGGAGCTTCAGGGAGGTGCAGCCCCATCACCTGGCAGACGCAGACAGGTGAGAGACAGGCAGGCGGGGCAGGTGAAGTCATCCGTACTGGGGCGGATCTCACCTCTATCCTGTGTTGCACCTCCTGCAGCGCCTCGGCGTGCGACGGCTCCTCCTGCTGCTCCTCACTGGGCTCCTGGTTCAGAGGCTGGTAGTAGTAACCTCCACTGTTCACCTCCTCCTCTTCCTCCTCCTCCTCCTCTTCCTCTCCATCCACCTCCATGCCTCCGCCGTTCTCCCCCTCCTCCCCCCCAGGCCACGCGACGCCTCCTGCTGGCAGCATCCCTCCCTCCGCGGGACGCTCCTCCTCCCCCAGCTCGTCCTCGGAGCTTGGCAAGACTCTCTCCGGTCCCATCGCAGAGCTCCACACTTCCATCCAAGGAGGGGCAATACTGAGGGGCAGAAACACTGTGAGGGGCAAGACAGAGGGGGCAGAAACACCGTGAGGGGCAAGACAGAGGGACAGATATACTCGAAGTGACTCAGTTCCCATTAAATGCAGAAATACTAAACATTTTATTGTGAATTTCTGTTTCGTAGTAATTGCACTTCACGAACAGCACCACGGTACTGCAGCTCCCACTAGTTATCCGGAGATAACACAACCGAACCTGACTGGCGCCGATTCAAAACAAGTCCCGGACCGGGGGCTCGTTTCCAGTTCTGACTGACATCCGGGTACCTGACTGTGAGGAGGACGAAGAGCAGCTGCCAGCCGCTCGTTTCTGTGTGTGTGTGTGTGTGTGTGTGTGTGTGTGCGCGCGCGCGCGTCAGAGTAACCCACCTGCCACAGGTGAGCTGTCTTGCCCGTCCCCCGTCCCTCACCTGTCCGTCTCCCCGCGCGGAGCTGCTGCTGCAGTTAGCCCTGAGCCGCTGTTAGCTGCAGATGCTGCCCGCACACTTCCGCGTACGTCACGGGACAGTGACGTCACCACGCAAATTCTTCAGAATAAAACACAAATAAACAATGTGTGCGCTTGTGAGTGAGAGTGTGCGTGGAGGAGAGAGACACGCTCAATACTGACTCATTTCATCAAAAATATTTTGGTATTCATCGAGATGTGTATTTGTTTCCGCAAACAGTAACTTAAATAAATAAATTGAGCTTTTTGTTTCCATGGTAACAGGAATCAAAAGAATAAAAGAGGCACGGCCGGAAATGACGCGAGACCTTTAAAGATCGTCTAATAGCAAGAAGGAGGCTCCAGCAGGAATATCTGAGACATCAAACTAACAACAACAAAGAAAAGTTTTATATTTATAGGACAGTACACAGTTATTACTGACATCACCACTCATTACCATTGCTAGTTATTTGAGCTTCTCATGGTATTTATTAATCACAATGGTATGCTTTACATTAAATAAAATAATCAACAAAAAAGGTTGGTTTTCAGCAGTGAGATTTGGTCTGAAAACCGTCAGAAACGACCTCCTTGTGTCGTATATGTTTTACGCATTAGGTTTGTTAGACAAACCACGTGCACAAAAAGGAAGCTGTTTTTCGGGATTATTGGTGAAATGACAGTTTGCTGTCGGGGTTTCGCGGGGAGTGAGCACTCTGTCCTCGCTCCTCTCTCTGTGTCTCGTAGTAACGGTCACCTGCAGAAACACACCGGGGCTCGCGGCGCTGCACCGACTGACGGACGGAGCTGCAGCTGGCTGCAGGACACCGACCCTCCCCCGCCGCCGCTCCCCGCCTCTCCGCCGCTGATCCTGGATCGATTGGTCCTGCCGATGTCCGCCGCGGCGGGTCGGAACCGGCGCGTGGCCTGCGGCCAATGATGACGTCAGCGGTCCCGAGCCTCCTCCCCGCGTGAGCCCATCCATCATCGATCAGGTAATCGGTTTAACCTAAAGTCAGGATGACGTCACTGGTCAGTGGTTGGCTCAGGTGTGCTGTTATGTCTGACCCCTGAGCACTGATCTGAAAAGGAGCCTGATCACATCAGATCAGGTTCCACAGCTCACCTGGACCACAGGTACCGTCCCGGACCAGCAGTGCCTGCGTCTACCAGCAGAGGGCAGAGCTTTCATAAAGCTGCAGCTGTTTGCCTGCAGGTGTTCCAGGATGCTGCCGGCCTCCATCCAGATCACAGGTGAGCTGCTGTCTGCGGCAGAGGTCCAGGACATCTGTGAGAGCCTGAAGGAGGACAGCGTCCGGCTGCTGTCCGTCCGCGGCTGCCAGCTGTCCGACCGGGACTTCAGCCGTATCTGTCGCAGCGTGGCAGAGTCTCGCTCGCTTGCCCAGCTCAACCTTAACCTGGGTGTGGTCTCCGGAATCAGCCGCACGCGACACCTGGCGGACGCCCTGAAGGCCAACCGCTCCCTGCAGACCCTGTTGTGAGTAAACGCTCGAATGCTGACCTCTGAGCAGCCGCTGCTGTCAGCTGATGAGTTGTTCTGACGTTGTACCTGTCCTCCAGCCTCCATGGCAGTCCCCTTATGGACGCGGGTCTGGTGACCCTGAACGCCGCGCTGACCACCCATCCGACGCTGGTCTGCCTGGACCTGGGAGACTGCATGCTGGGAGATGAGGCTCTAGGCCTGATCTGTGGGATGCTACCGCCAGATGGAGCCAAGTCAGGTAAGGGCCTCCAATGTGTCACCTGAGGCTGTTTGAATAATTTATCCAGGTGTTGATCTGAAGGTGGGGCTTCCACCAAGGATGTCAGGTGTCAGAGGACTTGTTTTCGTTGAGACTCAGGTGACATGATGTCCCAGCCTCACCTGTGACCACCCACCCAAGATTCTGGAAGATCTTAAAGCCCTCAGTGTCTTCAACGCTGTTTTAAGTTTCTTCTCAGGCGGGCTTCTCCTCAGAGGGGACCCCTCTCCTCAGGTCAGTCCTGGTGAAGGTTTTTGTTGCTCGCAGGTCTGAGGGAGCTCACTCTGAGTGCTAACCCAGGAATCAGCTCCAAAGGCTGGGCTCGGCTCTCCATCGCCGTGGCCCACAGCTCACAGCTCCGAGTGCTCAACCTGGACTACAACCCACTCGGTAACCATGACAACACAATGACAATAACGATATGGCAACACGACGACAGTTCCGCAGAGTTCTGATGGTTTTGATGGTTCTCATGTTCTCCAGGTGATCAGATTGCAGGGATGCTAGCAGTTGCTGTTGCGTCCAGCAGGACTTTGGAGGTGTTGGACCTGGAAGGAACCGGATTGACGAATCAGTCTGCACAGGTGGGCAGTCACAGTCTGAATTTTCCAGAGAACTGTACAGTTACAGGATACACTACTGTGTCACTGCTGTGAGGTTTTAATGTCTTTAGTAGATTCAGGACATGTTGAAGAACATCAGGTTCTCGTGTTTCCTATCTAGAGAACCACTGAGGTAGTCTAGAGATTCTAGTTCTAGCCATGTGTGGACACCTGTTTCAGGTTACAGTTTGATTCCTGACTTGGACTATTCCCAGATTGTATTTCTGTCTCTGTCCTGAGGAACTTGAAGAACCACTTGAAATTGGAGTGCTGCTCTCGTTCTTAGGTCTGGTTCTAATTCCAATTTCCTGAGATTGTAATTGTGGTTTTACAGATTCTGTATTTGTAGTTTCAGGTCATCCTGACAAGGAAGTTCTGGTTCTTGATCTAGGTTTTCTTTTGACCTGTTCAGATTTTGATTCTGGTCTTTCTTTCCCTGCTACTCCTGGTTATGTCCTGGTTCTGATTCTAGTCTGTGGATCTGTCCTCAGGTGTTCCTGGACATGGTCGAGAACTACCCCACCAGCCTGAAGGTCCTGGTTTTGACGGAGAATGATGTTACTCCGGAGCTGCAGCAACAGATCTGTGACCTGCTGTCTGAGGGGGAGGAGGACGAAGATCGGGAGGCCCCTCCCCTCATGCTCCCAGGCCCCGCCTCGAGCAGCGCGCTGCAGCCAATCAGAGACAAGTACCAACCAATCAGAGACAAGTACCAACCAATCAGAGACAAGTACCAGCCCCTCACCTGGCTTCCCCACAGCAGTAAGGGCTGAACACTGCCTCTGTCCCCGTCCTCACCCCACCTTCGTCCCCACACCCACCCCCGTCCTCACCCCCACCCTCCTGTCCCTGTAGACCTGGTACAGTCTGGTCCTGTCCCTGTAGACTCGGGGAACCCAGTACATCCTTGCCCTGTCCCTCTAGACCCGGTGGACCCGGTACAGTACAGTCCTGTCCCTGTAGGTCCAGTGGACCTGGTACAGTCTGGTCTTGTCCATGTAGACCCGATGGACCTGGTGCAGTCCGGTCCCGTCCTGTGTGGTGTTTAGGTGTCCTGGGTGACAGTAGGAGGTCTGTGTTGTGTGTAGTTGTGGACTCAGTGCGTCTGCAGTTCATATTTAATCCGTATTATTGGACCGCCCGGTTCTTCCTCAGTGGTTCTTCGGAGGTTCCAAGGGGACAGAACCTGAGCTAACACGTGCTGCACATTGTTGTGAACTTACACACAGGGTGTTAATCTATTTAATCTGCTTTCTTTGGTAATAAGACGTCTTCTTGTATCTGTAGAAAGTGACCACAGGATGTTCCTCCTCTCGCAATCTATTTACTTTTCAAACTATCCACCATGAGAACTTCATCAGGTTTACGGTCGTTTGAAGGTGTCTAAAGTGCTTTAACAAGCTTCCCTTGAAGGGTGAAGAAAACGAGCTGAAACGTTTTGTGTTCTGCTGTCAATGAAACTGAACTCTCGTGCACAACTCCTCCCTGAATTCAGAGAAATCCAGTCAGGTGTCAGTTTTTATCCATCTCTTTAATGTCAGCTGGAGAGTTCTACCTCACCTACAGGGTACAGCCGGTTCCTGTTGGGTTCCTGGCTTTTCTGGGTTGCACGGAATGGGGGGGCGGGGGGTCAGAATGTAAAACATTTGCGACCCTCTTATCATGGTGACAGCTATTGAAACCAGTTTCACTTTTTTCAATCGTTCACGTCATGATCACAGCCAAAACTTCAATTTTCTCTCATTTTTCCTACAGTAAACACTCAGTTAGGCTGCCATAGCGAAAATGGTTTTCATTTGGTTCTACGCTCTGATTGGCTCCCGACGGACTCAATCTGATTGGTGTCTCTCTGACCCCACAGACCCCGCCCCCCAGATGGTGCTGCTGACGTCAGGTGTAGGTGAGAGCTTATTGGATGAGACTGAGATGTGACCCCTTCCCCTCACACACGCACTGACGTCACGTTTTCACTGTTCACCTGCATGGTCCACCCCACACAGGTGTGTGCGCCTGATGAATGTAGCTACGGCACTGCTGATTGGTTCTGCTGCTCTGATGTCACAATAAAACTGTTTACAGCTTCCTATGAAGCAAAGGCTCTGATTGGTCCTTCACAGTCACATGTTCACAATCAACCTGTACTGTGTTTCTCCTCCTTTACTTCAGAAAAAGTATCCGAGTAGCAACAGTACTCTCACTTAAAGTATTGAGTTTGCAGGGGAAGCATGAACAACGGAATCTACTTCATGTTCAATGTTTCTGTTCACTTTCCGTCTGTTTAAAGAACTTTAAAGAGGTTTTTTCACAGTAAGTGAAGTACTCAGGTACGTCCATGTTCTACGACAACCTTATCTGGTTCGTATCTTATCTTATCTAGGTTGTAAGGATGTTTTACAATATTTTGCCCCATTACAACCATAAATAGACTGGACTGGATTTTATGTGACAGATCAATACAACATGAAATGGAAGGAAAACGATTCATGGCTTCCAAATGTTGGAGATCTATACGAAGGACATCTGTGAAGTCCTATTCTCCCCTTCACATTTGTAGAACATCTGTGAACAGCTCAGTGGAACATATGAGGGTCTTGATATGTTCTTCACCATAAACCAGGAAGCATAAACAAAGTGAAGTCTACCGTAGAGAGAGAGTGAGAGTGAGAGATGTGTGTTTGTGTGATGTCAGAGTGGTGAATCCGGGTGAGAGGTTTAACTTATGACAGGAGCATTTTTGTTTTCCCTGGTCCGCGGGCTTCATGTGATTATGATTTTTATCAGCATGAAATTTGGTTATTCTTCCAAATATTGATTTGTGAACTCTTCCTGTGTTGATGTTGAACATCGGTTAAGAGTTCGTCTTTAAAACACTCCGATGGACCACTGATGTTCATTCAAGTCATTCCACACAGACCCGGACTCGAGCCTACCACTGACCCACTGTCACGCCACAGTGTGAATAATCAAAGTACTCCACTGAGAACAGTCAGTCTGAGAAATGAAAGCCGTGTAAGCATGACACAACAGTTTGTCTATTTCTGTCTTCACAGCTTCAAAGAAACTCCTCTGGATGATTGATGGGTTTCACACAAATATTAGGAAAAGTCTAGAACATAATAAACTGTTTCAAACATTACATTTATTCATCTTCTATTCCACTTTATCCTGTTCAGGGTCATAGGGCACCGAAACCAGCAGGACAGGTCTACATGGACAGGTGAGGACAGGCTTCCAGTTTATCAGAAATTAAATGTATGATTTCTATAAACACTCTGCTGTACTTTCATTTAGCATCAGGACTTTTCTCCAGATTTTGAGCTTCATGTTTTCAATAACGGACTTTAGCAGAAAGTTCTCTCATGCCTCTCGTTTCTTGTTGTGATGTTCAAAAGTCCTACAGCACCTGAAGGCATCAGTCGCTCCCGCCCCCGACAGGCCGCGCGCCATGATTGGAGAGGAGAGGTCTGGAGAATAGTTCACGAGGAGCACAGCAGGAGGATCACTGCCGCGCAGGGGGGAACAGGGAGAAGCAGAGCAGCAGGCAGCAGGACGCGGGAAAACAGAGGAGGACAGACTGTCAGCGCGAGCCGAACATTCCGCAGGTGAGTCCACTTCCGGTACCGCCGGATTCCGCGGCGGCTCGTTTGAACTCTCCTCACTGACAGCAGCGCGAGGGACGTGACTCAGCGCGAATGAAGACAGCTGTCTCCATGGAAACCAGTGGGGCATGCAGACACTTTGAAGAATTCTAAACCCCAAAACGATTTTTGAAACACCTCAATTAAAAGTAGTAATAAAATCTCTTTAAAATAATGCCTCTGTGTCTCTGTCCGTCTGTCTCTCTGTCTGCAGATGGGTTCTCAGGTGTCTTCAGAGCTCCAGGACATTCATGTCGTGGTGGTCGGCGGAGGATTTGGAGGAATCATAGCAGCTCAGCGCCTCAAATCCCAAAATGTGAAATTCACTCTGATCGACATGAGAGATGCTTTCCATCACAACATCGGCGCCCTGCGAGCCTCCGTTCAGTCCGGTAAAACCACGGCAACACCACCACGACAACAACGCCTCAGCCCGACCTCTGACCTCTGACCTGTCGGATGTGTCCAGGCTTTGCCCGGAGGACCTTCATCCCGTACGCTGAGACATTCGGAGACAGCTTTGTCCAGGGCCACGTGGAGCGAGTGGACACAGAGAGGCAGACGGTCGTCCTCCGGGGGGGTCGGGTGAGGACAGTCTGAGTTCTGAAAATTTGCACTCAAGTTACACCAAAGCGATTTTGTTTTGTAACCAAATGTAGACATAAGGCAGGAATTTATTTTACTTGAAGACTGACAAATTAATTTAAACCTACATAGAACAGTTTCAAACTTTTCCCAACACACTTTGAAGAACAGGCAGGTGAGAGTCTTAAACTCTGAGATATTTTAACAGTTCTGTCAGACTTCACATCCTGAACTTGATGAGTTTTCAGCAGGAGCCGGTTTTCTAGGTCAGCAGAGTCTATCCGGCCTCATTTGGCTGTGAAGAGCAGACCAGCACAATTCAGAGTCATTGACATGCAGCGGAGGCCGTCAGAGGGGCGTTGAGCTGGAGAGAGAGCTTCCTCGTGTCTGAGGAGCGCAGCAGCTCCACGGTGTCTGCGAGATCAGCTGGACTGTAGAGCCTGCTGGAGAAGAAATCATCTTTATCACATGACTCTCTTTGCTAAACCTCACTGTCATGCTTCATTTCTTCAAGATCTTCTGATTTATCATAATGCTGCAGTTTCCGATAACAAAACTTTATTTAAATGTAATTTAATATTCCTGAACAAACTTAAATCAAGTTAATATAGAGTATTGGCCTGCGAGTGTTAAATGATTCCAATTTTAACACCAGGCTAACCGATGGTAGTGAGTATATCTATGAAGACTTATCTTAAAAAATAAGAAGCATAGTTATAAAACATCTTACCCCAGTCAGTGTGGGTTAAGATTGAAGTCCTGTTAGCTGATGTCAACATAGAGGTTAAATAGTTTGTGTCTCGTCTTGTCTCATTTTCACGGTTGACAGTGTTGCCTTCTGTCTCCATTTTGCCCTCTGCTTCTCCAAATCTTAAGTTCATAAATGGCTTTTTTACTCCTCATATAGGTAAGTTAGCCCACCCTTCATTACTTCATCAGTTAATTAAGCCGGTCGCGATCAGTCGCAGTCAGTAGTGGAGTAGATTACATGTTTTATTTTGTTCTCAAGAAAGAGTAAAATTAGTCAAATTTCAAGTTGTCATAGAATTAGTTGCAGTAATGTGAGTACTTCTTGGTCACTTCAGCCCTGAAGTGGAGGCAGCAGCTGGTTCGCTGTCTGGAGGACGTCCTTGAGTCTGACGCTGGTTCTCTGCAGGAGATCCAGTACACTCACCTGATCCTCTGCACCGGGACCGACGGCCCGTTCCCCGGGAGGTTCAACGAGGCGGCCTCCTACCAGACGGCCATTGAGAAGTACGAAGACTTCATCAAAGAGGTCTGAAACGAGCGTGTAGGCCGCCAGAGACCCGCGTGGCGGTGCTTCCTCTGAGACCCCCCCTCCCTGTGTAGATCCAGGCTGCCGACTCCGTGCTGGTGGTTGGTGGAGGCTCCTCCGGGGTGGAGATGGCTGCTGAGGTCAAGACGGCGTTTCCCACCAAGAAGGTAACCACAACTTGACTGAGCGCAGGCTAGACCCGGGTGCCTGAGCCAGTCTGACCTCTGAACCTCTGACTGCCCCAGGTAGTCCTCATCCACCCTAAAACCGACTTGGGGGACCCGGACCTGCTGCCTGGGGTCAGAGACCAGGCCAAACAGGTGCTGCTGGAGAAAGGAGTGGAGCTGCTGCTGGGTACAACAGGCTGAGGGACCCGTCAGGACCTGGTCAGAACCACCTGACCCGGGTTCGTGGACCTTTAAGCTCTGTTTGTGTTACAGGGGAGAAAGTGCGCGACCTCCACCAGCTGCAGCTCAACACCACCCAGAAGGACATGGAGGTCACCACCGAGGGAGGAACCAAACTCCACACAGACCTGATCATCTGCTGCACGGGACTCCGAGTCAACACCTTGGCCTACAAGTCCACGCTCAGTCAGTACACACACACACACGCACGCACGCACGCACACACACACACACACACATGCGCACGCAAATCGAAAGCTGCCTGTTTTCAAAAACTAGTCAGATCTTCTAGAACCTAGTCAGATTTGAATTTCTAAGTTGTCTTAAACAGTGGTGGATGTTATTGAAGTTTGTTTATTTGAAGTTCTGATCTGGATATTGAGACGTTCTCAGCTCCGGGTTGTTCTGGTCCAGAACTCCATGACCGCAACATTGACTTGCTCCAGCGATCCATTCAGTTCAATAAATATTTCACATTTGCTCGTCAATGTGTTCTGAATTTTGCCCAGTTTTTTCAAGTTGCACGCCTTTCTTGCGATGTTGAGAGCTTTTAGTTTCATTCGTTGTTTCAGAATATGAGTCTTCTGTTTGCGAACCAGAGGATGATGGCTGGTGTGTTGTTTCTCAGGGTAAAGGGTGGCAGTGGTGTTTCAATTCACTTCAGTCCATTTTGAGAGGAAGAAAGCAGCCATCTGGTGCTCTGCCGATCCCTCCTCCAGTTCACTGCCCTCACTTTTAGCGTAGCCACCGGAGGTCAAGAATCCTTTCTCAAAAAAAGTAGACGATAGTCCACAACCGAAGACATAAGAGCAAATGTCAAACCAGACAAGACACAGGAGTTCAAAAACGATTCCAAACCCAGTCTAAAGGCTAATTTGGAGCTGGACCAGACATCGGGTAGAAACCAGGTAAACATGAGCAGCTAACCAGGTCCAAGCCCACTGTGAACCCTGTCCTAGATCTGAAGCCTTTCTAGAGACCAGTTCTAAACCAGTCTTAAAGAGTCCAACTTCCATGTGGGAAACCTGTCACGGTATTTTGTACATTGATCGGAGCGTGTTTGTGGGAATAAAGGCTGGTTTGACTGTGCAGACGGAAGCCTTCCTGACTGGAACACAGCGTCACGTTGTTCCTGCTGAATTCCGCCCGAGGATGCGTCCGTTTTTAGCTTCCCTTTGGTCACGGCGGTGGTCTGCGATGGTTCCTGCTCACGCTGCCGCATGTTCCTCAGGTTCCAGCATGGCTGAGGACGGAGCTCTGCGGGTCAACCAGCACATGCAGGTGGAAGGTTTCTCCAACATCTTCGCAGCAGGTGACTGCGCCAACGTGAACGAGCCCAAGATGGCGTACCACGCTGCGCTGCACGCCGAAGTCGCTGCCGCCAACGTCATCAACAGCATCTCCGGGAGGAAGCTAACGACGTATCAGACGGGTAAGCGGGTGTGGCTAGGCTGGTTCTTCCCACTGTTTCTGAGATGCATCACCTTCATCTCCTCTGTGTGGACGTTTGCTAGGTAACATCACCATGGTGATGGCGATGGGCTGGAACGACGGCGTCGGACAGTTCAATGGTTTCCAGCTCCCACGATTCCTCGTCACTTTTTTTAAAAGTCGCAGCCTGCTTGTGTGGAAGAGCTGGTGGGACATGAATCAGAAAGAGCACTGACACACACACACACACACACACACACACACACACACAATCACACACGTGCCTTATCTTGATGTCATTATAATGTGTAAACAGTGACTCAAGCAGTTTTTTTCTTATTTTTACAAAGAAGTGATAGGGCACCAAACACAGATCCCTGTGGGACACCTCCTCCACTCTCACTGTTCTACTTCATGTTTAACATCGTTTATTATCTGGAATAATAAAATAAAAGCACACTGCCAAACTTCTTCACTTGCCTTCATTTGTCATGCTGATTCCTGACAAACAGTAACTGATTACATCTCGCAGTAACATGTTTTCTTTTTTTAAGGGATGGCGTTACTCCATAAGACACTCCCAAACAGAATTAAGGACATTACTTTCATGACATTACTAGAGTGGAAAAACATGTCCAGTTCATCATTTGTCTCTCAGATGTTTGATATAGAAGTTGAAGGATGAAAATAGCTCATATTTAAATGTTTGTGTTGAGTACCTACTGAAGTTAGAATTCTAGGCAGCGAGCCCTGCATGGTGAACAGTAAACAGGCTCAAGTTTACATGGGAGAATTTTAATTCAGAATAAAACTTAATTCTGATTCAAAATGACCCCATAAACGCCTAATTCCAAATGAAAATGATTATTCCAAATGGAAATTAATTCTGAATAAAGTGGCTGGTTTATTTTGATTGTAGAGGGTATTAAATATTGCCTTGAGTATCCCTTCATTCTGTTTTAGGGTAACTCTGGTCATTCTGTGCGTGCTTGTTCCTCAGTGTTGTCGCAACAATGCACATATTTCAAGATGGCTGCCTGAAGCAAGATTTGAACTTGAACCAAGATGGTTCATTTAATGGGAGCCTGAGAAGAAATGCAAATAAAGAAAAGTTGATGGGCAGAAGCATAAAGATGAAGCTGTAGAGTTAAAGTCGATCAAGAAAGGGGGAAAAAATGCAGGAACTGGAGCTCAATTCTGGTAAACATAAATACGTCATGTCCACTCCCTGTCCAATCAGAACCCTTCTCAACCCCCAGATCCTACGCAGAATTAAATAAAGGTGAATAAACTTATTTTCCCAAACCTGGATTTGGAAATACTATTCCCATGTAAACACGAAGAAGAGTACTTTAATTTCAAATTAACTGTAACTGTGGCCACTGACTCATTATTGCTGCTCAGTGCACCAGAGGGTCATTTCTGATATTTGTGACTGATTTTAAAGGTGCAGTAGTACCCGCTCACCTGATCCTGTAATACCACCTTCTGCCACTAGAGGGGACAGTTGTCACTTCAGCAGCAGTGCAAAGTCAGCAGTGACTCGGTACTACGAACTGCAGGGCTTGTTGGAAGAGGTACCCGTCTACAAAACATGTTGGACAGAGGGGCTGAGGACCAGGATTAGGAAACACTGACCCTAAGTCTCCCAAAACTGACATATTGTACCGTAATACCACTTCATCCCAGCAGAAGGTGCAGTGAGTCACTCTGATCCAACCAGGAAGTGACTCACTGCTGCCACCCAGTGCTCTAACCTGGCATTACACTAACTTTATGCACTGTCCCAATCGTTTGGTACTGGGCCACAAAGAAAGAATAATGTTTATTTTGAAAGTGTACATTTAAACTTCTTTGAGTCCACATTGAATTATATTTTGAAAAACGCTTCTTTTCCCCCAGTGCTTATGTACTTAGCTTGTTTTACTGGATCGCAACATAACACTGTTGTCCCTCTCAGGCTCGAAGTCATCTTGGTTATCTGCCCATTTTTGAAGAAATACCACTTCTGGATCTGAACTTGGCAGGCAGACCACATCTGGATCTGGCCTCTGTAGACAAACCACATCTGTATCTGACATCTGGAGACAAACCACAGCTGTGTTTGACCTTGGGAGACAGAGCACCTCTGAATTTAACCTCTGTTGACAGAACTCTTTCAGATCTGACCTCTGGAGACAGAGCACATCCTGATCTGACCTCTGGAGACAGAGTGCTTCTGGATGTGACCTCTGGAGACGGAGCACATCTGTATCTGACCTCTGGAAACGGCACATCAGCAGGAGCCACTGTCTTCTGGGAATATTCGCTGAACATTTCCTGTCACATTGTAACCCGAATCCAGCACATCCCAGCCGGAGGAAGCTAACTCATCATGTTTGATCTCCCTCCCCCAACCCGACCTGAGGAGAACAACATAAACAGAACTTTAAGATGTCTGAATTTTTAAGACAGTGCTCTTGTTTTTTGTTTTCATATCTATATCTATATATATCTATATCTATCTATCTATCTATCTATCTATCTATATATATATATGTATATGTGTGTGTGTGTGTGTGTGTGTGCATATATATTATTTAAATTAAACTTTAAAAACATAGAAAATAAAAACTTTACAAAACCACAAAAGAAAAAAAACATCACAATCAGATCACTGACATAAAAAAATCTAGCAATATCACGTGAGTTTTGTGTTTATTTGTTTTTTTTTAATTCTTTTGTTTTTTGGAGGGCTCACCTGACGTCACTGTGACGTCACGGCACGGATGCGGAAGCTGAAGTCTCCGTGGAGAAGATGAACTAAAATGTGAAAGGAGCCGCTGGGAAGCAGAGAATAAAGCTCCGGAGCAGGAGGAGGAGAAGGAGCCGTGGGAGGAGGAGGAGCAGCAGGAGGAGAGCGAGAACTAGCAGCAGCAGGACCGGACCCAGAACCAGCAGCAGGGAGCGACCTGCTCCCCCTCGGGCTGCAGCCTCTCTGCCTCCGACATGCAGCCCATCTCATCCAGCCTCCTCTCAGTACTCCACCGTTATCGTCTCCGTTATCTTTACATGAACCCTGTCGGTGCCTCCGGGTCCGGGTCGGAGCCGCTGCGGAGCCCCGCGGGTCTTTAACCGGCTCCATCTCGTCCTCTTCTGGGGGTGAGTGTTCAGTCTACGGAACTCCTTTGAAAAAAATACGGATTTAATATAATCGGTGTTTTATTTAACTTCCCAAAGTGTCAGGATAACATGTAAAGTAACTTCAGGTTCGGAAAAGTGTCCTCATTACTTCGGCTGGGAATGGACTTCACCAAAGTGAAGCTAGTTTTGGTAAATCTTATACTTTCTTCAGCCTCTGTGTGTCTACCACCACGGTCCAGCGCTGAGCGCAGCTGCTGAGCACCGCCCGGAACCCGGCGACTCTCCGGGGAAAAGCGCACATTTCACATGGCTGAGCGACATTATGAGAAAGCCGAAGCGCAGAAGACCCGCGACTGGGTTTAAAAAGATAGTTAGTCACATGAAAATGATTTCAGTTCAGGCAAAGGGCAGGGGGACTGTCAAAATCCATTTTTGTCAAAGGAGTTCAGGGTTGTGACTCTGCCCGGAGCGGAGCAGATGGACTGAAAGCAGCGCTCAAAATATTTTCTTTGGAAAAAAACCTAATAATGATTAAAAGACTGTTATTTCGAAATCATGTCAGGGGCGACTTGTTTAATGTAATGTGCAACACAGTGTGTCACGTGTGGAGAACAAAAGGAGGTTTAAAGCCAGAAAACTGAAAGAAAAGAAAATGATTCCATAAAGAACTGTTTTGTGTGCTGACGTCATCGCGTTAATCTGGGAGTGATGACGCCATCACGTTAATCTGGAGCGAGACTGACATGTTGTACTGGAGTACAAACTGTAATCTCGAGTACTGGATTTTCACTTAACGCTTGAAAAATAGTAACGGAGCTTCGGATGAAAAGGAACTAGTGGATTTACAAAGCTCTTGTGTTACAGTTACCTCATTAACAACCTGATAAAACCAGTCTTGTGCCTTTACTGGTTACTGTAAATAAATCTCCGGTAAAATTTTTTCCCTGATAAATTATTACATTTACTAGTTAATCTTGAAAAAATAATGGAAGTAACTTCACTAGTTTCAGGAAATAATAGATGGTAAACTAGCTGCTACTTGCCATCAGTTTCATTCACTAGTTAATAATAATAGTATTAATTAAATAGTAATACTTATTAAGTAATGTTAGTAAATAAAGTAAAAAAAAAACATATTGACTGTTACTTCAGGAGTTACTGCAAGTCAGACATAAATTGCAACCTGAATTATCTTTGGATTGCTAGTTACTTTTTTGAAAAGTTAAGTGGTGACTCACTATTTGTGAGGTGGTGTGTTAATGTTCACTCGTCTGCATTATCGGTGAATGAAGATGCTCTATAATCTGGATGTTAGAAGGAGGAAGATGCTCTATAAACGGGGTGTTAGCTCTTCTTAAAGAAACAGATTTAAGAACTAATGTCATTGAGAAACAGAACAAAACAGCTGAGATAATCTACCAACAGATGATCTCTAAATGAATGCTCACTGCTATTTAAACATGTTACTTCAAATCACAGCTAGTGTGCATACAAGCTAATGCTAATGTGACTTCCAGTGAGACATGTTTCATGTGTCTGTCAGGAAGACTGAGTTAGTCCAGAAGGACCCAAACCTGCTCCTTTCACACACATAAATACATGTGTTATAGCAATCAATACACCCAGTCTGTGAAGACTTTTTAAAGCATGGCCTGTGTAAAAAATTAGCTGTCAGTTCTTTGGTCATTTATATTTTACACACCATCCCAACTTTTCTGGAAGTATGCTAGTCTGTTGGTGCACCCCCTCCTCATCTGTCACAGCTGCTCCTGATTGGCTAGAGGAGACAGGTCTGGATGCAGGGATGCTCCTGATCTGTTGGCAGCCTGCCTGGAAGACAGGGTGGGAACATCAGCTGATTGATGATAAGAGGAGGAGGAAGAGGAGGGGTGAGGAGGAGGAAGAGGAGGAGCTGAGGAGACGGAAGAGGAGGAGCTGAAGAGGAGGAAGAGGAGGAGATGAGTGTTGTGGTAAATCCACGATGAGCCGGGTCTGCTGCAGACAACAAGTGTTCAGAGAGAGAGAGAGTGACCAAGGAGGGCGAGCGAGGATCAGTCCAGGTTACTCTGTAACAGAGAGAGTGAGAGAGGTTACCACGGCAACACAAGGACGGCAACGCAAGGACGAGGAGTCACAGACACGCAGGTAAGATACCGGTGTGTGTGTGTGTGTGTGTGTGTGTGTGTGTGTGTGTGTGTGTGTGTGTGTGTGGTGTGTGTGTGTGTGTGTGTGTGTGTGTGTGTGTGTGTGTGTATGTATGTGTGTGTGTGTGTGTGTGTGTGTGTGTGTGTGTGTGTGTGTGTGTGTGTTTGTGTGTGTGTGTGTGTCTGTGGACCATTGCATGCTGGGAGGAGGCGGGGTGAGGAGGGGAATCCTATTAGCAGAGTCCAGGAAAAGTAGGGCTAACAGTGTGCTTATCAGTCTCAGTGTATTTATTAGTGTTTGTCTCACAGACAGGGACACACACATACATGTACACACACTGACACAGTGAGGCTTCTTCTGCTGGTGTGTGTTGACTTGTGGTGGCATCCTTCAGGGATCCTTCATCAGTGCCAATGTCTCTTTGGTGTGTTTTGTCCTGGTGTCTGTTTGTTCGGGTTTGTTTTGTCCTGATGTCTCCTTGTTTCTGTGTCAACCATGAGTTGTTGAGGGTGAAAATTTTGAGAATCATTTTAGGTGGACTTCTTTCGTATGTGTGTTTGTGTGTGTGTGTGTGGTAACTGAAGGCCACCTGACAAGAGGTGGCTGTGATCAGTCGGTTTGAGGGTGGATGTTTGGTACACATTGTTCCAGTGAGATTTGAGTCGAGGTGGCGTCCCTCAGGGTTCTGTTCTCAGCACGTTTTTGTTCCTCAGAAACTTTTTACTGATATTGTCACTTTGTTTCTATCAGGTAAGCCTTTGCTTGTGGTTTGTTTATGGAGGAAACATAACTGGGTATTTACAAAAACAGATATTTCCCCCTCCAACACATTTTTCAATAAATGTTGGTTTACATAAAACCTCAAGAGCGGCAATGAGCAAAACTATAGGCGACAGTGTAGCAAGAAGCGTCACGCCGCTCTAGTCAGTTAGAGTCCTGGGAAAAACAAGATGTTGTAATATCACAGTTGTTGCTTTGTGTAAATGGACTGTCTGTCTGGTTGGATTGACAGATGTTTATGATTAAACTCCCGAGCAGGTTCAAAGAGGAAATGTATCGCTATCTGTGGAGGTTTCAGTGTTTTCTGCTGAGTCAGCTGAAACCAGAGGCTTGGAGCCTGTTATCCTTTCAATCTGTCAGCTGTAAAAAAGAGTTCAAAGTTCAATATGAAAAAAAAAAACCCTCTCAAGCAACAGGAGCTGTTAATGTTTCTGGGTTCCTCTCAGATGTTAAATGCTGCCAACAACAAGTTCAATCTCCCGAAGCACTGTGATGACTAGTCTTCTCACCTGAACCTCCTCCAAGCAGCTTTTCCTCTTGTATTTATAGAACCTGGCACCCACATCCTGCCGCCACTATGCTGCACAACACCGAAGACATGAGCGGTCCTGTAATCACATCAGCGATAGAGAAGGCAGGAATGAGGCCTTTAAGTATCTCAAGAATAGAAAGTGCTTTATTGATCCTGGAGGGAAATCTTTAACATCACAAGTTAATTCAATTCAACTTTATTTATAATGCTCAAAAATAACACAGTCATCTAAAAACACTTTTACAGACCAAAAACAATTATTCAACTTCAGCAAGCAGAGGAGACAAAGAAAGTCAAAACCCTTTTTAAACAACCTGCAGAATCACAGTCAGAGGAGGAGACTTTCTGTTGAATCTGACTCAGAGGTGGAGATTTCCTGCTCTCTTGTTCTGGTTGGAGGTTGTGGGACAGAGAGCAACAAGAAACACACAGATTGTCATAAACTCACTGCAGACGGTGGAGGCTCAGACTGAACTTCCAGGAACTTGCGGACAGACGGGAAGAGCTGTTAGAAATGGGTTGATGCTGATAAGGTACCTGAGGCTGAGAGCCACGCTTCCTGCACACCGTCACCTGGCCGGCCTGGTGTCCCGGCAGCACAGGACCTGTTCAGGACGGTAACAGAACCACCTGCACTCACAGAGATTGCTCGTGACGAGCAGTGATGTGGAGCTCACAGTCTGTGCTGCTCTGAAACCCCCATCAGGACTGATGTACTGAAAAGTTCATTCAAGCCACTGAAAGACCTTTCACCTTTCTTTCAGCGTTTCGTGCAGGTCGTGAGGTTAAAGGCTGCAGTTGAGGTAGTGGGAGATGCTTCTGAGAGCTTAAGAACTGAGATGAGATCCAAGCTGTTGTTGAGGGGTAAAGCTTACGACCAACAGTTGGAGTTGTGGGAGAATGCCATCAACTAAGTTATATTAAGTGAAATACAATGATAGTTTTTAGTTAAGTTAATAGGACATTTGTGGTTGATGCTCTATCTCGAACCTGTCTGTGATCAGAAGGAAACAGGTTGAAGCTTCAGAATGGTCCCAGTTAATGTGGGTCCGCTTTCTAGGTCCACAGTGAAGAGCTGCCGTAGTTTGCATCAGTGGAGGGTGATAACGGTGGGCCTCTTAGTTTTAACGCTACACCCCGAGCACATAGGTGGCTAGCTATCAGTGCAGCATCGCTGATCTCTCAGCTACAATAACTGCTGCCATCTGCAGGTCACTCCAGGATCACAGTACTGCGTTCACTCTCAGTGAAACGGTATCACTTGGTGAACAAAGGTGGGAAATGTCCTCAAAGAGAATTCCAGTTCCTCCTCACGTTTTCACCTTTGTTTTCTCATCCCTCCTTCACTGAGGTGGAGGATGGTCGCGTTTGTTCCAGCCGATGAATAAAGAATGAGAGCTCTTTGGTTTCTGGTGGCAGGTGTGATCTGGTCTGTCCAATGACGTTTTAGCTCACCTCCACAGAGAAGTACATGCTGTCAGCAGTTTACCTTCTGAAAACACTTGTGTTTCAGCCAAAGAAAGTCTTCATGGTGTAGCATACCTGCTCTAAGAGATCCAGGCGCCAGGTGGGAGTTGTACGGATCGGTTCAGTGTTTCAGGCCCATCTGTGGTGAGTGTGTTAGGTCCAGTCCAGAACACAGGACAGGGCTCCGCTGCTGGCTGATTGTACACTGGGGATTGGCTGTGGTGGTATTTTTACACACTGAAGTCTCCAAGACAGATTATAAAGGCAGGAACCTTACTCATACATCAACCAAAGGTAAAAAACCAGGGGAGCTGGTTATTCTGGTCTGTGAATCTGTGCCACGTTTGAACTTGGTCGGACTACGTGTTTGGGAGGTCCTGCTCTGTATGGATACTGGATATTTTCCAGGTTTCAGGACATTGTTCGACTGGTTCTGGCTTTAGATTGGTGGTTCTGGAAGAATCAGCTGCTTGGTTCGTAGATGAGTTCAGGTGATTTCAATGCTTCTAAAAACGAACTCATGCGGAGTAGGTCCTGATTGGATTTATTATCAAAGTAGTTCATGACCTGGCTCTAACTGGTTAATTAGCTTGGTTCTGGGCTAAGTATTTATTTGCTTGGTTGCATTTGGACTGGTTCTGAAGTAGATCTGGATCAATTTGGCCTACTTTTCTACAGGTGTGTTCTTTGTATTGGACTGCACAGGTTCCAATAAACAGCACTGAGAGTTTGAACAGTTCTTGGGGCCTTTACTTTCACCCTCACATTGACAGGTGTGTGTTTTTTTGCTGCGAGTGACTGTTTGATGACCGAATGGTTTCTAGGGTGTCTGAATTTGTGTAAATTTTTGTTTCTTGAATGGCTGTGAAGTAGGAACTCTCTAATCTTCAGTTTGTCTGTTTCGGCTGCAGGTTAAGCACATGAAGCACATGGAGGATGGACCTGGACCTGTAGTCCTTCCTGTGACCCTCCTCTGAAATATCTGTGTACCAAGAGTGTAAAGGGCGGTTTGCACAAACAGCAAAGGTCCACAAAAGCTTGGCTGTCTGGCTATTAAGATCCTAGAGGAGGCATGTCTCAGGAAGGTAAAGTGCTGCACCTGTATGTGGAAGTGCGCTCTGTGCCTGAGGATGGGGGCAAGGGGTCAGCGAGAGGGGACGACGATACCACTCACCTGATGCTCCAGTGTCCAGATGTCCTCCCCCACTCTCAGAGGAGCTCTGCTCACTCGAGCCCAAACCGCAGCCCTGCCCCCTCCCCAGTCACCCAGCATTATCCAGGAGCCAGGAACCACAGCTTGCCCTCCTCAAAGTCCTCCTCCAGACACTCAGTCAGCTTCCATCTCCAGAACCCAGACGCCACAGGGTCTCCCACCCAGTACGCTCGACAACAAGTGTTGCCTGACAGTTTCGGTCAGTTACTGGAAGTCCTTGCTCCGGGAACAGTTGGTTCGAGCCGTCATGGCTCACTCGGACGCACCTTTTCACTTGATGTGGACCCTTACCAAGGAAAGATGCTCATATCTCCATCCTCGGGACGGATGAATGCTTCCTCCCCACCAACCCGTAATCGCAGGTCCTATGAGGTTGAGGGAATTGAGGATGACGAGGGGAAGACATCTGTGGTGTCCTTTGGCTACATTGAGAAGTCAAATGTTCACAACATGGCCGGGCGTCGTGCCTCTGCATGTCAAAATGAATACAACTCTTCTTTCAACAAGATGGAGGGGCAGCTGCCGCCTCATCTCCGCAAGAGGCTGAGCGATCCTGTTTGGCACAATGGCCAGCCTCCACTGGAGGACCCATCACACGGTCACCACTACTCATCCCACAGTCAGTCCCCACGCGACTTGCCCTCACTGCAGAAGGCGACCTTGGATTCAGCTGCCAGAGATGCGACCCACAGGGCATTAGAGGAGTTTGGGTCCCCTGAACTGAAGCGTAGATTAGCAGGTTATGGTCCAGAAAGTTACAGTTACAGTCCGACTCTTCCACGGCAGCAGCAGTCCCCTCGCTGCCGATCTTGGGGAGGGTCCCCCATCCTTCCTCGAACCGCCCGCACCTTGCCGCCCAAGACCCAACTGCTACAGCTGGACCAGGGAGTCTGCCACAGTTCAGTAACAGGATTACCCAGAAGTCCAGCTTCTGACCAACTGTGTGCCCACATTGGCCATTCATCTCACTCGAAGGCCTCAGCACCTCACTCCCTGAACCAACACAGGCTATGTGTGGGGGTTGATAGCCCGAGGTTAGCCAACAAGTTCCACCCACCACTACCTGCAGGCAGACCCACAGACATCCAGCACGAGCTCCCAGCAGGCTCCTTTCCTTCAGTCAACCCTTCCAGGACAGACTGCCTGCCATCGCACAGAGTTACTAATGGCTATAATACTAAATTCACCAACTCCGGCCGTAATGGTCCAGACAATTCACACTACACTGATCGTGATCAGTTTAATTCATCCAGAAAGGCTCCCTCCAAATGGTCTCACTCCAGCAGGAGGATGAGCGATGAAACAAGTCCAACCAGTGGTAGCAGAAGCATCTCTCCATCCTCGAATCCCGAGGAGGCTTGTAAATTTGCTGTGGAAACTCCCAGAATGTCAAATCTTTTTGCTAACAGACGCACTCCTTCACCGACCTCCTCTCACACCGAGTCGTTCAGGTCTGAGAGTCCAAAATCTGCCAGGTCCTTCCTGAGAGAATCCCAGCCATATGCAACTCTGCATGGACAAAGCTCTTCAGAAACCGTGCAGACAGGAATCAGGAACCATGGTTTTAAAACGGACAAATCAACACCTCAAACTAAACCAGGATGCATCTCTCCCCTGCTCTCCCAGAGAGACCTCCCTGCACCAGCCTCTCCGGCTTTACTGGCTCGACTGCACCGCACAGACAGCTCCCAGTCGCCGGTACTGGATCCACGGCAGCAGCGAGGTTCCTCTGCCTCCCAGGAGATGTCCACGTTGCATCGCTACCAGCTGCCGCAGTACAAAGGAGACCACAAGTCACCCGGTGTGGAGCGGAGGCAGTGCGTCCAACTGTTGGACCAGCCGCCAAGAGACTGCTCCAGTGTCTCCCAAAGACTCACCCACCACAATAAAGACGCGTCTCCCGTGAGCTGGACCTCCAGACAGCAGGAGTGGAAGGAGGCAAGACAAACCCGAGATGGAGACCACCACCAAATCCACCCATCCAGACTTCTCACCCCGCACAGATCGGAGTACAGCAGCGAGGACTCGGGACACAGAGCAGTCGGGACGTCCGAGTACCAGAGGCCGACTTTCAGCATGTCCACAGACCAAAGAGAAGAAGGTCTGGATCACAGCAGGCTGGCTGGGTCCTCGTCTCAGAGCTCCAGCGGGGTGACGGGCAGCCTGGGGGACACGTCCCCGCTGGACAGACATGATAGCCCGTCTCCTGAAACCTCCAGTCAGTCCAGCCATGGGACAGCAGAGGGCAGCTCCAGGATGCAGGTCGGAGTGTGTGCATGTGTGAGTGTGAGTGAGTGTGAGTGAGTGTGAGTGAGTGTGAGTGAGTGTGCGTGAGTGTGCGTGAGTGTGCGTGAGTGTGCGTGAGTGTGTGTGAGTGTGTTTTTATATTGTTTAGAATAAATAGTAAAATAATCATACAAAACCGGAGCCCCTCCTCCTGTGTCTTTTCATCACTTACAGATTAAATTTGAAATCTGAAGACACACGCACACACACACACACAAGCACACACACACACACACACACACACACACACACACACACACACACACAGGCCTCTAAATATATATAATAAGAAATATATTAAGCATAGCTCGAAATATACTGCAATGTATTGTGAAATTTACAAATAATTGCCTCTTTCGATATGTTATAATATCTTGGAAAATATAAATGTTAAAGGTGCTGTAGGCAGGATTTTGCTAGTCAATGCTAATTTTTCTGTGTTTTCTTTGGATTAAATGTTAGAGTATCCATTGATAATCCTTTAGGAGTGTAGTATAATTGCACTACCGTGAGGGTGCAGCGTTTCCATCTGTGTCTGTTCTGAGCTGAAAAGGAATCTCGACAGCTCCAGGTATCTTTGACCAATCAGAAGAGCCCCTGAGGCTCTAACCATGATTGGTTGAGGGGCGTTCGTCACACGTTCTTGTGGGAGGGGCTTAACTTGCGCAAGGATTGATTTCAGAGAAAACAGGACAGAATTGGCTGTGCTGAGTTTCAAATCACCATCTTAGATGGATCAAATCGCCATCTTGCTTAGATAAACCTAAGCAAGATGGCGGAGATGCTGAATCCTGCCTACAGCACCTTTAAATCTCTTATATGGGAATATATTGCATGATATTTTCCAGCATTCTGCAATATATTTCATAAGGGTCATTGTAAGCATCATTATGTTCATCAGTGATGGCTCCAGCTGCAGTGGAAGTAAATACTGGATTATAAAGTAATTACTCATGTCACTGATCTAATAACAGATTACTTTGAAGTAATGTTTTACTCGGTTCAAGATCACAGATGTGGATCCGCCTCTATTGGGACTGCTCACTCGGGAAAATGTTAACATTATTAATAGCTGTCTTTTTCTATGTCCAGACAGATTATAGAGCATCTTCCTCCTCTAACATCCAGATTATAGAGCATTTTCCTTCATTAATATCCAGTCATGCAGATTTTAAATATATCTTTGAACGTGTCCTCATCAAACAGACCTTCTTCTACTTCTTTTATTCTTCTTCACCTATCCTCTCGATTTTTTTTTTCTTCTCCTTAGGATAATTTTCTTTGTTTTCTTGGTCATCTTCTTCTACTTTTTAAGATGATTTTATTCGTTGTTCATGGAGGTTTGTTTGCTCCTGCAGTCGGACAGCGGCTCGGTCACATCTTCACGCTCTCAGAGGATTGCTCAGGCGAAGTGGGAGTTTCTGTTTGGAGGTCAGACGGAGGAGAAACGCTGCTTCAGAGGTACAACATGTTCCTACTCTCACCGGGGTTTTTGGGGTTGACTGGTTGACTGATGGTGAGAACAGTGCAGATCTGCTCTGCTATGTAAGCAATCCAGGAAGAACGTGTGCCTGTAATCCCCCAGAGAGTCGGAGGAGGTCCTGAAGATTTTTACAGGGTCCCTCTGGGAGACTCTGAGCTGTTATCCGGGAATCCGCCTGTACGCAGACGACTCTCCTCCCTCTCTGAGCGTAAACAGAACCTCTGAGGAGCCTTAAGCCAATTAGCTGAAGACACAGCTTAGTGTAAGCTTCCGCAGAGCAGAGTACAACTCCTCACATCAGCTTCTCAGAGCGCCCTCAAACGTCCAGCAGGTCCACATCAAGCCCACCACTTCACGCTGAACGTGTCCACACAGCGCGTGAAATTTGTGACAAAAAAAAAAAAAAAAGGCATCTTGCAGAAATCAGAATCTTTGGACAAGTAACCAGGAAATTTTACCAGTCCACAGTGAACTCCACTCATCAACATGTAACTGCTTGCTATTAGATTTATGCTAAAAGTTTCCCCAAATATAATTTCTTCGCCCGCAGTATTTTTGCTTTCACTTTATTTTTCGGGGTTTTTCTAACAGACCATGTTCATTCCCATAAGACCATGGAGTTAGTCAATTATAATCACACTAAAAAACAAAGACATCAGTCTATGAGGAAAAATAAAGAAGAAGAAAAGGATTAAGACCAGCAGCACCAAGCCCACCTTGGTCACATGTTCACATACCCTTCACTTTTAAATGTCCCGGTCACTCTGAGGGAACTTAATCCTGTCAACATATTGAAGGTGAGGACCCCAAATATTGTTGAATTTACTGGACTAGCAAACTGCGAACTTGAAGGTACTTAAAAGAAAATTCTGTTGAGGGAGTGAAGAAGAGTCTTAGAGCTGTCTGTGTTATCACTCTGGGCAGCTGGGTGAATGCTGTCAAAATCCTAAAGCACTGCATGTGACTGCTGCTGATAGTCTGTCGTTGCATTCATACTTATTTTTCCAGGCATTTAGTTATACTTATTTCTATGTGTTTGTCAGGCATGAAGTTTTGAAGTTTTGATGCTTGAAATAAAAACACTGAGAAGTTGTAAGATTTGTTCTGTATTTCACAAATTGAAAACAAAGCGATCTTTTTTCACATTATTAAAAGTTTCTGCTAACTTTTCATGTTAATGAAACAAAATTGTATGAATCTTTAATGTCACAAACAAAAATTTACAAAAGTCAACTGATACAATAAAGAAGGTTGTCTGTTTAGCAACGGGCTTTAAATGCTGTCACGCTAACATTCTCTAACTCCTGAAACCAGAAGACGTCCTGGTACTGAACCCTGTGGGACGCCTTCGGATTTTGAAATAGGACCATTTTATCCTCCTGCAGACGCTCCGTCCACGACGCCTCCGACCAGCACCTCGCCCAGCCCCACCCCTCCCTCCTCCCTCCGTCTGACAGCAGCCAATCAGAGGAGGGGGCGGGACAGCGGGGGCCGAAAGCTGTCCCACCACGAGGTCCGGCAGATCGAGGTGGAGTTGCTAAGCACCAACTCTCAAAGCTCCAACCCCAGGACGGGCATTATCCGGAGGACCATCAAGTACTCGGAGACAGACCTGGACGCCGTCCCGCTGCGCTGCTACCGGGAGACGGACCTGGACGAGGTGAGCTGGTCTCTGCTGGTCTGTGCTGGTCTCTGCTGGTCTGTGCTGGTCTTTGCTGGTCTGTGCTGGTCTGGGATGTTAAACCTGTGGTTGTTGCGGTGCAGGTGATGCGGGCGGAAGCGGAGGCAGCTGAGGATGCGGACTCGGCCTTCAGCAGCAACCGCAGCTTCAGCTCAGCCAACGCTTCTTCCAAAGGCCAGGCCAGCAGGGCAAAGGAGGTGAACGGGGCGGCGGAGGAGGATGAGGAGGACGAGGAGGAGCAGGAGGAGGAGGAGGAAGGCGTGGTGAGCTGGGCCAGCGTCAGGATGCAGGGAGACAAACAGAGACAGAGAGCTGCTAAGGAGGAGGCCGAGGTGCTGAGCCTGCTGCTCAAAGGGTGAGACCACGTCAGGGTCCTCCAGCCCCTGCTGGACTCCACGGTCCTCCTTCTGATCTCTGCTGCTCTCACCTCCTGCAGGTCTCTGGAGGCCTCGTCCGACTCCCACGGAGGCCTCAAGTCTCCGATCTCTGTCGGCAGCCCTCGCAGACCTTCCGACAGCAACCTGGACTCCTTCAGCCGGCACTTCGAGAGCATCATGGAGTCCCACCGGGCCAAAGGGACCTCCTACAGCAGCCTGGACAGCGTGGACCTGCTGACCTCCGGGTCCACCTCCGTCTTCACCTTTGACCTGCCAACACTGACGCCTGAGATTCAGGTAGGACCCGGCACCAATCCACCGAGTCCCGATGGACTGAGTCCTGATCTCACATCAAGTCTTGACCTTGGATATAAATGAAATATCCTGTAAGCTAGCTTGGTGTTCAGAGCTGCAGAGGAAGAGGACAGAACTTCCTGTCAGGTGACATCAAGCAGCGACTGTCCACGTGAAGACAAAATGTCCCTGTGTCCTCTGCTCACACACTGTGAAGGCGTTTCCTCTGTGGCTCTGATAACTGTGCTAACTTAAAGCTATGTGGTGAGAGTGTGTGTGTGTTGACGGTCTGTCTGTCCCTGTGTGTCTTTTACTTTGAAGAGCTGTCCTTCTCAGCTTCCTTTTGTTGTCTTTCTGTCTTCAGAGTCAAATCTGTGCGAGTGCCAAGCAGATCATTGAGCTGAGCTTCGCCCCGCTGTCCCGCCCCGCCCCCTCCGGCCCCCCCGAGACGTCCCGCTCAGAGATCAGCCTCTGTGTGGGGGAGACCCCGCCCAGAGGGGGCTCCCAGGACGACTCGGGCCCCCCGACACGCTCCAGGTCAGAGAGGGAGTCATCACGTCGCTCCGTCCTCAGAGACGGCTTCAGGAAGGCCAGCTCGGTGCCGGCGCTGCACGGCAGCTCCAGGTGAGTCCCAGCAGGGGTCCAAATCCCCTGAGAGGTCCAAATCTGCCCCCTCCGACAAGAACAACCCCAACAAAAGAATCTGGACAATGTCCTGTTTCCAGTGTCTTTCCTGAGTGAAACCACCTGCAGTGAATGACATCAGCCACCAGGTGGCAGCACAGGGTCATTTCTCACTGGTCCTCTCAGACATCTCTCCCCTCTTTTACTGTCGGCTCTCCATACCCTCTGTAACCATGACTCAGCATCATTTCAGTCATTACCGCTCGGTGTTTGCGATGTTTAGCTGAGCCAGCGGCTGGAGCGTGCGAGCTGGATGTCGTTCGTTGCTGTTGAGGCGTTCACCCATCGTTTTCAGCTCCTCCGCAGCTTTCAGCTGCGCTGTCACACAGCCTGTGTTTAACCGTGACTCAGCCGCCGATTATTCAGGGCGCTGCAGCGCTGCTTCATCCGAACTGACTCCCACACTCGGAGGATGACTCGGCACCGGCATCAAGCTGTGACGGAGCCATGAGTCAGCAGAAATCTGCTCATCACCTTCAGCAGACACATCTGTCACAACCGTGTCTCATCGCCATCACTACCGCATCTATAAACATTCCACTCTCTTCAACAGGCTCTCTCCCCGTCCTCCTCCTCCCTGGCGTTCATGCAGATCTTTTGCATCCGCTCGGTGGCTGTGTTACCCTCTGACCTCTGACCTGTGGCCTGCTGTGAGTTTGACAGTTTCCTCTGAGGAGTCAGATCGGTGGTTGAGCTGCGGAGCTGAAGCTCTCGTTTCATGAACGTGGGGCTGCAGACATTCTGTGAAGAGCCTGAGAAACGTTGGTCTTCTCAGAGGTGCTGCTCAGATGGATCATGTTTTTCAGGTTTGGGACTCCTTTGAGAAAAATGAGAAGATTTCACTTGGTATTTGTGGAATTGGGTTTGCTGGAGGTGAATTTTTTAAAGAACTTATGTGAACTGTTGATGTTTGGAGGTGGAGTTTGTGTGTTTGGTTAGTTATTGCAGTTTAGGTGGAGTTTGAATGATTAAGGTGGAGTTTGAGTGTGTGTAGGTGGTTTAGATGGAGTTTGTGTGGTATTAGGTGGTGTTTGGGTGGTTTAGCTGGACTTTAGGTATTTGGGTAGTTAAGGGCAGGTTTTCATGGTTGTAGGTAGAGTTTAGGTGGAGTTTGCTCGGCTGGAGCAGCTCTTGGAGGATCTCTGGAGCTGTCTTTGTTTTTCGGAGCGACTGAGACAGAAAAAGAAACTTCCAGGAAGCTGGACGGAGTGAGAGGAAGGTACGAGGAGACAAAGAGAGGAAGGAGAAGAGGAGAAGGAGGGGCCACTGGGGGTCAGACGGGGAGGAAAGTTGCTCCTCCTTCCCCCTCAGAGTAGGAGAGGAACCGGCTTGTGGAGGAGGAGGAGGGAGTAGACGAGCCGACTGAACACAGAGAAAGTGCAGTGAAGTTTATGAGAGGGAAAACCGGCTGAGGACTTTACAGACCGACGAGGAGGAAGGAGAAGGAAAGAGGAGGAGAAGCAGTGAGGAGGAGAATTGGGAAGGAGCAGTGAGGAGGAGGAAGTAAAGGGGGAATAGGGAGCAGTGCAGAGGAAGAAAGAGGAATGAGAAGAAGGAATGAGGAGAAGCGAGGAGGAGGAAAGCGCACCGAGGAGGCGGCGGCGGCGGTGATGTCATGGTTGTGATGTCACAGGACTGACACTTGGATGATGGACTTGGTTTCCCACGGTTACGCCCTGATGACTGGTGATTGGTGGCTGGGCTGAACGAGTGGGCGTGGCCGCGTCGCCATGGCGAGCTACCTTCTGTGCTGGGGGGGGCGGGGCTCTGGAAGACAGGTACCTTTACGCCCCGCCCTACCCGGCTGTGTACAGGTGAGTCGTCTCGTGACAGAATGCAGCGGCGGAGGCAGAACGTCGCAGAGGCCACTCTTCACACGACTAAAGCTTGGTCCAGCCTGGCGTGGAGCTGGAGTACGGTCAGATGTGGCGTTTGGCTGATTAAAAGTGGAAGTTGGTGGGATGCAGATGGACGTGGAGGTTGGTTGGTTGGAGGTGGAGTTTGGTCAGGTGGTGGTTGAGTTGGTTTGGCCTCTGCTGAGCCTTCTTGGTGACAGCTGTGGTGGTTGTCCAGGAGAGCTCAGCAGAGAGGACAGCAAGGAACCTGAAGGCCCAGGCCCTCTCCACCTGAAGGTCCAGACCTTCTCCTCACACTCCCCATTGACGTGGAGGAGGTCCAGGTCCGATGTCTTCCTCCTGACCTCCACAGTGACCTCCTTGGTTTTTGTGGTGTTCAGCTCCAGATTTCTTTTTGAACCCCAGACTGTCAACTTCAGGACCTCCTCCCTGTTGGCTGCCTCTTCCCTCTTTCTCACACACACACACACACACACACACACACACACACACACACACACACACACACAGGAGACATTGGCAAAGTGTCTTCTGCAGGATTTTAAGTTGGAGAGATTGTGTTCTTTCTGACTGTTCTGAGTGTGAACCCTGAGGATCGAGTTCCTTCAGTGGATTTGTGGGTGAATTTGTGTTGTGGTTTCTGTCAGAGGGACACACCCTGTCTCTCTCTCTCTCTCTCTTTCTCTCTCTCTCTCTCTCTCTCTCTCTCTCGCTCCATCTGCATCTCTCTCTCTCTGTGTCTGTCTCTCTTTCACTCCATCTCTGTCGCTCTCTCCCTCTGTGTCCCTCTCTCTCTCTGTCCAGCTGTCTTACAGCTCTCTTTCTCTCTGTCTCTCTTTCTCTACATCTGTCTGTCTGTCTCTGTCTCTCTCTCTCTCTCTGTCTGTCTCTTTCTCTCAGTCTGTCTGTCTCTGTCTCTCTCTCCCTCGGTGTTTCTCTCTGTCTGTTCGGCAGTGTACATCTCTCTCTCTATGTCTCTCTCTCTCGCTCTCTCTCTCTTTCTCTCTGTCTCTCTGCCTTTCTCCCTCTGTGTCTCTCTCTCTCGCTCCCTCTCTCTCCATCTGTCTCCGACTCTCCGTCTGTCCTTCCTCGTCTCGGTGACTCATTGTTTTGAAGTTTTCTGCTTCTGGAGCAAACCAATGTGCATGCAGAGCGGGGGTGTCCACGTGTCCATTTGTCTGGTGTGAGGCTCCACCTCCTCCTCCTCCTCCTTCCTCCTCCTCCTCCTTCTTCCTCCTCCTCCGCCTGAAATATATGAGACCACAAGTTTCATCTTTGATCCCAAAGAGTTACACACACTCAAATTATGTGAGTAAGACATGAGTCCTCGAGGGGGAAACAACTGAAACCGTTGGAACCACAAACGCTGAAAAACGCTCAAAGAGCTGTGAATTCTTTTCAAAAACCTTGGAACTCTTTGAATGTGTCCCGGCGTTGTGAGGAGCAGTCTGTAGCGTCCAGCCTGTCCTCAGATTGTCTTCTGACGCTGAACAGTGACTCACTCCACCCTCTGCTGGTCAGAAGTGGTATGGCAGCACAGGACATGTTCGGAAGCTTAGTCTTTCTTCCCATCTGATGTGTGTGTATGTGTGTTTTGTGTTCAGGGAGCGTCCGGTAAATCGCCCTCCGGAGCTCCTTTACCCTCAGGCTGACGTAGCCGAGCGTCTGGCACTCGGCGGCAGCGACGACGCGCTAGCTAACGGGACGAAGGCCGACCTGCAGGCTGCCAAACGGCTCGCGAAACGCCTCTACAGCCTGGACGGCTTCAGGAAGTCTGACGTGGCACGCCACCTGGGCAAGAAGTCAGTGTGTGTGTTTGTGTGTGTGTGTGTGTGTGTGTGTGTGTGTGTGTGTGTATGCTCGCTCACAGTGAACTGTGATGTACTGTACCTGAAATGACTGACTCTGTGTTTGTGTGTGCAGTAATGACTTCAGCCAGATGGTGGCAGAAGAGTATCTGAGTAACTTCGATTTCACCGGTCTGAACATCGACCAGGCGCTCAGGTCAGTCACACAAAGAGAGAAAGAAGACAACAACAACACAATAAAACAATAAAACAGCAAAAAAAAAGAAATAGCAGATCAACGACCCAACAAACGATAATAAATCAGTGGGTTAACCAGGTGAACTGTGGAGTTAACCAGGAGCCTGTGTTCGGAAGCTGGACTAACTTGCCCTGGATATCTGTCTGTTCTCTGAGTTGACTCCCCTACACATTTGCAACCGTTGATAAGCGGTGCTACGAAGCCTGCACGTAGATGAGGCGGAGTTTGTTGCAGCATCTGGACAATCACAAACTTAGGGAAGTCCCAAAAAGCAATGTATTTGACTGCACAGATAAGACAAATTCATCCAATATCATCCAATCCTAAAGCAGCACTGTCGCTGCGACAAAACCAGGAGGGTCCAAAAAGGTTAATTGGTCTTCCAAGTTATAATCCAAAACAAAGGTTCTTTTCCAAAGACCAGAGAGGTATTTTGTTATTTACCTGACGGTTTCGGCAGCTGTCAGCTGTCTTCTTCAGAGTGTCACGTGATGTTGTGACGTATCTTGTCAGCTGATTTATACAATATTATTTATAATAGCACCAAAACCTGTATAAATCAGCTGACAAGATACGTCACAACAACATCATGTGACACTCTGAAGAAGACAGCTGACAGCTGCCGAAACCGTCAGGTAAATAACAAAATACCTCTCTGGTCTTTGGAAAAGAACCTTTGTTTTGGAAAAACCAGGAGGGAATGCTGGCAGAATGGCCGACCGACTGTGTTTGGTGTTGGAACATTAATTCCTCACCGCGATTCACCTGTTAAGAAGTGAACCAGCATCGTAGGATGGGAAACCCAGACGAACCCTGAAGTTGCCTCCATAAGAGAGAATCCAGTGTCTGCTGCTGTGTTGCAGGTTGTTTCTCCGACAGTTTGCACTGATGGGAGAAACTCAGGAGAGAGAGAGAGTCCTGGTTCATTTCTCCAGAAGGTTCAGACAGTGTAACCCGGACTGGCTCCAGACTGAAGGTACCAAACCCGTCCGTCTGTCTCCGTCTCCCTCCTGGCTGTATGCTACCTGTCGGTCGGTCTAACCTGTCTGTCTCTCACCTGTCTTCCCCCAGACAGCGTCCACACTCTGACGTGCGCCGTCATGTTGCTGAACACAGATCTCCATGGAAACGTGAGTCTCGGTTTGATATGGTTACAAACTTTCCGAGTCGTCTTGATTGGCTGTCCAACAGGAAGTTCTTATATGGTGGGATGAGGGGGACTGCTTCACTGTGTGATGACGGTGTGTGTGTGTGTGTGTGTGTGTGTGTGTGTGCGTGTGCGTGTTGCAGAATGTGGGGAAGAGGATGTCCTGCAGTCAGTTCATCTCAAACCTTGAAGGACTCAACAACGGCAATAATTTCCCCAAAGAACTGTTGAAGGTACACACACATGCATGCACACACATGCGCGCACACACACACACACACACACACACACACACACACACACACACACAAAAAAACACACACACACACACACCATCATAATGCATTTACATTCAGCTCTGTGACTTCTGCGATGACTGACACCCCCGAGCTGAGCGGGAGGCGGGCTCAAACCTCCGTTCCAGCCTGTGAGTGGCTGCCGCTGCTGGGAGAAAATGCGCATTGAGAAAGTGAGGGAAAAAAGAGCGAGGAAGAGGAGGAGGAGGAGGAGGAGGAGGAGAGTGAAGACCACCTGCAGCAGAAACTCTCCTCCAGTCTTCTGCCTCCCTCTCCTGTCCTCTCCCCCCCCCCCCCCCCCCCCCCCCCCCCCCCCCCGTTTCATCACTTTGTTGGGGCTCTGGATGAAAGTGACGTCAGTTTTGGGGTCTCTCTGTCTCCCCCTCCCTCCCTCCCTCCCTCCCTGTCCCTCTCCCTCCCTTCCTCCCTCTCTCTCTATCTCTCTCTCTCTCTCTCTCTCCTCTCTCTCCCTGTCTCTCCATCCCTCTCTCTCCCTCTATCTCTGTCTCCCCCTCCCTCTCTCCCTCACTCTCGTTCTCTTTCTCTCCCTACCTCGTTCTCTCTCCCTCCCTCGCTCGCTCTGCCTCTCTCCTCTTCGTTTCTTTTTTGGACGGTCGGATTCTTCAGCGGCTGCTGATGCGTCTCCTCCTCCGCCGTGTCCTCCTCCGTCACACAGCTTTATTTTGGGCGTCGGGGTTCTCCTTCTCTTCCTCCATTGCCTCCTCCTGCAAGACGCTGCCTTCAGCATCTTCACACAGCGCGCAAGAAGCTGCAGGACTGACGCCTGTCGCCGTGGCGACGGGCTGAAGTGTGTGTGTGTGTGTGTCTGTCTGTCTGTGTGTGCTGTGTGTTTGTTTCTGTGTGGAGTGTGTGTGTCTGTGTCTGGTGTGTGTCTGTGTGTCTGTTTGTGATTTTGTGTTTGTGTGTGTGTGTGTGTGTGTGTGTGTGTGTGTGTGTGTGTGTTTTCGCTCCTCCGATAAAGAGGAGGAGCTACAGAGAAAGAACTAGAGAGGAGGAACTAAAAAAAAAAAAAAGGAGGAACTAAAGGGGAGGAGCTACAGAAAGAAGGAACTAAAGGGGAGGAGCTTAAGAGGAGGAGCAACAGAGAAAGAACCAGAGAGGAGGTCCTAAAGAGGAGGAGCTACAGAAGAGGAACTCCCTGCCGCCTCCTCCTCCTGGAGATGATTGGGGTGAACAGTATCCACTCTTCGGGCCGGGTGCGCTCCCGCTCGCTCTGCTCGGTGAGGAGCGGGAGGGAGGCGCGGGACTCGGACCCCTTCAGGTACCCCCGGGCTCCTCGCTCTCGCTCCCTCAAACCGCTGGCGTTCCCCGACCTGCTGGGGAAGACTCAGGACGCCCCGAAACACCAGAGGCACAAGAAGAAGGTAGAAGAAGGCCCAGGATGTAACGGGGCAGCAGGGGGCAGCAGGGGGCAGGAGGGGGCAACCACACACACTGCTGCACACAAACACACACACACTGTAACACACGTTTTTTTGTTTCCCTGCAGACCCTGTACAGCTCCATCAAGAACGAGAAGCTACAATGGACCATGTGAGTTAAAGTGTGTGTGTTACTGTGTGTGTGTTACGTTGTGTGTTGTGTGTTTAAAGTGTATGATGGAGCAGGTGAGCCAATCAGGTCCAGGCTGCTCTCTGATTGGCCCTCCTCGCGTTATCAGCCAATCACTAACGTCCTCGTGCAAATCGGACAGTTTTCCAACGGGCCAATCAGCTGAAGTCCCTGGTTTCCATGGTGATTCAGAGACTGAGACCCAATGAACAGAGTGTGACGGGAGAAAGTGCCACCCTTCCCCCCACCCACTCTTCAGAGGGTTCTCAGTTCTCTGACCTGGCACCACCCAGCTGACCACCCCTGACCCCTGACCCCTGACCCCTGACCATCCTGATCAGTCAGGAAGTGACGTTCCCTATGGGTCCTCCGCAGTGATGAAGAGGAGCTGAGGAAGTCCATGTCCGAGTTGGCCGACGCTCGCACAGACTCCGCCTCCCACACCATGAGGCGCCTGGTTGGTGGGAACCCGCTGGTGGGCGTGGCCCAGCAGGCAGACGCCGAGCTGTATAAAAGCGGCTTCCTGGTTCGCAAAGTCCACGCCGACCCGGACGGGAAGAGAAGTAAGCCCCTCCCACTTCCGGGACTCGCACCGATATTACCATGTGACGAGCGACGTGTAATTATTGACATGTTCCCAGTAACTTATCAGTAATACATATGCTCCCATGATGCTCTGCTTCCCGCAGCTCCGCGGGGAAAACGAGGCTGGAAGGCTTTCTACGGCGTTCTGAAGGGTCTGATTCTCTACCTGCAGAAGGTAAAGAGAACCTCATCATCCTCTTCTCTTCCTGCTGTCTGTAGAACATCTGTGAACTTCGCTGTTCTCCTCCTCACATCTAGAGAACATCTGTGAATTTTCTGTTCTCCTCACATCTGTAGAACATCTGAACTCCTCCGTTCTCACACCTGCGGAACATTTGTGAGCAGCTCAGTGAAATAATGGAGGTTCTTGAAATGTTCTCCAATAAACTAAAAGTAAAGTTTCCAATGTGACAGTCGTCGCAGGTTTTACTGAGGCGATGTGGACACGCTCACCCGCCGTGTTGCTGCTCTGGTTCAAAGAGGATTTGAGGCTCCTCCCCCTGACTGCTTTCTCGTCTGTGATTGGCAGGAGGAGTACCGGCCGGAGCGCGAAGTGACGGAGGAGGACGTGAAGAACGCCGTGTCGGTGCATCACTCTCTGGCCATGCGAGCCGCTGACTACAGAAAGAGACCCAATGTGTTCTACCTGAGGACGGCGGACTGGAGGGTGTTCCTGTTCCAGGCCCCGTGAGTGGCTCAACGCCGGGCCCAACTCGGTGTCCAACGCGACGTCTCCACGTCGTGACGCTGTCTCCGTGTCCCCCCAGGAACCCTGAGCAGATGCACTCCTGGATCACTCGCATCAACGTGGTGGCGGCCATGTTCTCCGCTCCTCCGTTCCCGGCTGCCATCGGTTCTCAGAAGAGGTTCAGCCGACCTCTGTTACCGGGATCCAACACCAAGCTGTCCCAGGTCCACCACCTCTCCACTCCTCTGTCCGTCCTCCACTTCCTCATCTTCCCCTCCTCTGTGTCTCACTGTGTGTCTCTCTGTGTCCCCCGCAGGACGAGCAGGTCAAATCCCACGAGAGTCGCTTCCGAGCCGTTTCCTCCGAGCTGGCCGAGCTCGCCACCACCTCCCCCGACAGGAAGGTCAAAGGCCGTGAGCAGGAAGAGCATAAACTGCGGAAAGAGTACCTTGAGTTTGAGGTGAGGAGCACTGGGGACACTCTGCTGTCCCCTGGTGGGCCACCAGTGCAACTGCACCCACACAGAGACACGTTTCAGAAGCCACGTCTGAAACATAGAGGTGGTCTTTCATTTGGTGTCTAAACGAAAAGAGATTTCTGTTGTCTGTTGTATCTTATGATGCATTCATGGAGTTTTAACTACATTTCTGAAAAGTGAACATTTTGTTACATTGAACCTATTTTTGTACCTGATTTTAAAAGTTTTGTTCCTCTTTTCAAGCGTTTTTTGTTGACAGTTTTGAAATTTTAGCTGTTTTAGCCATTTTACCTCTTTTTAAACAGTTTTCTATGCTTACTTCCTGCCATATTTCATTTTATTATGTTAGAAATTGTAGACATTTCAGGTTTTTTAAGCTGTTCTATCATTTTTCCCCATTTCTTGTGTTTTTTGCTATTTTTCCCAATTTTACTTGAACCTTTTTTAAATCCCTTTTGAACCAAGAGTCATATAATCATTTAAAAATAAGTTAAACGTTTATTCCTGTATCGCGTCGTGAAGGCTTCATGGAGCCGCTACAGAAGGACTAAAGAGCCACATGTGACTCCAGAGCCGCAGGTTGAACACCCTTGTTCTAGTTTGACAAGTTGATCAGCGTGATCTGGTTTCAGAGATGAATATCTGTGTATCATCTACATAACAGTGCAAGTTAATGGAGTGTTTCCTGATATTATTCAAGTCAGGAAGGATGTATAATGTGAAAAGTATAGTTCTGAATACAGAACCCCGTGGAAGTCCATGGTTAACTCTAGCCCGAGTTCAAGAGTCAAAATCAGTTTAGTGTTTAATCCAGATGGTCTGTTCCAGTGTCTACAGTCGAATGTTCTCAGCAAAAATATCAAATGCAGCAGTGAGATCTAACAGGACCAGAACAGAGACCAGTCCTTTCAGGCCAAGTGAAGATCAGCAGTAACTTTGACCACAACTGTCTGTGTGCTCTGATGACCGCTAAAACCTGACTGGAAGGAATCAAGTAGACATTATTTGGACAGAAACAATCTCATAAGCAACTTTCAACAACCTTTTCCAGGATTTTACTAATAAAAGGAAGGTTGGATTTTGACCTGTAACTTGATAACTTGAATTTTGGCAATAGTGAACTAACCTCAGAGAACTGAAACTGATTCTCTCTTCAGTCGGTGAACTCACCATCTTCTTGTCCAATAGAAAACTCGGTACGGGACGTACGCCATGCTGCTGCGGGCGAAGCTGGCCAGCGGTGACGACGACCTGTCTGCGTTCGAGTCGCGGCTGTTTGACGACGGCGGGCTGCAGAGGGCGCACTCCAGCCCCGCGTTGCCGCAGGACACCTCCGCCGCCAAGGAGAAGATACGGGCCAGCAAAAGTCTGAAGGTCACGACCTCGTCTTCAAAGAGCGAGGGCAGTGAGGCGGGCAGGAAGAACAGTGGCAATCAGAGGGCGGAGCCTCAGGGGACGGAGCTGAAGAAGGCGGGTCCTCAGAGGGCGGAGCCTCATCGGGTGGGGCCTCAGAAGGCGGAGCCTCAGAAACAGAACAATAGCGTGGAGGAGGTGCCGTAAACAGGATTCAGCCGAGGAGACACACAGAGAGCATCATGGGAAACATCCTCTTCTGACCTTTTCGTTCTCATCATGATTGGCTGAGACTTTGGTTTCGAGCCTCCTGATTGGCTGGGGAGATTTTCCTCCGGCGCCGAGGCGTTCAGGGGCAGTGGGAGAGGAGACGCTCGTTCAGGAGACCGCTGCCCTGACGTCAGCTCTCGTCCAATCAGCAGCCATGCTTTGTGACAGAATCATTTCAGAGATGGGCGGAGCCTGCGGGTACTTCAGGAACACGGAACAGCTTGGAGAACGTTTCAGGGAACGTTCGCCTCACATGGTGGAACGCGTGTGTGTATGTGTGTGTACATGTGCGTGCGTGCGTGCGTGTGTGTGTGTATCGTGGTACGGAGGCTCACTAGTGACAAACTGCTGAAACAAAGTTTCAGCGGAGTTTGGAGTTTCACCTAATTTTAAAAGTTTTTATTTTTTAAGTTTACCGTTTTCATTTTCATTCATTTTTCTTCATTTTGATCAAATAGATTTTTTAAAAAAGTTTTTCTGCTTCAATTAGCTGAAAGTGTAAATTTTATTTATTGAATGGAAACTTCTTTGTAGTTAAATTCAACAAATGTGGTGAACTAAATTCACAGAAATAATTTGGTGAAATGCGTCAATCAGACTGTTAAGGTTTGATGTGAAAGTAAAAAAAAATAGTTTTAAACTTGTTCAGTTGCTAACGAGCTTCTAACGGCACTTTTTCTCTTTTTGCTGTAAAAACAAGATTGGATCTGTCTGAAATCTCCCCCCTGACCTCTGACTGGTCGATTCAGTCCACACTACATCAAGCATCCATACAGAAACAAAGACGTATGACAGCGACTCTGAAGTTCAGCACAGCTGTGACCAGAACCGTCAAGTCGTTCCAGAAGTACTGAGTTATTCCAGATCCGTCAAGTCATTCCAGTTATTCCTGATATGCTGAGTTATTTCAGATCTGCCAAGTCGCTCCAGATCTGCCAAGTCGTTTCAGAAATGCTGAGTCATTCCATATATGCTGAATCATTCCAGAAATGCTGAGTCATTCCCAATATGCTGAATTATTTCAGATCTGAGCCATTTCAGATCTGCCAAGTTGCTTCAGGTCCGCCGAGTCATTCCAGATCTGCAGAGTCTCATCAGAAATGCTGAGGAAGCTTCGCGTTGTTGAGCTGCAGCAGGAGGACGTCTGGGTGGACGATTTCACGGTGAAGTCAGATCTGTTTGAACCAGGACCTGGACCTGGACCAGGACCTGGAGTGTCCGTCCCCCTGCTGTGAAGACGGTTCTCTCCTCGGCTCCTCTCTTGTTTCCCGCTCACTGTCCGATATCTTGCAGCTTCCAGCTCTTCGTCTGCGTCCAAGTTTGTAAATAAAGTTTGAGAAGCCATAAAGGGGGCGGGGCCAGACTCGCCTGCTCACTGCTTTTTTTTAGACACATTAGAGCAGGAAAGTTAATTTATTGTGTTTGCCTCGCAATCGATAACAAAACCCTGCCGATAGTTTCTGTTTCAGCGTCACAGCGGCGCTAATGTTAGCCGCTAGCTCGCTGTAAATACGTCACAATGTGAAGTTTGTCGTAGTGAAACAACCATTCTGAAGGCTTAGAGGCAAAAATAAAAACCTTTTCAACATTTACTGATTCTGTGAGTTTTTTTTTTCATTCTTGCCGGTAAACACTCTCACATGTTGATTCAGTTCAGCTTTATTTATATGCCTCCAAATAGCACGTAGTCATCAACCAACTATTCAGAAAGTATTCAAAGTAGAGACTGCGTTAGCCTCTCTAATTGAAACTGGGAGCTGGTTCCACATAAGAGGAGCCTGATAGCCGAAAGCTCTGCCTCCCATTCGAGTTTTGGAAACCTAGGAACCTCCAGAAAGCAGCACACATAGCTCCATTTTCACCAAAATGGTTCCAATGCCAGTCCAAAGCGTGTGTTTAAAGCAACACTAAGGAACTTTCAGTTTTCGTTGATTTTGGCAGCACCAGTGGACAAAAGCGGTAGTGTTTTGCCTGACCGAATACTACAGTTCCCATGAGGACTAGCGCGTGGCGTTGTAAAATGCTGCTCCCGGTGGCGTGCTGTCGGAATGAACTCGCCTTCATTTGTTTCCAGTGGCTGTGTGAAGGATGGATAACAACGAGGTAATGAATCTAAATGAATCTAATGGTGGCTAAACAATGTTATATCATGATGTGATGCATGCCATAAAGCAGTCCGCACATTTGGAGTTTTTTAGTGTGCAGGGTTCCTACCACCCTCCTCACAATTGCTTAGTCCAAGTGAAAGCAATACTGACGGCCTCAGGCCGTGACAGAGGGTCATTCAACTAGTTGTAAGTCAATGTGTCATCACAAAAGATATTAAAATGTTTTATTAAGGCTGAAAAGTTCCTTAGTGTAGGTTTAAGGAAATGCAGCAGGGAACTCCTGCAGCAGAACTTCCACCAGCTTAGCCTGGTAAACCAGCCTCACCCACCCACTCCAAATGTGGAGTGGGCGGGGCTGGTTTACAAGGCCACCTTGTTGAGGCACACCTGACTGCAGTCAGGGCTCGTTGCTGGGATTCTACACAAGCCTGGTGAGACGTCAACATTAGCATGCAGGACGTCAGCCCTACAGGACCGCAGTGTAGTAGGCCTGCGTTATATCAACAAGGGATTCTTACAAGTGTTTTGGCCTAAAATATAACGCACACAGTATTATTTTACAGTGATGTGGTTCTAGTGTGAGTCGTCAAATGGAAGAGCAACTGGAAGGTACCAGGTTGGAACCAGCTGAGCACTAAAGCTAGCACAAGCTCCTGGTTCTTCTCGATGGAAAAAGGGTAACGTAGACACACACAAGTATTTTCCTTTGGGTTCCTGAACATTACTTGCATGCGCCCACACACACACACACACACACACACACACACACACACACACACACACACACACACACACACACACACACACACACACACACACACACACACACACACACAGTGAAGTTGATCAATTTTATTTCTGTCTTTGTACAAAATAATCACAACCGACATAAATGAATCATTGACGCACAAACAAGCAGTTGATACAAAGTCCCCGACGCACCACTCCCCACACCTCGGTGTACCCCTAAACAACCGGACAAACTGTGAGGCCCCTCACTGGGCCCTCAGCAGGGTCCCCAGATTCCTCACTGTGGCGTTGAGCGTGACCTCGGGCACGTCTCTGGCTACCCGCTGGATTGGTGAGAGATTGGGTCCTTCCAAAGAATCAAGAAGACCTGAAAGACAAAACAGGACAGTCCAGTCACTCTACGTATGTCCACAAGTACCACATGGACAGCGGGGCTGTTGCATCGTTGTGGTTCTGGGATCACGGTTCTTGTTTTTTAGTCACCTTCCACGATCTGGTGGTAGTTGAAGTGGAGGTAAAGCAGGAAGCTCATGTGCAGCACAGTCAGAGTTCCACACAGGAGGAGACGAGGAGTCTGTCCTACAGTCCGAGACAGCAGGACGGCTACCTGAGACACACACACACAAACACACGGGGTGAGTCCTGTTCCCTCAGCTGACAGGAGGGCTGATGGGTAATCCGTGCTCACCATGCGCAGCGTGGACAGACCGCCCAGCAGCAGCCACAGCACGTAGAACAGGAAGTGGAAGTGCAGGTTGTAGGTGACCAGCAGCACCACGCAGTGTCCAAACAGACCGTAACCCTGGCAACACACACCACACTCACATCAGTGTGTGCCAGTGTGAGAATGGACCCTTGGTTCCAACTGTGTGAAAGTGTGTGTGCAGTGCCAGGACTGACCAGCAAGGAGAGCATCTGCAGCATGGTGATCTGAGCGTTCACCAGGTACGACAGGAAGTAAATGAAGGAGGAGACGCCGAGCCAGTAGCCGAAACACGTCCCGATGGCCGTTCCCATCAGAGTACCCTCCCTCTGCAACACACATGCAGACACATGAATAAAGATGCCTTCACCGTGTGTGTGTGTGTGTGTGTGTACTCACAATCACAGTCCCAGATGTTTTCATGCCGTGCAGCAGAATTGCAACCAAAGTGAAGACGAGCATGAGAGGACCGTACAGCTCCCCAGCTACTTTCTGCAATACCAAACGCAGAGTCAGCAAACTTCACAGGACCTAGACCAGGACCAGGACCAAGATCTAGACCCGGACCGGGTCAGAGGCATCACCTGAGGAAAGTTGATCATGCGTACAGGAATCATGGACTCCATAAGTCTGAGGAAAGAAGAGGAGGGGATTAGTCAATGGCTGTGTCCGAAATCACCCCCTATTCCCTATAGAACTCTATAGGGAATACGCCATTTTGTAGGGGTGTCCGAATGCCTAGTGAGCATCCATGTTCCCTACATAGTGCACTCAATGTATCCCACAATTCACTGTGAAATCTAGTGTACAGCAGATGGTCACTAGACGAAGCAATACATCCCATAATGCACTGCAGTCGCGGCACGTTAGTGACACTAATGACGTAATTAACTGTGCGGCGAAGTAGTGTCCGAAACCGTTCACTATATAGTCCACTACATACTATTCCCTATGTCGTGAGTCAGGAATAGGGAGTGAGTGAGTGATTTCGGACACAGCAATTTTGTCTCCATCGATACAGGAACCAGGAAGTGGGCGGGGCCTACCTGCTGCGGACCTGCAGCGGCTCCACATCGAAGTACGGCCGTAAAATGTCGATGTTGGCGTAGAGACTGAACGCTTTGGAGGCCTGAAGCTTCCCAGCCTGCCACACCTGAACACACCACATAGCCGAAACTCTATAACGCCTACACACACCTGAACACGCCGCAGAGCTGAGGCACTACAATACACACACACACACCAACACACACCACAGAGCACACACTCAAACAGACACGACCATCCAACATGTCTAATGATGGATAACAGTAAGATCTCACCTCGTCGGCCACCTGCCGGCCCAGCTGACCCTTTAACCCCTTCATGCCCAGAAACTCCCCGTCCTCCACGCCTTCGTCCTCGCCGCCGGCCGCCTCCGCGTTCACCTCCTCCTCCTCCTCCGTCATCCTCTGGTGCATCTCTCCAACGTCCTCGAAGCTGGAGCCCGACGTGTCGTCCATGTTCTCCATGTCGATGACCGCAGAGCCGCTGCCCTGAAGCACAGCAAGGAGGCAAGTTCACACCTGGACAGCAGGTTCTGACTCTGTACCGGCTGGTTCTGACTCTGACAGCAGGTTCTGACTCTGATTTAAGGTTCTGACTCTGACAGCAGGTTCTGACTCTGATTTAAGGTTCTGACTGCTGTGATTGAAAAGGGGCGGGGCTTCTTCAAACAACACCTGAGCGCAGCGAGCCTCCGCTGACGTCATAGCCAGACAGATGTGCTGCAGCTTAGTTAGTTCTCCTGGTTAACTGGTTAACAGGTCAGTCAGCTGTAAATTTATGTTATACAATTTTGGTAAGTATTCAAGTGGCGTGAGTACGATAGCGCCGGATTAGCTGTGTGGTTCGTTAGCCGGCTAGCAGCTCACCTGGATGAGGTTGTCGTCGAAGCTGCCCCACGGTTCCGTGTTGCGGCTCCCGGGGCCTGCAGACATGGTACCGGCTGACGGAGCTGCTGAGCCCGGCTTCTGGGTGGCTGCGAACGTGTTCCCGTCCTGGTTCAGGTCCCGGATCTGGTCCTGGTCCTGGCCCGGATGTTTTGGTCCGACCGAGACGGTAAAGACCACTGACTCCGCCCACACCGTGACGTCAGGGCAGGCCGACGTGGATGATGAAAAAGATATCGCGATATTATGGTGTTCACGTTCTGGGGAATGATCCACTTCCTCCAGTCTGGAGCAGGGACAGCCAACTTAGAAAGAAATCCTTTAAAAAGAATCCGAAGGAGTTTTGTTCTGTGGTTCATTTCTAAATTTAACAGAAATAACAAAAGACAGTTATGCCATAAAAAAACAATGTTGTCTTCCAATTTCCCATTTCTTCCTACATCAGTGAAAAATTATCAACTTCAGTTAAAAACTGCTGAATTGCACAAAGAGACAAACGTTTATGAAGGAACTATTTTCATTTTCATCCAACGGAGTGTCAATTTTGCAGTTATATATTAAAATGAAGCTGAAAAAAATAAAATCTGATGAAAGTGAGATATTTGAGTTTTCTGGGACACCAAAGAACTTGACTTCAAAGCATCTCTACTGAATTTTTAAGGCATACAGTTAAGGTCAAATTTATAGATCGTCTTCAGCATTCTATATGTGTCGAGTCTGTAGAAGTGGATTTTTTTCCTCGCAGGGTCACAATAACTTTCTAGCTTGACACTACAATTCCTGACTTGTCTAAGTTATTGTTAACTAGAGTTTTGCCAGCTGTTCTGGGGTCTTTAGACACCTTTCACTAGTTTTCTTTTCAGACTCATTGAAATCTTTTGTTGCCAACCTCTTCCATACTTTTTCTGTACTGTGTTTGAATGTCTTGTTCACTTGTTCACTCCATTTGAAATTCTTACTGACAGTGCAAAACGTGAATGAGGTTTATAGCTGTGAGTAAAGTAGGTCAATCTTCAGTTTTCACTGCTTTGGTTGATTACCTGCCGTGAGCTTTACAAACCTAAAGCACGTGATTGCACAACAGTGGTTTGCGCTTTGGGTCAATTAGTTTATTCGTTTTTGTGAAATCATTTAGTGTCTGTGTGCAAAATAAAATGACTGAGCGCGCCCCCCCCCCCCCAAAAAAAAAAGAACAAAAAAAAACCTAAGATGTTTGATCTTTGGAAACGCTGCATAAAAATAGTCATTTGTCTGTTTAACTACAATTTGGAATCTAAGAAAAAAAACAACTTTAAATTTCGCAAGTGAAATAATTTTGACCAAAACTGTAGATTTAATTTTGTTTGTAACAGTTGCTTTTTGTGTGACAAAGACATTGAATTAACCAAACACCTACATTTTGACTGTAAATGTGCTTTTTAAAGAGACGTGCACAGCTGATTGTTTTGCAGACGTGTTCTATTTCGCATAGCTGTTCCAATCATGATTTAGCATTTCATACAAAATTCCAGAAACACAAAAATAGACTTTTCAAAACAAAACCAAATGTTCACGTTTTCCATACAGAACTATGTCAGCATTTTTCATCTTTGGAATGTATGGAACAAAAACAAAGCTGTAAAACTTTGCCTTGAAGTCGGGGACTTTAACCTTACAGAGAAACCATAGTCTCTTTTTTTTTTAATCTATTTGTTTATTCTGGCTTCTTCTTCTTTGTCTTATGTATATATATATGATCTTGTGTTTTGTGTCACTTGTCCATATATAAGATATACAAAAATGTTACTGTTCCATATGTATATTTTCTAAATTGCAATTTTGTTCAATAATTTGAAACTGGAAAAAAAAGCTCTGACCACAAAACAGTCAGAACCATGCTTAGAAGTGGAGAACCACTCAGAACCTGGCTCAGGGGTGGAGAACCCTGCTGCAGAACCAGACTGAGAGGTAGAGAACGCTGCAGAACCAGACTCAGAGTTTTTAATTAAATTGAAAGTCCTTTATTTGTCCCACGGAGGTAAATTGCAGTTATAGCAGCACAGCTTAGAAGAGAAATGTGAAAAATTATAAAACCCAACCATACAAAGTTAAATATAATTGAATATAAATTTAGGATAGATATAATTAAATAACAGACATAAAGTAACTGACATAATTAAATATCAAATACAATTAAATTATTCATAATAAATATAATTTAAATACAAATTAAACATAGATATAATTAAGGAACAGATATAAACTAACAGATATAAACTGAAGATAATTTACATATAGATCTAAAACAGACATAATTAAATAACAGATATACCCTAGCAGATATAGACAGAGGAGATTCAGTTTGAACTCAACGACTGATGTGCAGAAGTCTTTAAAGCTAATCATCTGCAGATCAAATGAAAGCTTTTGTACATCTTCAATGCTTTCTCGTCTCTGTAAAATGACAGGATTTCATAAAAGGTTAAAAACAGTAATAAACGATCACATGTGAGCGGCCGCAGTGTCCGGTCCTCACCAGCAGGGGGCAGCTGCAGTCACCTCAGCTGACATAACTCTCGCGATACTTCAGCAGCCAGCTGCAGCTGACTCCAGTGGCTGACTCACCACATTCCATTGAGCTCTCGCGATACTTCCGCAGCATATTTACTGGTGTTTTCTTTACATGACCTGACATTGAGCTAACAGCAGCTAGCAGGGACGGGACCGGCGGTACCGACGTTTAACGGACAGCTGTTTGGCACCAAGCTGGCTGTGTAGGCTGCGGCAGCCCGGACCGTTCAGGACATCGAAGAGTCGGTCACAGCAGAGAAGAGTGAGTGAAGCCGCTGCGTTAGATAGGATGTTAGAACAGCACACTGGAATCGTTTTGTCAGTTTCATCGTACAGCAGGAGAAATATCTGAACTGTAATAATTGATCTCATTATTAACAGGCATCAAACATTAGCTAAACATGCTGCAGGTCAGAGTAGTTTGTTCTTTTAAGGTTATTGTGCGTGTAGAGCCTGCGCGTTTACTCACGTGACTGTACTTTCTGGGGCTTTCCTGCTCACGTGTCATATTTGTTTCAATTTTCACTTTAATCACATTGTAACTCGGCCTCGGGGCAACTCTCGGTTTCTGTTTTTGCACGACGGCGACGTGCCGTGATCAAACCCCGACCAGCTGAGCGTGTGACCTCTGGCCCGGCTGGAGGGGGGCGGTCAGGCAGTCTGAACTCAAATAAACAGCGCTGGCCTCTGACCCGCGATGGGGGTAAAACGGGGTCTGGGTTAATGTGTGCTGTAGTTATCAGCGCGAGCTCATCAAAACAGCGAGCGCGTGTGTTTATGCCGGGCTGTACGTCACGAGGCGGTCTGTGTCCGCCATTCCCTCCCCCCACTAGTCCCTCCTCCAGCTCTGGGTGCCTACGTGCGAGCTGTGAAGAGCTGATGGCCGCCGCGTGAGCCTCGTAGCTTCCGGATGAAGACAGAAGGAAAATTCGGCGACGTTGTCCCGTCTTTCAGGTAGAAACACGTCTTTACGCGTTCAGCCGGCTCGCGGGCGGCCGGTGAATCGTTTAATGGTGTGACCGATACTGAGCTCAACTCCTGTTGGGTAGAAGTTGAAAGGAGGAGCTGCCTCTGGGTCTACTGCTGCTCCTAAAGCTGGCCTCGGGCGCGCGGATGGTTCCACCACAGCACCATGTATTAAGAGATTTTTCTGCAAACTGACCCTTGATCTGTGTCGGTGGCAGTCTTATTGTTGTGGTGTGTTGTTGTTACTCCTGTTGTAGTTATTTGTGTTGGTGTGTTCGATACTTTTGTTGTTGCTCATGTTGCTCGTGTTTCTCTTGTTGCATTTGTCGTCTTTGCTGATGTTCTTCCTCTCGTTACTTGTGTTGCGCTTGTTGCAGTTGTCGTTTCTTGTTTTGGTAATCTTGTTGCTCGTGTTGCGGTTGTTGCTCATGTTGTGGTCGGGCCTCCAGCTGATTGCCTGCTAGCAGCTGATAAGAGAGCAGGCCTCACCCCACAGCCTCACCCTGCTGCTGTGATGGCGGCTTATCTTGGTACACACCGCTATTGACGTGTGGTCGCAGGTTCACTTGCATGAGGCGGAGACCCGCAGAGGCCCTGACTGGTGGAATGCAGCTGATATACGAGTAACAAGAGTACACTGAGTGACTAACACTGAGAGGGTCAACCTCACACACACACACACACACACTGAAACATGCCTGATGACACTCAGTTTTGGAGAAGAGAAACTCCTGAAAATGAGGAAGTTAGAAACGTGACAACGTTCAGAGAGTGCTTACACACACAGAGGCAGGAACAAACTGTGTACAGACAGGAATGTAAAAATGTGGGCACGCTGCATGAACGAATGGACACATGTTTTGTCGCCCTGACTCTTGTTGTGTCCCCTGATTCTTGATACCCTGTGCCACGTCAGCCTTTGTTACTTCGCCTCGACTCCTGATGCCCTGTGCCTTGTCGCCCTGCAGGATGTGTGCGGTCACCCAGTGTCAGCAGGCTCAGGAGGAGCTTGAAGATGCCATCAATGCAGTGATGAAGGCGGAGCAGCAGCTCAGAGAGAACGCCCGTGAGGTGAGACCTTCAGCATGAGCTCCTCCTCCTCCTCTGTTTGGACCCTGCAGTGTTTGTCCATTGTTGTTTGTCATCAGCGGGTGAGACTGAGGGACACAGAGCTCAGAGGGGAGACCTGCTAATAAGCAGGTGTTAACACTGAGACAAAGCAGGGAATCAAACCCCTGATCCACTGATTAGTTTGCGTGTCTTCATCACCCCTGAGTCACTGTCAGTCTGTGTGTGGCTACCAGATCTGAGGTTCACTACGGTGACCACAGGTGACTACAGGTAACCACAGCTAACTATGGACAGGTGAGGTCAGCAGGGGAGGGAGGGGCCAGTGTAGCAGTATAACAGAGACGAACACACCTCAGACTGGAGAGAGACCCGGGGCATCAGCAGGTACCGAGATGTGTTTGTCTGTCTCTCTGTGTATGTTACTGTGTGTGTGTGTGTGTGTATTACAGTGTGTCTCTGTGTTTTAGTATGTCTTTGTGTGTATTACTGTGTGTCTGTGTTTTAGTATGTCTTTGTGTGTATTACTGTGTGTATGTGTGTTACAGTGTGTCTCTGTGTTTTCGTATGTCTTTGTGTGTATTACTGTGTGTATGTGTGTTACAGTGTGTCTCTGTGTTTTCGTATGTCTTTGTGTGTATTACTGTGTGTATGTGTGTTACAGTGTGTCTCTGTGTTCGTCGCCGGGTTCACTCTGAGTAGCAGAACTGTGTGTGTTAGTGTGTGTCCTGGGTGTCACATTGTGTTTGTGTGTGTGTGTGTGTTCAGGTGCGCTCGGAGCTGCAGAGCTGTGTGAGTCGTCAGCAGGAGGCGCTGCGCTGCAGAGAGGTTTGGCTGCTGGGTCAGATCGAGCTGCTGGAACAAGTGAAGACTGAAACGCTGCAGCAGCAGCTTCACCAGCTGCACCGGGTAACTATCAACCAGCTGTTTATTTGGTGTTAACCTGCTACTAACCAGCTGCACTGGGTAACTATTAACTGTCTGTTTGTGTGTGTGTGTGTGTGTTTGTGTGTGTTGCAGCTCCGAGGTCAGTTTGATGTGATCATCCAACAGCTTCATAACAACAATAGCAACGACCTGAACAACCAATTGACTGCCTGCATGGAGAAGTAATTACACACACACACACACACACACACACACAGCAGTGCCTCCAGCAGTCAGACACTAATGAAGGTACGCTCGTTTTGTTCCCTTGTGTCTGCAGGTTGTCTTCTTTGAATCTGACACCCGAGGAAACTCCTGATATGAGTTTCAATGCTGACACTCGATCTCTAAGGCAGGCTATCACTTCATTTGGCCGCATCACCGCACAGGTAACACACACACACACACACACACACATACAGTCATAAACAACTCACAATAAGTCACACATGGACTCAGTAAAAAACACACTGTTTTTCGTCCTCAGATGTCAGAGGGTGTGGCTTCCACAAGCCCCGCCCACCAGGGGGCATCAATGCAGAGCTGTCCAATGGGAGCTCAGAAGAAGGTGGGTGTGGCACATGGTGTTATGTTTGTCAAATCAGTGTGATGACATTGTGCTAAGTTCACTGTGATTGGCTGTGCAGAAGGTGGAGGGCGGAGCTCTCTCTGATTGGCTTCTGGAGTCTCACCCAAGTCGAAGCAGTGCCTCCATTGGTTACCAGTCCAGCATGAACCCGCAGGATTGGCTGCTGTCCCACAAGCAGAGCCAGGTGAGCGTCCCGACCTGCGCATGGTGGGCGGGGTTAGGCCGGCCCTGTGAACTGCTCCTGACGTGCTTCTCTTACAGACTTCCTGTCCCGTGCTGAACTCGATGGACTTCCTGCAGGCCTGGGGTCAGCTCAAGGACCTGGAGGCGTGGCTTCTGCAGGACCACACCCCCATGGGCCGCCAGCGAGTGGACAGCAACTGCAGCTCCTCCTTCTCCATTGAGAAGATCGACGAATCAGAGTTTACCTCCAGTCCCGAGGAAGAGGAGCTGAGCGACTGGCTCATCACCCCACCTACCGTTGCCATGGAGACCATGTCGGATGCCGAGCGATGGCGACGTGTGCTGAAGCCGTTCGAAGGGGGCTGGTCTTCCAGCGAGTGGCTCGTGGAGACGAGCCGGCCGGCTGACTGCACCTCCTGCTGTCAGACCAGCCGGCCGCTGGAGATCGAGAACCTGGGCCAGCTCAAGTGCTTGAAAAGCCCGCCCTCCTCTGGCCCCGCCTCCCCGGCTTCTGCGCTGCCTGCTGTGACAGCAGCGTCCGCGTTGGAGGCGTGGCTGCAGCAGGCAGTGCCGGTGCCACAGACCTGCAAGGCCAACGAGCTCTGCTCCACCTACAGCGACTGCGTCTGCGAGGACAACTGCGGGCGCCAAGCGCTGAGCCGCTGGCTGCTGCAGCAAGACGGCCGAGACAAGAACGGAGTTTCACTTGCCAAGAACGCCCCACCCACTGCCAAGAACGCCCCACCCACCCTGTTCCACAAAGAGCAGGAGCAGAAGGTAGGAAGCCGTGGCCGGCGGCGCTCACAGCAGGTGGTCCGTTCCTCTGTTAAACATGCTGTCGTCCTCAGGTTCAGGCCATCCTGGAGGCCTGGCTCCACCCTGGAACCTCCTCCTGCAAGACCCCCTCTCTGTCGGCCTGGATGGCCCCTGGAGAAGAGAAGGCCAGCAGAGAGGAGCACAGCTCCTTCACCTCGTCCACTCTGTCTCCTTTCCAACACCCTCTGGATCCAGACCTCTGGGTTTGTCCGGAAAAGACTGCCACTCCCGCTCCGGCCTCTGGAGGTCCCACTGAGGACGAGGACAAGTGGCTCCTGAAGAAGAGGAGCCAGGCTCAGGTAGCTAAGCAGGCTAACAGGCTGCGACACCCAACACAGCTGACAGGGTGGCTAACAAACGTAGCTAGCAGGCCACTGCACGGGCTCTGGTGAGCCTGTATAACCAGCACAGCTGTGATAACATCTGGACCAGAATAACCAGGTTTTCTGTCCGTGTAGGAGCGTCTGGTGCTGCCAACCGTGTGTGACCTTTTCTCTTGTATGAAGATGGGCGGAGATAAAGAAAGGTGGCTGCACAGGACTCCTGTACAGGTGAGACACACACACACACACACAAACCCAGCTGCTCTGTTTCTTGGGTGGGCCCACATGCAGTGATCAGGTCTGGATCTGGAACGGTGGATGATGTTTGAAAGATGAGGACAAGTTTCAGGATTCTGATGGGATCAATGGGTTTTTAAGCCTGTTCAGTGCAGATCACTGAGCTTCTGGAGGTTTCTTTAGACTTCCAGGAAAAGTCGGTGAGTTGGTAAATACTGATAAAGCTGTGTGCAGAAGGAGCGGCTCAGCAGCTCCACCCACTCTGAGAAGAGAGGACCCCTGAAGTGAAAGGGTTGAAGAGGCACCGTGTGGGATTGGGAGAGGAATCCAACACCTGGGTGTAGTGTGGAGACAGAAACCAGGACGGGAACTCATGGGCAGTTGGAGAGGTGTGGTGTTTGACTCTGGTCTTAATGGAGGTTCTCATTAAGGTTTTTCAGGAGGTTTGGGAGCTTGCAGTCTCCATGTTGTTTGGCACTGGTCTCCATGGAAACAGAGAAGCTTCCTGTTACACTGGATCTGGATGACAATTAAACACAACATTCCGATTTAAGCTGTTGTTCTCAGTGTTTGAGCTTCTTCGTTAGTTTCTGTTCTCTGTTGGCTCTGTTTTCTTTCACACACTCTTCAGGCGTACAGGCAGTGGAAAGTTATCTCTTTCATAAATTTCACTCAGTCTTTTAGGTAAATGTTAACAGATTGAGATACATTTTTTTGAGGTTTGATGTCCCTATACCATGATCAAGACTAGGCTAACCGTCTTAAGTCAGTCAGCTGTTTCGTTAGCCTCCAGCGAGCTAGCCAGCTGGGTTTTGAATGATTCTTTCATACCCCGTCACTCGGTGGGACGCAATCTCAACTCCTTGGACGGTGGAGACGAGATTACAACACTGAGCATCCTGGACAGAACGGAACGGGAATATGTTGAATGGCCTCTTATCAATCTGAGAGAAGGTGTGACGGATGTGGGAGCGAAGAGAAAAAACACCACACATCAGAACTTGTGAGGACAGACGGGTCACTCCTGGACAGGTCTCTGGTCCGTCCAATCAGTCAGACGTACAGTGACCTTTGAATTACTGAATTGAGTTTGATCCTGATGTTACCAACTGCATCTGACCTCTGACCTCTGTTTCCTCTAGATGTGATGACCATGAACATAATCACAGTGTGACATCATCACCGCTGCCTTCTCCACTTCCTGTGACATCACCTGCCTCTTCCAATCAGGATCCAGAATGGACCCATTCAGAGTCAGCAGGGACAGGGTTAATTTTAGAGACAAAGCTTTGAATTCGTTTGGCTCTTATTAAAACGAAGAAATTTTACTTTCATCCTTGTGTGAGCGGACTGCAGGCTCTGGTTTGTTCAGCGTCTGATTGGTCGGCCTGCAGTCATGTGACTGCTGATTGGTGCTTTCCGTTGTAGCTGTGCTGTTATTCTTTTTTTTTTTCTTTTCTTTTTCTTCCATTGCTTAATCATATAAAGCTGTGATTGGATGATTGTAGTCATTATTAAAAATGCCAACATCACTGGTTGTGTGATTATTTCTCCGCTCTGGGGGCATTATGGGACAGGTAAGACTGGGATAATGTGTTCAACTGGCTTTAACTCTTGGGCCATATTTACGCTAACCTGGATATTTACAAAATCACATATGTCACCCTCTTTTTTTTTTTCTAAGCACCTTACATAAACTAGGATAAAAACCTCCTTTATTAGCTATGAGCATGCCAATCTGATAAGTGGCAGTTAAATGAGAAGCAGAAAGAAATCAGCCTGCCCAATCAAAATCCTGGAAACATTGGCATGAAATGGGTTGCACACATATGTTAATGCTAGCTCCATGAGCAATACTCTGATCATACATATTCGACTCTGTTATTGGTAGTGCTCTGAATTTTCAGCCGCACATATTAAACCAACTGAGCTTTACAGCAGCCTCTGGGGGTTATTTGAGGATGTATAGCTGGTTGGATAGCTAGTGAGACTTTCACAATGGTCTTTCTTTTCTGAATAAACTTCAATTAACAATTGCACAGGTGCAAACGGCTTTTTCATATATATTCTTTTTCTATCATTTGTAGCTTTGTTTACAAGTGAAGGAAAGGCCCAATGCATTAAAAAGTCAGTTTTGAATAGTGTTTGTGTAAACGGGTATTGGTGGAAACACCGAGCAGTCCTTGAACTGAGCAGTTTGAAGAAAACAGCTCAGTCTTCATCAGAGAGCCTGTCGAAGTAATCAGCCCTCTTTCCAAACCCTTTTCTGATGTCTCTGAGATGCTATTACATGTCAAACTGCTCCTCACTCAAAACTAAAGAGAACACCTGGAATATGAGGACATATTCAACTCAGGTTCAGCCTGAACCGTTCAGGTGTTGGACTTCTCTTTAAAGAAGAAATAAATCATCGGGGCTTCCGGCAGGAATATATTCCGCATGCGCAGAGGAGAAGAAAATAGCTGCTATGACGTCTGTCTTTACGTCTCACGGCGTTCAGCGTCATGACGTGGAGGCTCGTGGACGCTGACGTCGTAAAATTTTGAAGCCGCGCGTATCATACGTTTTCACGACATCTTGCGAAATCTGACGGCAGCGTTTGCGGACTTTCAGTTCACTGACCAATCAGAAAGAGGCTGCGCAGGAGCTCAGCCAATGACAGGCCAGAGAAGGCCCGGGCGGCGCGTCACGTTGCCGCCTCTGTGCCGCAGCGTCCCGTTGACAGTGACAGGAGCCGCGCCGCTCTGCCGCTCTGCCGCTCCGCCGCCCCGCCGCCCCGCCGCCCTGCCGCTCCGCCCCAAAGCAGCGCCGCTCTCCGGCTCGGATGTGACAGAGGCGCGGCGCAGACAGAACCGAATCGGGTCTACCGGGGCCGAACTAGGACCAGCGACTCCGCTGCAGCGTGACCCGTAAGTATCCGTGTTTGTCTGCAGCTTGAAGATTTGACGGTACCGACCGGGACGTGAAGTGTGTGGGCGCCGCGCCGTGTTGACGTCCGGATGGACACCGACAACCAGCCGGAGACTCAACGGCAGGCCGAGCCGTTTTACCCGGCCGCGGGGCCCGCGGGGGCCCCGCTGCCAACTCCCCTCCTGCCCGGGGCTCCGGGGGGAGGACGGAGCACCACGGCCTCTTCCTCTTCCTCCTCCCTTCCCTCCTTCCTTCCCTCCTTCCTGCTCCCCTCTCCTTATTCTCGGTCGTCCTCTTTTCGTCTCCTCGGCCTTCCCTTTACTCTCTCTGTCCTTCTTAATCCTCCGTCTTTTTCATCCTTCGTCCTCCCATCCACCTTTCTTCTCCCCCTTCCCTTCTCTCTTCCTATCCTTTCAACTCCTCGCTCTCCTCTCTTTCCCGTACCTGTTTTCTCATTTCTTCCTTCTCATCTCCTTCTCCTCCTCGTCTCTCCTCCGTTCCCTACCTTCTTTCTCTTTTCCTCCTATTCTCTTTTCCTCATTCTCTCCCTTCTTTCTTTCCCCTCTTCTGTTTTTTCCATATTATCTTCTCTTCCTCCTATTACTCTTTCCTCCTTCCTTCCTTCGTATCTTTTTCTAACCTTTCTCTTTCCCTCCTACTCAAGAGAAATGATCGAAAAAGAAACTGATTATTTAAAAAAACGATTACGGTAAATGAAGAATGTGAAATTACAGAATACAGAAATAACTGTTCACTGCTGTTCTCCAGGTGAGGTTAGGAGAATCTGAGATCTGTTGAACAGTGGGACCATCACTTTCTGTCCTCCTTCCTGTCCCACCTGAGAACATGGAACGTGGGACCGTGAACATTTTTTACTCCAGTAGAATCAAAATTCCATTTCGCTTGCCCTCCCATGGTGTAAACATGTATCCACTGAAAAGTAGAAAATGTAGACCAAATATTCCACCTATTAATGTAAAGATAGATAAACAGCGAACATGTGCAACACGTGCACTACAAGTCACAGATGTAATTTTTGTCCATGGGTATGAACGTGTGTCTTTGACCACTGAGGACAGGTAATCAGTGGGACTTGAACCGTATCTTTTATAGTTGCGCGAAGCAAACGAATACACGTAGTGTTTAAACGACCCTGTTCCTGCAGGACCTCATATCCAGCATGTTGTATCTGGCTCCCTGATTCAACACACCTGAATCTAAAGACTCTGTCCTCACCGAGCACCGAGCAGAGCCCAGCAGTGAGCCTGGACAGGGGCTCTGCAGGAACGGGGCTGGGCACCACGGATTGGTACATCGAAGTCCTGTTAATAATCTGGTTCTGAATTTTGAATTCAGTTGATTTCATGGGCTATATGCACAGCTCCATTATTTCCTGAAGTTGAGACAGCACCTTTATTTCCTGTTTGTGTCTGACCTCAGTAAACGACACACCTGGATTAATCGGTTCATCCTATCATGAAAGGCAGGAAATAAAGGTGCTGTCTGAACTTCAGGAAGTAATGGAGCTGTGCATTCTGGGTTTTTTTTCAACTTGAGCTATTTTTTTCCGTTTCCGTCTTTCCCGGCTCTTATTCTGAAGGTCCGTGCGCTGCTTCCGGTTTCTGCAGCCATTTAATCCTTTTTTCCCAGCATGCTCTTTGTCCGTCCACTTCCTGTTTATTGTGGCGGTTGTCCCGGTGGATCTTTCGGTACCTCTGACCCAGCACCTTCGACCCGGTACCGCCGCTCCGCCCGGTGAGCCCGCTGAGTCCGGGCCGCTCCGCCCGGTGCGCACCGGTAAGCGCCGGGAGGCTTTTCTTGCTGTGACAGACTCGGGCCCCGCTTCGTCCGGCGGGACCGAGGTCCGGGGTCGGTCCGCGGCTCGGGCTGACCCGGTTCGCGGCGTTAGGTCAGGATTGAATCCGGAACGATGGCGGGGGGGGGGGGGGGGGGGGGGGGCTCAGAGGTGGTCCCGGAGGGAGCGGCTTTCCTCTGACGGAGGATCCGCTCCGGATGGCGGCCGGCGCCGTGACACACATCGAGCGCCTCCTGTGCGCGGCTTGTCCGTGGCCTTGTACGCAGGGGGCTGTTTGATATGCGTCACGGCGCTGGCCGGCGGCGTTCGGTATGTGTCACGGTACCGGGCCGCTGTGAGCGGCCCTGCTTGCAGTGGGTGTTCGATATGTGCCACGTTACCGGCCGTTCTGAGCGGCCCCGCACGCAGGGAGCGTTCGATTGGTGTCACGGTGCTGCTGTCTGCTGAAAGGGTTTATAAAGGCAGGAGGTCAGAAGTCACGTGACAGCTTGCCCTCTGCAGTAAAGCGGTGATGTCACATGAAAGTGAAACTGTTCAGTAACTGGAATACTAAAGTAACGGGAGTACTTCTAGAATATTCTTGAGTAGTGAGCTCTGGCTCGCTGGTGTTCGAAGCCATGATGAAGAAACCTCAACAATATACTGATAAGAACTAAGAACTCCCACAATGCACCCTGTCTGTGTCTCTATCTGATGTCACACACACCGACTGGATGACTTGAGGCTGCTGCTGTCCACATGGACTCGCAGAGGAAACCTTACTTTACTGGAGAACATATCGAGAACCTCCAGTGACGCTGTGCTGTACAGAGGTGTTCTGCAGAGACAGCAGGAGAAACACCTTCAGTGTTTTCCATCTTCCTCCATTGCTTTTCTAACTGTTCTTTAATCATCTTGAGAGTTAGAATTTCACCTACATTGATCTCTATCAGATTAAGATAATACCCATAGTTTATCATGTGGAGATCATTCATTTCACATTAGATCCATGTTTCTCCAGGTGATCACTGTGTTGATCCGTTTTTTGCTGTTATCTGGACGTTAGGCAGACTTTTACTTCTTCTTGGAACGAGTAATATTTATTGGCTTTTCAAAGATGAAGAACAGCAGAAGTCTCTTCATGTTTGGACGTCGAACATCAGACCACCTCGCTGTTTCAGGCCTTTTGGGGGGGGGGAGAACCTGGTCTCGTATTCAGACTGAACCTCCTCATGTTGCTGTGCTCACCTGTTCTACAGTCAGACTGAAAAGTCCCTTCTTGTTTTTCTCCCCCCTCCAGGCCCCTCCCCCCCTCTGTGCTGTCTGTCTTCGTCCCCTCGTCCTGCTGAAGTCTTCAGGATGGAGGACTCGGAGGCGGAGCTGACGGTGTCGGAGTCGGACGCTCTGGGCGCAGACTTCATCACGGTGGAGCTGGACACGCAGCCCATCGAGTACGTGGTGAAATGGGCCGAGGTGGGTTCCAAGTTCACCATCTCGTGTGTGAAGAGGGACTCGGACGACGCGTCGGACCTGACCGCGGATCACCTGAAGATGGAGACGGACGAGGCGTTCTTCGCCCCGTACGAGGAGGTGTACCCCTGCGAGGTGACGGAGCAGAGTGTGGAGATAAAGACGGACTCTGACGAGGAGGAAGAGGACGGCGAGGAGGAGCAGGAGGTGCTGATCGAAGCGGGGAGCAGCCACCTGGACGCCTACTCGGACCAGGCGGACTATGAGCCGGACGAGCGGCAGTACCGCTGCGGCTACTGCGGGAAGTGCTACAGCCACGCCTCCAGCCTGTACCGCCATCAGCAGACGCACACCGGCAAGGGCACGGTGCCTCCCACCAAGAGGGCGCTGGAGCCCGCCCCCCAGGACGCACGCTACACCTGCCCCCACTGCGGCATGAGCTTCAAAGGTAGCAGGTTAGTCTGGGAGGGGCCACGCCCAAGTGAGATCCTTCAGTGATTCTGGCAGGTCAGAAAAAGTTTGGTTGAGGAATCAAACACTGGGACCTCAGTTAGAGCGGAAAATATGCAAACCACTGCTGAGAGCTGGAGAGCGTCCCTCTGAGACAACCAAACCAAGAAACTCAAACATCGACATCAGTGTGTCAAACTACATAAAAACAGGTTCAGAGTCTTCAGCTCTGATTCGAACTCACACTTAGGGACACAGATGACCTCCGACCTCACGCCATGGTCAGTCCCAGTCTGAAAAAAACTGCACCGCCCGGTTCGGTCTGCTCACTGCCTCAGCTGATGCATGCTCTGACTGCTCACATTTCCTTTTTACATACATGTTTCAATCAACGTTTGCAGACAGTGAAATTTCTGTTCGTTGTTCAGCAGCGAAACTAAAAGGTTCCACCCCTTTTGTAGACGCCGCCTCATGGCCCGCAAGTGACACGCCCAACAAGCGCGTGATTTTCAGACATGGTGCATTTCCATGTAAGAAAAACGGCCCTGTGGACATGTGAAGCGAGCGTCACCTGGCCGAAGTGATTGGACATTAACCTGTAGGGAGGGTTTCAGTGCAGCTGGCAGCACACGCGCACACACACACACACACACACACACACACACACACACACACACACAAAGCATAACTGGAAAACCCGCTGTCAATAGAAGCGTATTGAAAGCAGGATGAACTGAACACATCAATATTTTACCAACAACCTTTTCATCTCTCGCTAGCAGTGTTTCTGGCCCGGCGGCGCAGTGTGCGGCTTGTGCTGATTGCCTGTCGGTTTCCTCTGCAGGATGCTGGGGAGTCACCTGCGGCTGCACGGGAAGCGACGGATCCACCCCTGCAACATCTGTGGGAAGGAGTTCAACCACAGCTCCAGTCTGTCGCGCCACCGCCTGATCCACAAGAAGGGCAAGGGCCTCCCCAAGGATGCCGCCCTCGTTCCCAGCATGGCCGCCCTGCGCCACACCCTGAAGGCCGGCGGCAAGAACAAGAAGACCAAGAAGCAGCAGGCGCCGTCACCACTGCCGCAGCACATAGCCCAAGCCGCCATCATCCACAGCCAGGGCGGGGACAAGTTCTACGCCTGTCCCCAGTGCGACATGAGCTTCAGGACGTCCACGCAGCTGTCCAAGCACCAGGTGACCCACGTGAAGGAGCTGCTGGACAGCTACACGCCCGGCAAGGAGAACCTCGGCGAGACGTCGTCCGACCTGAAGATCCGCCTCAAGCTCTGCTCCCGCGACAAGCCCAACTTCTACACTCTGTGCAAGAAGAACCGCCGCCGCCGAGGCGGCCGCGCCGCCAAACGGGGCTCCGCCACCTCCGAGGAGGAGGATGATGAGAGCGGAGGAGTCGGGGCTGCGACGGGGCTGGATGTGGGAGGCCACGGCTGCGGCCAGTGCGGAAAGCGGTTCAGCCACTCCTCCAGCCTGGCGCGACACCAGCAGACCCACCGAGCAGACGGCGGCGGCGTGCGGGGCAAGCTGCCGCAGCACGCCAAGGCCGGCGTCCCCGCCACCAAGAACAAGACGTACACGTGCGCCGCTTGCAACAAAACCTTCATGCACTCGTCCAGCTTCTCCCGCCACAAGAAGGCCCACCTGGAGGAGGAGCAGCGTGCCCACATGGCCGCCGCCACGTGCAGCAAGAGGTCCCTGCTGGACGAGACCGCGCCGCTGGAGTCCGACTCGGAGTGACGGCGCTCGGCTCCCCGCCCTCTCCGGGCCAGGTTCTTGGTCCTGAATCAGCATAGACTGCTTCTGGACCTGTTGGGACCAGTTCTGGAAAGTTCTGATGTGTTCTGGATCAGTCTGGACGAGTTCTGAGCAGCCAGCGTCGGTTTAGACAACAGGAAGTGGTTGACTCCTGTCTGGTGTAGATAGCAGCGGGACTTCCTTATATGGTCGTATGGTGGAACTCTCCCTGTGCGGTCGTGTCCATATATGGTCATGAGTGACCGTTCGGTCATCGCACTTACAGGATTGAATCTAAAGTGTTAACACCTGACCCTGACCCCTGACCCCGCCCCCCCACTGTATGTTCACCTTCACTCTGCCCTTTTCACACTCCATTTCCCATCAGCCAACTGGGCCCACAAAGCATCATGGGAGATGGAGTTCTGATGGAGGAATGGATGCAATTGGACAGCAGCCACTCATTCTGATTGGACAGTTCGAATTTATTTATAAAACATGATAGTAAGTAGGACCAATCAGGCACCAATCGGTTCCCGTCATCGTGGTCGGCATGTGGAAGCTCTCCTCTGACTGGCTGCAGCGGTGTGACCTCTCCTTCAGGCCCCGCCCACTTCCTCCCTGTCTGACTTTGATTGGCTGTGGTTGTTTTATTGGCACTTTGTTGTAATTGGTCGTTTCAGCTTAGAGGAGGGGGAGTCCAGCTGGCGTCGTTACCATGACGACAGCATCCTCCATCATCACTTTTGAAAAGAAAAAAAAATCTCAAAAGAAAACGATTGAAAGCAGTTTCAAGATAAAACATCAAAGGATGTATTTTGATTTGACATTTTTGTCTCTAATTTTAATTGTGGAGGCATGTAAGTGAGGTCCCCCACCCCACCTCCACCCACCTGAAGAACTGCCCCGCCCCCCCTGTAGACTTACTCCCACACTGCTCTTCTGGTTCTTTTGGTGTGAAGTAGACTTAATTTAATGGTGGATTATTTATTTAACCCCCTCCCCCTCCCCCAGTTCGGTCGTTCAGGTGTGTGTTGTTGGCTGTGTCACAGAGTGGGCGGGGCCGCCTGCAGGTAGAAGGTTGTCGGTCATTGTATTGTGTTCTAGAAAAAAAAAAATCCACTGACATGTTCTGTTTTGTAATAAATCCTTGAAAAATAGTTTGTGTGTTTCTTATCCACTCGTCGTCATCTTCAGCTCCTGGGGCTGAGCAATGCACAAACACTTCAGCTCACTCTCTCCAGCAGCAAAACACACTCGAGTCATCTGAGGTTTGAATTAAACTTTATTGATAATTTATGACAAACATTGAACATGTCAACAACACAAATGTAAAAACAAACATTAAAACATGTTACAAACACTTTTGACACCAGAACCTGAACTTCAAATCATGTTTGCTTGGAGGTTTCTCATTGGTCCAGCTGCTGCATGCTGCGATCCCATTGGTCCAGCATCTGGATGCTGCGATCCCATTGGTCCAGCTGCTGGACGTTTTGATCTCTTACAGTCTTTTTTCCATCTATGAGGTAGGCAGAGCGCCAAGCCGTCTGTCAGAAGAAGTGTTGTTCTCTATTGGCTCTCCGGGACCGGAACCTCATCTCGGACAGTTTAGAGTTGATACAGGAGCCGATGACGCCTTTCTTGGCGAGAGGAAACCGAGCCAAAATAGCATCTGGAGAAGAGAGAGTGTGAGTTGGAGCGAGAGGGGCTTCACGGGGAGGTCACTGGCGTTGTGAACTTACTGAAGATGGCGTTGGTCTTGTGTGGGTCGAGCGCGTTGCGTTGCTGCTGAAAGGCGGGCCGGCGGCTCCGCCCCCCTCGCAGATTACTGTTCATCAGTGTGGTCGTATCAAACACGCCCAGCAGCAGCATGCGGGCCATCGCCGTGGGAGACTGCGCCTGATTGGCCGCCTGCCACGATCGACCGTCGCAGAGCACTCCAGAACCTGGGTACACCTCCACCTGGCTCACCTGGACACAGCCGGCAGTCTCAGCCTGGACGCAGTCCAGGCCGGATCGGCCGTGACCCGCTGGGGTTCTTACCTGGACGTTCTGGTCTCCGGCGGTGCACTGGCTCTCTGAGCAGCTCCTCCTCAGCTCCTCCATGTCAGTCTGGCTGCAGAGCGGCGCCTCCTCCCCCATGTGGCTCCCCAGGACCAGGTGGGCTCCTCCTGACACCTCCTCGTCGTCGGAGCCCAGCGGGGCCCAGGACAGGTCCTCGCTGAGCTCCTCGTGGACTTGCTTGATGTGGACCTCGGGGCTGAATTCCGGGTCCTGAGCTGTCATGTGGTTCTGATGCGAGTACTGATGGTAAGTGTTATCCGCTGCCATGGAGGCGGACTGGTGGCCGTTGGCCTGACCTATCGTTTGCCACATGGTGGACAGGAGCCCAGGGATTTCTGAGAAATGTAGTCAAGAAGACCCAGAACGTTAGAACAGAAACACAGACCAGGTTCAGACCCGCCGGGTCTGAAGGTCACCCGGGACAAGATGGACCAGAAGTGGGCTCACCGTGGACCAGCATGTTCTTCAGTCTGTGGTTCTCTGCCACCAGCTCAGACTTCTCCCTCTCCAGCTCTCGAACCCGCGACCGTAGGAAGTGAAGCTCTGACTCCTGAGGGGGGGTCAGGCCCGGCAGACCTGGCAGACATGGCAGACCCGACTCCAGCTTCACCACCTGCAGGAGGAGCACACCCAAAGGGATTCCGGACGCCGTCTATACTACATTTCCATGTTCCTAGCATTTTGGATGTTTGTTTCCACGATAACGATCCTGAGTCATGGAAAATGCTGATACAGCGCATGGACACCAGGCTAACAGTTCTTTCGCTAACGCCTGGCAAGAAATTATTCATAACAGTGGATGTTATCAATGTCAGCAGCATCTCCAACCAGCACGTTTCAGCTCTGCCCCTGCTTCAGCACTCCTGCTGGCTCCGACAGCCTCGTTGCTGGGCTCTGAGGGACTTGGTGAGGACAGAGCCATTAGATTCAGGTGTGTTGAAGCAGGTGGAGAGCTGGAACAGGGTTGGAGACCCCTAATCTAGAACATTTACTACATCACCATCGAACATTTACTGCAACATCATGTAGAACATGGAGCTGCTACACCACCCAGATTCTACAACATTTACTACTCCATCATCTACTGTTCTGAAGGGGTTCTGAAATGTGTTCTGTTAAAGGTGGGTTTTTCGGAGGTTCTAAGCATGTTCTGAGGGCGTTCATAGGGGGCTCTGATCCTAGCGGTTCTGTTCTGACAGGGTCTTTTTTCCAGCAGGTTCTGAGCGGGTTCTGTTCTTATGGAGTGCAGGTTCTGGGAGCACAGCGCCGCCGGCAGGCCGACCTGCAGCTGCTCTAGCAGGACCTTCATTTTCTATAATACGTGTAAGTCAACATAAACAAGGTTTGAACCCGGAAATAACTCCTGAACCCGCTTCAGCCGGAACCAATCAGAACGGCTGGTCCGCTGCACGCGCACCGCGGCTCCCCACCGGAACTGGCACCTAATTAAGCTCTTAATGATCCCGCATCTGAGTGGCTGATCAGACCGGGTTCGAACCTGCATCCCCCCTCCTGACCCGCCCGGGCTCACCGTCCCGGTGCCGGTCCCGGCCCCGACCCCGGTCCCGGTGTGGCTCCGCTGCAGGACGCTGCAGTCTGAACTGTCCCCCATCAGCGCGCAGACGGGACTTCACCGCCGAGGAGACGGTCCTGGTTCAGCTCCGGGTTCAAGTCCTGGTTCGGGGCCTGGCTCCGGTCCAGGATCAAGTCCAGGTTCAGGTCCGGCTTCAAGTCCGGTTCCTCACACAAAGAAAAAAAAACCAGCTTTATTTAAAATTCAGATTTAGCCTCACTTCCGGTGACGTCTTTCCATGTAGTTCAGCTCAGCTGACGGGACTACATCTCCCACAATGCACCGCGGCCTCGCCGCACATTGTAAACACTCGTGAAGGACGGAGAGACAAATGATCGGTGAGTTTAACCGAACCGCGTCTGTTCCGACCGGTGACTTCTTCATTACTGCTTCGTTAAAAATCGTAGCTACAGATAAATGTAACTAGCCAGTTTGCCAACCGCCATTAAGCCTCAAAGAAGAAGAAGAATGTAACTAGTTACTTGATCAGCTTTAGTGATTGATCTGTTCTGAGGGACTCAGTGTTGCCTGGCATGATGTCTCGAGTTCCTGGGTTAACTGTGTTCACAGAGCCGTATTATTGTAGCATTAGCCTCAGACCTGTCATCAAGTTGCTCTGGAATGATGTGACTGTTGGTGGATCCTGGAGGACTCCTCCAGCCTTCAGATCACTTCAGGTCCTCCAGAGATCTGGATGTTTGAGGGAGGAGTTTGTTTAATTCTGTGTGTGTGTGTGTGTATGTCCTCAGTCTTTGTGCGCTACAACCTGGGCCCCGGGGTGGCCGTGGAGCTGCAGGAGGAGTCCAGCGTGGCCGAGCTGAAGGAGATGGTGGGGACCCAGCAGGGGGTCCAGCCGGAGCGGCTCCGGGTGCTGTTCGCCGGGAGGGAGCTGCAGAGCTGCTCCACTCTGCAGGTGAGTCTGAGATCTTCACATCCGTCGGTGAGAAAGGAGGACCGTCCACCTCCTGGAACACCTGGGACACGATGCCCAATTCAATCCAACTTTATTTCTGTAGCTCCGAATACAACAGAGTCCTTTCAAGACACTTTACAGAGAAAAAAACCCCAACAAATCGCCATGAGACAGTGTAGGAGGAGAGCCCTGCAGAACCAGATCCGGGAGGAGACTTTCTGTAGTTCTGGTTGGAGGTTAAAGGACGGAGAGGTGGACAGACAGACACTGAGTCAGTGGGAATCTTCAGGAGGACGGAGACTTTTATGTCCAAGATGGGTTGTTTGCTCTCAAAGAATCATTTTTGTTTTGAATTGAACTTTTCAACATCTGCTCTCCTCCTCCTCCTCCTTCTCCTCCTCCTCCTCCTCCTCCTCCTCCTCCTCCTCCTCCTCCTCCTCCTCCTCCTCCTCCTCCTCTCAGGGCTGTGACCTCCCAGAGCAGAGCACAGTGCACGTGGTCCTTCCGTCCCCAGCCTCCTCCTCCTCGCAGCTGCTCCTCCTGCAGGAGCGTCTGTCTCGGGGCAGAGAGCAGGAGCAGGACAGCCTGACCCGGCTGGACCTGAGCTCCTCGCGCCTCCTGTCCACCTCCTCCGGCCTGGCCGTGGTGCTGGAGGACGGCCAGACAGACGGAGGAGCAACGGAGATGGAGGAGGCGCAGCAGCCTGCAGCTCCCAGAGGTCAGTGTGTGTGTGTGTGTGTGTGTGCGTGCGTATATGTGTGTGTGTCTTGTATTCACCTTGTGTGTACCTTGTGTGTACAGGTGTGCGGAGCTGCAGTACTTTCTTCGTGTACTGTAAAAGCTGCAGGTCCATTAATCCGGGGAAACTGCGGGTGCGATGTCGCGGCTGCAGACAGACGACGCTGACTCTCAGCCGGGTGGGAAACCTCTGGTCCAGGGCTCCGCCCGTGACGCCTCGGACTCGGTGTGTCCTGCGGGCGGCGGGCTTCATGTCCTCTGTGTGTTCCAGGGTCCGTCCTGCTGGGACGACGTCCTCCTTCCCGCCCGCATCCACGGCGTCTGTCAGTCAGAGGGTTGCCACAGCAACGAGGCAGTAAGAAGGCGGGACTTATGGAGACGCATCAACACAACGACTGTTGATTCAACAGGTGTGTGTGTGTGTGTGTGTGTGTGTCTGTGTGTGTGTGTGTGCAGGAGTTCTACATGAAGTGTGCATCCCATCCAACATCAGAAGAAGACTCCTCTGTGGCCCTCGACCTCCTCATGACAAACACCAGAGACGTTCCCTGTATCGCCTGCACTGATGTCATGTAAACACACACACACACACACACACACACACACACACACACACACACACACACACACACACGCCCAGTCTTGTATTTCTATCCTTGTGGGGACCTTCCATTGACTCCCATTCATGTCTAGCCCCTAACCCTGACCCTTACCCTAACCCTAACCCACACCACAACAAAGCCTAACCCTAAAGAAATGTTTTTGCTCTTTTACTTTTTTCAGTAACAACAACATGGTCAAGAAAACACTGTTTCTCCTACTTAGGACCGGAAAAAGGTCCCCACAAGGCACGTCGTTTCACGTTTTGCTATCCTTGTGGGGACATTTGGCCCCGACAAGGATAGAAATACGAGAACACACACACACACACACACACACACACACACACACACACAGGATTCTGCTAATCAGCGTCCCCTCCACAGGGAGGTGGTCCTGGTCTTTCAGTGCTCCGAGCGTCATGTGGTCTGTTTGGACTGTTTCCGTGGTTACAGCCAGACTCGGCTCAACGAGCGACAGTTTGTATACGATCAAGACATCGGATACTCCCTGCCCTGTGCAGGTGAGGGATAAAACTCTCTGCCCTGTGCAGGTGAGGGGTAAAACTCTCTGCCCTGTGCAGGTGAGGGGTAAAACCGTCTATACTGTGCAGGTGTGGGGGTAAAACTGTGTGTTTGTGTGTGTGTACTTGCAGCGGGCTGTGACAATTCTTTGATTAAAGAAGTTCATCACTTCAGGGTCCTTGGAGAAGATCAGGTGACACACTCAGTATTTTTTCTTCTTCTGTGTGAAAAATGTTGTGATTGATTAAACGTTTTTAAAATAGAAATGTAAAAAGATGCGAGTTTTGAAAAATGACATTTGACAGCAGTTCCCATGTTTACCCATAATCCTCCGGTCCAGTACGAGCGCTACCTTCGGTACGGGGCGGAGGAGTGTGTGCTGGCCCTCGGAGGGCTGCTGTGTCCGTCGCCGGGCTGCGGGGCGGGGCTGCTGCCCCCCGACGGCAGCAGGAGGGTGGAGTGCGACCGGCGGCTCGGCTGTGGCTTCGTCTTCTGCCGCCAGTGCCGGGAGGCAGACCACCAGGGGGAGTGTGCCGCTGCGCGGGACCCGCCCACGGGGGCTGCCTCGTCGGTGAGCTGCCGGCCGCTGCACCCGAACCGGCTCAGGCTGGATTGGATTGGCTGGATTGGTGCTCCTGTGACCCCCCCCCCCACTCTGTGTCCCCCTGTCAGGGCTTCGTGGTGGAGGCAGCGGCGTCTCTCAGGGGGAGGTGGGATCAAGCATCCCTGCTCTGCATCAAGGAGTCCACCAAACCCTGCCCGCAGTGTTCGATTCCTGTGGAGAGAAACGGTAACATGCAACTTCACATTCTGCAGGAGGGAGAGAGAGCAGAGACTACAGTAGAGACAGTGGTTAACGACACGTAGAAGTGAACACGTGGAATAAGAAAAGAAGATTTGGTTGATTCCCTGTTTTCTGTCCCTCGAGACAACCTGTTCTTCCAGGGTTTTTGGTGTTCTGAGTTTTTAGTCTCCCATAGTTTCAGTCTGTCCTGAAACTATAGAGAAGGATTGTAAATTCAATTCTGGATTTAACAGGAAGCCAGTGAAGAGAATTCAATTCAATTCAATTCAATTCAGCTTTATTTATGAAGTGCCAATTACAACATGGTGGTTTCTAGACACTTTTACAGAGAAACCCAACAGATCCACATGAGCAAGCATAAGCGACTTTGGAAAGGAAAAACTCCCTTTAAACAGGAAGAAACCTTTGCAGAACCAGGCTCAGAGGTGGCAGCTTTCTGCTGTTCCGGTTGGGGTGAGGGGACAGAAAGAGAAGGAGATAGGACAGACAGGTTCTTGTATCTACATACAATTCATATATAAACACAGGGTACAGAGGCTACAAGAGGAACAATCATCAATGGCATGTAGCAATACAATGAAACTACAGTAGTACAATGAAATGACATTGAACGAGAGAAGGAGCAGAACTGGGAGCCGGTTCCACATGGTAGAACCCGGGGTTCAGTAAACCTTACACCCACTGGGTCCGGGTTCCTCCATTAATCAGTGGAGCAGCTGTTTTGGTTGAAGCCCAATTAGAATTGCACCCATCGAATCCAGGCTGTCCAAATGAATCAGCTGCGATTGATATTCTGTCTGCGATCCCTCAAGCATGGCTCTAGTCCACCTCAGAGACAGCCTCTTCGTCCAGGGTTTCGGTGTTCTGACTGTTGGTCTCCCACAGAGAAGCTAATATTGGGCTGATGTGATCTGTCCTGCTGGTTCTTGCTGCAGCATTTTGAACCAGTTGAAGACTTTTCAGCCAGTTGTTGTTCCCTGATAAAAGGGAATTACAGTAATCTACTCTGGAGGGAACAAATGCATGGATTAATTTCTCAGCATGGCTTTGAGTCAGCATGTTCCTAATTTTAGAAATATTACGCAGGTGAAAGAAGGAGGTCCTGCAGACCTGTTTAATGTGGGAGTTGAAGGATAAGTCCTGGTCAAAGGTCACTCCCAGGTTCCTCACATTGTTACTGGGGGTTAAAGCAACACCATCCGGGGTCAGTATCTGTTTAGATAATTTCTCTCTTAGGTGTTTTCGGCCAAATGTAATGTAATGACTTGTGTTTTATCTGAATTTAGAAGGAGAAAATTACGACTTATCCAGGTTCTTATGTCTTTGAGACAAGCTTCTAATTTGACAAGTTGGTCATCTGGCTTCAGGGATAGGTAGATCTGTGGATCATCTGCATAACAGTGGAAGTTAATGGAGTGTTTTCTGATGATGGGGAAGCATGTATAATGAGAAGAGTATAGGTCCTAAAACAGAACCCTGTGGAACTCCATTATTAACTGTAATTTGAGCTGAAGAATCATCGTTAACATTAACAAAGTGGAACCTGTCCACTAAATATGATTTAAACCAGTTTAATGCTGAACCTTTAATCCCAATATTATGCTATCTCTGTAGTGGGATATCATGATCAACAGTATCAAATGCAGCACTGAGATCTAACAGGGACCGGGACAGAGACCAGTCCTCTATCTGAGGCTGTGATAAGATCATTAGTGACTTTTACCAGAGCTGTCGCTGGTCTGTGATGAACTCTGAAACCTGATTGAAAAGATTTAAATAGGTCATTGTTATATAAATGGTCTCAAAGCTGATTTGCAACAACTTTCTCCAGGATTTTAGAAATAAAGGGAAAGACTTGTTAGACCACCTGGATCAAGGGTTTTTAAGAAGAGGTTCAATAACAGAAACTTAAAGGCCCGTGGAACAGAACATGTTGCTAAAGATAAGCTGATCTGATCTAATATTGATTACTGATCAGGGGAAAATGTCTTTAAACAATCTTGTTGGGACTGGATCTAATGTAGGTTTAGATGAGGCCACAATAGAGGAGAACTCGGAGGTCAATAGGACGGAAGCTGGATAGTTGTGAGTCGGGTTCTAATGACAGATTTGAGGATGTGATTGATCAATCTGTGACCACTTTGGAGAGTGTGCTTTCTTTTTTTGACTTTTATTTTGTGTTTTTCCAAACATGAACACAACATTGAGGGTGAGGCCAATCACAGCCACAAAATAGTACTGTAAAGGTGGAATAAAGCAAAGCACAATGAATGGCTCAGTGTACACTACGCAAGTCTGAGTCTCTGTGGCAATCCCATTTCTCCCAGTATTCCTCTCCTTTTTCCTTTTGCAATCGAAGTGTAAATGTCAGAATTTCCACTATTTTTAAGCATTTTCATGGCGGGTGGGTCCCACTGTAGCCAACATTTTGTTATTGCTTTTTTACTTGCAACCACGATTATTCTGAAATGATATGCGTCCCTTTTACATAGACTTTCAGGGAGTTTTCCCAGGTACGTTGAAATGAAAGAAATATCCATCAATAAAACCCAAAGTTTTTGATTTTGATTCTTCCACCAAAATTTTTCTAAACTTGGACTAGCCCAAAATATATATAACAATCTGCAGAAACCGTTCCACGCTCACTCCAACAGGATACCTGTGAACCACTCGGGTTGATGAAATATCTAATTAGATTCTTCCAACAAAAGTCCCACGACTCCTACCGTAATAATGAACGTGTCACTAAAGATTTATTTTCCCAGAGTTGTGACCATACCTCTTACGAAATTACTTTTTTTTTGTTTCTTGGAGAGTGTGCTTTCAGTTTTACCTCTAATAGTTCTAATGTTGTTGTTAAAGAAGTTTACAAAATGATTACTGCTCAAGGTTAAAGGGATCTGAGGTTCGACAGAGACTTTGTGACTTTTTGTCAGTCTGGCTGCAGTGCTGAAGAGAAATGAGGTTGTTCTGCTTTTATTTTATTAAGGAGGAACACTAGGCAGTTCCAGTTTTACGTAGATTCTTTTTTATAGATGAACAGACTCTCTTTCCAGGCAGTACGAAATGCTTCTTAGTTCAGTTAGATCTCAAGACATGTCACAGAGAAAACTCAGCAATTCCACATGTCTGAGGAGATGAACCCTGCAGAACCAGACTCGGTTCTTTGTGTTGTGCAGAAAGTCTTCACCTTTGAGTCTGTTGAGAATGTCCTAAGCTGTTGGACTTGTGGGGTTGTGTTGAAGTTCTTAGTTGAGTTGTGTTGCTGTGTTTGTCTCCCCCTGCAGGTGGCTGTATGCACATGCACTGTCCTCGCTGCGGAGCAGACTGGTGCTGGCTCTGTGGCGTGGCCTGGAACAGGGACTGTATGGGAAACCACTGGTTTGGATGAAGGGGAAGCCAGCAAATCTTCTGACTCCTCCCTCACTGTGCACTTTATCTTCCTTCAGTATAAAGGATCAATAAAGGTGTATTTATTTTAATGGTGTTTGGTTTTATCGACTGAATTAAGATTTCCATTTGTATGTGTGTGTGTGTGTGGTATGACCATCAAGAATCATCCTACACTGAGCGTTGATTGGGTGGGTGGAAGAAGAAAGCCACGCCCACCGGGCCCTGTAGTCACCGCCCCATTATACATCATTTCCGGTTCCGGGTTCTTCTCGCTCAGAGTTTCAAAGATGGCGGCGGCCGAGTCGGACAGAGATCCGTCGTCCTCGATATGCTCCGAGTTCCTCCACTTCGACGCCAAAGACACCGCGTCGGTAAGCCTTTGTGCGGCCTGCGGGTCCGCGGGGCGCGTGGGGCTCGTGCTGCGTTCCGCTTCATGTGCGTCTTGTGACAGTCCCGATGACGTGCCGTTAATGCTAATGCTAATGGGGATGTGTCAAACATCTGGATTAAAGCCGCCCAGCTGCTGCTGGCAGTCCGGCCCGAGCTGCTGTCCGCCCGGCGGGAGCCTCCGGGGGGCTGGCCGCAGTGGCTCCGCGGGCTCCGCGCCGTTCCTCGAGCTCATCGGGGCCCTTATTTACCGGACAGGTCCGGTGTCTCCCCCTCAGAGAAGACTCAACCTGCAGGGTCACGCTACTCGACAATCACTCCTTTTATTCTCCTGATCACGGCAGGCGACACTGTGTACATCAGCAGTAAAATCCCATCAGCGCTGACATCAATAGCATGTCAGCCCTTTGCACAAACGGCGACATCTGCGTTATCGAATAAGCTAGGTCATTTACATCAACAACAAAATGTCCAATCAGCTGTTTACGTCAATAACATCCAGCCAGCTGTTTACTTCAGCGTCCAGTGAGATGTTTACATTAACCACGATAACGACCAGTCAGCTGCTTTCATCAGTAACATGTCAGCATTTCACATCAATAGACAATAACATCCAATCAGGCTGATTACATCAACCAGCAGCAGCATTTTCACTGTTTCCATCGATAAGTAGGTTAGCTCTGTGCTGGCCTCCGTCTGTTCGCACTGTCAGCCTGTTGTTGCTCTGTTGTCAATGTCCAGAGATTCTGGGTGAATAATGGATCCTTTAATACTGTGAGTGTGAGGCATAGGTCGTCTATGTAAAATGAACAAATTGCAACCATTGTATGTTAATTATATTGGTAAAATGTGCAGCACAATGGACGGATCTTAGTGCAAATAAGAGATTCTTTATTTGTACAGTGTAATGGATAGATGGCAGAAATCAGACAGGAGTGCTTTACATTCACACTATCTAGGTCAGACAGTCACGGCCAGGATGACTGATCAGATTAAAGAAGGGAAACGAGCTGCACACACACACACACACACACAACCTCTGATTTAAGGCCGTCTGCACCTGTCACTCACAATAAGCTTCTAATCAATGTTATCCTCCTGCTGTCCTCCTTCTCCTCCTCTCTTCCACCTGTCCTCCTCCTGTCCCTCCTCCTCCTCCTCCTCAGCGGTGGCTGGCAGCGGCTGACCTGCAGCAGGAGGTGTATCATCATCTGGCCTCCTATGTACCCAGAATCCTTTGTGTGGGGCCCAGCAGCAGCGGGAGCAGCAAGGAGGAGCAGCGGGAGGAGCAGAGGGAGGAGCTGGCCTGCCAGCTGCTCCTCCTGGCTCCTCTGGAGTGGTTCCTGCTGAGGGAGGAGCCTGCAGCCGGTCTGGCCCTCCTCCAGGAGAACAACCAGCCCTCCCCGCTGTGTGGACACGTGTTCAAGGTGGGAGAACCCACCTACTCCTGCAGGTAACGCACACACACAGAAAACCACAGTCGCACTGTAACACAGTTATCCCCTGCGATTGCCTTCCTGCCCCCTGTGACTCGCTCTTTCCCCCCTGGGTTTCACCTCTCTGGACTTTTTGTTGTTGGACTGTTGCTCTCAGGAGGTGTCAATTTCAGTCTTGTGTGTGTGTGTGTGTGTGTGTGTGTGTGTGTGTGTGTGTGTGTGTGTGTGTGTGTGTGTGTGTGTTTTCAGGGAGTGCGCGGCCGACCCCACATGTGTTCTGTGTATGCAGTGTTTCCTGGGCAGCGTTCACAAAGAGCATCGTTACAGGGTGAGTACACACACACACACACACACACACACACACCCACACACTCCTCCACCTCTTGTTGGTTTTCACTGGTCATTGAGGAGTAAAATGTGCAGCTGACAGCAGGAACACTGTGAGAGACTGCTGTCAGCTGCAGCTAGTCACACACACACACACACACACACACACACACACACACACACACACACACACACAGAGTTTTAGCCCAGTTTTTAGATTTTAATGTCAGCCGCTGCTCTTTGAATGAGAGAAAGGAGCACAGACTTTCATTTACTTGTACAGTCACACACAGCTGTATCGAGCAGTGTGACGTGCTGACGCGGAACCAGAACCCATCGTTTCTCTCGTGTGTGTGTGTGTGTGTTGCAGATGACCACTTCATTAGGAGGAGGTTTCTGTGACTGTGGAGATGCCGAAGCCTGGAAGAAGGGTCCTTACTGCCAGAAACACACTCCTACAGACAGCAGCAGAGACACAGAGGAGGTGTGTATGTTTGTGAGAGAGAGAGAGAGAGAGAGAGTGAGTGTGTGTCTGTCTCTCACACTGTGTTTCTCTTCAGGACCCTGTAGCCCAGCTTCCCCCCGACCTGGTTGCCCGTGGTTACAGCATCTTCTCCATCATCCTGAAGTACGCTGTGGACATGCTGACCTGGGAGCAGGAGGACCAGCTGCCTGCAGGCCTGGAGCCGCCGTGAGTACACACACACACACACACACACACACACACACACACACACACACACACACACACACACACACACACACACACACACACACACACACACACACACACACACCCAGTGTTAGGTGGTACTGTACTGGGGATGTAACAATTATTTATTTAACGATTTAACAATTTAACAATTTTTTATTTCTGTTAAATCCAATACTGTACTTTTCAATACTTCTTGTTTTCAATATTCTGTCATATTAAACTTCTTTTGATTGCTTAGGTCGGGACAAAACATACTATGAATAATATCTCTTCAATTAACAGTCAAATGCTAATTTAAATATTTGTCATCTTCCTTTTCTGTCTTTTCTTTTCTTATTTATTTCAGGCCATATCAATACAACTTAACACAAAATTGGCACATTTATAATCAAAACTTCCTGAATGATGCCTGAAAAGGAGTGGGAAGAAGAAATACTTGTTTTACTCCCACCCCTGTTCTCTGGCAAAATCATCACACAAATCTTGTCTGTTATTTTCTCACCATTTTGTGTGTGTGTGTGTGTGTTTTCGTGTGTGTGTGCAGGGAGCGAGGCGACAGCTACTACTGCATGCTGTTCAACGATGAGGTGCACACCTACGAGCAGGTGATCTACACCCTGCAGAAAGCCGTCAACTGCAGCCAGAAGGAGGCCGTGAGCTTCGCCACCACCGTGGACCGAGACGTCAGTCCCTGCACACACACACACACACACACACACACTCTGTATACACACACACACACCCACGGCGTTATACAGACTAGTCTAGGGGCTTGAATGTTGAGTGAAGCATCACGTTACTTGGCTGCTCCAGCTCAGCCTTTTCGAGCAGACTTCCTCGTCTGCGTTGACAAAACTGCGGATGCTTGTTGGGAACAAGGGGACAGTATTGTCATTGTGCCCTGAATGTTTGTCACGTTTCGTGAACACAAAGTCTCACTGCATGACAAAATACCTCCGTGATGAATACAGCTCTCCTATTAACTGGTGGCAAGCGCAAAGTGTCAGACGCTTTAGGGCGATTTTTGCAATCCACCAATTGCACAAGTAAAGGATGAATGTTAATATGTATTGGTAAAACATCGACAGATGTTTGTTCAGATGACGGATCCGTTATTTGCTCAGCGCAATCGGTAGATCACACAAATCACCTAAAATGCTGCTGTCCTTGGTGCTGAAGAGGTTTCGATCGTCGTCGTGTCCCGTTCAACCGGCTCCGGTAACGTCAGGCAGCGGAGCGAGCCGCCTGCTGATCTCTGGAGCCCCGACTGTCGCTGACTCAAATAATTTAATGTTTTAAGGTTAAAGTCACTCTAGAGGGGCTGTAGCCCCGCCCCTCGCTGCAGCCCCGCCCCTCCCACGCTGACGTGTACACACTGCACACACTGTACACGCTGCACTCCCACTGTAATGCTTTATACACACCTTGTACACACTGTACACTCACACGTGTGTGTCTGTATGTTTGCAGGGCAGGAAGTCGGTGCGTTACGGTGACTTTCAGTTCTGCGAACAGGCCAAGTCTGTGATCGTGGTGAGTGTTTGTCAAACATTGTCACTCCACTGATCCACTTCAAACTCAGTTCTGACGGGTCTGCCCCCCTCCCGCCCCCCAGAGGAACACCAGCCGCCAGTCGAAGCCCCTCCGGGTGCAGGTGATGCACTCCTCTGTGGTGGCTCACCAGTGTTTTGCCCTGAAGGCTCTCAGCTGGCTGGGGCAGATCATCCAGTACTCCGGTAGGGCTGCAGCACAGCTACCCACAATGCCTCCGAGCTCACCCAGTTCTGCTCACTCTGTGTATGTGTGTGTGTGCGCGCTGCTTCCAGATGGTCTCAGGAGGATCTTGTGTCAGGTCGGCCTTCAGAAGCAGTCAGAAGAGGAGAGTTCCTCTCTGGTTGATCGGCTGATGCTCAATGACTCCAAGATGTGGAAAGGTGGGGTCTCCTCTGGTCCTCCTCCAGTCCTCCTCTGGTCCCTCTGCTCCCAATGCTCCTTCTGGTCCTTCTCTGGTCCTCCTCTTGACTGACGTCTTTGTGTCTCTGCAGGAGCCAGGAACATTTACCACCAGCTGCTCATGAACAGTCTTCTCATGGACTTAAAGTACAAGAAGATATTCGCCATCCAGTTTGCCAAGGTAAATCTCCATACACAAACACACACACACACACACACACACACACACACACACACACACACACACACACACACACCCCGGTATTTCTTCCCTTTCATTGTGTTTTTAAAGTTGTTGCAAAGTGAAACTCTTCATACATCAGATTCAGTTTGAGTCTTTTAAAATGCTGAAGATCACGCGGTCAGCTCTGCTCTCCTCGGGTTGCTTCAGGGTTAGCCTCATATAACCGATACGCAAACCTCTAAATAGGCGTTCAGCGCAGCACAGAACGCCAGGGGAAGTTCTCTCGCCGACTTGGAACCACGAGGGCCTTGATGGGCTCTGGCTGCCTGACCTACTGTAGACGCAAGAGCAGACCGAGCCTCACGCCGGCGTTAGCCGACGCTAGTCCAGGTTAGCCGGCGCGGGCGGAGGCGAGCCGAGGGGAAGGCTGCGGGTCGGGCTGAGGCTCGAGCTCTGACCCGGAGGTGAAATGTCGTCCCTCCTCAGAACTACAGACGCCTGCAGACAGATTTTATGGAGGACGACCACGAGCGCGTGGTGTCCGTGACGTCACTGTCAGTGCAGCTCTTCACCGTCCCCACCGTGGTGAGTACGGCTCCTCGTCCTCCTCCTCCTCACATGCACACGCCTCTCTGTGTCTCCCCCGGTCTGCGCTGCTGGTAGATGTACCAACGCTTGCAGAGCGACTACGTGAAAGACGACCACGACCGTGAGTTCTCCATCACCGACCTGTCGGTGCAAATGTTCACCGTCCCGTCTCTGGTGAGTCCCGCGGGCGGCGCCGGCTCCGTCCCCCCGCCAGACGCCGTCCTGCTCCCGACGGAGGCTCCGTGCGCACACACATCCCCACCTCACAGGAGCCAGGAGATAAATGACAGCAGAAGAACCTCCTCTGGTCACAGAGGTTCAGACATGTTATGGCCATGTTTCTCACACACATCGACGTGTGATCCATTGACATCTCATCAGAATGTGAAAAACATGTTATTGACATGTTATCATGACAAACATGTTGATAAGGTGTTATGTTAAAAGCATAACATGTGAATGATAAACATGTTATCAATGATGCATTTGGTTGCATGTTAACATGTTAATAACATGTTAATAACATGTCAGCATGGTAATACATAGAAAACATGTTAAAGTGATTGTCTTGAGGGTTTGAATGGTAATAAACTTTATTACATGTCTGAAGAAGGCGCACACACCCCCAGACACTCCCCCCCCCCCCCCCCCCCCCCCCCCCCACACACACACACACACACACACACACACTGAGATGTTTCAAACACTGCTGTGTGTGTGCTTGTGTGTGTGTGTGTGTGTGTGTGTGTGTGTGTGTGTGTTGTTCAGGCCCGGATGCTGATGGTGGAGGAGAACCTGATGACCACCATCATCAGGACCTTTGTGGACCACCTCCGGCACAGAGACCTGCAGGGGCGTTTCCAGTTCGACCGCTACACGGCTCAGCAGGCCTTCAAGTTCGGACGGGTCCAGAGTCTCATCGGGGACCTGAAGTGAGCTCCAGAGCCCCTGTAGTCCAGAGTCCTGCTCCCAGCTCCCCTTGCTGTAACGCTGGTGTGTGTGTGTGTGTGTGTGTGTGTGCAGGTACATCCTGATCAGTCCTCCGACTCAGTGGAGCGATCAGCTCAGGCTGAAGTTCCTTGAAGGTCTGGAAGCTTTTCTCAAGTTGCTGAAGTGCATGCAGGTAAGCTGGAGGTCGCGTCCTGGTGCAGGTCCAGCTTTGTCCCGGTCCTGGTCCCGGTCCTGGTCCTGGTCCTGGTCCCGGTCCTGGTCCTGTCTCATCATCAGATGTGTGTTTCAGGGTATGGACCCGGTGGTGAGGCAGGTGGGACAGCACATCGAGATGGAGCCTGAGTGGGAGGCGGCCTTCACCCTGCAGATGAAACTCACTCACATCATCTCCATGATCCAAGAGTGGTGCTCCACGGACGTGAGTGTACACGCTACACGCTACATGCTACACGCTACACGCTACATGCTACACGCTAAAGGCTACATGCTACAGGCTATAGGCCACATGCTACCTTTTTGCCCCACAGACCGGTTTGAAACACGATCTTTCCGTAGACCAGCTGGACGGTGTATAAATTCACCTTAACCAAGGGCTTAACGATGCTTGGGGGAAAAAAGAAGAAAAAAACTGATCTAGTTCCACACAGAAAAGAGACGCTGACGGAACTGAAGCATTTTTCAAAATAAAACTTTGTTTCATACAATGAGTGTGCACAATAGTTTTAGAAATTGCTGTCTTTTAGTCTTTTTAGTGTTGCTTTTACTGAGAGAACTTTTATCATGGGGGCTGGCTACAGACGAAAAGAAAAAAACAAGTGGCAGCTCCTAAATTTTATCTCAGGGGAAGCCAAGATGGCGATTTATGTCAGCAGGAGGAACAAGGTTGAGGGCAGAGAAGGACAGGACGTCAAGGAAGTGTGGCAGGTCAACGTCAAATCCAGACTCTGGCTCGAATACCGTTTTTTTAAACAAAACAATGATTTAAACGCTTTTAAAGAGGTCTGGTGTTTTAAGGACATTCTGTGCTGTATGGAAAACAACAAACTTCACTTTGCAAATTTTTTAATTTGAAAATATGAATGGTTTTTAAGTGTCTGACACACACTGTATCGCTGTAAACTGTGTAAATAAAAGTGTGGTTTAAAAATCAAAAAAAAAAATCTCTCTATCTCTCTCTATCTCTCTCTCTCTCTCTCCCTCTCCCTCTCCCTCTCTCTCTCTCTCAGGAGCGGGTCCTCATCGAGGCCTATAAGAAGTGTCTGAGCGCGCTCACTGAGTGTCAGGGCGGCCTGGCAGATGGCGAGCAGCCAATCAGCTTGAGTCTGGCCGGTCACTGCGTGGAGACGTTCAGGTGTCAGGTGTCTCAGGACAAAGTGTCCATCCACCTGCCCGTGTGCAGACTGCTGGCAGGTACACACACACACACACGCACGCACGCAGAAGAACAGGAGTTGTACACACTCTCATGGCCTCTTTCACCCCGGCTCCAGGGCTGCATGTCCTCCTCAGCAGGACGGAGGTGGCGTCTCGTTACCCGGAGCAGCTTCCTCTGGTCAGTAGCAGACGTCACTTCACACACAGCTCCGGACGACAGTCAGACTACAGTCAGACTGACCGACCGGCCTCTCACTGCCCCGTCTGTCCTCAGGGTGAACTCAGCCCTCCCCTCCTCATCGAACTGCCCCTGCGCTGCCTGGTGCTCTGCGCCCAGGTGCATGCTGGGATGTGGAGGAGGAACGGCTTCTCCCTCATCAACCAGGTGGGTCTGCGGCCGGAAGCTGGTCGATCTGCCGCTGGCAGCTGATTGGTGGATGAAGTCTCTGTCCTCTGTTTCCCTCCAGATCTATTATTATCACAACGTGAAATGCAGAGTGGAGATGTTCGATAAAGACATCGTCATGCTCCAGGTAGGATCGGACTCTCCTGTCACTCTGTCGCTCTGCTGCCTCTTTGCTGTCCTTCTACTGACTGTCTGGGTGCGGACCAGGCGGGGGCGTCCATGATGGATCCAAACCACTTCCTGATGATCGTCCTGAGCCGATTTGAGCTCTTCTACATCTTCAGCTCCGCAGACATCAGGAAGAGATACAGAGAGGCCAACAAGGTGAGCCGGGGCTCCGCCGACGCTCCCGTCCTCGTTCTACAGACGCTCTGCTGACTGCGCTCCGTCTCTGCCCGTGTCCACAGGACCTGGTCCAGCAGAACACTCTGATCGAGGAGATGCTTCATCTCATCATCATGGTCATTGGTGAGTCCGCCAGAGGTCGACCAGCGCTCAGGTTCTGCCCCTGTCTGGACTTGTGGGGGTCAGAGGTCCCGGGTCTCCTCGTGAAGATGACCTGTGTGTTCCAGGTGAGCGGTACGTGTCCGGCGTGGGACAGGTGGAGTCCTCGGAGGACGTCCGAAGAGAGATCATCCACCAGCTGTCCATCAGACCCATGTCTCACAGCGAGCTGGTGAAGGCCCTGCCCGAAAACGTAAGAGTGTGTGTTCGTAGGTGTTTATAGTTGTGGCTGCGTGTGTTTTAACTCTGACTCTGTTTCAGGGCAACAAAGAAACGGGCGTGGAGAGAGTCATCGACAGCGTGGCTTCATTCAAGTCAGTCTGTTTCCCCGCGGCCTGAAGCTCCGCCCACCTGTAGCTGCGGCTCTGACTGTGGTTGTGTGTGTTGTGCTCACAGGAAGCCCGGTGTGACGGGGCGGGGTCTCTATGAACTCCGCCCGGAGTGGAACAAACACTTCAACTTGTACTTCCATCACTACAGCAGAGCCGACCAGTCCAAGGTACACTTCACCGCACGCGATGGTCGATCCCCCAGTGTCCCCAACACCGCCATCATCCTCCAACATCCCTCCATCATCTGCCAACATCCCCCGTGCCCCCCCGCCCCGCCCAAGCCTAACCCTGTTGACTGTTTGCTGGGGTTTTGATCGTGTGTTTGGTGTTTCAGGCTGAGGAGGCTCAGAGGAAGCTAAGGCGACAGAAAGGAGAAGACACAGGTAGACGTCGGCAATTTCCATATCACTTGAGCTTCCGTCAGCTGGTTGCCATGGTAACACCGTGTATGTGTGTGTGTGTGTGTGTGTGTTTTTCAGCCCTGCCGCCCCCTCTCCCACCCCCCCTCTGCCCTCTGTTCGCCAGCCTGGTGAACCTGCTGCAGTGCGACGTCCTGCTGGCTGTAGAGGGCGCTGTGCTCCAGTGGGCCGTGGAGCCCAGCGGGGGAGGATGGACCGAGTCCATGTTGCAGAGGGTGAGGGGACCAAGTCCATCTGGGGAGGGGCTGTTTGTTATGATTGTTTAATGAGTGAGTGTGTGTGTGTGTGTGTGTGTGTTCCTGATTCACCCACAGGTGCTCCACCTGGTGGGCTTGGCTCTCCTGGAGGAGCAGCAGCAGCTGGAGAACTGCAGCGGAGAAGAAGACGTCACCTTCAATTACACCTCCAAGATCACACGTCAGTGCTGTGTGTGTGTGTGTGTGTGTGTGTGTGTGTGTGTGTGCGTCCTCTGTTTACCCCTGGAGGGGTGGTTGTGGGTGAGAACAGTGGTTAAAGTGAAAACACATTGTTTTTGCCCAGTTGTCCGACTGTAATGTCCGACTGGACAGCCAGAGATTGTCATTTTTCCCCACTAACTGACCATCACTTAAAATATACCACAAATGTGACGGTTTGAATACTCTGGCATCAGGCACACTCCCTGAAAATCCAGCACACACATTCCAAACAGTCTTTCGCCATCCACAACTGCCAGTGAATCACCTGAATGCCTCCCTTTGCAGTTGTAGCAATCCCTGGGATATTCTTTTTACCACATTGTCCCCAGTCTGATCACAGATGTACTGGAATGACTCCTGCGACACACGGGAGTCTTTCTCGCGGGTGTACCGGCAGCAGGATATCTCCGCCTCACAGCCCTCGCTGTCTTTGACGTTGCCCTGCTTTCTGCGGTTTCAGGTCCCGGAGAAGCTCCCAGTACCTCAGGGAGTGTCCTGGCCCTGCTGGAGAGTCTGCAGAACGCTCCTCACCTGGAGGTCCACAAAGACATGATCACCTGGATCCTCAAGGTGAGCCCCGTGAAGCCGCCGTGTCAGCACCCAGGGGCCACTTCTCATGTTTGTTTGTTTTGTTTACAGTTGGTGTCCAACATCAAAACCATGAGAGAGCGGACGTCATCGGCCTCCTCCATCACCATCAGCCAGGGCGGCGGTCTGGAGGAGGTGAGGCGGCTCCAGGACTGGAGGCAGAGTTCTGACCGTCTCTGTCTGACTGACTCTGACTGTCTGGTGCAGACGCTCAGGGACAAAGACAAGGCCGAGAGGAAGAGGAAGGCGGAGATGGCTCGGCTGCGCAGAGAGAAGATCCTGGCCCAGATGTCCGAGATGCAGAAACACTTCATCAATGAGAACAAAGAGCTCTTTCAGCAGAGTCTGGAGGAGCTGGAGGCGTCCACGTCGGCCGCGGAGCTCAGGTACACCTGCACTACACCTGGACTACACCTGAACTAAGCCTGTACTACACCTGCACTACACTTGGAGCACTCTGTGTTCCTGCTCACCTTTGACCTGTGCTGCTGGTCGGCTTTAAGGCGGTGTCCTCCTCTCTTGCAGTCCTCCCAGCTCCGCACTCACCTGCGCGTCTCAGGTGTGCGTCGGACCGAGACGAGTGGGCGGGGCCGAGCGCCGTCAGCCGGTGACCTGTATCCTGTGTCAGGAGGAGCAGGAGGTCAGAGGTCACGGCAGGGCCATGGTGCTGGCGGCGTTCGTCCAGAGGTCGACGGTTCTGTCCAAGAACCGCCAGCGCGGCCTGCCCAGCTCAGGTGGGTGGAGTCACACGCCGACGCCGTCGGGCCGGTCGTAGTTCCTGAGTGACGGACGGGTGGTGTCGTGTTCCAGAGCACCTGGACCCCGTCTTCATGCACCCCGACCTGTCCCTGGGGACTCACACCGCCAGCTGTGGACACATCATGCACGCCACCTGCTGGCAGAGGTGAGGAGCTGCTGCTGCAGCCGCAGGGTACAGAGGGAGGCGTGCCCTGTGCTGAGGGGTGTGTGTGTGTGTGTGCGTGTGTGTGCAGGTACTTTGAGGCAGTGCAGCTGAAGGAGCAGCGGCGGCAGCAGCGACTCCGGGGACACACCAGCTACGACGTGGAGAACGGCGAGTTCCTGTGTCCGCTGTGCGAGTGTCTGAGCAACACCGTGATCCCCCTGCTGCCACACACACACACCCCCGACCACAGGTACACACACACACACACGCCTGACCACACGCCAGACCATCTGCACACACACACACACACACCTGTGTTGACCGCTCCTTCCCGTTGCAGTGTTGACCATCCCAGCCTGGAGGCGTGGCTTACAACAACCAATCAGCAGATAGCAGCACTCAGATCTGCCTACAGGCGGCAGTCCGACGGTCAGTCCTGTCAGTCGTTCGGTGGGCGGAGCCTCAGTCTGGTGTCCAGGCGTGGGCTGACGTGTTTGTTTTTGTTCCAGGTGTGTCCGAGGGGGCGGAGCCTGCTGTTCCTGAAGGATTCAGACTTGATTTCACGCCACAGTGAGTGTCGGTGTGTCTCACGGTGATGCCGGCGAGACGCCGCCCGGATGTCTCATGCCGTGCCGCTGCTTTGTCCCCGTGTCCGTCAGGAACCCGTTCTCCAGCAGCGTCAGTGAGATGATCACCACCTTCAGCATGTCCACGTACAAGGTCGGCCTGAAGGTCAACCCCAACGAGCAGGACGCCAGAGTCCCCGTGCTGAGCTGGGCCACCTGCGCCTACTCCATCCAGAGCATAGGTACACACACACACACACACACACACACACACACACACACACACACACACACACACACACTCCCAGAGGCAGCGATACGTTGAGGTCACTCTGACCCTCTTCTCTTATAGAGCGCCTCTTGATGGACGAAGAGAAGCCGTTGTTTGGAAGTCTACCCTGTCGACAGGTAACAGAAGAAGAACGTGTGTGTGTGTGCGTGCGTGCGTGCGTGCGTGTGCGTGTGCGTGTGTGTGTGTGTCTTGACCAAACCTCTGTGTTGCAGGACGACTGTCTGAGCTCTCTGACTCGGCTCGGTTCCGCCTGTTGGACCACGGCGCCACTGAAGACTGTTCACACTCACTTCATCAGGCTCCTCTCAGGTACACACACATGAAACACACACACACACACACACACACACACACACACACACACACACACACACACACACACACACGTGAGTTGTTCCACAGTTCTGCTGTGACTCCAAATCCATCCTGCTGGTTCTGTGACTCTCTGAAGGAGGGTTCTGCTGGTCCTTTATCTTTTATGTTTGCGTATAACCAGTCTGTTTTTTCTTGATCCGTTGCAGTTGTACTTTGTGTGTGTAACCAGAGTGTGTGTGTCTGTGTGTGTGTGTCTGTGTTTGCAGCCCTGGTTCCAGACTCTCAGGTGGAAAACTCTCCGTGTCTTCTGGACGTCGACATGTTTCACCTGCTGGTGAGTTTCACTGAACAGCAACCAGTCTCAGTCTGGCTCGGGTCCACTTACTGTGTGTGTGTGTGTGTGTGCGTGCTTGCGCGCGCCGTGTGTGTGTGTGTGCAGGTGTATTGCGTGTTGTCCTACAGCTCAGTCCATGCTTTGGACCAATCGGGACGCACCGTGGTTGACTCAGGCCACCTTCACCTCCTCCAGCTGGTCACTGTGGCTCACCTGGTCCAGATCCTGCTCTCTTCCATTACAGGTAACACACACACACGCACACGCACGCACGCGCACGCACGCAACACACACACACACACACACGTAACGTTACTGTGTATGTGTGTGCAGAGGAAGCGTTCATGGAGCAGGACAGCGGCAGTTCAGAGGAGGAGCAGCTCACCTGGCAGCTCTACAGCACCCTGAGGACACACCTGACCGGGTGAGTGGAGCTGCTGGCAGACAGTGGTGCGGAGTATTTCTGACTCCATGCACCGGTTTCGTTAGTGTGTGGACGTTTGGTCTGCCTCTTTTTTCATTCAGGTTTTTAATCACTTGCAGCGCAATTACATTTGAACAAGGTTGTAACTTTTGCAGCATTTGATGTAGACTGGTAAGAACTTTATCTGTGTGTTTGTGCGTGCGTGCGTGCGTGTGTGAATGCGTGTGTTTGCATGCATCACAGTGTGCTGCCTGAGGTGTCCTCTGGGTGGCAGCTGTGGCATCGCCTTAAAGCAGGAGTCCTGCCGTTCCTCAGAGCCGCTGCTCTCTTCTTCCACTACCTGAACTCTGCAGCGCCCCCTGCTGAACTCCTGGGTAACAACACACACCAGCGGCACTGCAGTTGAGGACATACATATATCCATCACCTATAACCATCACTGTTCACTTTATTTGTGTGTGTGTGTGTGTGTGTGTGTGTGTGTGTGTGTGTTGTAGTTGCAGGTCCAGGTCAGTGGGAGGCGCTGTGCAGCTACCTCAGTCTGCCCTCCAACCTGCTGCTGCTTTACTGCAATCAGCACACACTGCTGGAGCCACTCATCCAAAGGTCAGACACACACACACACACACACACACACACACACACACACACACACGCCTGATTGAAAGCATGAACTTGAAATTTTTGACTCATCTGTTGGTCTTTGTGTGTGTGTGTGTGTGTGTGTGTGTGTGTGTCCAGGTGGTGCTGTCATCCAGGTGTGAGGCAGACCCTTCAGGGGGGCGGAGTCATTGTCAGATTTCCCAGAGAGTCAAACCGACTGATCAGCCTGCCAGAAGACTACAGCGTCCTCATAAACCAGGCGTCCAGCTTCACGTCAGTGCACACACACACACACACACACACACACACACACACACACACACACACACACACACACACACACACACACACACACACACACACACACACACACACACACACAGGCAGTGGCGGAATGCAGCGTTACCTGACTGTGTGTGTGTGTGTGTCGCTTGTGTGTCCAGGTGTCCTCGCTCAGGTGGGGACAAGTCTCGGGCTCCCACGCTGTGCCTGGTGTGCGGCGCCATGCTGTGCTCCCAGAGCTACTGCTGTCAGACGGAGGTGGACGGAGAAGACGTGGGGGCGTGCACCGCACACACCTTCACCTGCGGAGCGGGCCTGGGGCTCTTCCTCAGGTAACACACACACACACACACACACACACACACACACACACACACACACACCTGCACACATCTGTTAACACCCATAAACCTGCTTACTGTGTGTGTGTGTGTGTGTGTGTGTGTGTGTGTGTGTTTGCAGGGTCCGCGAGAGTCAGGTGTTGTTTGTTGCGGGTAAAACAAAGGGCTGTTTTTATCCTCCGCCGTACCTGGACGACTACGGAGAGACTGACCAGGGCCTCAAGTAGGACTTTGACTTTGATTGTTTGTTTGTTTGCTTGTTTGTTGCATTCGTGGAAACACTCCTCCACCTGTGTGTTGCATTCGTGGAAACACTCCTCCACCTGTGTGTGTTGCAGGCGCGGCAACCCCCTCCACCTCTGCACGGAGCGCTACAGGAAGATCGAGCGTCTGTGGCGGCAGCACGGCGTCGCGGAGGTCATAGGTCACGCTCAGGAGGCCAATCAGACGCTGGTCGCCATCGACTGGCAGCACCTGTGACCCCCTGCTCGGCCCCGCCCCCCTGCGCTCAGCCTGTCTTCCCTGATAGAAACCAGTCCAGGAGTGTTTTTAGGGTGGAGACCTTTGACCCTCCTGTCCCAGTTGACCAATCAGAGAACAGGAAGTTTTTGTGAAGCCCCGCCCACCTCCAGCAGTTGTTCACTCTCTGGATCACCATCAAACAATCACGGAATGCGGGGATGTCTGAGAGGCTCAGTTTCCATGGCAACAGAAGTGGTAGGCGCCACATGCTTTCAGTCACTTAGTTACTTCGTCGTCAAAGAATCTGATTACTAGTGAACCAGAGGAGAAGCTGCAGACAGCTGCTTCCTGTCACCTGATTGGTTGATAAGTGGATCGTTCTGCTGGAGTCAGGCGAGGGGGTGTGGTCTCCATGGCGATGGCATTCCAGCCTTCACCTTATGCATCACATGACCTGAAAACTGATCTCTGATTGGCTGCGTGTTTCAGAGGAGGCGGAGCTTCAACTTTTACGTTAGTTTAAAACAGGTGGCGTTCTGCACGACGCCACTTCCTGTCGGTGTGTTTTGTTTTCAAATTAACTTTAACCATTTACGTGATGTTTTATTTCTCTGGAGGCTCGGCTGATGGTGTGGACAGTGGGTTGCCACGGCGATGCATCATTATCTCTGATGGCGTGTTAATATGTGAATTCTTGTATAAATATTGTATAAGAACAATAAAAAGTGTGAAAGAACTTTGCTCGCCTGTGATTGGTGGTCTGCAATGTCTTACAGTCAAATCCAGATGAGGTGTGTAGTAACCTTTTAATCAATTTTTCATATTTCGATGAGTCTTCAGCTCAGGCTGAAGCTAGTCATGGAGTTCCACAGGGTTCTGTGTTTGGGCCCATGCTCCTCACATTACACATTCTTCCTGTGGGGAAGTGTTTTCAGGGAACACTCCTTTAACTCCCAATGCTATGCAGGTGATCCACAAATCTATTTCAAAAACCAGATAAAGCAGAAGTCAATGTGTTTGACAGAAAGGAAACGTGAAGAAATTTGGAGTTATGATGGTCATATATCGATGTTCGGGCTCAGCTGTTGAAGCAGTTCAATAGATTTCCATTAAAGTGTCAAAACTGTGGTCAAGGCGAACTGCAAGCCGTCACTCCTTAGATCACACATAGAATAACCGACAGACACTTGAACTGTACATGACTGAAACGTCACAGCTCTTGAAAACTGTGTTGCCATAGTAACTGCCTCCTCCTCCTACTCCGTCTGGGTCTCTGGGGGTTTCTCCGGCGCTGCGATTGGCTGGATGGATCAGCGAGATTCACCTGTGCAGAGGTGAGGCGGTTGAGAGTGGCAGGAGGAAGCAGCTGATTAGCATCAAACCTCTTAGCGGCGGGATTAGGGGGCTGAGCCGCTGTAACGAGATCACGGCCAGCTTTAGGATGACGTGTCACCGCTTGGCCACAGTCGCTCGTCCACGCCGCCAACAGGACGCATCGCCCCGCAGCCTTTCTCCCGGTCTCTCTGTCGTGGTTTGATGGCGGACCCCTCTGACCCCCCAGCAGCATGGACCGTGCTGGCCCGCAGCACAGCATTATGGGTGTGAAATTCATGAGCGAGTCGTGTTCAACTGCCTCTTTTTGGATCTAAGTGGTGAAACGGTGACGGGTCGGCGGCGGCGGCACTCGGGAAGCAGATCTTCCTCTCTCTGGGATTTTCAGTGACTGCTGGTTTTGTTGAAGGCGGCACCATGCCGTTCATGCCAGTGAAGTTCACCCTGCAGAAGCGGGTGAAGCTGGCTCAGGGCCTCTGGATGCTCTACTGGTTCTCTGTCATCGTGGGCATCCTCATTTTCAGCCTCGGCATCTTCTTCAAGATTGAGCTGAGGAAGAGGAGTGAGATGATGGACAATAACGAGAGCCACTTAGTGCCCAACCTGCTCATCCTGCTGGGCGCCGTGGCCTGTGGCGTCAACGCCTTTGGGGGGAAGGTGTGCCACGACTCGCTGGACCCGCTCAAGTTCGCCAAGTGGAAGCCGATGCTGAAGCCATACCTGCTGCTGTGCTGCGGCCTCAACGTTGCGCTGCTGCTCGCCGCGCTGCTCTGCTTCCTCATGCAGTTTGCGATGTACCTGTCACTGGCCGACGGCCTGAAGAACGGCATCAAGTTCTACAAGGACACCGACACGCCGGGCCGCTGCTTCATGAAGAGGACGCTCGACATGACGCAGATCGAGTTCCGCTGCTGCGGGAACAACAACTTCAGGGACTGGTTCGAGGTGCAGTGGATCAGCAACCGCTACCTGGACATGAGCAACGACGTGGTGAAAGAGTGAGTACCAGTCCGGACGTCTCACCAGCAGACCCACCCAACACTGGTTCAATGAGCAGAATTCACACCCACCCAGTTTGAAATTTTACATCAACTTTTGATTTTTTTTTTTTTTTTTTTTTAAGCATGTATACTACCGATTTTGGTTAGATTCAAGAAGATGTTGGATTTCTCTGTGGGATTCTTTGACAACGAGCCTGGATGATCTCTGAGCCGATTAGTTTTTGTTCCAGCGAGTTTTCAGCTGAATCAGCAGTAAAATCTCAGCTGGTTGGTTGTTTCAGAGGAGGATCAGCTGGGACTTAAAGTGGTAAAAGTTCCCGTGCAGGAGCTGACCTCTAAGTCTTTAATCTGTTGGGATCTGATTTCTACCTAAACCTTCACTGACATGACAAGGTTAAACCCTTCCATACCTTAATTCACAAGGCCATGAACCACATCATGGAACCGCAGCAGAAACCTGCCAGTGGCTGATGCACTGTTTTATGAACCTGTTAGTGTGTTTGAGTGCTCATGTGTTAATGCTGTTAAGAGATATTTCCTCTCTGAGATTATTATTTCCCATGATCCACTTTTATCCTCCTGTCTGCCATATTCCATGACCGCAAGGTGATATGTCAGTCCTTCTCAGGCTACAACCGAAAACAAACACTAGAGATGCCACAACCCCAGCAAAGGTTCTTTAACAGCACCGACTCATGTGAGTGGGACATATTGGCTTCATCTGGAACTTGTGATCTGGATCTGGTAATCTGGATCTGGTGGTCTGGATCTGGTGGTCTGGACCACGGCAAGAATGGCTGCAATGAGCCTCCTCAGCTCTTTTCGTTTCTTTAAAGACTGAAATATGTTTCTTCTTCTACCTGCTGGTGATGCTAATGCAGCAAGTAGCTGTTAGCTTACTGCCAAAATCAGAGCTTGTTTTCTAAATCAGGTTTTTTTTTATATTTGTTTTCACCAGAGACTTAATCATTTGATCACAGAAAGGATTTCCTGACCTAAACTTAAGAAATGAACTAAATCTTCCTCAGTTATCCTGCAGGGAGTGAGCTGTCTACTGAGAGCTCTGTAGAGAGTGTTCTGGAGAGTGTCCCTCAAGAAGTGTTCCATAAAGAAAAGCGAAAGGTGAATAAAAACAAGTAAAGATGAATTTACTTGTTTTCGTTCCCCCCTGTTTAAGAGTCCCTGCTTTAGACCCATCAGGGATTTTCAGGACCCACAAGCCTACGGATTCCTCACAAAACCTCATGTGCTTCCATGCTTCCAGTTCCTCTGGGCTCCCTCCTCACGTTCTTCAAAGCCCTGGACCCTTCAGACTTCCCCTAGAGACTCCCCAGGTCCTTCAGGGACCCCCTCAGAACCCTGTGTCCCCCTCATGATCATGTCTCTGATATGCTTGTCCTTTCAGTCGTGTCCTCAGTAATGTGGAGGGAAAGTACCTGATGGACAGCGTGCCGTTCAGCTGCTGTAACCCGGGTTCCCCGCGACCTTGCATCCAGCACCACCTGACCAATAACTCCGCCCACTATGACTATGACCACCGCATCGAGGAGCTCAACATCTGGACCCGGGGCTGCCGCGAGGCCCTCTTCTCCTACTACAGCAGCATCATGAACAGTATCGGGGCGCTGGTTATTTTCACCATCTTTCTAGAGGTACGACCGCCCACATCCCACTGCGGCCAATCAGCTTCCAACTGGAAGAAAAGGGTTAGGGCAACTCTTAGGTAACCTTAACCCTAACCCTAACCCTAGGGCTTACCCAATCCTAACCTTAACCCCAGCCCAAACATAAACCCTAACCCTAACCCTGAACCCTAACCCTAACCGTAGTCCAGCTTAGCTTAGCTTATAATTCTGGTGTCTGCAAAAGTCACAGTACTCAGAGGTGCCAAACTTGACTTAGTAACATTTGATTTTCATCGCCAAAAAGTAGTGCAGTGCTTGGGACATGCCTCCCAGTGAGAATGTCCCTGGTTTTGGTCTCACTTGAGCTTGGGAGGTTTAGACTGTGAGGAGTTTGCATGTTCTTCCTGTGTGGATGTGCTTCTTTCCTCTCACAGTGTAAAAACACGTGTTTCTAGTTTCTAGTGGTGATTGTAAATGTCTTGTTGGGGTGAATGTGTGCTTGTGAGACAGTCACACTGAGGTGAGAACTTTCTGTAGAACCAGACTCAGAGCTGGACACTTTCTGCTGTTCCAGCTGGTGGTTAGATGATGAAGAGGGTAAAAAGGACGTCACAGACATATTGCAGGTGGATATTCTAACCCAGTTTCAGGTCGCAGGTAGGAATTCAAACCCTGGCAAAGTTTAGGGGGTAAGGATTCAAAGGGGGTAGGGATTTAAACCATGCTTTAGGTACGGTGTAGGGATTCTTTTCCTAGTAAGGGGTGGATATCAAACCCTGGTTTAGGGTTGAGGGGTAAGGATTCAGAAACCTGCCTTCACACACTGTTGGCTGGCATAAGACATCAACAGGTAGCAGAGGTCTTTGGTGTGTTTGGTTCCACGTGATGGTCGATTGATTCAGGGTGTTCTTGCGCCTCTGTGTCTTATTCTCATGTGGACCTCAGAAGCCTTGGTGTCACAATGTGCTCCGCCATGACGAGGCTTTCGCCTGAAGGTGAACGCAGGAGAAGTTCTATTCTTAATCTGCTCATCTCAGCAGCAGCTGAGCTGACCTTGAACACACCGGGTTAACGGCATAATTGATTAGTGCGGTGAGAGGTGATTTGTATTAGCACTGATGTTTGTTCTCAGAAGTGAATGATGACACAAACATACACACACACACACACACACACACACACACACATGCGCAGCAACAATCTGCGGTATTGCTGACTTTGATCATGTTGGTCTTATCACAGGTGAGTAAAACAGAGAAATGCCAAAAGTGAGTAACATCAGTATCTCAGGTGCATAACAATGGTATCTCAGGTGTGTAATTGGAGTACCTCAGGTGTGTAACTGGAGTATTTCAGGTGTGTAACTGGAGTACCTCAGGTGTGTAACTGGAGTATTTCAGGTGTGTAATTGGAGTATCTCAGGTGTGTAACATCAATATCTCAGGTGTAATTTGAATATCTCAGGTGTTTAACTACAGTATCTGAAGTGTGTAACAGGAGTTTCTCAGGTGTGTAATTGGATTATCTCACGTGTGTACCTGGAGTATCACAGGTGTGTAACTGCAGTATCTCAGGTGTGTACCTGGAGTATCACAGGTGTGTCACTGCAGTATGTCAGGTGTGTAACATCACTATCTCAAGTGTGTAGTTGGAGTATCTCAGGTGTGTAACGGCAGTGGCATATAATTGAAGTATACCATGTAACAGGAGCTCCAGTGTGTCGACGTGTGTGTGCGAGCACGTTTGTGCGGGTGTTCGTGTGTGCGCGCGAGTGTGTGTGTGTGTGTGTGTGTGTGAGAGAGAGAGAGAAAGAATGACTTGTGCCGCTGTGGCCTGGTAATCTGCTGAGCAGTGGTCAGGCTCACGGAGGATCAGGAACTATTCTGAGGGTTAATCTGAGCGTCATCGAGGCAGAATGCACTCTGGGAAGATGTGGGTCAAAACAACAAGTTTGACCTGTCGTGTGACGGCAAGCTGCAGATTTAAAGCCAACATCCTGAACTCAATCACTCATGGACACCTGAGCCTCGGCTTTACCTGTGGCTCCGCCCCCACTCACCTCTGATTGGCTGCTGACTGTGGCAGATGAAATTCTGTAGTTTATCTGAATATATGACTGTTTACTATCAAAACATATATGGTAAAATACACAGACACTAAACAAAGGAACGTACAAGGCAACTGTAGCACACACACACACACACACACACACACACACACAGACACACACACACACACACACACACACACACACACACACACACAGTCATCACATTTCATCCTCCACCTTTCTTCTACATAGAGCAGCTACGTACTCTTCATACTGATTGTGTGTGTGTTTGTGTGTGTGTGTGTGTGTGTGTGTGTGTGTGTGTGTGTGTGTGTGTGTGTGTGTGTGTTTATGTGTGTGTTGCAGTCAGCAGACATGGCGGGGCTGAAATACCTGTGCACGGCCCTGGAGACCATGGCGGACCCCGAGAACCCGGAGTGTGAGAGCGAGGGTTACCTGCTGGACAAAGGTGTGAAGGAGACGCTGGCAGAAGCTCTGTCCAAACTCAAGACGCTGGGCAAGGGCAACCAGGTGCAGGAGGGCGGAGCCACGGGCGAGGCCGCCACCTGAGAGCCCCGCCCCCTCCTCCCCAAGAAGGACTGAGGTCTCCCCCCTCTACTCACCCACAACCCCCACTCCTGGGGGAAACAAAGGAGACCATCTCCAGATCTGTACACACACACACACACACACACACACACACACACACACACACACACACACACACACACACACACATCCACACACACACCACTTTTCAATATTGTGAATGTGTAAATATGTTGAAAAGAGTTTATTTTTAATCAGCAGAAATCTGCTGCTGTGAATGAAACATCTGGATTTATGTTATCCCATCTCTGCTTCCTGTCACATGACGGTCCCACCCAATCAGACCTGAAGGAATGAACCCATAGACGCACTGGTACGAGCCAGTCAGAGTCTGTCCACAAGGGGGCGCCACCTCTGACCTCTGAAATGACAGTTGGCATGGAAACAGACAGATGAGCCAAAGAGAGGAGACAGCTCTGCTTTTAACAGTCTGTGCAGCTGCACACAGGGAACACCTGCACAACCAGCAGTGTGTGTGTGTGTGTGTGTGTGTGTGTGTGAGAGAGAGAGAGAGAGTGTGTTTGAGAATGTCTGTGAGAATGTGTGAGTAAAGTTGCAGATGGTGTAAACTCATAAGCCTTCAAAAACACACACACACACACACACACACACACACTCACAGGGCAAGCATGAGTCCCTGGCCTGGATTTGAACCAATCATTTTTCATTTTAGGCCGTTTACACGACAACCGTGCTCTGAAAACGCTCAGGCTCCGTCTCCATGTCAATTGCGGAAGCACTCTTATTGTGCGTGCGCACCACAGCCATAGTAACTAGTTCTGCACATGCTCAGTAGAGGGACAATAAGAACAAGGTTTTCCTCCAGAGTGTCAAGACTCCCAGTCCAGATTCTCCTGGTTCTGGTCCTGCTCCCAGTCTATATTCTCCTGGTCCTGGTCCTAGTCCATATTCCCCTGCTTCTGGTCCTGGTCCTAGTCCAGATTCTCCTGGACTTGGTAGTTTTAGAGTTGACAGTCACCGTACTAACAGTCGGCTGTCGGTACAAATGTCCGTGTTCTCCTGTTGTTAATGTTCTTAGCGTATTGTCCTCAGCTAGCATGTGTGTGTTGGTTTCATCACAAAACCAACCAACAGCACCCACTAGTGGCCCTCCATGAAAACTACATCATTTTCAGCAATTTCTGCCTTTTCTGTGGAATCGATCCGACATGTTGTTCAAAACGTTGCGTAAACACGAAGTTTTGTAAAATGAAAACACAAAAACACTACGTTTTCACATGAAACATTGTCGTGTAAATGGGGCCTGCTTTGACATGTAACCACCACACACTGGAAATCTTATGGATGTTTTATTTGGTCTCCAACTTTGAAATTGTTTTTGTGTTTGACCAAACAATTTAAAATCGACATTCTTTGCTTCTATGGGCTAATGCTAGCCTTGATGCTAAGGAATATGCTAACACCTGCGGTCAGCTGTCTGCTTCTGGGATTGCAACCGGAGCTTCTTGCTTCACTTCTTTTCTTGTATTTTTTACACTGAGTGGTGTAGCGGGGTTGCAGCGTAGCCGGCGAGGAGGTGGCGGAGCCGCGGTGAAACCGCGGTGCTGCCTCGCCTCCGAGCTGAGTGTGTAGCGAGTGTGTAGTGGAGGAGCTCAGGTTGTACCATGTTTCTGTTGTGATGTTGTGGGTCGGTTGGAGCTTGTAGTCGCTATGTGATAAAACCTATAAAGAGATTTTGAAGGACGACTGCCTGTCTGACTCTTTCTTTCTGAAACACCCTCGTTGAAAAGCAGCCACAGTCCCCCCCCCCCCAGCAGGGACCACTGCTGGGGTTGGGTGGGGGGATCAGATGAGTTCAAGTCAGAGTCACACCAAAGAGACGCAGACTGAAACTTTTTAGAAGCTGATGGTACTTTTGCTTTCATACCGGTGAGAGTGGCGTGACCCCCAGGGGTCATTGTCACTGGAACACTTTTGGTTCCGAGAGGAAACGGCTGAGACCTGTGAAATGTTGTGTGTATTTGTAGAGGAACACACATGCAAACATACTGTGTGTTTCATGTCCATGCAACTATTCCTATTAGTTTTAAAAGTGTGTGTGTGTGTGTGTGTGTGTGTGTGTTCTCGTATTTCTATCCTTGTTGGGGCCAAATGTCCCCACAAGGATAGCAAAACGTGGAACGACGTGCCTTGTGGGGACCTTTTTCCGGTCCTAAGTAGGAGAAACAGTGTTTTCTTGACCATGTTGTTGTTACTGAAAAAAGTAAAAGTGCAAAAACATTTCTTTAGGGTTAGGCTGTGTTGTGGTGTGGGTTAGGGTTAGGGTAAGGGTCAGGGTTAGGGGCTAGACATGAATGGGAGTCAATGGACGGTCCCCACGAGGATAGAAATACGAGACTGTGTGTGTGTGTGTGTGTGTGTGTGTGTGTGTGTGTGTGTGTGTGTGTGTTGAGGAGTGAATTCAGGTTGGGTGAACTTGTCCTTTAGAGGATTTGACTTCTTTAGCTGGCATCAGTTAATCTGCAGCTCTGAGCTCATTATCATCACTTATCGGCTCAGAGGACACACACACTCACACACACACACACACACACACACACACACACACACACACACACACACACACACACACACACACACACAAAAGAAGTGAACCAAGAAAAGAACTAAATTCGATGTGAGTACACAACGTGGCATAGTGGGACAGTGGGAAGCACAACTTCCTCGATGGCTTCCTTCTCTAAATACATGGTAACTGTGTGTGTGTGTGTGTGTGTGTGTGTGTGTGTGTGTGTGTGTGTGTCTTGTGGTGAACTTCTCACCTGTCCAGCCCTGACCTCTCTCACTTGGTGTGAGCTGGGATAGATGCAGGAGGAGGAGATTTACACACTGATCCTGTTAACATATCACGCACACACCTGCTTCAGCCTTCATGACGAGCTCAAAAAATCAGAATCTGAAGAAGAAAGTGATAAACGTTTAACAAATCTACTAAACGAGGAGGAGCTGAGAAGAGGAGGAGCTCAAGAGCTGCATAAGGAGGAGGAGGAGGAGGAGGAGAATTAGCTGAAGAGCCGCAGGAGGAGGAGGAGCTGAGGAGGAAGGTGGGTAATGAGTGCTGTTCGGCAAGTTACCATTAAAAACTAATTCGTTACGGTTAGGTCTCGTAAAGCTGACAATAAGAAACAAAATAAGGCAATGGAGTTAGGGGTTAGGTATTTTCTTCAGAGACAGTCAGTGAATCCGTGTGTGTTAAAAAGGGCTGCCAAGCCTTGTGGAAGGTTTCTAATGAAGCTTTCAAGGAAAACCTCTAATCCTCTCTAGAGTGACGCATTACAATACGTCTGGAATCCACTTATTCTGAGTCGGTGGGGCGGGGTGAGAATTCTAGGTTTTCGAGTCAGTCGGGTCGGGTGGTGAATGCAACAGCATTCCTGGTGGGTTTCGGGAGTCTGGGTGAAATTGTAATTCCAAATAATGAAGCAAGGGCTTCGAGCGTTTTGGCCGACTACCTTGCGAAGTGTTTCAAAGATAGCAGTCCAGTCAGTCGCGTTCATGTCAAGAACATATGATTAAAGTCAGCAGGGGGTTGTTTGCTTCTGATGCAGGTGTCTGTCCTATCCGGATAGATTCTGGGTAGCTTGGCGTTAGTCAAGTACATTCTAAGAGTTTTCATTGTAGGAGGTTGTGTCTTGCACAAACAGAAGAAGAACGGACACAATTTGATCTAATCTGCCACATCTCATCAGATAGAGGAATCCCCGGATCCTGACCCCAGGAGGACCTTAAAGAGTTCAGAGGATTTGGAGACGTATTATAGGATAGAGTTGCAGATGATTCCTATGAGGGATTTTTCTTTTTAACATGGAGAATGAGGAGCTGGTCTACCAGCAGTTCTGGTGATTTGTTGGGAAACTGAGGGAAGCAAGATTTCACATGATGTCTTAACTGAAAAAAATGGAATAAATGAGTAACTTGGCAAACTACATCTAGATGCCAGAATGGCAAAAGAGGAGAAAACGTCAATGCCGAAGAGGTCATGTATTGTCCCCAGACCCTTTGGAGACCAGGTAGTAAAGGCTGGGTAAGAACATGATGAGGGAAATAAATGATTACGGTAAGTTGGAGTTTGCAGTGATTGAGGCCAAACGCTTTCCTGGATTGGTTCCAGATCCTTAATGTATTTGTTCCAACTGGACTAGGGCTACCCTGTTTAACAGCTAGTGGTAGCTGGAACACACCACAAACCGCTGCGGTCGCTCATATATCGCTTTGCAGGTGTTCCAGTAGAGGAGCTTCTTTATATCGCAAGTCCAATAGTAGTAGCGGAAGTTTGGAAGTGCCAACCCCCCTGAGGGGATTTGAGCACACCTGAACTGTCCGAACTCATTTAGAGTCTCCCAAACTGGCAACCACTGCAGTCTGAGTCAACATGTTCATTCCAGGTAAAGAGGTCCTACCACTGCGTAATGTGAAGGAGACGTCCCAGTCCGGAGTAACTCCGGCTTCCTCACAGAGTTACTGGACATCAAGGTAACACCATCCAGAGTCACCATGTGTTTATTTAATTTCTCTCTCTCTCTCTCTCTTTTTTGCCAAATATATTAAGTTCTGTTTTATCTGAGTTCAGAAGCAGAAAATTATGACTCATCCAGGATTTGATATTTCAAAGAAACTTCTTGTTTGACAGGCTGATCAGTGTCATCTGGTTTCATAGATAAATAGATGTATGTATCATCTGCAAAGCAGTGGAAGTTAGGGAAGTGTTTTTTTTTTAATTGATTTTACCTACAGGATGCCAGGTGTTGAACCACTGATGGTTAAGTCTGTGTGGCTTGTCGGTCTTGTCTCTTTCAGTGGGAGCACTTCCTGTTTTATTTTCAAAATCACATGTGGCATCTCCGTTTCAGGTCGCTCGTCTCCCTGCTTCTGTCTGCCTTCCCTCATTCAGGGACTGACTTTTCATTTGGGTTCTGTCAGTGACTGCGACATAGGAAGCATGTCCAACGTGAAGAGCAGAGGTCCCAAGACGGAACCCTGCGGAACTCCATGTATTACTTTGGTCTGAGTTCAAAAGCCATTACTCACATGACCGAAATGGAACCTGTTGATCAATCTGGACAAGCAACACCTGGACCAGATTGGACAGGTGACACCTGGACAGGTGAGCAGTCCATCACACTCAGGATGACAGGAAGCTACGACAAACTACCAGAAATGATTTTAATCTTTTTAACACAGAAACAACACACGACTGTCACATGCCTTTCACCTCTGATCAATAACAACCAAGTTATCGTTTGTTTTTGTTACCATGACAACAAGTCCAGATGACGCTTCCAGTCTGTTGTTTGGTTGAAGAGAGCTCTCTGTCACACACACACACACACACACACACACACACACACACACACACACACACACACACACACACAAACCTCCTGTATAAACACTCCACAGCCAATGAATTTACAGTTACTGTCTTTCTTTCTCTGTCTTGCTGCTCACTCTCTCTCTGTCTCTGTCTCTGTCTCTGTCTCTCTCTCTCTCTCTCTCTCTCTCTCTCTCTCTCTCTCTCTCTCCCTATCCCCTCTCTCTCTCTCCTCCTCCTCCTCCTCCTCCTCTCTGCAGGAGAATCGTCCTCCTGCCTTTCCCATCCTGCCATCTCGTTTTCTCCGTTAGTGTTTGGACCTTCCGGATCACACCGGGGATCGTTTGGGCTCGGTGGCCGGCTCGGAGGGCTCGCAGGGCGGCTGCGGGAAGGACGAGGAGCCGCGGGAGGCTTGGATGGATGGAGGGCTGCAGCCTCGTGCCTCACCTTGGGAGGTGAGTGTGTGTGTGTGTGTGTGTGTGTGTGTGTGTGTGTGTGTGTGTGTGTGTGTGTGTGTGTGTGTGTGTGTGTGTGTGTGCGCGCGCGCGTGTGACGTCAGAGTCGGTGACCGTCGGTATTCATGATGCATTCTGCTGCTCGTACATTTGCGCCGCGGGCTGTAAACAGCCACGCGCGTGCGCCGCATGCACGTATCGGTTCGAGTGCACGAGGTTCGATTACTGATCGGTTCGCGTGGACGCTGTCGCACGCACAAGCACGAGGACCCGCAGTCCTGATGACGTCAGAGTCCTGCAGCCAGGAAGTGAAGTGTCAGACCACATGAACAAACATTCTGTGTAAACAAACAAACAAGAGATAACACACACACACACACACACACACACACACACACACACACACACACACACACACTCACACATACACGCACTCACACATACTAAGAGGCCGATCAAAAGCTCAAATTCTTCCTGTGTGTTTTGTTTGTTGATTTATTTGTTCTTGTTTGTTTGTGTGCTTGTGTGTGTGTGTGTGTGAGTGTGTGTGTGGGTGTGTGTGTGTTATTGTGACTCTGCTCACAAACACTCCCCTCTTGGTTTGTGTTTCAGTTTGTAATGGATGACCTCTGACCTCTCGGAGAGACACCTCTGAGGAGCAGGAGGAGGCCACCTGAGGGGGGATGGAGGGAGGAGGAGAGGCTGAGCCCTCCTCCCAGCCGGAGAGAGCAGGAGGCGGCTGCAGGATGAACGGCCGGATCGGCACGCCGCGGCTGGAGGCGGAGCTTTACTCGGCCCCTCAGTACCACGGCGTGGTGGCCACGGCTCCGCAGCAGGAGCACGGCGCGCCTCCTGCTCTGCTCCTGGACCCCAGCGCTCTGATGTCCCGTCACACGGTCCTGGACCCACGTCTCCAGGCCTCCCCCGGTCTCTTTCTGTGCCCTGAGGGTGTGCTGAGGGCGTGGGGCGAGGCGGGGGCCGGGGACTGCTGTGAGACCACCTTCATCGAGGGCCTCGGCTCCGACGCCTCCTCCGCCGCCAGGGAGGTGCTGCTGTTTGCTGACGGGAGGTTCCTGGAGTTCTCGGGAGACGGCGCCAAGGTTCCCTCGCTGTCCTACGATGTGGAGGACGAGGAGGAGCTGCAGGAGCTGGAGGTGAGAGGTCACGGGAGGGCTGGGGAGTGAGGAGGTCCGTGTGGGACGATGGAGCGGGATCACTGTGGTTACCATGGTAACAACAAGTGACCGTCAGCCTTCCTGTTGCCGCCACTGTGGAATGGAGAGTGTGGTCTGTCTGTCCACTGGACCTGCTGGAGACAGAACTGTCTGAAGACAGACAGGTCCACACGCTGGACAGACAGATGTTCAGAGAAGAGCAAACTTCCTGTTTACCAGACGAGAAATTCAGTCAGCAAGTCTACAATCCACAGGAAATTCAATAACCCAGTTTGTAGTCCTGATGATAATCTGTGTGTGTGTGTGTGTGTGTGTGTGTGTGTGTGTGTGTGTGTGTGTCAGAGTGAGTCCTCCACTGACTCAGACAGTGAGGACACCTTCCTGCTGATGCCTCCCAGGGATCACCTCGGTCTCAGCGTCTTCTCCATGCTCTGCTGCTTCTGGCCGCTCGGCATCGCCGCCTTCTACCTGTCGCATCAGGTGAGCCTCAGAACACCGTCCACAGACAATGGTTCCCCAAAGTACAGTTTTCAACCACGTTTAAGAGTCCATGCAGTGGTTTCCACTTCACAGTAGTTTCTGAGATCTGAAGAATCCTACCTCTCAGTTTACATGTTATTAGTGTGTGTGTGTGTGTGTGTGTGTATAAATGTTTATCAATGTGTGTAATTGTGTATAGTTCTGGATAAATGTGTTTGAATGAGTTTGAATGTGTTTGAGTGTGTGCGTGTTTATTCGTGTGTGCAGTGGTGAAATGTGTAGTGTGTAGTTCTGTTGGTGGTGGTGTGACGTCTGAATGTGTTGCGGATGATGTTTCCATGGCAACTGCACATCCACTTCTTCTAAGGAAAGAGGAGCCCGGTCTCCAACAGCAACGCTTCCCACACTAAAAGCATGGCTTAACAACAGAAAACTGCACACACACACACACACACACACATAGTCTTGTATTTCTATCCTTGTGGGGACCGTCCATTGACTCCCATTCATGTCTAACCCCTAACCCTGACCCTTACCCTAACCCTAACCCACACCACAACAAAGCCTAACCCTAAAGAAATGTTTTTGCACTTTTACTTTTTTCAGTAACAACAACATGGTCAAGAAAACACTGTTTCTCCTACTTAGGACCGGAAAAAGGTCCCCACAAGGCACGTCGTTCCATGTTTTGCTATCCTTGTGGGGACATTTGGCCCCGACAAGGATAGAAATACAAGAACACACACACACACACACACACACACACACACACACACACACACACACACACACACACACACACACACACACACACACACCTCACTGATTTACAACCCAGGGTGCAGAGCCAGACTCAGAGGTGAAGACTTTGTTTCATGTGCTTCCAAATATTTTCACATATTTCCACCACATCTTTCCAGATGTTTAACCCATGTGTTTCTGCATATTTCAATCATGTCTTTCCCTTTCCAGATGTTCCCCATGTTTTCTTCATGTCTTTCCAGATGTTTCCACCATCTGTTCCCTCATATTTCTCATAGATTTCCAGATGTTTACCTCGTGTGTTTCCACATCTTTCCACCCTATGTTTCCAGATGTTTCCCCTGTGTTTCTGTTTGCCCCATGTGCTTTCAGATGTGTCCACCATGTTTTTTTCCAAATGAACCCCCCAGATTTCCAGATGTTTCCCTCATGTGTTTCCACATATTTCCACCATGTGTGTCCAGATGTTTCCCACATAACTTTCTACGTTTCCAGATGTTTCCACTATTGTTTCTATGCATTTCTAACGTGTGCTTTCAGATATTGCCACCATGTATTTCTAGATCCTCTCACCACATGGTTCCAGATGTTTCCATCATCTGTTTTCACACATTTCCAGATGTTTCCCCATGTGTTTCCAGATCTTCCCACCACATGGTTCCAGATGTTTCCTCCTCATGTCTCCCGGCCCGCTGCTGTCTGACCGTTTCCTGTCATGTGGTTCTGTTGCTCCTCTCAGACCAATAAGGCGGTGAAGAAAGGGGACTTCCACCGGGCCGGCTCCAGCTCGCGCCGCACCCTCTTCCTGGCCGTGCTGTCCATCACCATCGGGACGGGGATCTATGTGGGCGTGGCCGTGGCGCTCATCGCCTACCTTTCCAAGAATCACCACTGGTAGCCGTGACGACCTGAAGCTCAGTTACTCATCAGCCCGGGGCCCGGTCCAAAGGCGTGGTCCGCCGACCGGAGGACGGCCTCCAGCGTGCGGCCGGCCGGGCGTCAGCTTTCCACCAATCAGGAGGCGCCGTCTGACGAAGCAGCAGCTGGAATCAGGAGGAAGCGCGTCAGATTCCTTCAAGAGACAGACACAGTTTCAACTGTCCTCCAGGACTTGATAGGAAGACATTCTGAGTCCCTCCTGCAGGGGGCGCCATCACACAGAGAGAGAGACACACACACCCACACAAACACACATACACACACACTCACTGCGTTTCGGTCCATTATTTATTTGCATGTAGATAAAAACAGGAAGTGAAGTTAATAAAGAGATGTTTTGAAAATTTCTCGACATTTCATGTGTGGGTTTATGTTGCTCAGTAATCAGATTACTCTTGCCTAGAAAACACGTCAGCAGTTTCACTGCAAGAAGCAGAAAATCTAACGCAGCTCTCACTTCCTGCTGGTCTGAGCTCTGATTGGTGGAGGGACTGTGGTGTCCTCACAGGAAGTGTTTGAACGTGTGTGTGTGTGTGTGTGTGTGTTTGTGGTTTGACAAGATGGAGGTGAGGTGGCTGCAGCTCATCTGTGTGCTCGCTACAGTCGGTGAGTGTCTGATCCTTCTGTGTGTGTGTGTGTGTGTGTGTTAGATCTTAAAGGAGATTTGTTAAATTGTGGATTTAATCGTTTCCAGAATGATTTGTCGTCACTTTACCTTTAAGCTTGTAACTGAAAGACAAATTTATCCAGAAGTGACAAAACATGTCAAGACTGACACAATACGTCATGTTGTCTATGTCCACGGTCTGATCTCAGAACCAGAGGAACCTGGAGTGGAGAGAGAGAGAAGAAAGAGGAGTTAACATAAAGAAAAGTTTTGTTTAAATATTAAAACTTTGGTGATTGAAACAAAATTGATGGTCATGAAAGATTTTAGAAATGCATCCAGCTCAGTTTTCAGTTTTCACGGACTGCTGCTTCTTCTTCTGCTCCACCACCTCCTGCAGGTCAGAGGTCATCTGCTGACCCCCTCCACTCCATGCCTGGATCTTACTCCAACGTCAGCGGGAACGACCATGGCGTGCTGCGGGCGCTTCGCACTGCTACCTGGTCCTTCAACAACCGGTCGAACGACATGTTCCTGTTCCGAGTGTCGTCCGTCCGTGAAGCACAGCGGCAGGTAGGACCAGGACCCAGTGGAGTCCAGAGGAGTCCCAGGTCTGCAGACAGTCAGATCCTCACTGTGTGTGTGTGTGTGTGTGTGTGTGTGTGTGTTCTCCTTTCAGATAGTTAAAGGATTTCATTACGTCCTGGATTTCAACATTTCCAGAACGGTTTGTCGTAAAGGAGGCAACAACGATCTGGTGAAGTGCAGCTTCCAGCCTTCAGGTCCTCTGCAGCAGGTGAGACACGTAAACAACAAGAACATGGAAACAACAACACTGGAAGAACAACACGCAAATATTAGGGCTGTCAAAAGATAAAAAATGTAATCACAATTAATCACGATTAATTGCGTTCACATTGCATGTTTAAAATTATGTTAATTTGCATTTCAAGGCAGTTTTAAGCCCATAATCTGAAGCATTTCCTACCAGAGTGTCTTTATTGGGAATCAAATTAACACAAAATAATTCCATCAAAATAAAGTGCCATGCAGGCTGGCTTAAAGGTGCATTACGTAACATTATGTCACAGCTGGCGTTTCACCGGCGGGGCACCGCCCACAGCCGGCATCACAGACATGAAATACACAATGCTGCGCTGCTCGTTTGGCAACTCTGGGAACTCACATACGATTGGCTCTGGAACCAGGAAGTAGCGCCTATCTAGCCCCGCCCACCCAAATGGTTCCTGCCTGTACCTCTCAAAAAGCTTGACCAAGACATTGCTGATGGAGAGTGCAGATTGTTTAAAGGGAATGTTTCTTCATCAACAGGCAGCAAATGGGAATGAATTTAATTATTTTCATTGTAAATTTCTTATTGCACCTTTAAGACAATCTCTACATAAAGTACAGCTTTAACAATAACAAAAAACGGTGTGGCCATGAAACCTGGACTGAGAGGTTGGAAACAACTTCAGTATCAAGAGGAATAAAGTCACATTGTGCTACGTTGAGAGAGTCGATAGATCAGCTCACTCTCTGATGCTACTGAAAAATCAATAATCCCACCATTAGCAAAACAATCTCACTAATCCTAAACTGGAATAACAGTAAGCAGGTGATCTGTGACACCGCTGTGAAGTTTGGACTTGGCTTAAGACAAACAGAACAGTCCAGAACACAGACAGTCGCAGGAGGGGATGTGTGACGTTTCCAGACTTCAGAACTGCCTGAGTTCTAACTTTTCTCTAATATTTCTTTTCTTTGAGAAGATTTCTAACCCTAATCCTGATTCTGGGATTAATCGTGATTTGGATAATTAATCTCTTTCAGCCCTAGACTAATTGATCATGATTAGTGCAATTAATCCTGACAGCCTTAGTAAATCTGTAAACAGCGACACATCTAAATCAGGTGAACCATCATGCTGGTGTTGATCTTGTTGTTGTTGTTGTTGTTGTTGTTGTTTGGCAGACTTTTCGATGTCATGCAGATGTTTGGACGGTTCCCTGGATTAATCAAAATGCTGTTCTGGGGCTGCTCTGTGGGGACCGCCCCCCTGGCGGTGATGGAGACCGAGGGCCACAGAGCAGTTAGCATGTTTAGCATTGCTGCAACATGTGTAACATCTCATGATCTCAGGGGCTGCTGATCTGTTTGTGCTTGTTTTGGTTTTGATTTAAAATTCTATGTATGTGTGTGTGTGTGTGTGGGGGTGTGTGTGTATGCTTGTGTGAGGGTGTGTGATAGTATTGTGGTGAATTTTGGAAGTTTCACATGGCTTTCTTCTATGGCAGCTCTGTACACTGATAAAAATGTTCAATAAAAATTCATGTCATTAAAAAAACCCATTGTTGTTTAGCATGTTTACCACCATTTAGCATGTTTAGCATATTTTAGCATCTCCCCTGTGTTTTCAGTCTTCCTGCTGGGCCGAGTGGAACTCATCATTTCAATCACACCATGGATCTTGTTCTAATTTCTGTACAGACGTTGATCAATGAACAGCTTTTCCTCACAACCCTCTGTTGACAGATCACTTCTTGATGTGGTTTGGATTTACAGTAACTGGCTTTACATCACCTGGGAGCAAATCAAAATGTAGGAGATCTCTGTCACACAAAGCTGTGGCCAGATTGAAGGACGTAATTCAGCATTATTGACTTTGATTCCATCTGCGGATCCAATGGAAAGTAGTTGCCCTAGCATTAGCATAAGCATTAGCATTAGCATTAACCCCTCTTGGTTGATTTGGCTGCAGATGCTGCAGCAGCCTCACTTGAATCTGTTGATCCTGTAAAGATAAAATCAACAACTGAGTGGAGGTTCGCTCCATGATAGAACCAACAACTGTCAACATTAAAGAACTCAGCGAAGTTAAATATGGAGTTCCACAAGGTTCTGTATTAAGACCTATTTTATTGCCATTATACATGCTTCCTAATGTTGGAAATATTTAGAGAAACACTCAGTTAACTTCCATTGCTTGTACAGATGATACATAAGTCTATGAAACCAGATGACACTGATCAACTTGCCAAACTTGAAGCTTGACTTGAAGACATTGAATCCTGGATGAGTGGTGATTTTCTGCTTTGTTGAGTTTGTAGTCATATAAATAAAGTTGAATTGAACAGAGTTGCAGTTGGACGTCCGTTTGTCAAGTCACGGCAGCAGACCCGGTGGTTTGTCAGATTAAATGCTTAGTCATGAGTAGTCGACTTTGTTGAATGTGTCCCGTCTGTTCAAAGTTTAGATAAACAGGAGATGTTTGAACGAGGGTGCAGAACAGTTTGTGTCCTCCGGTCTTATCAGTCTGCGCAGAACAGACGCGTCACGGACCGTATATAAAGCTCATCATCTGACAGACCCTGGACTTGCAAACCGGACGACACCATGAAGCTGTGCCTGCTGATCGCCGTGCTGACGCTGCTAACACTCAGCTCAGGTACAGTCCCCACCACCGGAGTCCCCACCAGGACTGGAAAAGTCACAGGTCTGAGTCCAGCAGCGCTCCTCTGAGATGAAGGGCAGATTCACAAGGTGGAGGTTTCAGAACGTCTCAGAACCTCAATGAATCTACAGCACGGAGAATAAAGGATGAACTGTCGCTAGCAAGGACTTCCTGTTGTGTAGAAGTAATCAGTTACTGTGCTCTGTGTTGATGTTGTGTAACTTTGTGTTGCAGCGGAGTTTTCCATTGAGTGTTACGGTCAAGCTGACTATATGGTCAACGACTTACTGCTGCAGTGTAACGGCAAGGTCCAACAGGCCTGCTACACCAGAGGTCTCACACACACACTCACACACACACACGCACACAAATACACACTTATGTTCAAACATGCACGTGACACTGATGTCAACAGACTGTTGGTAACTTATACCTCTGTGTGTTTGTGTGTGTGTGTGTGTGTGTGTGTGTGTGTGTGTGTGTGTGTGTGTGTTCAGACAACAACGAGAAAGGCTGCATTCATCTGGCGAAATGCTCTGACCCTGGATGGACGTGCTGCTACACCGACCGCTGTAACGCCTGAAATCGATCTCAGGACGGGAAACTGTGACGCCACGAACTCGAAGAATAAAAGTGACTCTGCTTTCCCAGAAAGCTTTGTGTCTGAGTGTGTCTTTCAACTCTCACAGACACACACACACACACACACACACACACACACACACACACACACACACACACACACACACACACGCACAGTCTCGTATTTCTATCCTTGTGGGGACCTTCCATTGACTCCCATTCATGTCTAGCCCCTAACCCTGACCCTTACCCTAACCCTAACCCACACCACAATAAAGCCTAACCCTAAAGAAATGTTTTTGCACTTTTACTTTTTTCAGTAACAACAACATGGTCAAGAAAACACTGTTTCTCCTACTTAGGACCGGAAAAAGGTCCCCACAAGGCACGTCGTTCCACGTTTTGCTTTCCTTGTGGGGACATTTGGCCCCAACAAGGATAGAAATACGAGAACACACACACACACACACACACACACACACACACACACACACACACACACACACACACACACACACACACACGGGAAGTCTCTTCCTTCCTGAAACTGCAGTGCAGTAACGGGGTTTCCCAGCAGGGGGCGGCGGTGGAGCGAAAACGCGGAAACAGGAAAAGGAAGTGAAAGGGGAGAAAAAAAGAAGTCTGTTGTTGTCTGGCGCTTGCTAAAGTTTTGTGAGACAAGGAGCCGTCAGTCCCTTCGTTTCCGCCAGTCCCTTCATTTCCGTCTGTTCCGAGGTGAGTTTTTAATCCTCGTCCTCAGACTCCGTTCGTCGCGCGCTAATGTTAACAGCAGGTTGCGTGAGGCAGGTGTGCTGCTTCACCTGGTCACTGGGCTATCTGGTGTTCTCTCTTTTAACACACATACAAACACACACACACACACACACAAACATATGGACGGACACAGACAGAGAGAAAGAGAGAGAGACAGAGACACACAAGACAGAGACAGAGACAGAGAGATACTGTTTCCAGTTACTCCTGAACTCACCATCAGAGACTATGAGGAGTGTGTGTGTCAGTGTGATGACTGTGTGATGACTGTGTGTGTGTCAATGTGATGGGTGTGTGTGTGTGTGTCACTATGATGAGTGTGTCTGTACATGTTGTGTATGAAGTGTGTATGTCAAGTTTAGCTGTGTGTACAGTGTGTGTATCTGTGTGTGCATAAACCGTGTGTACTGTGTTTTTTCCGAAGTGTGTTTATGATGCCAGTTGTGTATGAACTCGTGCAGTGTATCAAAGGTTTCTTTATACTGCCTATAAAGTGTGTGTAATTTAGAAAGTGTGTGTACGGTTTATGCTGTGTATAAAGCGGGTGCTTGTGTTGTGCACGTGTGTGTTGTGCATGTGCAGTGTGTGTGTTGTGAATAAACTGTGTGCATAGAGTGTGTGTTTTAAAGAAGAGGCTTCAGACCCACCTTCTGAATGAAACTTTTCACTTTGGCTGTAAATTGTGTCTCTTTATTTAATTCCCATTTTCAGTGTTTTGCTTCATCTTATCTTATTGTATTTTCAGATTTCCACACCATTCCCTCTTGTTCTATCTCATCTAAATGATGGGTGTGTGTGTGTGTGCAAGCAAATGGGTGGAGTGTTTTTATTTTTATTCTTAAAATATAGAATCATTGAGGCATAAAATAAATACAAGAAATATAAAATTTACCTTGATATAATGAGAACATGCAAGTATATGAGAAAAAAAATATTAAAGATATATGGGATGTGTTAAATATTATTATTAGAAAATACTCCTGGTAAGGATAATTTCCCAAATTGTTAACTGTTAATAATTGTAAAAACAAAATATCCACAGACTGTGATGATATTGACATGTTTGTAGTTCAACATAATAATTTGGAGGGATTTCCAGGCCGCTAACCTACATTTTTAATTTGTCATTTCAAACTGGGCAGTTTTAAAATAAATGAACTGTAGCCAAAATCATTCCTCTGTACAACAACAGCAACAGACGCCGCTTCACAAACTACAGACCTGTTTCTCTTCTCCCAAAACTTCAAGATCCTTGAGAAAGTCTTTTATAACTATATTTTATATCTATATTAGATGAATTCATGGAAAAATTGAACTTTCTCTCATAAAGTCAGTTAATTTAGACCTAATGGGTCAACATCACCAGCTCTGATTGAACCTATTGTTCTGTGGACACTACAAAAGTCACAGCTGGAGATTTCATTGATTAAAAAAAAAAAAAAAAAAACATTTTATATCATGACATATTAATCAATAAACTGGAGAAATATGGACTCAGAGGAGTTGTATTGAACTGAGTGAGAAGTGATTTACAGAACAGGAAACAGTTTTTGAAGAAGGGAGGCTGTCGCCCTGAACGTCTGGATAGTGTGTGTGGAGTCCCTCAGGGCTCAGTGTCGGGACCTGAACTGTTTATTCTGCACATGCACGACATCTGTAGTGTTTCTGAACTGGTGAACTTTATATTATTAGCTGATGACACAACTATTTGAGGTACTGGTGAGGATGTTCAGCAACTTTTGGAATTAATCTCCTCAGAGATTTTATCAGTTTTGATTGATGCCAAAATTTGCTGAAAACCTTGAATAAATCTAATCCAAAACAAAATATCCAGAAGAATCTCAGTCCCGGCTGAAGCCAAGTACTGACCAGACCAGAAATCTCTCTATCTTCTGTTCTACTCACTGATACTACTGTATCTGTCTGGCTGTGTGGAAGTATGGGGAAATACTGACGCAAGTTCCCTGTAAAGACTTGTTCTGCAAAGAAGAGCAGTCAGACTAGTGCACAAGGTCAGAGAACAACCAAATCCTCTTTCCTCACAATCAAACGTTTTGAAATACATGAATCCTGTGGAGTTTAAAACTATTCAAGTAATTTATAAAGCAAAGAACAATTATTGCCTGGTATTATCAAAAACCGTACTGTAACAGAGAAAATAGCTGCGATCTGAAGAAGTGTTTCTTCTTCATGCTCCTTTTTATTCATGTGGAAGGTGTGGGCACATGTGATGATGACTCTTTCATATTGTTTATGTCATTGGATGATCGGTTTTTCTTTCTTTTTCTGATTGTTCACTTTTTTTACATGTTTGAAATAAAGCTTTCAAATCAAATCAATCTTATTGTGTTTTTAACATGTTAAGCACTTTGTGGTAAGTTGTGTATGAAAAGTGCTTTATGACATTTGATTTATGAAGTGTGTGTACAGTGTGTTTGGTTTATGATGTGTGTGTAGTTTACAAAGTGTGTGTCCTTCCTTCTGCAGATGTATTACTATCGCTATGAGAACGCCGAGGTCAGTTGCTGTTACAAATACCTCATGTTCAGCTACAACATCATCTTCTGGGTGAGACACACACACACACACACACACTCAGACTCATGGTGATGGTGTGTGCCTGTGCCTGATGGCGTGCCGGTCCTGTTTCAGCTGGCGGGCGTGGCCTTCATCTCGGTGGGTTTGTGGGCGTGGAGCGAGAAGGTGAGTCCCTGCAGGAAGCTCCTGTTCGTCCTGCCTCCTCCAGTCCGGCCGGGCTTTCATCCTCCGTGTCGGTGTGTGTCCGCAGGGGGTCCTGCAGGACCTGAGCCAGGTGACCCGGATGCACGGGTTCGACCCCGTCTGGTTGGTGCTGGTGGTGGGCGGAGTCACCTTCACTCTGGGCTTCGCTGGCTGTGTGGGGGCGCTGAGAGAGAACATCTGTCTGCTCAAATTTGTATGTGTCGTATGTTGTGAGGCTCATTGTTTGATGCTGAGCAGCGTGGAGACTGAGACTGTGTGTGTGTATGTGTGTGTGTGTGTGTGTGTGTCTGTGTGTTTGTTGTGTGTTGTGTGTGTGTGGACAGTTCTCGGGGATGATCGGGCTGATCTTCTTCCTGGAGCTGACGGTGGCCGTGCTGGTGGTGGTGTTCCAGGGACAGGTCAGAACCTGGATCAATGACTTCTTCCTAGCGAACATCAGAGCGTACAGAGACGACATTGACCTGCAGAACCTCATCGACTCGCTGCAGAGGATGGTAATGACCACACACACACACACACACACACACACACACACACACTCCACGACCTGCACCAGAGGCGGGTGTGGCTGTGACACAGTGTTGTCCGTGAGCAGAACGCCTGCTGTGGAGCTCAGGACCCGATGGACTGGGACCTGAACGTGTACTTCACCTGTAATGGGACGCACCGCAGCAGAGAGAAATGTGGGGTTCCGTTTTCCTGCTGCAGAACGGATCCTGCTGTGAGTCCTCCACACATCGACGGACCTGATCTGTGACCGTCTGGTTCTGACTGTCACTGACTTACCGCTGGTTCAGACTGTTGCCGGCTGACTGCTTGTTTCTTGTGTCCAGGACACGGTGGTGAACACTCAGTGTGGTTACGACGTGAGAAAGAAGCTCCAGGTGAGAGAGTCTGCAGGTCCAGGTCCACTTCGGACCCTCTGGGTCTCTTGGAACATGGACTGGTTCAGATCAGAGAACACCCAACAGCTCCATGGTTCCCAGAGTCTGTGTTTTCCTTTTAAAATACATCCACGTGTTAATGTTCTCCTCATGTTCTCCTGACGTCCTCCTAATGTTCTCAGAGGGAGTGGAGTGATCATATCTACACCAAAGGCTGCATGGCTGCATTGGAGGACTTGATACCAGGAAACCTGTACACTGTGGCCATCGTCTTTGTGGTCATCTCTCTGCTTCAGGTAGCACTACACACTGACCGCACAGCACAGCTTCACACATACCACTGTACTTCCACACACGGATTGTAGTTCTGTGCGGCTGTTCTTGTCTGACTGCTGTACCGATTGTTCTGGTTCCAGATGGTGGGGATCTATCTGGCGCGAACTTTGATCTCGGACATTGAGAAGGCGAAGTTCAGCTACTGAAGCGTGTGCCTTGTGGGGGCGGAGCCTCTTCCTGGAGGGGGTGGGGCAAATGATGCAGTTGCTATGGTAACTTGAGGCTGTTACCATTTGACTGGTGTCTCGACCACCCCACCCTCTCGATTCAGTGCCTCTTCGTGTCTCCTTCAGTGTCTTCCTCCTGTTGGACTCAGGTGTTTCTCTGTATCCAGTCACACTTCCCAGAGTCCTCGGTACTCTGACTACACCCAGTACTCACGGCACTCTGAGTACTTTAAATGCAGTTGGGCAGATGTGGGACAGATGTTCTGCAGATGTTGGACTCAGACCTTCCACACACTGGATCTGTAATTGAAAACATTTTGGTTTCAAGGCAGATTTGAGCTTTATCGTGAAACCTTTCGGATTAAATTTCATTTGATACTTTTTATTCTGAAGGGATTGCTTTTGTTTGTAAAGTGAATTTTTTTTATCTTTTTTACATTTACCAAAATAAAGTTCATATTTGCTCTCAGTCCGTTTCCTGTTTTTCTTTCCTAACATTCTGGTCTCCAGATGTTCTCCAGATAGCAGGAAGAGAACAGAGGAGTTCAGAGGTTCTGAATGTTTGAGGAGGAGAACAAAGGAGTTCACAGACGTTTTGCAGATGTCCTGCGGACTTGCTTTAAAATGTGATTTTATTGGTTTGGAAAGTCAAGTCCAGATGTGCACGTGTGTGGCGCCTCGGTGCGTTTGGGTGCGTTACCACAGAGTGGCCGCGGGGGGGCGGTGCAGCTGCCCGGGCAACGAGGAAACTGTAGGAGGAATCGGATCTGCGGCCAAGACAGAAACCTGAGCCGCCCTGGTCCTCCTCCGGCCCGCTCGGCCCGCCCCGGTTCTCCCCCGGTTCTCCCCCCGCCCCCCCCCCCCCCCCCCAGGGGAAGCGCTCCGTGCCAGAGCAGGCGGAGTCGGAAGCGCGCAGCAGCGTCGGTCCGTCGGTGGTGCACTCCGCGGCTCCTCTCGCTCCTCTCTCGGCGCTCCGAGCCTCCGCGGCGGCTCCTTCCTGCTCCTCCAGCCGCACGAGGCCGCGGATCTCCCGGACGGACCAGACGGGCGGCGAGGCGTCGAAAGCCCCGGCTCGGCTCCTCCTCGGCCCCGCTGCGGTGGAAAAACCCGGACGGAGGCCCGCAGTGTGCGCTCAGCCTCCCGCAGGCCTCCGGCCCGGATCCCGCTCTTCTCCCGGAAAATGGACGGGTTCACCGGCAGCCTGGGTGAGTCCCGACCGCGGCGCGCACCCGGACCCCCGCCGGGCCCCGGCCCGTGCAGCAGCACGGCGGGGGACGCACGCACGCACCTCCCGCGGCTTTACACGTGTCACTGCTGTATTTATCAAACAGAATGCGCACCGCCCCTCCGGTGGTTGTAGGGCCGTAAAACCAGCGCTCCTGCTGAAGGAGACTGCAGAGACCCCTAGACACAAAGACCGAGTCCGTTAGGGACCAGCATAGTCCAGCAGGGTCCAGCAGGGTCCAGCAGGTTCAGGTACAGGCACTGAAAACACAAGAGGGCCCGTCAGTTACAGGAGTACAGTCTGTCCTGTGTGTCTCTGCAAGGTACAGTCTGTCCACCGTGTCTCTGCAGAGCTCAGTCTCTCTCTGCTGTGTACAGTCTGTCCTGATGGGCAGAGCATTCAGTCTGTCTTTGCATAGTACAGTCTGTTCTGTCTCTCTGCAGAGGACAGTCGGTCTCTGCCCGATGTGTCTCTACAGTGAACAGTCTGTCCACTGTGTCTCTGCAGAGTATAGTCTGCCTACTGTGTCTCTGCAGAGTGAAGTCTCCCTTTTTTGTGTGCAGTCTGTGTTGTATCTGCAGAGCATACAGTCTGTGTCTTTGCATAGTACAGTCTGTTCTATGTCTCTCTGCAGAGTATAGTCTGTCCACTTTGTCTCTGCAGACTATTGTCTCTCTTTGCTGTGTACAGTCTGTCTTTTGTCTGCAGAGTATTCAGTCTGTCTTTGCATAGTACAGTCTGTCCACTGTGTCTCTGCAGATTACAGTCTGTCCCGTCCTGACTGTATTGTCCTTGGCTTTGGTGCAGATGACAGTATGTCTGGTGCGAGCGTCTCGGACGTGAACGACCGTCTGTCTGCGTTAGAGCTGCGAGTCCAGCAGCAGGAGGATGAGCTGACGGTGATGAAAGCGGCGCTCGCCGACGTCCTCCGGCGTCTGGCGGCGTCCGAAGACGCCTCGAAGAAACCGCACGGAGGGAAGGGTGAGGACCCGTGGGAGTGCCGCGAGTTAGGCGGTGTACTGACGGCGCACTGACGGTGTCCCTCCTCTAGGTGGTGCTGCAATGCGGGAGGCCTACTCCATGTCCTGCATCGCTAACGGAGGGACGGGACGGAAGAGGGACTCCACCTCCGTCACCAGGAAGGAGACAGTGTCTTCCGCCGCCAAGAGGTAAAACCCTGCCTCCAAGGGGGCGGAGCCATGTCTCATCTCATGTGTTTCAGACTGTCCAACGACTCTGATCTGCATCCTCCTGAACTTCACACACCTCTGTTTCACTCTGAGGAGGTCCATTGGTCCATCACAGCAGAAAGAAAGGTGTTCTGCCAGGTTCCTGGCAGTCCTGGTCTGTGGTGGTCCATGGTGGTCCGTGATGGTTCTGGAGATGTTGGTTCTGTGTCTGATGGTCCTGGTCTTCTCCACAGTGGACCGGAGAAAAAGAAGGAGGCAGTGCAGCGCTCTCAGATGGAGGAGATCCAGGAGCGAGAGGAACCTCCTCGCCCGAAGGACTCCTCCCCTTGCCCCTCCTCCTCCTCCTCCCCCCACCCCCCTCCCGCCCCCTCCCAGAAACATACGTCCGATAGCAGCAAAGGCCACACCCCATTCAAAAGGTTCCTCTCTCTGATTTGTTGGCTGCTTCTGATCTTACTTCCTTAATAACCAATCCACCCCCTTCACCTGACGATCTCCTCCAGCAGGCCTCCTCGAATGCTGCTTCCTCTTTTGGGCTTTGTCTCTTTAACTCCTCCCTCTCATGGTAGTGCTTCCTGCTCCTCCTCTTCTAGCTCCTCCCCCTCCTCTTCTTCCAGAAGGCCTCCAAAAGCCTGGGCTTTGAGTAGTTGAAGTGTTCCAGCTAACTAACCTCTCTCTGGGTGCTGTGTTGGCCTGTGTGCTACTGGCTGTTAATCTGCTGCTCCTCGTCTTGCTCTTGGCCTTGCTCCTGCTCCTCCTCCTCCTCCTCCTCCTCCTAATGCTGACTGTGTTTGTGCATCAGGGGTCCCAGCGTGAAGCGGTCTTCAGGGATGGAGCGCTCCCAGAGCAGCACCTGGGACTCCTCAGAGGACAGTAGGAACAAACTGGTGAAGGCAGCGTCTACCTCCAGGCTGCTGGCCAAGGTGGCGAAGAACACAGACAGGTACTGGGAGGGAGGGAGGGACAGACAGACAGACAGGTACTGAGACAAAGAGAGAGAGACATACCCCCTTCTGCCACCTCATTGTATCACAGTAAATGTCAGTACATGCTCTGCATCCATTGAACATGGCCATTTACCCAACAGCGCTCCATTGCGAATTGAGGAAATGATTGAAGGCACTGAGCTGTAGGTGGCTTTCCTGTGTTTTCACCAAGCACCAACCTCCGCTCAGAAAACATGAAGATAATGCGGAAGTGCAAAAAAGATGTAGTTCCGGGGAAATTCCAGCAGGGGGCGATGATGCTGGTTTCCAAAAAGAGCCCCGGTCTCATTGGAACATTCAAAAATGCCGATTTTCAGAGTGAAAATAAACATAAACATATAAAGCGCCTGGTTTCAGAACATTTTTGGTCTCTATCACTAGTTTCTACTACTGTGCTGGCTTCACCAGACTCTGATTTTCACATTGGACCAATCACATTTACATCCGGTTGCAAATGTTCAATGTGGAGACGTCCTGCTGGACTCGCTGAATTCTTCAGAACGGGATTTTGGAACGCTATGGGTGACGTCATGAAAGGTCTATCCATTGTATTAACGGTTTCCACTTCTATGGTTTCCACTGGCCTCTTTGGTCTCGATAGCTTCGCCCCCAGTCCCCTGACATATCGGTGCAGCAAAGAGCTGGTGCTTGCTAAGCACCAGTTTTTAGAGCCAAGAGTCAGAAACACAAAGAACTGGAGCGAAGTCGGGCTCTGACTCCGAACCAGCCCTGAAACCAGTTCGGTGGAAGGAGGGCCAGAGAGACAGGAATGAACTGACTGCTGCGTGAAGTGGCCAAAAACACAGACACAGACAAACTCACACTAATGCTACGTTCACACCGGACGCGTCGCAAGCGTCGTGAGCGGCGCTTTTCTATGCAAAGTCTATGGTGGACGAGCGTCGTGGAGCGGCGGGCGGCGGGGCGGCGCATCAGGAGCGTCATGAGCGTCGCTTTTCCAGCGTTTCGAGCGTCGACGCCCACGACGCTCGTCCCCGGCGTCAAGAGCGTCGTGAGCGTCGCTTTTTGAGAGTTGGGAAAACTGAACTTTCGACGCGCTGCCGCTGAGCGTCAACCAATCAGAGACGATCTCTCCGGTGCTACGTCACTACGAGTGATCCGAGCACCGATGCGGGCCAGCCAGTGTTGCTAACTTGACGACTTTCTCGCTAAATCTGGCGACTTTCCAAAGCCTCTTGGCGACGTTTTTTTGTCAAAAGCAACTAGCGACAAATCTAGCAACCTTCTCTGGTGCTCTGGAGACGTGACAGGACGTCTCGCTGCTGTCGTCAATGAGCAGCGGGTGCTGCGTGAGCCCCTCCCCCGTCCCAAAGCGCTCACAAGCGGTCAGTCTCAGCAGCGCTCCCCGCTGCAGTCGGAGCAGAGAGGAGCAGAGCAGCCAATAGCGACTTTTCCGACGACAACGCGGTCTAGCTTTATTTAACAAATAAAGCCAAGCCGCTCTCCTGATGCGATCCGCCATAGCTGGAAACAGAAATCAGCCTCCTGCGCGCCAATTAACTGACGTGCATCAAGAGCGTCGCGAGCTTTGTGACCACCTGGTGTCAAGCGTCGTGTTTAAAGCGTCACAAGCGTCAGCTTCGAGGCGTCCCAAGCGTCGACGACGCCCGGGACGCGTCCGGTGTGAATGCACCATAATGGATACAGGCTTACTGACGACTGCAATCTTTTTTGTTTTTCAGACATAAAGACCCGGTGATCAGTCAAGGTAAATACACCATCTTCATCCTCTTCTTCATCCTCATCTTCATCTTCATGGAGTCAGTATTTGTTGTTGTTTGTGTTGTTGTTGATCATATGTTTGTCTCAAACCAGCCAAAATGTCCACCAGAGAGAAAAACAGCCAGGCCGGTAAGTTGACGAGCTAGCAGGCTAACCTGTTAACATGCTAACAGCAACGGAATGAATGTTTTCTGATGTGGACCAATCACGTCTCTCTTTCTGACTGTCTCTCTGACTGTCTCTGTCTCTCTTTCTGACTGTCTCTGTCTCTATGGTCAGCCTCGCTCGCCCTCCTGCTCTCTCTGCTTCAACCTGCTCAGGTGACGTCTCACCTGTCTGTGGCTCCGCCCCCTGACCCCATTCACCTCCACAGAGTCACCACATGCTGTTTCACACCCCACCAATTGGACCAATCAGTAGCAATGCCCCGCCCCCTCCTCGCTTGGAACTTCAGCACAGTTGAATGCTACAGTCAATCACTCTTTGATTGGCAGGTCATTCATTCTGGTTAATTGTTAACAGTGACCCAGTGGAGGTTTTTCTGTCTCACCTGCCTCACCTGCCTCTTGTCCTGCCTCACCTGTCCTGTCTGTCCCCTTAAATGGCCTTTGCTCCTTTCACCCGTCCCTCACCTGTATCTCTTCCTTGATAAGTGTGTTATGTCTTACCTTTTGGTGGCGCTGCAAATGTCGTACAGGTATTTTTTTTTTTACTTGCATCTCAGGTGTACTACAAGTGTGATACAGTTGTATTACAGGTGCATCTACAGGTGTGTTACAGTATTACTGGACTTTCACAGGAGTGTTTCTAGAGTGCTACCGGACTCAGGAATGTTAATGGAGTGTTATTGGACTCTCACCAGAGTGTTACCGGACCCTCACCGGAGTGTTACTGGACTGTTACAGGACTCTCACAGGAGTGTTACGGGAGTGTTACAGGACTCTCACCAGAGTGTTATGGGAGTGTTACAGGGCTCTCACAGGAGTGTTACGGGAGTGTTACAGGACTCTGACCGGAGTGTTACAGGAGTGTTACAGGACTCTCACAGGAGTGTTACAGGACTCTGACCGGAGTGTTACTGGAGTGTTACAGGACTCTCACAGGAGTGTTACGGGAGTGTTACAGGACTCTCACCGGAGTGTTACAGGACTCTCACAGGAGTGTTACAGGACTCTGACCGGAGTGTTACAGGGCTCTCACAGGAGTGTTACGGGAGTGTTACAGGACTCTGACCGGAGTGTTACAGGAGTGTTACAGGACTCTCACTGGAGTGTTACGGGAGTGTTACAGGACTCTAACAGGAGTGTTACGGGAGTGTTACAGGACTCTGACTGCAGTGTTACAGGAGTGTTACAGGACTCTCACTGGAGTGTTACGGGAGTGTTACAGGACTCTAACAGGAGTGTTACAGGAGTGTTACAGGACTCTGACCGGAGTGTTACAGGACTCTGACCGCAGTGTTACAGGACTCTGACCGCAGTGTTACAGGAGTGTTACAGGAGTGTTACAGGACTCTGACTGGAGTGTTACAGGAGTGTTACAGGACTCTGACTGGAGTGTTACAGGAGTGTTACAGGACTCTGACTGGAGTGTTACAGGAGTGTTACAGGACTGACTGGAGTGTTACAGGAGTGTTACAAGACTCTGACTGGAGTGTTACAGGAATCTAACAGGAGTGTTACAGGAGTGTTACAGGACTCTGACTGGAGTGTTACAGGAATCTAACAGGAGTGTTACAGGAGTGTGACTGGAATCTCACAGGAGTGTTACGGGAGTGTTAAAGGAGTGTTGTAGGACTCTCATCTAGATTCTACCTGTCATCACAACAGATGTGTGTTTGGCTGTGGGGCACTGCTGATATATGCGTGTGTGTGTGTGTGTGTGTGTGTGTGTGTGTTCTTCAGAGGGGAACATTAAGATGTTCATGCGGGGTCGTCCCATCACGATGTTCATCCCGTCGAATGTGGAGAACTACGACGACATTCGCACCGAGCTGCCTCCAGAAAAGCTGAAGCTGGACTGGGTGTATCCTCCTGTGACCCCCAGGGGGCGCAGCAGAGTCACCGTTCTCAACACATTTAGAAGCTCAGAGTTACCACGGCATCTGAACGGTGTCAGGTTCTCAGTGGACCTCTGTGTTCCTGCTCTTCATTGTTTTCTTTGGATTTTTCTGCAGAACATCAGTAGAAGAGTAGATGTTCAGTAGAATCTCAGGAGATGAAGCTGTTCTATTGACGGTGTCCAGGTTCTTCCTTGACTCAAAGCAGGTTCTGTGATGAACTGTGAAGGTAACACTGATTTCGTAGGATCTCCATAGAACCTCAGCTCTCCATAGAGCCACTTTCCCATGTTTGTAGAGCCCCAGTAGGTCTTGTGCAGAACTTAAGATCACAGTAGCACCTCAGTAGAACCCCAGTAGATCATTGTAGAAGCACAGATTCGCAGTAGAACCTCAGTAGATCTCTGTAGAATCCCAGTAGCTCTCAGTAGAACCTGAACAGCAGTGTTGTGAGTCTTCCTTGACTTGGACACAGGTACGGTTATCGCGGCAGAGACTGCAGAGCCAACGTCTACCTCCTCCCAACCGGAGAGATCCTCTACTTCATCGCCTCTGTGGTGGTTCTGTTCAACTATGAAGAACACACTCAGAGACACTACCTGGGACACACTGACTGCGTCAAGTGGTGAGAACACAGTCTGTCTCACACACACGCTCCCACACTCTCTCTCTTCCGGGGCTGACTTCATGTCTGTGTGTGTCTCAGTCTGGCCATCCATCCTGATAAGATCCGGATCGCGACGGGTCAGATTGCGGGAGTGGACAAAGACGGACGGGTGAGGACACACTACTGAACCTGTAGATCCCGTCCACGATAGTGGAGAGACTGGGACTTGAACCATGTGTCGTGCTGTGTTCAGCCGCTGCAGCCTCACGTCCGGATCTGGGACAGCGTCAGCCTGTCCACGCTGCAGGTCATCGGCATGGGGACGTTTGAACGAGGCGTCGGTTCTCTGGCGTTCTCCAAAGCGGTGAGTGTCGTCCCGCTGCATGGCGGTGATGATGATGAAGATGACGATGACCTCCTCTCTCGCTGTCTCAGGACTCGGGTCAGCACCTCAGTGTGATCGACGACTGTAACGACCACATGCTGACGGTCTGGGACTGGCAGAAGAAATCCAAGATCGCAGAGATTAAGGTGAGAACCCGCCTCAGCCGGTGCTGCTGATCTGACTGACTGCTGATCTGACTGACTGCTGATCTGACTGACTGCTGACTTCCTCTCTCTGGGTTCTGGCGGGCTGGTTCGATGTTGACTTCTCAGACCACAAACGAGGTGGTCCTGGCTGTGGAGTTCCACCCCACCGACCCCAGCACCATTGTGACCTGCGGGAAGTCCCACATCTTCTTCTGGACCTGGAATGGATCTGCTTTGGCTCGTAAACAGGGAATCTTTGGGGTGAGTTCACTAAGGGGAGCTCTGGAATCCGGTTTGACTGTAGTCCGACCCTGGTCCAGATGTGACTCTGGTCCTGGTGTGTCTCTGGTCTGACAGTTTTTTTTTTTTTGTGTGTGTTCAGAAATACGAGAAGCCGAAGTTCGTGCAGTGTCTGGCCTTCCTGAGTTCTGGAGACATCCTGACTGGAGACTCTGGAGGGGTCCTGCTGGTCTGGACCAGGAGCTCCGCTGAGACCCCCACAGGGAAGGGACCTCGAGGTGAGACGGCCCGGACGGGGGACAGTTGAGAGACACCCACAGACAGACCTCGTTTTGTGATCTGCTGCCTCCTGCAGGTTTCTGTGAGACCTAACGGGCGTGGGTGTGCATGTGCAGCCTTTCAGATCAGCCGACAGGTCAAAGGTCACGAGGGCAGCGTCTACTGTGTGTGTGAGATGAGGAGCGGCACCCTGCTGACCGGGGGAGGAAAAGACCGGAGGATCATCCTGTGGGACCACGAGCTGAGATCAGACCGGGACATCGAGGTCTCACACACACACAAGCACGCACGTGCGCGCACACACACACAAACACCCTCAGCAGTGACGTCATTGGCGTGTGTGTGTGTAGGTTCCAGACCAGTACGGGGCGATCCGGGCGGTCTCTGAGGGGAAGGGGAGGAGTTTCTGGTGGGAACGTCTCGAAACTTCATCCTGAGGGGAACCTTCAACGACGGCTTCCTGGTGGAAGTGCAGGTGAGACGCTTCCCGGCGCCCGGTCCCCGACGGCCCCGTTGGACAGACTGGAGACACAGGAAGCCTGACGTGTGTGTGTGTGATGTGTTCAGGGACACACAGACGAGCTGTGGGGTCTGGCGTGTCACCCGTCCAGAGCCCTGTTCCTGACCTGTGCTCAGGACAGACTGGTCTGTCTCTGGAACGCTGCCGAGCACAGTCTGCAGTGGAGCCGCAGTCTGGAGGTGGGGGGGCGGTCTGTCTCTGCAGAGCACGGTCTGGGGGTGGGGGGGGGGTGGAGGTTGTCTCTCAGAAATCATTGACAGAAATGTCCCGCCCGCAGGAACATGGACACTGTGCAGACTTCCATCCCAGTGGAGCTGTGGTCGCCATAGGAACGCACTCAGGAAAGTCAGTACTTCACCCACGTCCGGATCATCCGGTTAACAGGTTGAGCTGCCCTAACTAGTCTGGCTCGGTTCCAGGTGGTACCTCCTGGACGCAGAGTCCACGGACCTGGTGGGGATCCACACGGACGGGAACGAGCAGCTGTCCGTGATGCGGTACTCCACCGGTGGGTGAAATCCTCCACTGATGCTGGGAGCCGTTTCCGTGACGACAGATCCCCTCTGACTGTCCCTCCCTGTCCGTGTCTCTGTCCAGATGGCAGTCTGCTGGCTGTTGGTTCTCACGATAACTTCATTTACCTCTACAACGTCTCAGAGAGGGGACGCAAGTACAGCCGCTACGGAAAGTGTTCAGTGAGTCACAGTCGCGTCTCTACAACCACACAAGAACACCCGCAACAACACAAGAACCACACCAGCATGACAACAGTGTGAACAATATGACAACACCACCACAACAAGACAATAACCAAACAACACCATCACAATGGTGATTATGAGGGTAGTGATGATGTTATCGGAAGTTAATGTCATTATCTGAAGGTAACATCACCTCCCCAAAAAACATGGAATTTTCTAAGCAGCTATGATTTATTATCCGTTGTAACTGACGTTGACGCCGCGAGTAGTGATGATGATGATGATGATGATGGTGATGGTGATGTGGTGGTGGTTCCACAGGGACATTCCAGCTACATCACTCACCTGGACTGGTCACCTGATAACAACTTCATCATGTCCAACTCCGGAGACTATGAGATCCTCTACTGTGAGTCTGACTGTACCCTGCTGTCACTCAGTTTCACTACCTCCTACTGCACTCTACTACATTCTAGTGTGTGTGTGTGTGTGTGTGTGTGTGTGTGTCACAGGGGACGTCCCGAACGGCTGCAAACTGATCAGAAACCGTTCAGAGTGTAAAGACATCGACTGGGCCACATATACCTGTGTGCTGGGATACCATGTGTTCGGTGAGTACCCTGTGTGTGTGTGTGTGTGTGTGTGTGTGTGTGTGTGTGCGTACACAGTTTTAACCCCCTCCCCCCTCCAGGAGTGTGGCCGGAAGGCTCTGATGGGACGGACATCAACGCCCTGATGAGGTCTCACCACCGGAAGGTGATCGCTTTGGCAGACGACTTCTGTAAAGTTCACCTCTTCTCCTACCCGTGTTCTACCTTCAAGGTGAGAGAGGGACAGAGAAACACACACGCACACACACACACACACACACACACAGCACTCGGTGTGTCCTCCTCGTCTCACTCTCGCCCTGTTTCTAGGCTCCCAGCCATAAGTACAGCGCCCACAGCAGTCATGTGACCAACGTGAGCTTCCTGTTTGACGACAGCCACCTGCTGTCCACGGGGGGGAAGGACATGAGCATCATGCAGTGGCGTCTGGTGGAGAAGAGCTCGCTGTCCCTCACAGACGGCCTCCTGTCCAACTCCGCCCCCCGCCGGGCCGAGCCCGTCTACGCCCCGCCTCCTCCCCCCACGGCCAACGGGACCCGGGAGCCCTGTCCGGAAAGCCCGCCCCCCTGCGACCTGGCCCCGCCCGCCTCGGAGGCGACCCCGCCCCCGTCGGACAGCACGGTGAGCCTGAAGGACAGCCTGGAGCCCAGCGACGACACGGCCACGCCCAGCGACGAGGGGCTGCCGCCGCTGACTCCGCCCTCCTAGACCGCCCGGCCCGGCCCGCCGGGGACTCGGGACGCAGCGGTCGCCAGGACGGCTCCTCGCTTCCTGTCAGGAGGTCCACAGGGGGTCTCAACCTGCAGACAGTCTGGACAGTCTGTGGGGACGGACACTCAGAGGTCCAGCCGTCCACTCATCAACACACAGACACACACACTCACATGGTCTCTCTCTCTCTCTCTCTCTCTCTCTCTTTCGCTCTCTCTCTCTCTCTCGTTCTCTCTCTCTCTCTCTCTCTCTCTCTCTCTCTCTCTCTCTTTCTTTCTCACACACACATGCACACACACACACTCAGACCCTCACACACCCTGGGGACTTCATGATGTTCCAGTGTGTGTGTGTGTGAACTGAAAGCTGCTACGATGCTCAGTGTCAAGCAGCAGAGACCCCACAGCCCCGGGACCACCGCCGTCCAATCAGAGCGGAGCATCGAGGGCCGTGGCAGGACGATTCAGGACGTGGCAGCACATTTCAAGACAATTCAGGACGTTTCAGGATGTGGCAGGACGATTCGGGACGCAGTCCCTCTGTAGTCCGTCTGTACATACTGCAGAGCTGGATGTATATTTCTGTTCTCCAGGAGGGGGCAGCAGCGCTCTGGTCCAATCAGCCCTGTGGGGGGTCGGCTGGGTGTCTTTGTCCCTGTTCTGGACCATTTCTGTTCGACACCCCAGTGACGGGGACGTCTCTTGTCTTTTTTACACTCATCTCTCGGCTCGTCCCTCAGCTCGTCTCTTCTGCACCCGTCTCTCAGATCGTCCCTCAGCTCGTGTCTTTTTTGTCTCTCAGTTCGTCCCTCAGCTCGTCTCTTCTATACTCGTCTCTCAGCTCGTCTCTTCTGTGCTCGTTTCTTTTACACTTGTCCCTCAGTGTTTGGGAATGCTGATATTTTGGGGTGGGACTTCGGGGAAGGTTTCGGGGGTGGGGGGTGGCTGGAGGGGGGGTTAAAGTGTGTAATTTCCAGTGTTCGGTTAACAACATTGATACTTGTGATGTTGTTCATGTGACTGTTTTGAGCCAATCACATCTTCTCTCATGCATTCCTGTCAGAGGACAGACTGTACGGAAGATTTCAACAAAAAAAATGCAAATAAATGTTTTGAAACCAAACAACTAATCACATCCGAAGATTTCCTCTTGTTCACACACACTTGGACACACCTACAGGACTTTTACTGTCTGACCTCAAAACACACACCGTGGAAGGAACCCTGCTAACCTCAGGGAGAACATGAGAACAGGAGTCATGGAGATTTTGATGCACTTCACTGGAACAAGCTCCGCCCACCTAGAAATATGATCTTGTGTGTGTGAGAGAGGGATTTGTTACCGTGACACATTGCCTCCAGTATCTCTCAGGGTCTCCATGGTAACAGGAAGACGTGTGTGGATGTTTTTGTCCTCAGACTGTGTGCAACTTTCACGCTCCTCACCAACACCAGGTCCTGCACCAAACCTCAGGTCCTCGGCCTCGTCTCAAATCCTGGTCCAGATCTCCGTCTATGATCCCGGTCCTCACTGTTTCTCAATAGGTGGGTCGCGGACCCGTTTCCAGTGGCAGGTCTTCTGCTACAGGAAACGAAGTTCAGGGGGGAAAAAAAATCGTGAGTTCTATTCCTACTCCCATAGATGGCGCTAACTCCCTGGAGTGCGAGTTGACACTCTCCATTTGACACCGCAGAAGAAGAAAACAGCAGGTTTTGATTGAAGTGCCCGCCGAACGCTGAAGCTCAGGTAAGACTCGATGTATTTTTTAGTTCAGGCTGAAAAAGTCTCTCCAGCTGTGTGTGATGAGAACACTTCTGCTTTACCTGAGTGTTTCGCATCATCTCTGTTCAGCTGAACGCTAAAACACACTGGACACCGAGCTTCGCCTGGAGGCAAAAACATGCAGTTCTCCATTAATTCCTCCAAACTCAGAGTTACATCAAACAACACTTCATTTACCTTCTGAGAAAGTCATCAAAAGAGAAGTTCATTTTGGATGCTTAACTTCTTTCAAATTACACATTTCGTCGAGTTTATTTGAAATTTCTGTTTGAAGAAATATTGTTTTCTCCATAGTCAAGTATTGGCTGTGATTAGCTCAATGAGAGGATTCTCAGATCAATGTAAATAGACTTGGATAGAGTTAAATAGAGTTTTCTTTTTTAAATCTTTCAAAATAGATTTACTTTTAATTTCATGTATTTTGCATGTCTCTGAATGAAATGTTGTGGTTATTGTCTCAGCCTGATGATTAATTCTTGAATAAGTGACTGAATAGTTCTAATAGGAATCTGCTATTTATTTATTTAGTGGATACTGCATAAGAATCTGTTTATCACTTTGCATTGTTTTGTATGAATATGAAAAGTGCTCTGTAAGGATTGGTTGGTTGAGATGATACTGATGAATTTGTCAAACTTGTCTTACATGAAATCCTGGATGAGTGGTAATATTCTGCTTCTGAACTCGGATAAAACAAAAGTTACAAGTACAGGTACAAAGTAAATATTTTACACCTGTTTACTGGTGACCATATTTTGAGTTGTTTGCCTGATTTTTAAGATGGTTAATCATCCTGAAACTTTACTCACACCAGTTCAGACCAATCAAGAACCTGCTGGGATGCATCTGGACTCTAATGGAAAAAAAAATTAAGAGAAGAAAGGTTTAGACATTTATTTTCAAATGAAGGAAAAATCTGCAGCTATTTACAAGTAGATGACACAAACTGAATCAGTTATCAGGTTGAAAATATAAACAACATTTTGCACAAAGATTTTTACTATAGCCTACACATTTTGTATGAAGATTTTTGTGATCTTCTGGAAACAGCCTTCAGCTGTGTGTGGAGGGAGCAGAAGGGGGAGGAGGAGGAGCAGGAAGAGGAGGAGCATGAAGATGGGGAGGAGGAGAAGGGGGGTTAAATGGAGAGTCTGTGGAGTTGCAGAATTTCACACACATGACGGAGAAGTGAGACATTTCACAGAACTCACAGGTCGGTCCTGATATTCAACACTTCAATCTCCCGTCACCATGGAAACCACTGGCACTGTCCAATGACAGCACAGACTGGCAGCTTCACCCCCTGACAGTCCAAAACCCTCACGTAACCTTCATGCTGAGGGGAACGGTAAGGTGCAGTCTGTCCTGAGGGGGGCGCTGGTGTGCAGTCTGTCCTGAGCGCTGCAGGAATGCACAGTCTGTCCAGAGATCGGGTGCTGGTGTACAGTCTGTCCTGAGGGGGTGCAAATACACAGTATGCCCTGAAGGGGGCGCTAATATGCCATCTGTCCATAGATCGGGTGCTGGTATAGATTCTGTCCTGAGGGGGGCAGTGATATGCAGTCTTTAGGTCGGGCGCTGGCACACAGTTTGTCCTGAGGGTGACGCTAATGTTCAGTCTGTTTGGGTGTGATGTCGGTTGATGGTGGCAGTGTTGGGGATGGTGCTGGTGACGATTGTGTTTGTAACTTTGGTGTTGGTAGTGATGGTGTGAGTTGTGACAGTGTTGATCATGATGTTGGTTTTGGTAGTGATGTTGATGGTGTCAGTGTTGGTGGCAACGGTGCTGGTGGTGACGGTGTTAGGGGTGATAGTGCTGGTGGTGACGGTGTTAGGGGTGATAGTGCTGGTGGTGACGGTGTTAGGGGTGATAGTGCTGGTGGTGACGGTGTTTACTGTGACGGTGTTGGTGTGTGTGGTTCAATGATCAGTTCAGGAACTCGGCGGACAGGCTGCGGCTGCAGCGTGCTGAGCGCACTTTGAGCTCGTGGTAACACTGGACGAAGCTGTGGTAGATGAAGGTGATGGGCAGCGCCAGCAGGATAATCCCGCTCAGCACGCAGAGGCCGCCCAGCACGCGGCCCGCCACCGTCACCGGGTACATGTCCCCGTATCCCACTGTCGTCATGGAGATGATGACCCACCAGCAGGCGGCGGGGACACTGGCAAAGTCTTCGTTCCGGCCCTCCAGGTCCAGGCCGTGCTCCAGCAGCTGGGCTAGTGCGCTGAAAATCGCCATGGCGACGCAAACGAAGACCAGCAGCATCACCATCTCGCGGTAGCAGCGCTGTAGAGTCAGGCCGAGTGTCTGCAGGCCAAGAAAGTGACGTGCCAACTTAATCACCCAAAAGATCCGCATCATTCGCAGGATGCGCAGCGTCATGCCGGCGCGTTGCAGCTGCGAGTCTTCTCCTGTCACTATCGTCATGGTGACGGAGACGTAGTACGGCATGATGGCCAACATATCGATGATGTTCAGAGGGCGGCGGACAAACTCGCATTTATCTCGAGACACCAGGAAACGGACGATGCACTCGGTGGTGAACCAACCGATGCACACGGCCTCGATGACCCTGCAGACAGCCAATCAGAGAGAGGACCAATCAGAGGGCAGAGCAGTCAGAGAGGACCAATCAGAGGGCAGAGCAGTCAGAGAAAGGACCAATGAGAGAGCAGTGCAGTCACAGAGAGGACCAATCAGAGAGAGCAGCGCAGTCAGAGGACCAATCAGAGAGAGGACCAATCACAGAGCAGCACAGTCTTAGAGAGGACCAGTCACAGGGCAGAGCAGTCAGAGAGGACCAATCAGAGAGCAGCGCAGTCAGAGAGGACCAATCAGAGAGCAGCGCAGTCAGAGAGGACCAATCAGAGAGCAGCACAGTCAGAGAGGAACAATCAGAGAGCAGATCAGTCCGACAGGCGTGTCCTACCTGTGCTGCTCCAGGCTGTCCTCGTCCCTCCAGTCAGGTAACGTGCTGGCACACAGCATCACCATGGAGACGAGCACGAAGAACACGGACACTGAGGCCAGGATCTGCGCCGCCACTGAGGATGTGGGCTCCTCGAACGTCCTCCTCATCTTGTCCAGCCAGCGGCGGGAAGGCTCCTCGGGGCCGTGGGGCTCCTCCTCCGGGAAGAAGTGGACGCAGCATTCGGACATGCGGTCGTCCAGCCGGCGCTGGCAGCAGGGCTGCAGGTCGGAGCTCTCCAGGCCCCAGTACAGCATCTCGTTGTAGAAGGAGAGCTCGCACATGTCGGGCAGGAAGCGCAGCGAGCCGTGCTGCAGGTACAGCAGGATGAAGCTGAAGGCGTCGGCGTGGCGGTCAAAGAAGAACTCGTTCCTGTCGCGGTCGTAGTCGTCGCAGAGCTCCAGCAGCTCGCTCTCGGAGGCGCAGTGGTGCAGCCGGCTCAGCCGGCTCAGGGGAAGCCGCTTCATCAGCTCGGCGGAGAAGGAGAACCTGCGGCCGCCCACGTTCAGCGTGCACAAGCTGCCCCCCAGCTTCACCCGGGGCTTCTTCAGATTCCTCTTGAGGACGCCCCACAGGCTGCTCCGGCTCGCCCTCGCTGCCTCAGCCTCTGCGCTCGCCTTCTTACGGCACGCTTCAGCCACCGCCTGCTTGAACCTGCTGCCGCCTGCCTTCACGCCGAGCCGACTCTCCATCCTGCGCCTCCTCTCTGAGGAGGGGAACGATGCAGCCAGCAGCAAACTTCAACCTCTGCTCCCAGATTTCATTTCACTCAACAGAGGAGCAACTGGAAGAAGAAGAGCAGCAGCAGCAGGAGGATCAGGACGAGCAACAGAAGTCTCAGCAGGACGAGGCAGAGGAGGAGGATGCTCCAGGATGATGATGATCTGTGAGCATCAGCTGGAATTTGATGCCTCACTCACCTCAAATCATCGAGTCGTTCAACATCACATCTGTGTTCTGCTTCACTTCTGCTTCACTTCTCTTCAGCGCTGAATGTGAGTGGAGAGCAGCAGCAGAGCCTCCTCCTCCTCCTCCTCATCGCGTCTGAGAGGAGGAGGATTAGTCGATGATTCAAACAACTGGAAAGCTCCTTTTGATTCAGAAACTGTGCAAACTGCCGCACTGTCCTTCACACCACCACCTCCTCCTCCTCCTCCTCCTCCTCCTCCACCTCCTCCACCTCTTCCTCCTCCGCCACAGCAATTGGTGGCTGAGTTAACATCCAAGTCAGACATGAAGAATATCTTCCAGGGTTGATTTATACTGAGCAGCTACCCCTGCTGGACACTCACTGTCACGGCGCTGTCGAGATGACTGATGCCAGTAACATAAAGGAACTAGTTACAGAACTGACTCGGGTCTCTGCGGAGCCCTGTGAGTCGCCCCTTATACCAACTTCATCTCATCTAAGATTGAATATTTAAGGATGCTGGAGGATTAAATGCAAATTTGGATTTCATTAAATGCAGTATCAATTGCAGTTGTGTGATTTATGCTGTCACTTCCTTTGTTGAATCTTTCTGAAAGACCGACTGAACTTGTCCAGGAAAAGTAAAACACCAGCACACTGAGAAACTGTCGTCCTGTTTAATGGCAGCAAAATGAAGGCAGAAGGACACAAATAAAAACTGAACTGAAATGAGCAAATATCAACCACAACATAAAATCAAGAACTTAATGTGCATAAAAAGGTTTTATCATTAAATAAATAAAATACTGAAACCATTACATAAAACAGAAATCTATCATAGTATGGGTTCAGACCCTGGGTTCCTTGAGGTCTAGGCTATCATATAGATGCAGATTTGGGGCATTCTGATCACCTCTTTCACTCAACCGCCTGAATGTTCTCACAATCTTTGCTTTCTCGCTTTTCTCGAGGCAAAATCACAAACGACATTCTGGGCCTTCTTTTAATGCTAATAGCTGCAAGTCTACCGAGTCTTTCCTCGGCCATCCATGATGTTTTTTAATTATTATAATTAGTTTGAGTATTGGAAGTGTTTTCTAGCCTTGGAGAGGCCTGGTCTCTACTCTGACAGTAGATCTTCATGACATCTTGTCATTTTGGAATCTGTTGTAAAGCAAAGCGCTTCTATCGTATTGGACCAGTGTCTGAGGCAGTTCGTATCCTTTTTATAAAGCTTCTGGTCCTCAGGAGTGAACAGTTGTTGAAGAGATCATACCAAAAGCACCACAGAGCTGTTTTCAGCAGATTTGACAAATAGAGCAGAAAAAGCAGTCGCTCATTTTTAGATGCTACAAAATCACACCTCTCACCTCTGCACTTTAAAAGATCCAGCTGCCTTCAGTTTCATGGAGAAATGTGGATGTTTTCATGATGTTCTCAGACTTCTTTTCACCAAAACAAACAAGACACACACACAGACACACACACACACACACACACACACACACACAGAGCAGAAAACTCTGACAGAAACTGCTTTTTTACATTTTTTACATTTTCTTGAGTGGTTTGCAGATTTGTTGCGTTTTTACAAAGGTAAACCATTTTTACTTTTTGATGGTTATGTCTGTCAGTGTAAGCTATTTTATCTGGTTTTTACCTTCTTTTTTAACTGTTATTTTTTATCAGTTTTTGAGGATTTATCAGTTTCAGCCATTTTATCAGCTATTTCACCTGCATCATGTATTTCAGTCCCATTTTTTTCTGAAGGAATTTGAGCATTGTTTGGGTAATATTTTAGTAGATTTCGTAATTTTTAGTTGTCTCCAGCATTACTAATTCTTTTACCAGTGTTTTATCGTCATTACAACTCGTCTGCAGTCTCTGTACACATCTCAAAGCTCCAGGTAACGCAGCAGGTGGTCAGTAAAAGTAAATGAGTTCAACTGAGACTGAGACTTTTCTTTGTTTGGATTTAATCCTGGTTCTTTTTACCGAGAGGAGACTTTAGAAACTCAACATTTGTCACTGTCATTTGTCACCATGAATGTGTGTGAATGGATCAATGGGGCAAACTGCTTGTGAACATTATTTAAACCATCAGTGGAAGTGAGAACAAATGATTTCACACTACAGTGAAAATGTCTCTGTGAACTGTCAAATGTTTTGCTTTTTTCGCTCCCCTGCACATAGTCAGATTGTTTTGACTCTATGTGCAAAATAATAATAATAATATAAGTCTCAAATTATTTAATTGACTGGAAAGAATGAATGGCTTTAAGGTGCAAACACGTGACAGATTATTGATGAAGCACCCCCCCCCCAAAAAAAAGGAAAAGTATTTTTGCTATTTAAGCATTTTTCATTTTAGCAGCGTTAGATAGATTATCGTTCTAAAAATGAAATTGGAGTTAAGGAGAAAAAGAACGTGTAGGTGAGAATGAGAAAGCATAAAAGACATGAAGAGACTCTCATCCTATTAAACACAATAAATCAATTATGTAAATAAAGAAAATGCTAATTACTAAAAAATAAAAACAATGAAAGAGTAAATATTGGATTAATAAAATGAAATAGTGAGAAGTGGCTTTTGAGTAATTTTTAGTGGTTTAAGGCATTTTTAGTGTAATCTGTTAGCCATTTTAACAGTTTGACCTTCTCTATCAGTTCTCATCGTCACGTGAAATATTGACTGAATTTATTGTTTATTCATTAGATGTATTTTTTAATATATGTGCGTCAGAGTGACCTGTTGATGCTGCTTTGTTTACATTGCGCAGGTTACGGTCACTCCTTCACCAATATGGCGGCCGCGCTCACTCATTCTCGGGTGTGTTTGGCGAATGACGACGTCCGCTGACTGCACACGTGACCATGTACGGAAGTGACGTCACGGCCCGCAGACGCGCGCAGCAGCACGGCCGAGCTTCAGAGAAACGAAACGGCGGCTGCAACCGAGAAGCGACACGACAGGCCGCGGAAGACCCGGGAGGAAGACCCGGGCGGACGACAGCACTGCTCCTCGAGGACGCGGAACCCTGCGGGACGGCGGGTGAGTCTCTGCGGGCCGGAGGCGGAGTGGCCGCCGCCGGGCCGCCGGACGGGCCCTTCGCCACGGCTGACGGCTCCCCTGCCGGACTGCGTCCAAACAGCGGAGTCGTTTTAAGAGCTCCGCTGCCAAGAACGACCAGACATTATCATCACGCCCCTAACGGCTCTCTGCCACTACAAGTTTACCTCCACGATAATTCGGCTCACGCAAAGTCGCCCAACAGTCTCGTCTGCTGTTACAAAAAGTCCCTTTCTTAAAGCAGTTTTCTGGGCTTTACCAGCCCGTCACGTTCCATGCTGCCATCCGCGGAGCGCAGCAGGCGGCCCGGCTTCCGTCTGCAGCGGCTCCAGGTGATCCTCTCCCGTGTCTGGGTCAGTGGGTTCGTGTGATCTCTGCCCGGCTTTGAGTCAGCGGGTCCGGGTGATCTTTACCCGGCGCTGAATCACTTGGTCCGGGTGATCTTTACCCGGCTCTGAGTCAGCAGGTCCGGGTGATTTACCCCCGGGTTTGTCAGCCCTTCTTCACCGAGCCAAACTTTCTGGAAGACTCTGTGAAAAGTCCAGGCGGCTCCGGTGGTGTGGAAATATTGTGACGGAGATAAACACGAGGACAGAGTTAAAAGTTAAGCTAAACTAAGTTAACAAGTTACCAGCTGTTTAACTAATGACTTGCTGTTATTTACTAACCTGCTGGGTATCCGGTTACCTGCTGGTTAATGATATATATCTCAGCCTTCGGCGGATCGTGCTGTTTTCATGAACTACTGAAACTCTGAGCTAGCTAACGTTAGCAGCCTGCTAGCTGTCAGGGCCCAGCTACTTCCTGGAACTCCGGAACTACCGAGTCCGCGCTGACGGGACCAGGGGCCGCGGCAGGAGTCCGCTGTCGGCAGCTGTCAGGGGTTTTCCCGCTGCGGTGCAGAACGAAGCTGGCTGACACGCTGGACCCCGGCGGAGGGGGCTAACGCATGAGCGATTCTGTGATCAGGGAATAGACGGAGCCCATACGGGGCTGACAGCCGGGATGTCCGGAGAGGAGATCCGGGAGTGGAGGCAGAGGATTCTACTCTCCATGTTTTTATGAGTGAAATACAACTGTCTGGTTTTGTTTTCACAGTTAAGTTTCATTTTGTGCACTCCATGTGTCTCCTCTCCGCTGACCCCTCCTCTCTGCTGTGTCTCCTCAGTGACCATGGTGGGTGAACGTCGGAACGGGAACCTCCTGGTGCAGCTCGGTCCGCGGTTGCAGGCCTATCCGGAGGAGCTGATCCGTCAGCGTCGAACACACGACGGTCAAACGGAGTACCTGATACGCTGGTGCCTCGTCACCATTGACGATGGCTCCAGCTCTGGGGGCGCAGCCGGCGAGGCGGGCAACGCGGGGAGCTCAGGCGTGGGCGGGTCCAGCAACTCCACGTCCGGAGAAACCAAGCCCGAGAACATCCTGATGTGGATGTCCACAGAGGATGTGTATGCCAACTGCCCCACTCTGCTGGGCAAGAGGAAGGCGGACTCCCAGCGCCCCCTGCCGGAGCAGCAGCAGCAGGGCGGCGAGGCGTTCGGCGCCGCGGGGAGTGGTGGCGAGCTCCCGGCGGACGTCACCTTTGACGAGGTGGAGCTGTCGGACATGAAGGAAGACGTGAAGAACCTGGTACGCCGTGCCCGGAAGCAGATGGCCAAGAAGAGCGATTTCTCCATCAACATCATGCACACCATCCACGTGCTGAGCGCCTACGCAAGCATCGGCTCGCTGGTCGGCGTCTTCAAGGAGACCGGCGCCCTCAACCTGCTGATGGAGCTGCTGTGCAACAAGGAGACGCAGACCCGGCGCAGCGCGGGGAAGATGCTGCGAGCACTGGCCTCGCACGATGCAGGTAAACCACACCACTCTCGGTTAGTCACAGCTGTGCTCTGATTGGATGATCCAACAGGTGGACCAGTCATCTGATGGAAATGATCAAACTGGGACCGGTTAACGTGAGGGAACTCAAGATTTGAAACATATTTTGATGCGGTTCTTTGATGTGATGCGTTTTGCGGTACGATATGTATTTTAATAAATTTGCCTTGACCTAAGGAATACCTCAATATGATACGATATGTACTTCACTACGAGATGTGTCCTGATATGAAATGAACCTCAGCGTTGTTCCTCATAAAACATCTCAATCATTTTGATAATTGTAATATTTCCATTTATTGCAAACAAAATTACATAAAATACCTGAATTTATATTTTAGTGTTCATACACACAAACTTAACATTAATTAATCTAAAACCAAGCATAGAAAGTTCATTTAATCTCCACGCAAATAAAGAATGGAGCTCATTTGTGTTGAAGTGCAATCAGAATAAATCCAGCTGCCCTGTGACGTCTCAGATGTTCAGTAGACGGCATTCATCATGAAGACCAAGTCACACAGCAGACAGATCAGGGGGAAAGTTGTAGAGGACTTTAAAGCAAGGTTAAGAAGAGCAGTGTGTTATTGGCCATCGGATAATGGAGATAGTTTGGCACAACTGCAGACCCACCAAGACATGGCCGTCCACCTGAACGGGAGGTCAGGGAAGCGAGCATTGGTTGGAGGAGCAGCCCAGAGGCTCATGGGAACTCTGGAGGAGCTGCAGAGATCCACAGTCTGTCCACAGGCCACACATGAAGTGCTCTCTGCACATCACTGTGAACACACCATCCCCGCTGTAAGGCACGGAGGTGGCAGCATCATGTGTAGGGGTGTTTTTTTTATTCTGGAGGGACGGAGTTAATACCGGATGGAAGGAGACGGATACAGGACAGTCTTGAAGGAAAAGGTGATGGAGTCTGCAACAGAGCTGAGACTGGAGCAGAGGTTCATCTTCCAGCGGGACAACTAGCAAAAACATCCATCAGATCTGCGGTGATCAGATTTAGACCGAAGCGGATCCAGGTGTTAGAATGAAAGCATCTGCAACCTTTATGAGCAGAACAGCTGTTTTGGGGATTTTCCGCAGAATCAAATTTGTGAAAACATTTGAAAACTGAGTTGTTTTCTTTCCATTTCACGTTGTGCTAGTCTGTCACACAAAATCCAATACAAACGGCTGTAATGTGACAGAATGTGGAAATGTTCCAGGGGGATGGATGCTTTATTCAGAAGTCATGTGGTTTATTTGTGATGGAGATCAGTAGTTTCTCTTTGATGCGGTCAGAGTTGAAGAGGAGCTGCTGCGCCTCCTGCTCCCTCCTTAGGCATCTTCTGATCTAATCTGAGGACTTGTGCCCCCTGCAGGCAGTCGTGCGTACGTCCTGCTCTCCCTCAGCCAGCAGGACGGAATCGAACAACACATGGACTTTGAGAACCGCTTCACGCTCTTGGAGCTTTTTGCCGAGACCACCTCGTCTGAGGAGCACGGCATCTCCTTCGAGGGCATCCACCTGCCGCAGGTCAGCAGCAGAGGCTCCTCCTCCTGAGTGTGTGGGCGGGGCCTGCCGAGGCTCCTCCCCCTCTGACCCTCTTTTCCGTGCAGATCCCCGGGAAGCTGCTGTTCTCGCTGGTGAAACGTTACCTGTGCGTCACGTCTCTGATGGACAAGCTCAACACGGCGGGGGCGGAGCCAGAGAGGCAGGACGCCAGCCCGTCCCCCGCCTCCTCTGGCTCCGCCCACCAGGCGGAGCAGCTGCGGGTGCAGCGGGAGTTCGACTTCACCATGGCGATGGCCAACCTCATCTCCGAGCTGGTGCGCGTGATGGGCTGGGACCGCAACCGGCAGCCGCCCGACGGCGCCGCCCACCGCCAGGGAGGAGGAGGCGTGGCCCTGGGGGAGGAGCCGGCGGAGGAGGCGTCGTGCCGCCCCATCCTCAGGTCCATCTTCCAGCCCAGATTCTGCTCTTCGCCCATTTCCTTTGCCCCCTCTTCCGTCACCGTGGCGCCCGCCGCCGCTGCGGCACCGCCGAAGAAGAAGGCGGGAAACGGGTTCAAGACCCGGTCGGACTTCGCCAGCCGCACGGCGTACGCGGAGTACGTCCAGGACAATCTCAAAAGCGGCATGACCGTCCGCATGCTGGAGGACTACGAGGAGGTGAGCGCCGGCGACGAGGGCGAGTTTCGATACAGCAACGACGGCTCGCCGCCGGTTCAGGTGAGTCAGCGTGGCGTCGCGGCGCGTCGGCGTGGCGGAGCCGTGATCTGACCCGTGTCTCCACGCCGCGCCCAGGTGTACTGGAACTCCCTGTCCAGGACCTACTGGGTCCACTGGCACATGGTGGAGATCGTGGGCAGCGGCAGCGGCTCGCAGGCGGAGAAGGAGACGCAGGAGAAGGCCTCCTCCCTGACGGAGACGCTCAAGCTCACCGCCGGTAACTTCACCGTCTCCCCGTCTCCCCCTCGTCCTCCCCATCCTCTGCCCTAACAGCCCCTTCCCCCCCCCCGTGTGTCTCACAGTTAGCCAGACCTTCTTCTCGAAGCCGCCCGGGGGTCTCTATTCGCTGCCGTACCTGTCGGAGGGCCGGCAGGCGGAGCCGGTGAGTCTGAGCCGGGGGGAGTGGTGGGAGATCCTCTTCTTCATCAAGAAGCTGGAAGCCAAGCAGCAGCAGGAGGTGAACGAGCTGCTCCTGCAGAGCCTTGACCACCAGGTGAGTTTCCTTCTGGAGCCACATCCACCACCTTAAGACCCCGCCTTCAGCAGTACGTGCTGGGGAGGGCAGTGCCGGGGAAGCAGGGGACGGGAGAGGACATTAGAGGACAGGAGGGCAGTGGCTTGATGTTGAATCAGGTTCAAAGGGATTAAAAATGTCTTCATTTCTTTGAAAGCATTAAAAAATGTGGGTTCATGTTTTGAACTTTTCTCATGAAGATGTTTCTAAGCTGTGGACACATCTGAAGCTTCTTTGTCTTGATATCCAGCTGAGGACATGTAGGACATTTGATGGTGTTTAAACACCTCAAAGGATCCTGTGGGGTTCCACACTGCGCCCTCAGGTCATGGGGGGTATTACAGTTCTTCTCCAGTGTTTTGCCTCATTTATTGAAACTGAAATTACATTTTCAAAACACCAAGATCTTTTGGCAAAGCAGTCTTCAGTTCAGCTCAACACCATCGCTCACCTGCTGAAGCTCTTCTCTCCTAAAACTGTTCACTCGTGTTTCAAAGCTTCATTTCTTTCACATATAAACAGTCAGGGCCTCCAAAATACAGCTTTGACTCATTTCTCCAGACAGACCGGACGTTCTCAACACTCCTGGTTCTCTTGTCATAAACAACCTGGACAGTTCCGCTCAGCACCACGTTTCACCTGTCAGAGATCACGTCTCTTTAAAACTGTTCACTCAGGAGGAAAAACTACATTTCTTCCTCAAACCAGTGATCAATGTCCCTTTGGCATCGTGTGAGAACTACAAGTCAAAATGTTTAGACGTTTTGTTTTTAAGGCAGAAGAACATTGAAATATCCCTTCCCATCTGAGCCCAGTCCTTCATTCACAATGGTCACTGTGATAGTTTTTTTTTGTTTTAGCTAACATAAAATATATACATAAACAAAATACAAGAATAACCTTCAAGTTTTGACTCACACATTGCTCTCATACGTCCAAGGAAGTTGGAATAATCATTTTTTTCACACACAAAGTAACTTCCATCCAGCAGAGTTCAACGATACTATAACATAAACACAAACAAACAAACAGGAAAACTGTTTCTAGCCCACAGTGCTGTGGTTGAAGCAGGAGTTTCACAGCTATGACAGTTGATCAGACTATTGATCACTGATAAAATGGAATATTGCTGATATGTTTTGGTGAGAACAACCATTAGACTGAGAATCAATCCGTTTAGATCATCTACATCTATTCACCTGGAGACAGCCAGATCTAGCGATACTGTGCTGAATCATTTGCAAAGATGTTCTGAGACACTGAGACGTGGACTAAGACATTTACAATGTGATGGAATGAACGAGAAACTCTGTTCTGTTGAGAGCAGCTGCAGAGCAGTTTGGAGGTTTTGTCTGTATTGTTGTGAGAAATTAACTTCTGTTTCAAGACATGAGGCAAACCGATGGAGAAAAACTGTAAATGCCTCCCCTTCGGGTCATCAGCCACACACACACACACCCCTGATTGCTCTTCTTGTCCAATCAGGAGCTGCCGCTGGATGACTCCGCCCTCCTCACCCTCTCCGTTCCCAGTGATGTTGCCCGGAAGTTGCTTCACTACCTGAAGCAGAAGCTGCCGTCGTCGTGTCTCGGCGACCTGCTCTGCTCCCATACCTTCTCCAAACACTACCTGAGGAGGGGCGGAGCCAGCATGGAGGACGAGGAGCTGCTAGGTGAGGAGAGCACACCGGCACACACACACACACGCACACACACACTCACACACTCCTCACACTGCTTGTGTTCTGCAGCTGAAAGCTCTCTGAGTTCCTCAGGTGTGGGAGGAGGAGCGGCAGGCGGAGGCCAGAGCTGCTCCTCTTCATCGGCCCTGGCCTCCTCCTCCTCAGTGATGGCCTCCGTCTCCAAAAAAGCCAAGAAGGAGGCGCCGCTGGAGTCGGGCGGCTGGGAGACCGAGAGCGAGCTGCCCGCCGAAGACGACAGCAAGTACCCCGAAGACCTGGAGGACAAGATCAAAGGTGGGCGGGGCCGTCGTAGCCAGGTGTCATCCAGTGATCAGCTCGTAAACCTTGAGCAGCAGTTCTTAATGTGCAGGAGGTGATGAAGTGGAGTTTGACGTTTCCTCCTCCTCCTCCTCGCTCTTCCTCCTGAGCAGTGTTCAACAGCCCGCGGGTTCAGGGGAAGAAGACTGTGCTGGAGAAACTGGGTGAAGTGGTGGAGCTGTTGAAGAAGAGCACCTCCTCCTCCTCGTCCTCGTCCTCCTCGTCCTCCTCCGACGTCCACCTGCAGCTGGCCGCGGTCCTCTTCATGACCCGCCTGCTTGAGGAGAAAGGAGCGCAGGAGAAGAACTCCATGAGGAGCGACTCGGCTCAGACCATCAGGTCAGACTGGGAGGAAGATCAGATCCAGCACCAGGTCCTGGTCTCCATGGCAACAGGACTGAGCTGTGGTGTTTGTGTGTGTGTGTGTGTGTGTGTGTACACCAGGGACCGGGTCCTGAAGCAGCTGGTGGATCTCCTGGGTTCCTCCTCCAAGGACCTGGTTCTGAGCACGCTGCGTCTCACTCACCTGCTCATGCTGAAGTACGAGTGGAGGGTTTCTTTCGCCACAGAGGGCGGAGTCAAAGCCGTGCTGTCTGCCATGCAGACCTTCTCCACCAACACACACCTGCAGCAGCTGGCCCTGGCGGTGAGGAACCCTCCTGGACCAGACCTGGGCGCCCTGCAGCGGTCCTGACGTCCTGTCTCCTCTCTCAGACCCTGAAGGTCATCACGGGCGCCAGCAAGCACGACCTGCGCAGCGTGGGCATCAGCCTCCCGCTCTCCGAGTCCGGCACGCAGATGATGCTGGAGATCTTCGCCAGCATTGGCTCGGCCACGCCCGAAGGCTCCAGGGGGCTGCTGGGAGTCATTCCCGCCGCCATCGACCTCCTGCTCGGGACCAAAGGGTGAGTGCCGCTCCAGACGCTCCAGATGCTCCTCGGGACGTCCTCGGCTGCAGCGCTGTCCTCTGCTGTGCTCCCGCAGCTCCACGCTCTCGGTGAGGAACGGCCTGCTGGTCATCATCATGCTCATCTCCAGCCACCGCAGCCTGGCCGAGCAGCTGGTGGCCTGCGAGGTCACCGCCGTCCTCAAGAAGTGTCTCAGTCTGTCCAAGACGGAGACCATGCTGGCCATCATCGCCCTCAACCAGATCTGCATGGTCCACAAGCTGGAGAGCAGAGGTGGCACACACACCGCTGGCTGGGTGGTTTTCAGTGTGGATGCAGCTATTCAAGCTAAAATGTGTGTGTGTTCCTGTGTGTGTGTGTTGCAGACAGCAGTGAACATCTGGATCTGAAGGATACGGAGTTACAGATGTTGGCTGTGAGTCTGAAGGAGCTGACGGCCACTAAAGAGGTGATTCAGACTCTGGAGCAGCTGCTGTGTGAAGATAACGCACAGCTGGACGAGGAGCGCAGCCAGGTACACACGCACGCACGCACGCACGCACGCACACACACACACACACACACACACACACACACACTCACCTCTGTCCTGCATCCTTCAGGTCACCCACAGCAGGGAGACCTACCAGGACCTGATCCGTCTGATGGAGCAGCACCGAGCCGACCGCAGCGTGCAGCTCTCCATCCTCAGGTACCTCTGAGCCTCCCGACATCCTGACCCCTGACTGCGACCCCTGACCCCTGACCTCCCTTGCGTGTCGTTCCGCTTCAGGATCCTGAACACGTTCCTGGAGAACTACAAGGAGGACGAGCTGCCGTGGCACGAGAGCATCGAGCCGTGCCTGTCCTCCATGACGGCCTTCATCAGCGACAGAGAGGTAGGGGGAGGGGCCGGGCGGAGCGGCCGGTGGCGGCGGCGGCGGCGTGCTGACCCCCCTCCGGCTCCTCCTGCAGGTGGTGCAGATGCTGGTCCGCTTCCTGTTCCGCCTGGCCACGGTGAACAAGGACTACGCGGTGGTGATGTGCCGCGTCGGCACCAAAGAGGCTCTGGTCAAAGCTCTGGACAAACACAGCTCCAACCTGCTGCTGGTGCCGGAGCTCCGCGACCTCCTCACCGACTGCGACAAGTACGCCAGCCTCTACAAGAAGATGACCACCAGCGTGCTGGCGGGCTGCATTCAGGTACGGCCGGGACAAGGCCGAGTAACTGCAGAGTACTCTAGTTACTCTGCTTCCTGCTCCTGTGAGGCGTTCGAGTCTGACTGGGAATTCCCGCGTCTGCCTCCAGATGGTGCTGGGGCAGATCGAGGAGCACCGCCGCAGCCATCAGCCAATCAACATCCCCTTCTTCGACGTCTTCCTCAGGAATCTGTGCCAAGGTTTGAAATTCCCACAGTGCGCCTGCACGTAAATGCACCACGGCCAGCAGCTCTTATCTGTGTGTGTGTTTGTGTGTGTGTCCAGGGTCCAGTGTGGAGCTGAAGGAGGATAAAAGCTGGGAGAAAGTGGAAGTTTCGTCCAATCACCATCGAGCGAACAAACTGACTGACAAGAACCCGAAAACCTACTGGGAGTCCAACGGCTGCACCGGCTCGCACTTCATCAGCATCTACATGCACAAAGGAGTCGTCATCAGGTACTGCTGTAATCCGATTACCCTGTAACCGGTACAACAGAATAGGGCTCCAGCTAATGAGGATTTCTGTTGTCGACTGATCTGCTGGTTAATTTTCTTCGATTGGTCGCACATTCATGATGATCTTGTGTATTTTTGAGCAGCTGTCCTCTGTGGTGATGATACAGCGGCTCCAGGCCGTCGGTGTTTAAGGCCTCTGGGCTCGGCTGTAGCGCGACAGTGGAGTGAAAGTTGAGCTTCACAGAGTTTGCATTTAAGAGTTTTCGAGCCTCTTTGTGTAAACCGCCGCATACCTTTCTGATTCTGCCGTTTTAGTTGTAAAAGCATGTTTTCAGTGGCCCTCCTTCACGTCCTTGTTTGTTGGCTGCAGCAAGCAGAGACAATAGACCTGCTGCTCTGCGCTGCGGCCAGAAAGCATCCAGTGGAACAACAGCAGGGGCTTTTCGTTGCACCTAGCGCTGCGCAGCATCACACTCGGTGGAATATGGGCTCTCCGTCTGATTGTTAGGGCATGACGTGTCAGTGCTGTCCCCAGCACGGCAGTGACAGATTAGTACGAGGCTGCTGGTGTTTCACTTTATAATGCAGCAACAATAACACCACTTGTTGACTCTTGAGTTTTCGTGTGTACCGTTAGATATTTTTCGGGTACAAGTACTTTTTCGATACCTCACGTACAGTACCGGTTCCTGAACGGTACTTTTTTCGGTACCTGCCTTCACGGCGCACACACGACGCCGTGACTGTATTTACACTTCATGCCACTAGATGTGCTGTTTGCATTGTTCAACCTTATTTTACACAGACACCACAGAAGAAGAAGGGCGCTGCAGGCTCTCTCTGCATGTTGTTAGAAAAAGAGTGTGAGCCGGTAAGACGTGGTGACATGTTGAATGATGCGATGCACCGTTTTTTCAGTAAAAGAGAAGAACTGAACCATCGTTTCCGCGCATGTTTATTGACGCGCAGCCACTTTAAGAACCGAAACTGATCCCCGTACGCACGTCTCGTGCTCGGTACCAGTATATACCCAAGTTTTTCGGTCGGTACCACTGAGGTACTGTTAAACGGTACCCAGCCCTACCCATGACAGAGCCACGCCTTTTTCACCCGTCAGTCGTCTGACTTTAACCTGATGACTGTGGACTCTCAGACAGCTGGCCATCCTGGTGGCCAGCGAGGATTCCAGCTACATGCCGGCTCGTGTTCTGGTTCTGGGTGGAGACGACCCGGCCAACATCAACACGGAGCTCAACACGGTGAGTCGGCTGTCACTGTGAAGCCCCGCCCCCCCGAGTCCGGCCGCCACTCGGCACTAACCCCGCCCCCCCGGCCTGTGTTGATGTGTCGTAGGTGAACGTGACGCCGTCGGCCAGCCGTGTGGTTCTCCTGGAGAACATGACTCGCTTCTGGTCCATCATCCAGATCAGGATCAAGAGGTGTCAGCAGGTCGGCGCCGTCCTCCTCCTCCAGGTTCTGCTCCGTGTCCTGCCGCCTCCTCACCTCCTCACCTCCTCCCCTCCTCTCCTCCCCTCCTCCCCTCCTCTCCTCTCACCTGCAGGGCGGCATTGACACGCGGGTGCACGGGTTCGAGGTCCTGGGTCCGAAGCCCACCTTCTGGCCCGTGTTCAAGGAGCAGCTGTGCTGTCGGACCTTCCTGTTCTACAGCACCAAGGCCCACAGCTGGTGTCAGGAGGTGAAGGAGGAGCGAACGCAGCTCCTGCAGCTCTTCAACAAGTACGACCACAGCCACCTCTCTTCAGACGTCCCGACCAGAGACTGAAGCTTCCTGTTGGGACGGCCGTGACGTGTGTGTGTTTGTGTGTGTGTGTCAGGCTCAACAGCGCTCTCAGACACGAGCAGATGTTTGCAGATCGTTTCCTTCCCGACGCCGAAGCTGCCGAAGCTCTCGGTCGAACCTGCTGGGAAGCTCTCATCACCCCGATCGTCCACAGCATCACTCTGACGGGTACAGACCGGCTTCTCTCTGCAGATGTTTTAAAGTCACCTTTTCGTACTTTGAGTCTTAAATTCTCCCTGGTGGTCTTCCAATCTGAACCCATGTTTACCCAGAATCCTCAGCGGCACTCAGCCCTCTGTCCTGGCTGCTCAGCGAGTATCTGGAGAATGCCGAGTCGGCGCGCCGCTGTAAGGGCCGGGCCGCCATCTTCAACTCCCGAGTGCGGCGCCTCACACACCTGCTGGTCCACGTGGACACGAGCCAGGCCGACAGCGAGGAGCTCCGCCCCCCCGTCAAATCCAGTGAGTCCAGAAGCAGAACCGGTCACAGCTAACGACGGGTATCCCACAACTAGCCATAACCAGCCACAACTAGCCAATCGCACACCACAACTAACTGCAACCCAACACAACTAAATCCAATTAACCAGCCACAACTAACCACAGCTAATCACAACTAACCATAACCAACCACATCTAACCGTCACCAAGTACGTCTAACGAACAGCTAGCTAGCCACAACTCACCATAACCAACTACAGCTAGCCCTAGCACACCACAGCTAACTGCAGCCAACCACAACTAATAACTAACCGCAACCAGCTACAACTAATCATAACCAACCACATCCAACCACAGCTACTCACAGCCAACCCGTTCACCAGCCGATCGACCCGGTTTACCGGCTAACTGACCGCCTTCGTGTTTTTCAGATGGCAAAGAGGCGAAGAACAAAGACTCGTCGACCTCCTCCTCCTCCTCCTCTTCTTCGTCCTCCAAACCCAAAATGAAGAGCAGCAGCAGCATCGCGGGCATCGCCCTCTGCTGGCAGGGAGTCGTGCAGCACCAGGTTAGGCTAACACTGACCTGCTAACTGATCTGCCTGCCGACTCCGTTTCTCTCTCTGGCTGAATAAACTAACACTCCTCCTTCTCGCCGGTCACTGAACATCTGCTGCTTGTCTTTATCGAGGAGTTTCTTGACGGCAGGATGTCTCCCTGGTGTGTCTCTCAGGTGAAGAGGTTCCTGGAGTCCAGCTGCAGCCTGCCGGACTTCGTGGAGCGGTACCGGATGCTGTACCTGCGACTGAAGAACGCCATGGAGGAGCTGTTCGGGCAGCAGACCGCCTTCGTCTTGGCCCTGCGACACGGCTTCTCAGCCGCGCTGCTGCAGCTCTCCATCCTCAGAGCCATGCACGTGAGTCCAGACAAGACCGGCGATCCGGACCGAGCCTGTCTGAACCAGATCCTGTGAATCCGCTCCTGTTGTTTGTGCTTTGTATCTGAGGTGTGACATCTTCTTGTGGTCTGCAGGTGAGTGAGCGTTTTGCGCAGTACATCGATCAGATCATCGAGGCCAGCGGGGCGGCGTGTGGCGGCGGCGTGGAGACCCTGGAGCGGCTGCAGCAGTTCCTGGAGCCGATGCTCTTCCTGTCGGGGCTGGAGCTCGCCAACACCTTCGAGCACTTCTACAGGTGAGACCGGCAGGACCTGCGACAGGCGGACTGTGAGATGGCGCCCGGCGCCGGAGTGCCCCCGTGACGCCTTCCTGTGTGTGTGTGTGTGTGTGTGTGTGTGCAGGTACTACCTGGGCGACCGGCTGCTGGCTCAGGGGAACGTGTGGCTGGAGAGCGCCGTGGTGGATCACATCGGCAGCTGCTTCCCCAGCCGCTTCCCGCAGCAGATGCTGAAGAACCTGAGCGAGTCGGCCGAGCTGCAGCAGGAGTTCCATCTGTACCGCCTGCAGCAGCTGGACCGCCACCTGCAGGACCAGGACCAGGACCAGGTCAGCCCGCACGCACGCCCAGCAGCACCCGGCGGAGCCGAGGCCCGGTCCAGACGGGCGGAGCCTCATGTGTGGATGTGCTTGGCTCTGCAGCTGATGGAGGAAGAGTGGGTGGAGTCGGAGGACGAGGCGGACGTCCAAGTTCTGGTTCTGTCGCCGCGCTGCTGGACGGTGTCCTCCCTCTGCTTCCTGGACCGACCCGGCAAACATTTCCCCCCAGAACTCTGCTCCTACCTGGACCAGTTCACACAGTTCTACACCCACAGTCAGTAGCTCTTTAATGAGCCTAACTATCAAAACCACTTTCATTGTTGACCTTGCGGTTGTTGACCTCGTTGACCTGGAGTTTGTTGACCTCGTTGACCTTGTGCCTCCAGGCCAGTCCCTCTGTGCCGTCCCTCTCTGGAAGCCTCGCCGGCTGCAGTGGACGTGGCTCGGACACGCCGAGCTGCAGTTTGGCTGCTCCACGCTCAAAGTTTCTACACTGCAGATGTTCATCCTGCTGCACTTCAACCACAAACAGGTCACATACACACACACACACACACACACACACACACGGAATCTGCATGAATGTTGACCCGCTGTCTGTTTCTCTGTAGGAGGTGCGGGTGGAGGACCTCCTGCAGGAGTCCGGTCTCTCTGCTGACGTTCTCCTTCACGCTCTGCTCCCGCTCATCGCTGACGGAGCTCCGCTCACCTGCAGCCGGCCAGAGGAGCCCAGAACAGGTGAGACTCCTGCTGCTGCTCCCCTTCCTCCTCCTCCTCCTCCTCCCCCTGGTCTGAGCCTCCTGTTTCTTGCAGGCGTGCTGCGGTTGAACCAGCAGGTGGCGTCTCTCTGCATGGACGGATCGGTGCCGTCCATGCGCCTCCTGCCCAGACAGACGTACCTGAAGGTGGACGAGGACGCGGTGGGGACGCTGGAGAGGAAGAGGAACTACATCTACTGTCTGATCGTGAACATCATGAAGCAGGAGAAGGAGATGCACATCGACAACCTGGTCTTCAAGGTGAGCCCAGACCCGGTCCGCCGGGTCCTGAAGTCTCAGGCTCCGAGGTTCTCCGGTTCCTATGCTCTGACTCTGCGGTCCCTCCAGGTCCTGGACTCGGTCCAGAAGCGGGAGTCCGGCGCCGGCGGACGCTTCGGCTGCAGCTCGAGCGACGTGCTGTCCTGCATCCTGCACGTCATCAGCCGGGGCTTCGTGCGGCGCGGCGAGGAGAACCCGCACATCGTGGAGTTCCTCCCCGACGACCCGGCCACCCCCCACAAAGGCCCGGCCCAGTTCAGCCTGAGACGCTCCGACAGCCAGGAGGAGGGAGCCCACTTCAGGTAACCCCTGACCTGACCTCTGACCTTCCGCACTCGGCCCGTTTCCCGGTGACACGGAACTCGCTTGGCTCCCTGCCGATGGAAACGCAGCAGCACCGAGCTAGCACCTGGTTCCTCTTGGTGGAAGAGGGGTAACAGGCAGCAGGGCCTTCATCCTCCTCCTCCTCCTCATCCTCCTCCACTGTGACATCACTCACAGCGCAGTGTTTGAATCACTTCGGAAGGAAATCTGACCTTTGACCCCTCTGAAGGACTCTTGCAGCAACAACAACAAAAAAAGTCAAAGGAATTCTTAATCAACCTGCTACTCTATAGCTAAATGTCACATTCATTAACGCAAATCTTTAGAAAGAAAAGCTATTATTAACTTTGCTTTTGGAGAGCCGATATTATTTGGATTCTGTTGGTTTGTCTTAAAATCAGAAGGCCTTAATTTTCCACAGATCTTCACCCCATATAACGTTTTCTGATACCGGACTCCCTTACCGACCCTGATATTTGGTGTATGTTACTCTATACTTTGTCCTTTCTTCCCCTCTCCATCTTGTCTTTCCCCCGGCATGTTTTCACTTCTTGTATTGCAGAAGTTTTTTTTTGTGTCGTATGTCTCTCCATTTGTATATAATCTGTTTGTGAAAATAAAGTTTAAGAAAAAGAAGACATGATGAAGTCCACAATCAGTCTCATTTGCCAAAAAAAAACAACACAGCAGACAGCGCAAAGTGTTCGGTTCCAGAAAAAGATTCATGTTGTGCGTTAGAAGTGTGTATTTTACCAGAAGCGATTGGTTTCGTCAAACAGGAAGCTTTATTCAGTTGTTGAATTGAATCATTTTTACAGAGGTTGTAGCGTATTCTGGCTTCAGGGTGTCCTTTAAAGCGGTGGGATCTCCCAGCACGTCCAGGCTCGGTGGAGAACTGTAGTCATGACTTGCTGACCACCATCTCTGTACCTTGAGACAAGACCGCCGTGAAAGTGTCGGGGTTCCGGGGGTGTCCCCACCACGTTTCCAGCATGCTGAGCTCTCTCTGAGTCCAACCCTGTGTAATTCTGCGGGGTCTAATAATGACCAGGGGCCGAGACGTCGGAGGCTAAAGGCATCGTGGTCCAGCAGTAGATCTGGCAGGACCACGCCCCTCCAAGCTTTTTTTTTTTTTTTTTTTTTTTTTAATTTTCATCAAGGCCGGTGGTTACCCTATGAGAATGTTTTGCATGGTTGATCAAATTGCTTAAAATACACCGATCTAATGGGAGGTTTGGAATTTAGGAACACCAATCAATTTGACGACATTCACCTTCCCCCTCAGAGAAAGGCGGAGCGGCGGCCGTGGGTCAGTATCTGCCTTCAGCCGGTTCAGACAGGGTTTGACGTTTGCTTTGAATACGGATTGCAGGTCAGGAGGGAAGATTATGAAAAAGTATGTTATGCCTTTTAATGGCTCACTGGAACTTTCCAAGATGGAAGAAATTTCTAGGGCAAGAGGGTGAAAGCAGGAGGGCTTCGGATTTCAACCTCCGACCTGGAAAGGTTCCTCCGTGACGAGTAGAATTTAGCTGGTTATCCAGAGTAGTCCCAAGGTAATTATAACCTTTGAGCGTCGACTATCTGACCTTTGATCATGGCTTTGTGGCTGTTGGAGCTTGTAACGCACGCGTGTGTGTGTGTGTGTGCGTGTTGCAGCCTGCTGGAAGACGGGGCTCTGGACGCGGTTCTGTTCTCGATGGGTCGCACCATGTCGCAGGAGGACGTTCGTCAGCTGATGCAGAGAACAGTGCAACAGGTATGTTACCATGGTTACAGGAGTGTGTGTGTGTGTGTGTGTGTGTGTGTGTCCGCTAACCCGTCCCTGTCCCTGCAGGTGTCCGGTACCCTCAGTCTGGATGCGGACCGGGCCGAGCACCTTCTGGTCCACTGCCGCTGGAACGTGGACGTCCTGGTGCAGCGTTACACCGACGACCCCGACGAGCTCGTCATGGCCGCCGGCCTCAAGTGTCGGAACCCTCAGCCGCCGCCAAGCCCCGCCGCCTCCTGTCCCGTGTGCCTGGGACCCCGCACTGTTACCATGGAGACGGTCCCGTCACTCAGCTGCATGCACTACTGTTGCAGGGTGTGTGAGACGCTGTGAGTGTTAGTCGGGCTGGCAGGAGTACCGGACTTCACCGTGTTGTGTGTGTGTGTGTGTGTGTGTGTGTGTGTGTGTATGTTGCAGTCGTGCTGGCAGGAGTACCTGACCTCCCGGATCGAGCAGAACCTGCTGATGAACTGTAACTGTCCCATCACGGACTGCCAAGCTCAGCCCACGTCGCACTTCTTCCTCAGCGTGCTCAGCGACAAGGACACCATCGCCAAGGTAACTCCTCCTCTTCCTCCTCTGACGGCACGGCGTGGGTCCCCCCCGCCCTGACCCCGCCCTGACCCCACCCTCTGTCCGCAGTACGAGAACGCCCGGCTGCGGGGCTACGTGGAGAGCTGCTCCAACCTGACGTGGTGCACCAACCCTCAGGGCTGCGACCGCATCCTCTGCAAGGAGAACCTGGGCAGCATGGGCACATGCTCCAAATGCTGCTGGACCTCCTGCTTCAGCTGCAACTTCCCCGAGGTGACGCACACTCACACAGTGACCTCTGACCCCCGAGCCAGCGCCCACTGCCCTGACCTCTGACCTCTGACCTGTGTCCTGTCCAGGCTCACTGCCCTGCCAGCTGCAGCCACATGTCTCAGTGGATGGACGACGGAGGATTCTATGAAGGCATGAACATGGAGGCTCAGAGCAAACATCTGGCGAAGCTCATCTCCAAACGCTGCCCCAGCTGCCAGGCGCCCATCGAGAAGAACGAGGGCTGTCTGCAGTACGACCACACAACTACACAACTACAATACACAACTTGACACCAGTCTCCACCATGTTGAAGGATCTCCTAGAGAACAGTCTGACACTGACCCGCTCTCTCCTCAGCATGACCTGCGCCAAGTGTAACCATGGGTTCTGTTGGCGGTGTCTGAAGCCGTGGAAGCCGACACACAAAGATTATTACAACTGCTCGGCCATGGTGAGTCCTTGGCCACAGGTTCAGACCGGACCGCCAGTGACCGGCGTGGTTCTAATCCGTCACTTTTCCTGCAGGTCAGTAAAGCTGCTCGACAGGAAAAGAAGTTCCAGGATTACAACGAGAGATGCACCTTCCACCACCAGGCCAAGGTACCCTGATCCACCTCCTGCTCCCAGCGTTTGATTCCGTTGTTGTTTATGTTTCCGTTGCTTGTTCGCCTCGTGCTGCAGGACTTCGCGGTGAACCTGGAGAACAGGGTGTCGTCCATAAACGAGGCGCTGCAGATGAAATCCTTGACCTTTGTCATCGACGCCTGTAAAGTCCTCGCCCAGGCTCGAAAGGTGACGGTGCCATCTTCAGAACCGGTCCCGGTTCTGGTCCTGGTGAGCTGACAGGTTTCTGGTCTCTGTACAGGTTCTGGCCTACTCGTGCGTCTACAGTTACTACAACCAGGAGACGGAGAAGATGGACGTGATGGAGCAGCAGACCGAGGCTCTGGACCTGCACACCAACGCTCTGCAGATCCTGCTGGGTAAGAGTTCGTCCCCCTAGAACCTTCCCGGGGCCTTCGGTTCTGGTTCCCTCGGTCCCGACTGACCCGGGTTCGTTTCCTCAGAGGAGACCCTGCTGCAGTGCACCGATCTGGCCTCGTGTGTCCGGCTGCTGAAACAGGAACACCTCAACACGGGACTGGAACTGATCCGACGCATCCAGGAACGCCTGCTGGCGATCCTGCAGCACTCTACCCAGGTACCCACCTCAACCCCCCACCACCAGCCTGGTCTGGAAATGGTTCCACATTGGACTCAAGCAGTCTGAACTGGTCTAGTGTGCCACTCTAGTTCCTGACCTCCCCCCTCCCCCCTCTGTGTGTGCAGGACTTCAGGGTCGGCTATCAGTCCAAGGGGAGCCAGGAATCCGAATCCACTCAGACTTCCAACCTGTCCAACCACACAGACACCAACAAAGGGTGAGCCCCCCCCCCAACACCCTCGTCTTGTTCTGGTCCCGTTCTTGGTCTCAGGTCTGAACCGATGTGTCATCTCCTTCAGTCCGAAGTCGAACCAGGCGACGGACTCCGGGGACTCGGACAACAACAACTACCCGGGTGAGGACGGCGGCGAGGAGGCGGAGGACGACGACGACGACGAGTACGACGAGGAGTATGTTCCCGAGTGGCACGAGGACTACGACGAGGACGACATCGACGAGGACGACTTCTTCTCCGACGACGACGAGTCGGAGAACTTGGAGAGAGACTTCAGCCCCTTTGACTGAGACTGAGACCTCCGCCCTGCCCCCCCTACCCCAGGGATCGACAGAGTCCCGGAACACCCCCCACCCCCACCCCACCGCTGCACTCGCTTATCGCTGCTTTTCTTCACTTTCCCAAAATTCAAGGAGACGAGAGATCTTCAGTCTGAAAATTAAGTTGGTTTTTTTTCCAAGTCTCTGAGTTCCAGTCGGAGGTCTTTCTTTCAGTTCTGGTTCAGAACCGGGGTTTTTTGTGACAATCAGGTTCTGGTTTTTGTTGGATCCCGACTGAGGTGACGGGCCTTGGAGCTGTTCCTGGTCTGGGTGTGTGGTCAGTGGGTCAGGGACCCTGAATGTGGACCCTGGTGGTTTTCCAGAGGCTACTGGACCAACTTTTCTTCAGAGGGCTCTGAGTGTTCTGGACTGCCGGTCCGAGTCTGGCTCATGTGTTCCTGAGCGAGTCTCCATACTAACTGCCTCCATAGTAACCATCTCCGTGGTAACCGCGTGGTAATCATGTCTTCATGCATCCGGACACACCGGCTCCAGCAGACTGTCCCCGCCTGGAGGTTCTGGTCGGTGGAGGACTCGGTCCACGTTGGCTCTAACCTGGAGAGTGTCTGATGTTCTGTGGCCTGGATCTGGTTCTGTTTCCTGATTCTGGTTTCTTTATTGGAGTCGAGCGACTTCAGCCTGCAAAACTAAATAAAAGCTTTTTCTGCTACGAGAAGACTCTAATTTCACACTTTCTCTGTGTCACACGCACACACACACACACCCCTTTTAAACCGCAGTTTTATTTTTATGTTAGGTTTATTTTTTTTTAACGTTCTAATTTCTTAGTCTTTCTTTTTTGTAAGAGGACATTGCTCTAATGTTCCCTCTCAGTCCAGCGTGTGATGGGCGGGGCCTCATCGCCACGGTTCAGTCCAGTCTGAATAGAACAAAACAGAAATACTTTCAAATCCCTGAAGGGAAATCTTGTTCCACAGCTCCACACATAAGTACATCATTAAATCCAAATCTGACCAAAATACTGTTCCTGTAGATTAACTACTCCTGGGATGTCATACACAACCTGATGGGAGTCGCTTGCCTAAACAAGTCTAAGAAGACCGATATTTTCTTCCACAGCTCACATGAAAACAGAACGAAGTCGACGCCTTACAGAACTGACAGATCAGATATTGTGCACTGACAAGAGATTTACCTAAGATTCAGCAGCATCACTGCATGTTGCGACCCACACCACAGTTAACTGTTCTTCCATACGGCCACAGCAGGGTGCAGGACGAGTATCCAAGGAGCTTGGAGGAACCCAAACACATGGGGGGATTTTCTTGTTATATGACTGGGCAGCTAATGTGTCCAAAATAAAACTACTTTTCAATGTATGAAAATAAAAAAGGAGCAGCATGGTCCTCTATGGAGCTTATCTCGATGAGAAGTCGCTTACCTGTCAAAGTCACCGCCCTAAACACTAGCCCAGAGGTGAAGAATGTCATGGTGTTTTTGATGAGCTCTTCTTTGGCGACACTTTTGCAGCATTTGAAAAACCACATAGGGATTAGATAAAGCCATAACAAAGTTTTTTTCAGGTGTGTATTTTTGCTAAAAAACACTTCCCACTTCCCTCTTTACTGTCAAAAGACTCAGTGGATTTGATTCTTGACCTCAACCATCATGAAGGCCAGAAGGTTTGCTAATTATACTCAAAGAAATTAAATTTGAAACAGATGGTTCAAGCTTTCACCTTGAAAAAAAAAAATAAATAAGCATCCAAAATAAAAATGAGTGGATGCAACGTTTTTCCAGTTTGTTTGTTTTCACATGGGGGGGGGGGGGGGGGGGGGGGGGGGGGGTTACTTTTTTTCACCATCTTTTATCTTCTTTCACGTTCAGAAAGATTTTTTTGGGATCAATAAAGTAATACTCTACTCTAGACTTTTTTCAGTTTCAGACTTTTGGCCCTGTTCTGGAGTGGCATCGACTGAGAAGGGAGACTGATCTCTGACATCCGCCCCGGACGGAAGGTGGATGAGAGATGAAGCAGGTGGTCGTTAGGTGCAGTTCTCCTCCCCGCCGCCAGGCAGAGCTGCTCCGGAGAGTCCACGCTTCTTGCTCGCCGCCATTAAACCTCATTTCCCCGCAAAACCAACATCCGGTCCGCGTCTCGGAGCTCGGAGCGGCTTCAGAACTTTCATTTCGGCGGCCTGGTTCTGCCGAACCGGTTCTGCTGCGGCTCCGCCGCTCGTCTTGTTCTGCCGGTCCGGTTCTGGCTGCGGCCCCGCTGCGCGCCTGGCTCTCCCGCCCCGGGTCTGTTGCGGCTCTGGCGGTCTGCTGTGTCCGGAGCCAGTCCGGTGTGTTTTGGTGGTGAGCGCCCCCCCAGGACAAGCGGCCCCCGGGCTTCCCGGCAGCCATGGGCCGCGGAGACGGACCGACCCGGGACAGACCCTTAGTGCGGCCGCCCGGTGAAGACAGACCTCCCTTCGACATGGGCCCTCCCGGCTGGGGCCCTCCTCCTCCTGACGGCTGGGGCCCTCCGCCTCCCGGGGGTTGGGGCCCGCCTCCTCCTGACGGGTGGGGCCCTCCACCTCCCGGAGGCTGGGGCCCGCCTCCTCCCGGAGGCTGGGGTCCTCCTCCACCACCTGGAGGCTGGGGCCCGCCACCCCCTGGGGGGTGGGGACCTAGAGGACCGCCTCCCCCCGGCTTTGGGCCCCATCCGGACGACTGGCCGCCCCCTCCTGAGGACTGGATGCGGGAACGGGAGTACTGGAGACGCTTTCCCCCAGAGGACTGGAGGGGGCCCCGGCTTCCACCTGAGGACTGGGCCCGGGATAACGGTCCGCCACCCCCAGGCTGGGGGCCTCCGCCCGGTTGGGGCCCCCGTGAACCGTGGGGACATGAGCCCGTGCCTCCTCCAGGACCCGTTCCCCCAGGCCCTGTCCTCCCCCCTCCGGTGCCTCCTGTCGGGATTCCTCCCCCGGACCCCGCAGCGTTCCCCCCAGTCCCCCCACCCGGCTGCATGCCCCCCTTTGGGTTCCCGGCTTACCCCCCAACCGCCTGGCCCCCAGAGGTGAGTGGTACTGGGACCGACAAGGTCGTCAGTTGAATTTCAGTTTGATTTGTCACTTTTCTCCGTTTTCAGCCGGTGGTGGAGCCGCCGATGCCGAACCCTCCACCCGATCAGCCGGAGTGGGTGAGTCCTGAACCAGGGGGGGGTGCTGGGGGGTCTTCACTAATCGGACCGTCTTCAGCCTGTTGGACCGGTTCGGGTTCTGATCAGACCCCCTCACAGTTCTCATTGATCCTCACCGTCGTCGTGTCTCCACAGATCAAAGCTCTGATCTCAGCCCCGCCCACTGACTCCGCCCCCGCTGACACCGCCAACCCCCCCGAAGAACCGCCCGCTGTGCCGTCCGGCACCGAGCCCCCCAAACCCAAAGATGAAGGCAGCAAACCCCCCAAAGCCCTCGGCCTGCTGGGAAAACGCACCTACGAGAAGTGAGTGGTACTCTGTGTGTGTGTGTGTGTGTGTGTGTGTGTGTGTGTGTGTGTGTGTGTGTGTGTGTATTACTGCATATGGTGTGTGTGTGTTTTAAACACTGTGTTTTTCAGGCCTCCTCCTGGTAGATCAACAGGAATCATTTCTTTCATTGGGTGAGAAAAGCTTTTTTACTCTGCTCCCACTTAGGCTCCTTTTGCTCCGCCCACTCTGTGCCTCCCTTTGCTCCGCCCCCTCCGACAGTTTGCTCCGCCCCATCTGTATCTGTCTTTGCGCCTTGGTTGGTGTTGTCCCGCCCCCTCGTAAGCTCCATGTCTTTCTGCAGCCGACTTTCGGCTACATTGAAAGAGAAGATCTGGAGAAGTTCTCCTTCAGCTTTGACGTCTTCTTCGGTAACCCCAAAGCCATGACGCCCGGGGTCAGAGTTCACTTCACCGCCTGTAAGGAGAAGGTAAGTCCCAGACGCCGCCTCCGTCACCACTGCCCTCAGCAGCCTCTCCTGATGTGTTCGCCTGTGCCGGCAGAACAACCAGATTGCCACAGATGTGAAAGTGGCTCCAGGAGGAACTGAGAACGTGGACCCGGAGATCTACGAGGCTGTGGTCTCTCAACCCATCGTAGAGCCTCAGGTGAGGCCCACCCCACCCCAGTCAGCCCGTCAGCACACTCTGACCCTCCCCTCGGACCAACTCAGTGGTAATCTGTGTGTGTGTGTGTGTGTGTGTGTGTGTGTGTGTGTGTGTGTGTGTGTGTAGCCTGGTGAGCGTCAGTACCCTGGGCAGGTCTTTGTGAACCTGGGTCCTCTGAGGACCAACCTGACCTTTGAGAGGAAGGACAGCTCGGTGACGCTGCTGAAGGACGACCAGGTTCTGCTCAACGTCCTCAACAACATCGTGACGGAGAAACGCAGAGCCACCAACATCCGACCCAAGATCCCCTCCACCTTCACACACACCAAGGAGACCCGGCTCAGGGTAGGTGAAGGGGGGTCAGCGAGGCCGGGACAGCAGGGTGCATCCTGTGGTGACTGTGGGTGTGTGTGTGTGTGTGAAGGGGGTGATCCTCAGCTTGAAGGACACTGAGGGGGTGATCCGCTGTGAAGAGCATGGCGAGCTGCCCTTCGACATCCAGGAGAACTTCAGTGATGTGGACTTCGCGGCGGAGGACGTCGGAGAGGAGGTGGAATTCACCATGATGGAGGTGAGGAGGCGTGGCTTTGTCCGGAGGAGGTGGGACGTTCGGTTCGCAGACGTAACGGGAACTCCTCTGGTGTGTTTGTGTCAGCTGAAGGCGGAGAAGCGAGCCATCAGGCTCCAGCGGGCGAAGGAGCCGCTGCTCCTCACGCTCTGCTCCGCCACCAAGGAGGCCAGCAAGGAGGCGAGCAAGGATGCCAGCAAGGAGGAGTCCCAGGGGAGCAGCAACTTCAAGGAGGAGCTGCTGACCAACTTGAAGCTGGACCCCGAGCTGTACGAGGGCATCGTTACCCAGCCCATCATCGAGCCCACGGTAAGCCCCGCCTCCTCTCAGCTGTGGCTCTGCCCCTGTGCAGAGCACTGTGCAGACGTCTGTGTGTTTTAACCTCCTCCTCCTCCTCCTCAGCCCACCACGCGAGGGTTCCCAGGTCAGATCAGCGCCAACATTGGACCGGTCCCCACGAACGTGACCTTTGACCACCGCGACTGCTCCTTCACGCTCCTGAAGAACGACCACGTGTTGATCAACCTGCTGGTGGACCAGGTGACCCGGAAGAGGAGGGCAGCCAACATCCGGCCCAAAATCCCCTTCACCTTTAGCTACACCAAGGAGACCCGCTGCCTGGTAACACACACACACACACACACACACGCACCCACAAACCCCCTGACATAGACACACACGCACTCTCTGTCTCTGGTGGTTCTGCTGTTCTAGGGGGTCATCGTGAATCTGGGAGACGACGAGGGCGTCGTGAAGTCAGACGAACACGGCGAGTTGCCCTTTGACCTCTTTGAAAACTTCAGTGACTCCGAGTTCAACAGCAACGACCTAAACAAGGAGGTGGAGTTCACCACGGCCATGGTGAGTCCCGCAGAGAGCCTCAGACTTGGACCCTGCTGACCCCGTTAGACCCAGACTCCGCTGACCTGGTCTCTTGCTTCGGTCTGCAGGTGAAGTCAAAGAAGAGGGCAATCAGGCTGAGGAGAATGGCGGCGGTGGGGGACCCGATTCTGCTGGGACAGAAGAAGCGTAAGGAGGAGGAGGAGGCGAGGAGGAAGAAGGAAGAACAGGAACAGCAGGAGAGGGAGGAGGAGAGGAAGAAGAAGGAGGAGGTGGTGGCGGCATTAGCAGCAGCTAAAGACAAGGTGAGCATTGAAGGAGCCTCGAGTTCCTGATGGTCCCGGTGGACCTGATGGACCTGTCCTCTGATGTCCTCCTGCAGTGGACGCCACTTGGCTTCACTGTCAGAGATCCAGACTCGATGGACGATATCAGCAAGGAGCGATTCGAAGGCACCGTCCTCAGAGCCATTTCCAGGAACCCCCGTAAGGAGATCAAGATTAAGAGGGAGCCAAAGGAGAAGGAGGAGAAGGAGAAAGAGGAGGAGGAGGAGAAGAAGGAGCAGGAAGGGGAGGGGCCTAAGAAGCTAAAGGAGCAGGGAGGCACAGACGATGGACAGACGCCCCCCATAAAGGTGAATGATCCCTGCATGGTGGCTCTCCTGCTTCAGGACAGACGAATTAAAATGATGCTTTTCAGGTGAAGGAGGAGAAAATGGATGAAGATGGAGGAGGAGGAGACCCGGAGGTGAAGACGGAACCCGAGGAGGAGAAGGTGACGGAGGCGCCGCTACCGGCGTCTCGGGGTGGAGCTAAAGCAGAGGTGGAGACTGGTCGGCTGGTGATGACCATCGATGGACAACAGAAGCTGCTCACCTTCAGCCCGCGAGACCTGCTGAGCACGGCCACCATGTTGGACGGAGACAAGGTGCGGACCTGCTGGAGACACTCCTGTGTCCGCTCTCCGTCGAACGTCTGTGAACTCCTCTCTTCTCCTCCCTGTCTTATCGTGAAGGTGCGTTTCAACATCGCCACCAACAGAGAGTCCAAAGAGGAGCGAGCCACCTTCGTGGAGATCCTGCCCGACTCTTTCGAGGAGTCCATCGAGCAGCGGCGGCAGGTGAGCTCTTCTGACCTCCGTCTGACCTCCGTCTGACCTCAGTGCGACCCCGTGAGCAGCTCTGACGTTTCTTGCCATCTCAGGGCATCGTGATTGAATTCTCCAACGATTCGGGACTCATCAAGTGCTCCCAGAACCCTCAGCTGTTCTTCCACATGTCCGAGGTCATCGAGAAGAAGAAGCTGGAGCTCAACGAGAAGGTGGAGTTCAGCGTGGTCCCAGTAAGTCTGGCCTCAGTGGATGCTTTCAAAAAACGCTTGAAAACATATTACGTAGATATAGCTTACTTACACTTACTTACTTGAATTTTACTTAATCCTGTAACAAACGGAACATGTTGCAGTGTTTTCTCTTGGATTTGTTTATAACACACAATGTTTTATTCTGAAAATTAACTAGATCGGTGTCGGCCTTCCTATTTCGCTCGATATTTCTGTGAGGAATTGATTGGCCTACCCTTGTCTTCTTGTGTCTTTAAGCATGAAACAGCGGAGGGTGGGCACCAGGCTATCCGCATCAAACGCTTCACCGAGAGCGTCTTCCTGTCCGTCAGGAAACTGGGAGGAGTAGGAGCCTCCAAAGGGAAGGTGAGGTGGATTCATACCGCCGGAGAAGTTCGTTTTCCTCACTGGAGATGGTTCTCAGTTTTTACTTCTGGGATGTCTCTCTCCTTAGATGACCATCAAACTGGCCAAGCCTTCAGAGCAGCCTCAGTAAGTTCTCTTTCACGCTGATATGAAAAATAAAACAGAAAGGTTTTGACTCATTCTGTTGGTCTTGGATATGTTGATCACACTGATCCAACTTCTTGTGACTTTACAGGAAATCAAAACCAGAGCAGGACAAGCTGAAGGCCGTGGTCAAAAACCTAAGGGCGCAGGATAGTAAGAGCAGCAGGAGGGAATCCAGTGTCACACGGCGGCGGCACGACGCCCACAGCAGCAGTAAGAGCAGGAGCCCGCCCAGAGATCAGTTTGGACGCGTCCTCAAAAGGAGGCGCAGCCCGAGCGTCGAGCGTGACCGCCGGAGCAGCAGGCACCGGCACAGCCGCGAACGGACGCGCCGCCGCTCCAAGAGCCGCAGCGGCAGCTCCAGCAAGAGCTCCAGCAGGAGTCGCAGCAGGAGCAGAGAGAAGAGCAAAGACAAGGCGGCGAAGAAGAGGAGCAAAACCAGCAAGGAGCGCGACGAAAGCCACAAGAGGAGGAGAGAGCCGAGTCCTCGTCGGCGGGGAGCGGTCGTGGATGACGAATTGGCGAGGAAGAAACGGGAGCTGGAGGAGCTGAATGAGATCATTGCTTACAAGAAGGTGCTGGTGGACCCTCGAGGACTGGACCCTGGACAGAGGACCTGCATAGACTACGACCACGGAAGGATCGCAGTCCCGCTCACAGAGTATAAACCAGTCCGATCCATCCTGAAGAAGAGACCCGAAGGACACGATTTGCCCCGCCACCCTCCTTATGATGATCCCTATTACAGCCGGCCATACAGTCCTTATGACGATCGGCGTTACGCTGATCGCTACGGTGATCCGTACACCAGCCGACCCTACCCTGATCGGCCGTACAGCGAGCATCCATACGGTGACCGACCGTTTGAAAGTCGTCCCTATGGCGACCCCCCAGAGCCTCGCTACACCGACCGCTATGATGTTTACGATGAGCCTTACGAAGATCGTTACTACGACTCAACGTATGCTGACCGGTCCTACGACCCTTATGGTCCGTCCAAACCGAGTCAGTCTTCAGAACCCTGTGGTCCTCCTCCACCTGTCTCCAAACAGGCTCCTGCTGCTTCTGGTCTGCCTCTGTCACACACCCCCGTTTCCTCCACCACCTCTTCCTCTGCCCAGGCACCTTTCAGACCGTCTTCTCCCATCGAGCCTCGACATCTTCCTCCTCCTCGAAGTCCCTCTCCCAAACCAGAGTTCGCTGTATCCAGCATTTCACCTCCCACAGAGAAGCCCCCCCTGGACCGCTTTCTGGACATGCTGAATAAGAAATCCATGGCTGTGAATCCACCAGAACCGGTCTGTGTGGACGATGACCTCCTGCCTCACGAGCGCGCTCTCCGGGACGGTAAGGGCTTCTCCCAGATTGTGGGATTTGCTCAAGAACCGCCCAGTGTGTCCCGAGAAGTGGAGAACAGGCCGCCGAGTCCAAAACCGTCCTCAATGGATAAATCGAATGAGGAACCAAATGTTGAACCGTACAACAAGATCCAAAGTCTGCTCCGTACCATTGGCCTGAAGCTGAGTTCTGGAGAGGTGTCCAAACTGGCCAGCAAAGCGCAGGAGAAACTGTATGGCCTGAAGTCGTCGTCCTTAGAAAGAGAGGCTGTGTCCTCGCCAAAAACTGATCCACGAGCTGGCAGAACTGGGTCTGTTGAGATGGATCACGTCCATTCTCCCTCCCCGGCCAGATCCTCCAGCCTGGAGCCGCTCGGCAAACACAAAGCTGCTGCCTCAGATTACGACGGATTTTTGGACCCGCAGGAGTTTGAGGCTCTGAAGAGGGCGCAGCAGCTTCACAGTTTGACCAAGTCGATGGGCAGTTCTCCCCCCACCACCCCTCCTACAGCTCCCCCAGGGCCTCCACCCTCTCACTACCATCACCCGACGCCGTCAGTCAACTGGCCACTTGCGCTCGGGACCGACGCCTCCCTTCCTCAGCCCTCCACATCCACAAGCCAGGGGATTATGGCTCCTTCCGTAACCCCACAACCTCAAAAGAGACTGGGACCTCCTCCTGGACCTCCTCCTGGTCCTCCACCCAAACGTCCTCTTGGGCCTCCTCCTTTTGCTCCCCTAACCGCTCATTCAGTCTTGCCCTTTATCGGTCGTCCTCCTCCATCAGCAGCCAGCCCTGATCCTCTGCAGCCTCCTATGACATCTCTGCCGACCTTGCCGACGTTACCAACACCAGTGACCTCCACTCCTTCGGCTAACTGTGGCTCAGCCATCTCCACCACAGTGGCCCGGTGTCTGAAGGTCATAGAGACGGTCAAATCTCTTGCGGCGCAGCCATCGGCCAAACCGGTCAAGTCGGTCCAGTTCAGTTTACCAACGGAGACTTCCCTGTCCCCCAGTCACCTGGCCTCAGAGACAGACGACGAAGTGAAGGCCAAGCAGAAGGAGAAGGTATGATCAGTTCATCTGCTTGTGCCATGGTCACTTCTGTTTTTCTTTTGTCATTTGGTCGAAGACTTGTTTTTAGCCCGTACATATTCTTGATGACCTCTGATCCCGGTCTTTACACAGTCCTCGTGCTTTTGTGTTGCAGCTGGATCTGTACAATCAGAGGATATTGGACAAAAGGGAGCAGCAGTACAAAGAGATGCTCAACCGAAAGAAGCGCGGAGAGAAGATCAAAGACGTCCCGCTTGCCTGTGCAGGTATCAGTCCGTTCAGTCACGCAAATCCAGCTAACCATCAGACTTTAACTTCCAGGGATTTTACAAAGGTTTTCTTCTTGTACTTCCTCTCTGATTGTATCACAGTTTTCTTTCTGATTCACCTCGACAGGAACTTACAGCCGAGTTAATGTTTTTTTTTTCTTCTTCACGTTACAAGTCCAGGCATAAGAACAAAGCCCAGAAATTCTGCATGGTGGCATGAAGGAAGTTCTCTTCCTCTTACTCGCAGTGAGTTCAACCTGTGAGCGGAGATCAGCCTCACGCGGACGATTCCTTTAAGCTAGCCCCTCCTTCAACAAACGCCTCAGTCCGTCCCCAGTCAGACGGACTGTAGCTAACGTACGTTAGTCTCCGAGCACGCTCAGTATAGAGAATGCCACAACTCGCAGAGGAACTATGATGCTAACTTTAAGACACTCTCTTCGTGTCGAAGTGATTCGCAGCGTTTAAAAGTTAAGCCGTCCCCTCTGAGCTCACTGATTCGACTCGGCGATCAAGAAAAGAAGCCGGCTTGAAGTTTCATCTCCACACAGTAACGTCTTTTTCTTTTTTTTCCCCATGTAGTTTCTTCTCTGATATCTAGTTTTGGTTTATCTGGTCCAACCGAGTCCAGAAAGCTTAAAATAAAGTGGTGTCAGACTTGCTTTAGTTCAGATACTATGTACAGCCTGAACCTGTGGCAATTAGGTCCACATCCCTTCCCAGTTTTCCAAGGCTGTTATCGTAGCTAGCTTAAAAAAAATAAAAATTAGTGTCGTTATTTACAGATATATAGAACAAAGCAATTTAAACCTTCCTATCAATTTCTTATTAACCTGTACACCCTTACAGTTATTGAACCATCTGTAATACTTAAAAAAAAGTACATTTTCAAACACTGAGAATGTGGGCAGCTGCCATGTTTTCTAAAAAACAAAACAGGTAAATGACTGCCAGGTAACTGCATTTTCTGGTGGACCTCCTGATAGCATATCAATTTCTTTTTAAATAAATGAAGCATAACCTCTCTAATCCATTGGCCATATGCTGGAGACTGGGTATCCTTGCATTTTAATAAAATAAGCCATTTGGAAGCCGAATCCCATCATTTTTATATAAGTGCCCAGGAAGAGGAGTGGTCTCTTTGACCACAACAAACAGTGAAATCATTGAGTCTGACTCTACTGCAGGGATGCTCAACCCTATTCCTGGAGAATCCATGTCCTACATGTTTGAGCTCTCTTTCTGCTTGAACACACCTGAATCTGAAACACACTTGAAGCCCAGTAATGAGCCTGTCAGTGCATTTAGGTGTATTGAAGCCTGGGAGAGAGCTAAAACATGCAGGAGAGAGACTCTCCAGAAACAGCAATTGTTCCACATATGATAGATAATGTCTCAAGAATAGATTAGATACAAGATTAGATTTCCTTCTTAATCTTGACCAGTCTTTTGGTTTTCTTTGTGTTGTTTTTTGCCATTTTGCCTCTGGATTTCTTTCATTTAGATCCGTTTTCCACATGGGTTGGACAGATTTCAGATTGTCCGTATTAGATGTTTTCAGTAACATGCGCTCTGCTTATTTGCTTTGTGTCGACGTGTGGTAGCTACCGAGTCGAGACCGTTGTCGTTGAAGTTCAGATTCCTTTTTTTTATCTTTACTGTAGCAGTGTCCAGTGGTCACATATATATCTGCATCTCACTTCCATTAAAAATATAGCTATTGTTATTTTTGTGGTTTTTACTGATACAGCCATGCTTGCTCTGAAAGGATAGCTTCACTTTTTTTTTGTTATAAAGCACAGTTAGTGTCAGTTTTTACAATTTTCTACAGCGATGAGATTTAAACGGGTCTTCCAGCTTCAGCTCAGTTACGCTCTGTGGTCAATGGATGAGTGAGCTACCAGCTCAGAATAATGTGAGTACTGAGTATTTGTACTCCCACCACATATGGACTCTACATACAGCTGCAGTTTGAGATCATCTGGGCCACCACACGCTTTTTTTCTCTTTGTTTAGGTGCAAAACAAAAATACTAGTACATCCTGAAAATGTTCAGATTCAATACACTTTGAAATAGTTATAAACAAATTGAATTTTTATTATAAATAAAGTACATGAAATCCTGAATGGGCAAACTAGGAACTGCAGTCTTAGTGAAAACATGCAAGACATGTTTAATGTTTTTACTTATAGCCCAACAACAGGACATATATAAACATATAAAATGCTGGGGGGGAAAAACCCCTACAAATTTTCTGGAGGTCTGTATGCTCATCAGTTGATTTTCTGTCAAACGCTGGGTCCTGTGCCGTGTGCTGATAAATGAGCTGTACTCCTCACACTGACCACCGAGTGTAAACGCTGTAGATGACTTTAGCTAGCGGCGCTCGATCAGGTGTGAAGTACCAACAACTGCCGATGTTCTGCAACAATGCAAAGACTGAGATGTCCACGTCCGTTGGCGTTTGCCTCAACCATATGATGGAATCCACTAAGACGTAGAAGGTGGTTCTGATCAGGCTTCATTGGTCCAGGACTCAGACCAACTCATCGGTCAGGATCAATTCTGAAGTCCAGGACTTATCTCCATTTTGGCTTAAGTTTGTTTTTCTACAGACCTTTGTGTCATGCCGCTCAGGGTAAGTCACGTCTCCTCAGTCTACCCAGAAACCTTTGTGATATCCGAGCACACGCTTAAAGTTCATAATTCTCTCGTGGTAATGACTTCATTAAGAGTTTACGGCTCATTGTGTTCACGAGAAGAAACTGAGCTAGAGTTATGAAGACGATCGCCGTCAATGTTTCCTTCACCTTTTTAAGATGGAAAATCAAGAGTATGCCGAGTCGTGTCGTGCGGGAATGTTTGAATGTTAAACGTTGATCTGAAGCTAATGCTTCAGTGTCTGCTATTCAGGTTCTGCCCTTCCTGTAGTCCTCCTACCCGTCCTGGTCCTGTATTTCCTGGATAGATGAGCTCTTCCTGTAAGAGTTTGATGCCACGTTCGAGTGGCCTCACATCTGCCTCATTGTTTCCACTTGGCTGCCGTTGGTGTTACTTGTTAGCAAGGAACTACAGTGGGACTCATAGCTAGCATGACAGCTTTACTGCAGCTACCATGAATGCTAATCTGTGATCTCGGGTTTGAAAGAGTGTTGACGGGACACTGCACGGCGCACTGTTGCTGCTCTTACCACACATTTATTCGGTGTCATCTTTTCTCGTCTATTAATGTCACAAAAGTTTCTTTTCTGAATTTTTCTGAGATCCTGCTGCTAACCTTATGTGTAGCCCTGGGGCCAGGGTTACAAGTGGGTATTATGCTTTTCTAAAGATTTTTAATGGTAGCTATAACTTTTGCATGTTGTGCTTCACTTTTTCTTAACTGAATATCTTTAATATCAAATGACCACAGTAGCTGTAATCACTACAATTAGTTTAAATATTTGATTGCGTCTTCCAGCTGTCACCTATAGTCAGTGATGCTAATGTTAGTGGATACGATGCTATTTTAAAAACCCCCACAAATTTTTAAATGTTAGCTGTATGTCATACTTGTGTTGCAGCGACGTGCCTGAGCTAAGTTTATTGCTTGCCTATGAATTAGCCTAATAAGTGTAAAAGTCTGTTAGCTGTTACCTACTCTGTGATGCTTATGTTTTACAACAAGACTAACCTGGAGAGACGTTCTTTCATCTGTTTTGGATCTTTTTAGTTTAGTTTTTATCCTTATTGGACTATAAATTAAACCTGTTGAATATTTTCAAGTCGTGTCCTCACAGTGCTCATCCACAGGTAAAGTCTGTCATCTCCCGCTCTGGTCGGTAACCAGACTTCGGGATGAGTCTGGTCTTTTGAGACGTAGAAGAGCTTCAGGGTGGAGTTCCTCTGGGAACAGAAACCAAATGTCACCAAAATTATTGTGGGCCCTCTCTGACATCTGATTGGCCAAATAATCACAGTGAAGACAAAAAGCACTGTACAGTTTTCCAGGTCCAAGATTCTTTTTCAGGGGTGCATTTGACCTCTCTGTGACCTTGGCTTTCACCCCACCCTCCCTCGTCCGCAGACCAACAGGCCACAACTTGAGGATTCTGGACTCATCCCAGAGTTCAGGGTTCCCACATGGCTTGGATAAGAAGGACTGACACATTTCTTGAAGACTACAGCACCGACTCAGTCGGGAACAAGAATCTGCCTGAACCAGGATTGGTCACTGGGGGACCTTGACAGACCTTCACTGCCTGTTGAATGCTCTGTAATCTGCAGCTCCTTCAGTTTTTACTAAGGGTATCTTTGAATACTTCAGCTTACAGATGAAGGCAGTTCAGCCAGTTGACTTCATAGATGGAGTTTGATAAACTATCCTGCACTGTTGAAATGTGTTCTCAAGCTTCACCCTCAACTCTGTTCAGCAATCATCCTCAACCTCGACTGTTCGGTGGCTTCACGCTCATCTGTCACTGCAGTGCACCACAGGAAGTGCTGGGGACAGTATTGTGTGCTGTTTACATTTTGCACAGTGTTGCGGCCCAGCATGCCAGGCACAACACACAGCCCCCATTCTAGTCAATGGCTGTTATTACACTGGATGCTCTTACTTGCGCCATGGCTGCAATGCATTGCAAAGGATACACACCGGGACTATTTTCTCCACTTGCCACAGCCAACACGCAAAAAAGTGGAAGAAGATCGTGAAAACCAAACTTTTACAACAGCTACATCAGAAACGCATGCGGCGGGTTATAATGCGAGACCACTGCGGAGGACGTGGCTGAGTCGCAACACAATCAGTGGAATTTGGGAGGAAGAAGCTCAAGCTCCATCTCAGTTTAAACATTTTGGGAATATTTCACTGAAAATAGACAACGGACAAGATTTTTTTTTTTTTTTTTTGTAGCAGCGTGGGAACCCTGAAGGATCAAAGACCAGACCGCCTTCTCTTGCATTCAGTGTCGGTTACCCAAACGCGAACGCGGGTCAGACTGTTTTCTGTTCCCTGAACGAAGCTCTGATCTCTGGAAGGGGCTCGTAGATGAACACGAACAAAGTTTTGTTTTAGAACAGAACAGAAATAATCAGATTGCAGTTGTAGCTTCTTTTGCATGTTTGTGTGAACTTTTAGCATGAAGCAGCTGTAATTATTAGCCTGTTAGCTAGGGACTTGAAGCCCTCGCGTAGGTGACCCGTTTGATTGGAAAATGGTGGGAAGCTATAACGTGAAAGTGTAATGTGAGCTGAAGGTAGGTGGTAATTTTTAACTCTCCGACATTTTGAAGAGTTTCTTTGCTGTAAAATGTTTTTGAGTTCTTGGTGTTGTGTCCTTGGTAGATCTGATATTGGAACTCTTTGGATGACAAATCCATCAGAAAGCAAAGTTTAAAGGGTCCTCGAGTAGTTTATCTCTTTAGTCATTTAAATACTATTTTATGTAGCGAGCTAGGTAACTTAAGCCACATGTTCAAACAATATGGAAATCTTTAGTTCAGCTCAGAGTTACAGGAGTGAGAAAAGAAATTCTGATAATTGTGATTTTTTTTTTCAGATTGCCTTGTTAAGATTCCAGAAAGATCTGCTGGTTTCAAACTCGCAGACCATCTTTGGTTTGTTCCACCCAGCAGATGTTTTTTTTTTTTTACTGGTGATAACTGAAGCTGGTTCTGTGGTCCGGTTCAGCAGGTCTTTGTGGAAGCTGCCTGTTTCTCAGATGGTTCGAGGTCCGCACTCTAACTTAAAGACCATTCTGTCAATTTTTGCAGGGACCAGCAGTGAACCCAAGAATGTTTGGATCTGTGGTCACTCGCTGGTCTACTGGGCCGAGTCCCGGGCAAAGTCTCCAGAGGTAGGTATGCAGTTGGGCATGGATCCCAGCCGGGTGACCATCTGGTGGAAGGGGACTCAGGGCATGACATGGTCCCAGCTGCTGCCCCAACTCCACCAGCTGAAGGTCACCTGGCCCAACCCAGATGTCCTCATTGTGCACCTGGGCGGAAACGACCTGAGCACCGACAGCCCCACCGACCTGCTGGCCTCCGTCAAAAAGGACCTGACCTCCATGCGGAGCATCTTCCCGCAGTGCATTCTCGTCTGGTCCAACATCCTCCCCCGGAGGGTGTGGCGCCACTCGTCTGATAACCACGAGGTGGACCTTGTTCGCACCACGGTCAACCGTCGCATCCAGAACATCATCTCGGAGCTGGGCGGCACCTCGCTGACCCACGACAACATCCGCTGTGGGGCCAACACGGGCCTGTACCGCGCCGATGGGGTGCACCTGTCACCCAAAGGCATCGATGTGTTCAATCTCAACCTGCAGGACTTCCTGGAGAAGTGGGACCTGGAGGTCAGCGCTTCCTCCGAGGGGACCTGAGGGGTCCTCGTCCCCTCGCTCAGTTTTTGGGGTCACTGTGCTTTTCTTTGTAGTCTCAGCTCCGACAGATGTCAGGAAGTTCTAAAAAAGAAAAAAAAAAAGTTCCCTGTGATTTCCTTTAAGAAGGTAAAAGTCCTCATCAATTATTTCTCTGTAGAGATATTTTTACTTTGTGCTTCTGATCAATAAAGTTCTTCGGTCTCATGTTTCTGACCTCTGCCTGAATAAATGTTAAGTTGTTTCAAACACAGTAAGGATGAAGAAGAAGGGGGATCTAACTTGAGTTTTAAAGCAACGGGGGAACCTTTTTCAAAATGTCTTCCCAGTATTTGAAAGAAAAACTTTTTTTTTCAGTCCAGTTTATTTTTTAGGTTTCCATGAAAAATTTTTTGCTTTTTTTTGTCCTGATTTTATCTGGAATTAATCAGATTTAGACCTGCTAGTCTTCAGTTATTGCTAGATTTGTTTTTTCTTTTTTTTTTAATTTTAACAGTAATTTAATGTGGAAGATAATTTGAAAGCACAACATGTCGTCAGATACTGATTTTTTTTTTTAATCTCAGCTGTAACATTTCATGGTGGTTGCAAATTTGTATTTTCCGTACATCAATAGGTTTATCCTGATTTTGTGGTCCAGATCCAGAGAGAAACGAATGTGTCAGTTGGTTTTCTCAGCACTTGTTATGAAGCAGCACTTTTACCCCAGATAACATGTTCATCACAGACTGATCGTCTACCGAGAAGCTCCTCCGGCAGAACACCGGGTCCAGTTTGAGAAGCTCCTCCGGCAGAACACCGGGTCCAGTTTGAGAAGCTCCTCCAGCAGAACACCGGGTCCAGTTTGAGAAGCTCCTCCGGCAGAACACCGGGTCCAGTTTGAGAAGCTCCGCCGGCAGAACACCGGGTCCAGTTTGAGAAGCTCCTCTGGCAGAACACCGGGTCCAGTTTGAGAAGCTCCGACTTGGACCAATGACAACATGTTCATCACTGAGTTTTAACAGAACATATACATCAGTCAAGAGATGAACCGAAAAGTTGATAATAAAGTTGTCGATGAGAAAGAAGATGATTATCAGGTGCCTACACAGAGAAATCTTTAAAAATCTTTAAAAAATATGGCAGCTAGTGGTAAATTTCTTAGGTGGAGTGCTTCATCTTCCTTCATTTACAACCAGTATTCTGAGTATTAACTTAAATACAATGTATTTATGACCCACATAGCAATGGGTGATTTAAAAGTAGCCCTAAGGCACAGCCATCAAACAAGTGGATTTATTATTTGTCATTCATTGGAATTACCACTAAAACCTGCCTCCTTGGGAGGCTTTTCCAGAGCCCGCTATCGGCTCGCCTCCTCGCTGGTGTAGAAGCACATTCATTGTCTTATGTCCAGATGTAATGCTGGTGCAGAGCCTCCTGTGAATTTCTTCTTCTGCTTTTAGAGCTGGACAAACTCTAACACTGTCTCTGTCTCAGAGGGAGTGAGACATGGTGTGTAGACTGAGAAAGAATGTAATGCTGGATGTCTGTCTCCACATTAAGTTGGGACAGCAGCTGCCTTTCTGCTGTTGTCCAACAGAGGAATATTATGCATCTGCATACCTGGAGACTGCAGCCTGGGGACCAGAAGCCGGAGGACCCACGCCACCTATGTTAAAAAAGTGCACAATAGTTCAAGAATGTGAGTTACTGCTTTAAATAATGATAAAGAATGATTTGAGCGGTTTTTAAACAAAATACTTAAAATAATTTGGTTACTGGGACGTGTTTAAGCATACGAGTATTGTGTAATCAACTTATTAATAATTTGGTTTGTGAGACTTGTGTTCATCATATAGTTATGGAATCATTTGTAGCATTCTCTAGCTCTCAAATAGGATAGTTTATGAGGTAATAAAGAGGTGATACTCAAGGACAAGTCTGGAGGTAAATTTGATTTTATGTGATAACAAATTATACGAAAAAAATTAAAGGTAACCACACAAAAGTGAATTAGCTTCAAATGATAAAAGTTCTAAACAAACATTCATTTGTTCAAACTAATATACAATGATTCAGTTATTCATTAACACAAGTGTACATTAAAAAAATAAGTAATTGGATTTAATTAAATTCAGTAATTAATTATAGGACACACATGAAGTATTGTTTTAGCCCTCAAATCTTTCTATTTGTCAGTATATTTTGAGTAAACTCTTTAAACAGTGTAGATATATTTTTTCTTGAAACCATCCCATTGAAGGCTAAGCTTGAATCATCCTTGATCTTTATTTAAAACAGTAAGTCCCGTACATGAACTATCTCCTGCACTTTATTAAAGCATGTTTCTGTCTTTTAAAAGCAGCGCTCACGTGCTCACGCTGCCAACACATCTGTCTCCAGGCCTGCAGACATAACCTCCTCCAGCAGGGGGCAGCAGCCGTGTTTCCCCCGTTATCCAGAAGGGGACGGCAGATGTGTTTCCCCTGTCGTCCAGCAGGGGGCAGCAGGTGTTCCTGCTCCTGGCTGCAGAAGCTGCCGCAGAAGAAGCGCGGTGTTAGCTTCTCTCCGGGTTTCGTTCAAACCGTCAAACCGGACAAAAAGCTCCAGAAGCCGGTCTGCGGTCTGTCCCCGGCGGCCCTCCGCTCCACCTCCTCCATCTGCGGGCCGCCCGGTGGCCTCTGCTTGAGGAAGATGTACCGCGGCCGTCCTCCGCTCAGAGGTGGCTACCCGCCGCCTTTCGAAGGCCGTCCGCCGCCTCCCAGGCCTTACCATGCACCGGGGTTCCGGCACGACCGAGGCCGGCCTAGACCGCCTTACCACCCCGGGTACCACGACCACGGCCACGGCCCACCGGGCCCATTCCGCCGTTCCCCGCCGCGCAGGAGGTACCCATCTCCCGGGGCTGGCAGCCACCGTGGCGGGGAGTACCGGGCCGGAGGCCCGCCCAGAGAGGTGAGCAAGTCCGCTTCAGAGCCGGTTGGACCCTGTCCGAAGGGGTCTGTGAGGGTCTGCCGTGGTTTGTTGGGGGTTCTGTGCAGTCTGAGGATCTGTTGTGGTGTTTTAGGGGTCTGTTGTGGTCTTGTGATGATGTGTTGTGGTCTTTTTGGGGTCTGTTTGCAGGACCTGTTGTGGTCTTTTAGGGTTCTATTGTGATCTTCTAGGGACCTGTTGTGGTCTTTTAGGGTTCTATTGTGATCTTCTAGGGACCTGTTGTGGTCTTTTGAGGGTCTGTTGTGATCTTTTATTGGTCTATTGTGAACTTTTAGGGATGTGTTGTGTCTTTTTGGGATCTGTTGTGGTCTTTCGAGGGTCTGTTGTGGTCTTTCGAGGGTCTGTTGTGGTCTTTCGAGGGTCTGTTCAGTTCTTTTGAGGATCTGTTGTGGTCTTTTCGGGGTCTGTTGTGGTCTTTTGAGAATCTGTTGTGGTCTTTTGAGGAACTGTTGTTGTATTTTGAGGATCTCTTGTGGTCTTTTGAGGGTCTTTTCTGATCAAATCTCATATAACATATTCAAGCATAAACCTGAAATTAAACCTTTTTAGATGCAATGTGTGGTTTAACGTGTGTATTTGTGTCAATGTCAATAGTTTTGGTTCACATCAGGAACGTTCTCTATTTTGGATTAAATCCGATCTTACTGATTTCACTGAATGTGTTTTTCCTAGACCAGTACTGATGACATTATGTTCTAAGTAACTATGGCAAATAAATCTGATCAATGAGGTGATTATTATAGTTCACCCCAAAACAGATCATTTTCAACTTTTTACCTTCTCACTGAATATTTTGATTAAATAACTGAAATCCATTACAGAAATGTTGTACCTCAATTAATCACATTTTTTGTAAAGAATCTGTTTAATTTATTTAGTTATTCATTCACCTGACATTTGTGATCATCTGTTTAATTCCTGTGGTCAGATTATAAAAAGACAGTAAATAATGCTATCTACACTTTATTTATATATATATATATATAGTAGATTGTAGGTTTGTTACCTTTTAAGTGAGATTTTAGCTTAGAAGTCTAAAAGTTCTTTTCTTTCACAGAGGTCTCCCTCGCCTCGCAGTTCGATTCCTATCGACCACAACCTGGTCATCACCGTCGGCAACGAGCTGACCGGGCCGCCGGGTCCCGCCCCCTCTCGTCACCTGGACAGGTAAACAGAACTGTGGCCATGTCACTGCAGACATGATGGAGCCAAGAGGAACAAATCAGGAACTTCCAGGAACAACTTCTTTTACTGTCACGGGTCCTGGAGGTGGGCGGAGTCTCAGGTCGCATGCACACGTTTTCAAGTGAAAACAGCGAATCGGTTGACTGGACAGCTGCGTTCAGACTCACTGCGGACGTAATATCAATTCAAACCATAGCATTAAGGAAGCGGTCTGGAAACAGAGCGTTGTGAGAAAAAAACTGTTCATTGATCAGTGTCTCCACCAGCAGTGAGAACCGGAGTCGAATCACGAGTGGGTGTCAGACAGTTGTGTCTGGTAATGAACTAAATGCGGTGTTTAAGCCATCACTGTCATGAATGTTAAAGTCACCCACTGTCATGACTTTATCAGAACTCAGTGCTCAATTGGAGTAAAAGTTTGATAAAATCTAAAGAGTCTGGAGCTGGAGGATGGATTTCAGTGTGATTTTTCGGTTTTACTAACTTTTAATTCTAATTCCTTCCACTTGTTCTTACTCTCCATGCTGGTAGTCTTTTGGGATCCTTTACCCTCAGAAATTCCTCCAACTCACCGTATATGTTAACAATTTGCTTCTTTATAAATGTTTATATTTTCCTCACCTTCCATCATCATGGAACTGATGGGAAAAAAGAGGAAATTTTCTGAAAATGAAATTGGAGTACTTGTCAGTGAGTTTGATGCAAGTCAGAAAATATTTTGTGGTGCATTAAATGTTGGTATAATCAACAAAACTAAAATTCGACAATCTAATTAGACAATGTAACCACCGCAGGTAATTCAAGAGAGATCACCAGAAGAAATAACGAATAAAATTAAAATAGTGCTTTAACGTTACACCCCGTGCCAAAAACTCCAGGAAGGACAGAAGCTGCAGGTGCGCTGGGATGGCTTCGGTTCTTCTTGTCTCTTTTCACAAAAATCACTGCATAAAGCCAATAATGTTTGTTTTGTTAAAAAAAGAAAGAAAGAAAAAAAAAAAAACAACAGAGCAAAACTGCATCCTGGCCAGGAGTCAAACCCGAACACAAGGCAGCCCGTCTTCACATGTGACTTTTTATCTTCTGAGGATCCCCTGGTTACAGATATGGTCATGAGTTTGGTCAGAGTTGTGCTCATGTTTACACGGGTTCACAAGCAGAAGCACAGGTTGATCAATTCAAGACTTTGCATTGGAATGTTCATTTGCACTTACTACACACGGATGATAAATGAGGTCCCTGATCTCTGACACCTGTCTCTCACTCTGGGAAGTCAACACTTTGAGGATGTAATGAAATGGTCCATATTTGTAGATATGAGAGCAGCACCATCTGAAGGGTGATGGATGCCGTCCATTAGGGGTGTCAACGTTGAGTTTTTTCTACATGTGTAAACAGGAATTCTGACGTTGGACATCATACATTTATGATCTTTTTCTATCGCAGCTGGTTATTGATTAAAAGGTTATGCTTTGTTATCCTTGTACCATGTAGATGTTGACACACCGACCGTTCGTCCTCATTAGACGAGGTTTTTCCCACAAACTGTTCCAGTTGTCCTCCGAACCCACGTTGTTTTTGTAACACCATCTTGGCGAGGGATGGTTCTGTACGTCTGATGGCACAGCCTCAGTATCATCCAATACTGATACCTTCTCTTACCCTCTCTAAATACCAAATGCAAAAAATATTCAGCTCCCCTGAAGGAAGAAATGCACCAGCTGACAACATGACTAAAGTTACTACTGGGCTTTATGAAAATGTAAGACCCTCAACTTAGACTCAACCGCACCATAAAAACACCTGAAATTAAATAAAAGTGCACCTTTGTACAAATGTTTTAATGAAAAAGGATTTATTATTTCAATGTTAAAAAAAACAAACAATCGTGATAATCTTGTAACATGCCTTGAAATGAAAGCATCTTTACAGGAACAATTTCTCTTTGAACGCAGGTTGCACATGACTTCTTCAGGCACTCACCCAGAAAGTCTGGGCTTTTACACCCGATTTGCCACATCTGGAAAAAAAAAAGAAACATAAAAATAAACAAACAGCTTTTTGCAGACAAAAACTCAAATCAATCCACTGTGCTGTCAGACTGAGTAAAGACACTGGACACCAGGCATGGGAATGGAATCCGGTTCTTGTTGAGAACCGATTGACAGTATTTCAGTACTTTGGAATATTATTCCAATTTTCGCAATTCCGTTATCGATTCCAGTGGTCACGAATGGCGTCGCCACCAACATTGCGCAGCAGCGCAAGTTAGGCAGTGTATGGTGTTACGTCATTCACCAGAGCAGGAAGCAGGAAACATGGTGCCCCAGTGAAGCAGACGCTTCAAAGTTTGGTTGCATTTCATGAGAAAGGTTGACAACAGGGCAACCTTCAAAGTGGATATTTCATCAATGGGAGAAAACGCTACCAATATGCATAAACATTTGCACACACACAGCATCCGTTGACTTAGAATGAATGTTGCATTTTTCCATCTGCTCCGATGTGAACCTCAACCCAGCGGCAGTGGCAACATTAACTCGTCCTCTGCTGTTGATGCTGCAGGTAACTAACAAGCTAACACAGCTGATCATGTTAGTGCCACTGGCCTCATCTGAAACCTGCTATTACTAACCGTTAATGTTAAATGAATGCCATGCATGTTTCCAAAGGAGAATCGATAAACCACAGAATAGTTTGGCTGGATGGAAAGTGGAATCAGAATTGTAAAAAAATCTCAATTTCTATTCCTACTGGACCTGAGATCATATGTCAGCTCTAAAACTAACAGAGGCTTCACTTTGCATATTTTCTGAGATGAAGTTGATCAACTGTTTGTGCTCCAGAGGGATCAGGGTATCCGTGATTGTGTGCCGGTGTTTTGGATTAACTGGTTTCCCTGTTAACCGGTGACCAAAGTCCATTAACGTTAGCTGTTGATGTTAGTTAAAGCTGATGTTAAAAACTATTATCTCCCCTGGCTGACACTAATAAGCCACATTTACAGTAAAGTGTAGAGGTAGATTTCTCTCCATGCCCTGGTCAGGGGATGAAAACGGGCACATGGCAGCGGCTTGGCTGCGTTTACGACATGCAGCGCAAACGGATGTTGTAATTGATTTGGCTAACACTGTCATTCTTGTCACATTTTAATTACGGTGTCTGTCTGAATGTGCTTTGTTACAGAGACTACCCTCCCCGGCCCGAGTACGAGCGTGGCCGCAGTCGAGGCCGCAGCCCGGACCGCAGCCGAGCGAAGAGCCGGGGGCGGAGCAAGAGCCGGCCCCGCAGCCGCAGCTACAGTCCTGACCGGAGTCGAGCGAAGAGCCGGGGGCGGAGTCGCAGTGGCAGTCCTGATCGCAGCAGAGCCAAGAGCCGAGGGCGGAGCAAGAGTCGCCCTCGCAGTAGATCCCGGTCCAGGTCCAGGTCCAGATCCAGAGGGAGGAGCCGGGGGCGGAGTCGGGGGCGGAGCCGGGGGCGGAGTCAGGGGCGGAGTAAGAGCCGTCCAAGGAGTCACAGTCGGGGCAGAGGGCGTGGTCGCAGCAGAAGCAGCAGCTCGAGTTCCAGCAGCTCCAGTGCCGAGAAGTCCCGTGAACAGTTCACAGAGCTGGAGAAGGCTCGGCGGCGGAAGGAGCTGGAAGAGATGCTGAGTCTACCCACCAAGTCCATCCTGAAGAAACGCAACAACTCAGAGGACTCGCCCTCAGTCCGGGTAGGACCGCGCTCTTCAGAGCACCATCAGTACAGCATGTGTCAGGTTGTGATTAAACAGTCAGGTCCGAGGTTTCTGCTTGTTTCAAGTGTCTCTGCTGTTCCTGTTTTAGAGCGCCGACTCTCCCCGAGGTTTTGACAGCTCCAACATGTCCCGGATGGCCGACCAGCTGCTGCAGGCCGTGAAAGGCATGGAGCCCCACATGGTGGCGTCCTTGATGTCTGAGCTGAGGTCTGACCCTACGATGACCCACAACCCCGAAATTAAAGAGATACTCAACTTGCTGGGAGGGGGAGGGCCAGGAGACCCTGCTCAAGCCAAAGCTGAAGATGACATTGATGACGAGGAAAAGTTCTTGTACGGAGACTCGGAGGAACCCAAACCTGTCATGGCGCCGGAGTCAAGCCGCCACTTCAGCATGGACCTGTACGCAGACGTGACAGAGGACACGCTGTACGGAGAACACCTGCCGCAGAAGCCCACCCAGATGTACGCTGTCCCTTCGGGGCCGTCTGCTTACCACCAGCCTGCTCCCAGCATGCCTGAGGCGGACCTTCGATACGTTACCAGGCCGACTGTCGGCGCCGATCAGAATGTCTCAGCCCAGATGTCAAACGCCGCCTGTCCACCTGGGATGGAGCCTCTGGACGAGAGCGAACACCAGGCTCTGGAGGAGTATGAGAAAATCCAGGACCTGCTGAAGACCATCGGCCTGGACCTGGGTGTAGCAGACATCAGCAAGATGGCTGCCAGGACGAAGGAGCGTCTCCATGGGAACAAACCGGAACCCAAGACTCCCACCCGCCGCAGACGGTACTCCTCCGGGAGTTCGTCCGACAGCCGGCATACTCGGGGTCGCAGGAGGCGGAGTCACAGCGGCAGCTCCAGCAGCAGCAGTGCCAGCGACCGCCGCCAGCACGGCCGCAGCTGGAGCAGCGAGGACCACGACGACCGTAAGAAGTCCCTGGCGCCGCCCAAAGCCCAGAAAGACCGGGAGGTCAAAGAGACCAAGGCTGAGCAGAGTGATCCGAGGCCACCACTGGGACCTCCACTGGGACCACCTCCGACCGCTGACCCCAGCACCGCCGCCCCTCACGCTGGAGTACCCATCCCGCCGTACCCCCCTCCCAATGTGCATGGCATGATCCCCCCCAGCTATACGCCGCCAGCTTATGGCCAGTATGGGAACTACCTTCCCTACATGCACCAGCACTGGCCTCCTCTCTACCCTCCACCGGGCATGAATCTGCCTCCTCCACCCACCGAGTTTCCGCCATCTGTGCCCTACAGCAACCTGGCACAGGAGCCTGGGGTGAAAGGTCAGCCTCTGTTTGATGATTTTTTTTTGTTTTGTTTTAATTTTGAAGAGTTTTGTTAAATTCTCTGTTTCTGATCTTCAGGGTTGATGAAAGCTCAGGACCAGGAAAGAGCAACTGTTTCTGAAGCGGAGAACAACGAGAGCCAGAAACAGAAGGTGACGTCTCATGCTCCCAGTTTCAGGTCTTTTTCACAACTTTTCATGTGCAGGAGGTTTGTGTTCCTCCAAGTTTGGTTCAGAGTGAAAAAAACAATGCAGTGGTAAGAATGTAATGCCAAGCTAACAAGAAGCTGCAACATGGTGCCTTAAGGACGTCTTGGTTCACTTTCCCATTAGAATATTTCATCTCAGTGTAATCGATCCATCTAAAAGCTATTAAGAGACCAGAGTCAGGAAGCAGTCACGGACCAGGCGTTTATGTTGAGTCTTTTCTTTTCCGCAGGTTCTGGAGGAGCGGGAAAAGCTGAAGGAGGAGCGGGAAATTCGGATGAAGAAGAAGGAATATCTGATGAAGGAGCTGGAAGTACTGAGGAAGCAGCAGGGTAAGGAGAGCAGAGTGACTTCCTGTGTGTGTCACCGTCAGGCCACAGTTGCAATGCGGTGCTGAACTGTGGGCGTGGTTTCCAGGTGAGCTCCTGAGGAAGAAGCGCCGGGAGAAGGACGGACACAAGGACCCTCTGCTGCAGGAGATCAACCGCCTGCAGGAGGACGTCATGACTCAGATCTCAAACCTGCGCAAGGAGCACGAGGCTGCAGAGAAGAAACGCAGCGAGATCGACAAGGTGGCGCTCATCCTGGGCCTCAGCGTGACCGACAGGCCGCGCAAGATGGCCAACCCTCCCGAGGCCCTGGACGACGAGCCCGTTAAGAGCAAGAAGCGAGAGGTGGAGAAGAGCCAGGAGGAGCAGCTAACGGCTAGCAGCTCCACCGCCAAGGTAACGGACGAGTACCAAATGTTCCCACAGCTGATGGCAGTGGAGCCACAGCGTTTCATTCAGGCTAACGTTAAAGAATTCCTCACTGTGAAACTTTTCCACGATGCAGTGAAATTTGCTTTGTGGAGCTCGGGGCTGTGCCAAAATGTGGGTTTATGCCTTTATTGTTCAGAACACAATAGCAAATTTTACACCCGACTAAGAATACTGAAGAAAAATAAAACATGGAAAACATTAACACTTTTTATGAGGAAATATTTTTTAAAAAAGGGGGCAAATGCAACATTCAACCAAACACAATGGAAATAACAAAAGGTTTGTGGTCTACAGTCCACTTCCTGTACAGTAATCAACATAGGTAAGTTCAATTAAAACACAGTCCTATAGCATCCAGTATTTATTAATTAATAAAAAAGTAACAATAAATAACAAATGCAGTCACAAAAATGTCTTAAACCACAGTGGGTACTGTCTGTTATTTTTAGAACCTATCAACATAAATCAATTTAAAAATGGGCATATATAATCCTATCCTCAGAAATGCTATGGAAAACTTTTATTTGATCTTCTACGAACCTTTTGATCCATCAGAACCTCATTGAAAATAAAATAAAAACAACCACAGTTATAACTCCAGCAGCACTCTGTGTCAGATTGATTTGAGATAGTTTTGCCAGAAAAACCAGCATGTTTACTTTCTGTGGCTCAAGCAGATTTGAGGTGTTTCCGTGTCTTGCTGTGGCAGGCCTCGTGCCAGTCCAGCACGCAGCCTCGGCAACGCTCCCTTGTTGCTTGAGCGGAACTCAAACTGCAGCTAAATTGCAGAAATTTCTTTTTTTTTCCAGCAGCCGCCACACTGTGACTCCGTGATTCAGGCTGCAATTTGAAGCTTTCTATCCTCCTGTTCTTGCATTAAAATGGGCCTGTGTTGATTTAAAACTTGACTGCTGAGACTTTAATAACATCCGTCATTATTGAGCCTCATGTTCGCCGTCCTGCACCCGTTTTGTGTTTTCTCTCTACAGTCTGAGGACAGACTGGTGGTTACAGCCCAGGCTCCGCCTCCAGCTCAGGCTCCGCCCCCTGAGCCCTTCGAATACTACGATGCAGGAAACCACTGGTGCCAGAAATGCAACGTCACCTCTGGCTCCATGTTTGACTTCTTCACACACTTGCAGAGCAAATCGCATCGAAAGGTTTGGTTTTTTCCTCCTCCTTTCTTCCTCATTTACTGAGCACGTTTGACCTTCACACTTTGGTTCTTCTGGCTCAGACTCTCGATCCATATGACCGGCCGTGGGCCTCAGAGCAGACCAAAACCCTGAAGGGGGCATCGGAGGAGAAGCTGACCAAACCAGCCAAAGGTACCGGCGCTCCACTTCCTCACATTCTCCACCTCTGTCATGTTTAGCTGCACTCCTGATGTCACTTCCTGTGTGTCTGACTGTGACAGTCACTTCCTGTCTAGCCTCCTCCTGTCCTCAGGTAGAAACGTGACTCAGGCAGGTACCTCCTGAAGTTGGTTTCTTCTCACTGCCTGGTCTGTGTGTGTCTGCAGGTTCAGAATTTCTTCTTCCCGTCAGAGGTTTCTTCTGTCTGCTGTGCCGACAGTTTTATGGAGACGCCATCTGTGCAGAGGATCACGTGACCTCGCATGCTCACAACGAGAAATATAAGGTAGAGTCGCCAGGAAGCGCCAGAAAGCTGCTCACACACCTCCCATCTGCTCCAATGCTTCTTTAAATCACACTGTTCAATAAATCCTCTCTGGTCGGACTGGAAGTGGGAAAGTTATGGTAAACTGAAAGAATTAAGGTTGTGTGTAGGACTGCAAGTAGAAACAGGATGAATCTTTTCGTAGTGAGAAATGCTCCAAACCATCACGTCCTACTCAGTGTTTCCAAGACGTCTCTCACCTATTTTCTTTTCTCTCATACAGAAGCAGATGTATGAAAACCCGCTGTACGAACAGAGGAGGAATCTGGACCGCCAAGCTGGGCTGTCGTCAGAAAACAGCGGGAAGAAACGCAAGCGTGACGATGAGGAGAAGGGCGGCAAAGATGAGGACAAGACCAAACACAAGAAGGAGAAAAAGGAGAAGAAAAAAGAGGAAGAAGAGAAGACCAAAGGGAAGGATATCGAGGCGGAGAGGGTCAAACAGAATAAGAAGGAGGAGAACTCAAAAAGCATGAAAGTTCCAGAGCAGGAGAGCCCCGTTTATAACAAGAAGAACGGAGACGACAAGTACAAATACAAGAAGGAGGACAAGTACCGGTACAGCCAGGAGAATGAGGAGCGGGCCGACCGGTACAGATACAGCCGAGAGGATGACTACCGGCAACGCTACCGGAAGGATGAGGAGGAAGACAAGTATCGATACAGTAAATATCCAGAGTCTAAATTCAAATATGAGAGAGAGCGGGACGATGGAAAACTCAGGACGGAGGAGGAATTTAAAAAATCTGAGCCCGTTAAATCAGCAAGCAAACCAGAGGCCAGCAAACCCGAACAAATCCCGCCACCAAAACCCTACGACCCACCCAAGATCTTCTGTGGACCCAGTCCGGCCATGAGGGCCAAGCTCCGCAAGCAGAGCCTGGAGGCTGGCAAGTCGGTGCCAGCCGGCACCTCCTTTGGAAAGTTCATGTGGAGGAAGAAGGAGACGGTGCTGGAAAAGGAGGCAAAGAAAGTTGCTGCTGAGTTCATCAAAGATGACGAGGAGGCTACCAAGGGCCCGGCGCTCTCAAGTGATGATTCATTCGCTAAGTCGATGGCTGTAGCTAAGGAGATTGCCCAAAAGCTGGCAGGCCAGCAGAGTGGGGCGCCATCCTGGGTTTCCAGTGCGGCTAACCGTGGTCGGATCCGACCAAACTTCACCAGACCAGTTGGATTCCAGAGTAGAAACCCCAATATTGGAAGACTCAATCCCCTGAACGCTTCTTTCCCCGCCAGACCTCAAACCGGTGGTGTCTTTGGGCCCCCTCAGACGGAGGGTGTGTCGCCTCCTGCTGTGGTCTCAAATTCTCCAATTTTTCCTGTAGCTGGTCCTTCAGAGACGGTTCGTCTGATGCCTCCACCGCCGGCGCCTAAACCTCCCAAACCAGCTTCCACCCAGAAGAAGCTTGATCCAGAGTCCCCTCTGACTATAAGTCCAATGCAAACGTTAGGATCACAAGCATCCGACAAACCCTCAGCTCCAGCGTCTGGACCGGTGCTGCCTGAGGCAAAGCCTTCGCCGACTAAAGCTGCCCCTGCCCCCCCTGCTGAAGCCAAGGTAACTCCCACACAGGAGACCATGATAGAGATTGTGTCTGATGTTGCTGCTCCGGGGGTTCCGGAGGATGAGCAGACTCGTACAGTGTTTGTTAAGCCACCACCTTTCATGAAAATAAGTGAAGGACACCAGAAGTTTGAAAAATCCAAGTCCAACATGGCAGCAGCAAAAGCTCAGGACTTACTGGGAGTGTTCTATAGGAGCATCGGTCAGTCTGGACCCTCTGTCACAAAACCGGCGCCAGACAGCACCACTGACAAGAGCCATCCTCTGTCACTCCCTCAGCCAAACTCCCAGCCAAAACCTGAATCAAGTCCACAACCCCACCCACAGCCTAAACCAGAACCCGAACCACAGTCTGTACTCCAGGATAAATCACAAGTCCACCCAGGTCCTAAACCGGAACCCCAACCAAAGTCTCTACCCCAGCCTGAATCACAGCCCCACCCAGAGCCTGCACCAGAAACTAAACCAGAGCCTCTACCCCAGCCTGAACCTCAGCCTCACCAAGGGCAGACGCCAGAGTCTTTACTGCAGCATGATCCACAACCACAAACCCAGCCTGATCCAGAGTCTTTTCTGACTAGAAGTCCACTGCCAGAACCCCATCCAGAGTCTCTACCCCCGACTAAACCACAACCTCACCCGCAGCCTACACCAGAAACCCAACCAGAATCTTCAATCCAGCCTGAATCACATCCACAAAGCAAGTCTCAACCAGAGCACCAAACCCAGTCTGAGCAGGAGCCCCTCTCTTGCTCCAGACCTCAAACTGAGGGCCAAAAAATGTCACATGGAGACATAAATGGCTCCCCAACGAGTCCCCTAACCCGGACCAATGTAGACATCCAGATTTCTTCTGTTTGGTCCATGCAGAGCACCGCAACTCTGGTGGCTTCACCTGAAAAAATCACAAATACAGACCAACCAAACCAGTCTACAGCTCCCGAGATTGAGTCCATGCCCACATTGGCTCCTCAAGTCCAGACAGAGCTACGTTCTGAGCCTGAACCAGATCTTCCTGAGAAGACCCCAGAACATGAACCCAGACCAGGTCCTAAAACAAGAGCCAAGAGAACCCCTCCCGCCCCCCGCCCTACCCGACAAACCAGATCTCAAACCAGATACCAGACCCGGCGGCAGCAGCAGCAGCAGGAGGATCAGTGCCAGTTGGAACCAGAACCTGAGCCAGTTTCAGGGGACTTGGATACGTCAGACCTGAGCTCAGAGTGTCAGCTGGAGCTGGTTCCACCCAGTGAGGATCCTGAGACCATGGAGGTCACCGCGCAGACTATGGGGCTCCCCGCTGACATGACCTACCTGGACTTTGACTACACTTTTAATTTTGAGTAGATTTTCCTTGTTTTTGGAACATTTGGTGTGTCCACGACCTTCCTCTCCTCCTGTGGAGTTGCAGGCAGCTTAAAGAGACTTCTCCGGACTCCAGAGTCTGTCCCTGTCACAATATACCCAAACTAAAGTAGGATGTTTAGTTTCCTTAAGTTTGTTTCCCATCCAGACCTCACAGATGACTGGATGATCTGTTTTTTCTGTTGATTTTGGTTAATAAATACAGATTCCAAGTCAAAAGACGACATATTTTGTCCTCCTGAAAAGGATCCTCACATTATTCCAACAGTTTGACCGTCTTGAGTCCACTCCTCGTCCCCCTTTATTGCTAAATAACAGCTAACATTGGGGATACGAGAAAAGTTGTACCACCTCCATGGCAATGAGCATGTGTGTGAAGGAACGAAAGACCAGTGCAGCACAGTTTGACCCAGTCAAACTCAAATGCTCTTATTTTGTAGGAGCAGCTCTTATTTAGTCGGGGACTACTATACTGTTATAAAGAAGGAAAAAAAAAACACTGTTGTTTTACAGAGAATGATTAAAGGAACACACTGTCCCAGTCTACGGGTTCTAATCAGTACTGTGGTGTTTTAGACCGTGGTTAGCGTCTCCCTCCGGATGTGTGGTTGCAGCAGTAATCTGAGAGGAACTGCATGTTCTGACATTTCATGTATGTGTTTGACTGAGAAGCCAGAGGTCAGAGAATATGTGGCATTGTGGCTGAACACCTTGAAGTCAGATCCTCCTCTGGTGTAAGGATACCGTAGCGCCCCTGCACTTCGGTTGCCTCGAGTAGCCGGCTGCTGGCCGGTGAGGAGAGGTGTTGCCGGTTGGACTGGGCTGCGGCCGGACCATGGGCAACGCTTTCCCACTGTGGACCTTGTTTGTGGAGAACCCGGTGCTAAATGACTCTGCCTTTTCTTGTCATGTTGTGGTTGTCATGTCACTCCCCATTTCAGCTGGCGTCTAAACTACCAACCTGGATTAACACCCCTGCATATATCCTCTTTCTGGGCTGTCTAATAATTCATTATTATTGACTTCAGTTCCATCTGTGGATCCATTGGAAAAGCATGGTCTTTAACATTAGCCCCACTCAGGTTGATTTGGTTGTAGCTGTTGCAGCAGCCTCGCTTCACTCCTCCTCGGAAGGTTAGATACTGGCCTGTAACTATCTTCCCTTTTAGTTTTAAAGGGGCTGTATCATGCAAAATTCACTTTTTGTATGTTTTAACCTTGTTATATTGTTATGTACTCACCAAAAACACCCCCAAAGCGTTTTTTTTTCCTTCGTGCCTGCATGTTTGAGCTTTCCTCGTGTTTCTGCTGCTCAGAGAGGCAGCCCATGAAAACGCTCTGTTTCCGACATTCACGTCACACGGTGAAGATGACTCCCCTGAGCCCCCCTCCCGCAGGCCCTCGGCAATCAGCGTTGCCGCTTTTTTCTAACTCTGATTACGGAGATAAACTTTAACCATCGTCTGAAAGCGAAAATCAAGCAGGAGCAAGGGTCTGAAGGGTCTGAAGGGTCTGCGCTTGGTGAGTTTCTAACAGGAAAAGACGTTTTCGCGTGTCTTTGTGTGTCGAGAAGCTAGAGGTAAAGAGGTAAAGCTAGCCAGCGCATTTGTTTTGAAGCGCTGATTGGTTGAAGTAGCTGTCAGTCAAAGTCCACAGGTGGGGAGGCGGAATTTTCAGTGAAACAAGAGCGTTTTCTCTTCCGGGTTTCAGAATTTGCCCCAGAAAATCTTTTATTTCACACAAAATTAATTTTCCTTAGCGCCAAAAATAAACTATTACCATGTTAATGCCATTTCTTGGGTTTGGACTAGCTAAAAAAGCAGGATACAGCCCCTTTAAAATCCAGGAAAATGTTGCTGAAAGTCAGCTTCCAGACCATTTTCTCTCCAAATTATTGATCTGAGTCTTTTCAGTGGGGACAGAAAGCTCATTATAGCACAGAGAAAGCTCCGGTCTAAGTTACCAATGATCAGGTTTAGAGAACAACAGATTACATGTAACCATGCTATGTAATTAAGATACAAAAAAAAAATTGTTGGAGTGCAGAAATATTTTATAATTGATCACGTGATAATTATGTGATAAACACACACATCCACCAGTGGATAAAAACCATCATCAGTGTGACTTTCCCTCTGAAAGTGCAGCACTCTGCTCCCAGGAGTGAAAATCCTTCAAGATTTCATCTGGAAACATCCAGACGTAAGAAGACTGCTCAGACTGCACACGTGCACACTACTGTGTTCTTCTGCATCTTGTCGTCCCACAGGGTTTGATCCCTGTGAAGCTGTGGTTCATGATGTCCGCTGCTTGTTTCTACTAAATCACGCCAGCACAAACCGATCATCGACGCACAGAGTCAAAATTTACTGTTTGCGCGCGTGTGTAAGTGACGTTTAGGAACCGGACAACACGTGCTCACCGCTGCGATGCCCGCCCCGCCCCCGAACTACGTGTATTACGTCAGACGTACGTTGCAGCACGCAGCGCGGGAAAACAACACTCCTCCTGCTGCCGCTGCGGTGGTGAGACGGAGCGCGCGCACGATGAAGGTGTATTTCTGCGGGAGCATCCGCGGCGGGAGAGACGACGCCGAACTGTACCAGAGGATCGTCCGCGAGCTGCAACGATACGGAACCGTGCTGACCGAGCACGTGAGCAGCCCCGAGCTCAGTGACAGAGGTAACGGACACATGCACGCGCACTCTGAAGTAGCACAGCACATCATAACTACCAGTCAACATTTTTACCAGCCGCTTAACCAGAGTTAACATCTCAGTGAATGTTGAAAGAGGTCAAACTCACTGGACCCATATTAAGGGAATTGAACTACCATCATTAGGTTATAAGACGCTTTGTGATATGTACCTGTAACTAGAATTCTTTATTCTTCATGCTGAAGTTCACTGGATGCAACTGGGTGAGAAGTTACAACAAGTCCTTACCTCGGTACAGAACCGTCATCTATTGACCTCAGAATCCCAATGCCAAATGTTTCACTGCAGATACACAAGAAAAACAACATAACCGGATCTAACTGGTCAAATCAGGGCATGGCCGCGGGAAGTAGGGGTGCGGAGGCCCTCCTGAATGTAGCAAGAACTTCCATAATTGAAAACGACATCGCTTTCTTTTGTTTTATAAATAATAATTAATTTAGCTATGTTTCCAAGGCAGCCTAAATCCAGTCACGCTGCATGGTGCCTCATACTTACATTTATAAAACCAGATTGTGTGTTGAAGGAAAATGTACTTTATTTTGCGTGTTTTCAGCGCCTGGAAAACGCCCAGCTGGCCGAAACACGCGATTTAAGTTTCACTTTCATTTTCTTCATATTTGCGCTCGTTCTTTCAGTTTGTGCCTTATACCAACCTTTCCCTCGTGAATTTTCTGATAATTAGGCCGAGTTCAATATGGCAAATAATGAGGAATGGACCGTGTTTCACCGCTAAAAGCGCTGGTGTGTGTGTGTGTTTTTGTTTACACTCGCGGTGTGACTCTCGGGGGCAGGACAGGTTCGGCTTTCTCAGCACCCCCTGTTGAAAATAAGTTCCCTCTCAGGGTTCGTTAACATTTAATATCTTCTCCTTATGTGTTCATGTTAGGAATTAATGATAATGTCATCCCTTCCAGAGACAAAAGAACAGCTAAAATAAAAAGCAGAGATCAAATAACCACATGTGGAGGCAAGTTTTGAGGCACCAAAATTATGAAACTAATTGGATATGAAAAGCAACAATATTGGTGAACTGATTAGAATCACAAGCCATAGAAAATAAGTTTGATTTAAGTTAAGTGGCTCAACATGGACAAATTACATTATTTTAGCGGCCACGCCCCCTTCAAAGAAACAAGTATCCGCTTCCTGTGCCTCCAGCGGTTTTCTAACAACAGATGGAGAAACGTGAACAAAAAAGGTGGAACTGAAGAGGAGAGAACTTCAGATTTGATTTTAAAGAGACTAGAAAACAGGAGCGAGTGACACACAGGGACACTGATAACAGACACTGATAACACAAGACTGGGCTCTGCTGCTGCTGATATGTTGGGAAATATCCCAGATTGAGGGGGGGAAAAAAACGAAGAAAAAAAGAAGCAGTCAAATTAAAAATTTCCCAACTTTTGAGGCTGTTTGGCCCGATACATTCTAGTTAATATCTGTTTATCAACCACACCACAGATACAAGTAATTTTTCCATCCTTTTAATGATATTTTAATTTCTTTGTCACAATTTCGACAAATAAAATGTCTCTGAGAAAGAATGTTACATTTAAAAAAAAAAAACATGTTGAATTTCACATTCAGTATTTCCCGAGTTCTCGTCCCTGAGGCGTCAGGAAGAAGGACTTGAAGTCACTGAGCTGAAATTGCAGCCTGAGTGATGGACTTGTGTCACTCATGGAGTTCTGTGGTAGACGTTTGCGAGGCGCCGCCCCCTGCAGTCTGGGAGCAGCAGCTGCTCCCAGTGTCAAGCCCACACATGTTCTCTCGTGTGGATTTTAACGTACAAATTCTGCTAAAGTCTTTTCAGAGTGTCACTGCGCTCTGATTTCCCAGGAGAAGAGGCCTCTGCAACAGACCGGCACATTCATGACCGGGACATGGAGTGGCTTCGAGAGTCCGACGGTGAGGCACTGCACACCAGCCCTTTGACCTCTGACCTCAATCTGACCCTTGTCTCTGATCTGTGACCTCAGTCTGACCCCTGTCTCTGACCTATGACCTCATTCTGACCCATGACCTCAGTCTGACCCCTCACTCTGACCTCTGACCCCCCCCCGTCCTCCGTCTGAACCCTCAGTGGTGGTTGCCGAGGTGACGCAGCCGTCTCTGGGTGTGGGCTACGAGCTGGGCCGAGCGGTGACCATGAAGAAGAACATCCTGTGTTTGTTCAGACCGTCGTCGGGTCGCAGTGAGACTCCGCCCACCTCATTACGTGTGCGGGTCATTTCACCTGGCGGATCTGATTGGCTGTCTGTGTGCGCAGGCCTGTCAGCGATGGTGCGCGGGGCGGAGGACGGCAGGCTGTTCCTGGTGAAGGACTACAGCGAGGAGCAGGTGGAGGAGATCCTGAAGGACTTCTTTCAGCGACTGGGTGGAGGAAGTTCTGCATGAGTTCTTTACAGAAGTGGCTGCAGGAGGTTCTGCAGTTCCTCAGACCAGCAACTCAGTGTGTCACTGATAATAAAACCTTCTGAATCCGAAGAACCTGGTCCGAGTGTCACATGACCTGAAGTCAAACCCAAACTTCGTTAAGTCTCTGTTCAACCCTAATGCTGACTCGGCGTTTCTCTCACAACCCGCTGACTGAAGAAACGATTCCTGCCCCGGCTGCTGAGTGTTTCAGGGCATTTCTCAGCCTCTCAGAGGAGAAGCGGAGGGAACATAACTCCCTGATCAGCAGTTACAAAACCTGCAGCTCCCCCTGGAGGAGAAAATTGAAAATGCTCTGAGTGAAGATATTATTCATTAAAAAACATATATTTTTTTGTTGTTGGGAGTAAAAAGGTTAATGTGAAACATGACAGTGAGCTCAGGTCTGTGCAGGGTTGCAGAGGTCAGTCTTTTTTCTAATATCACAAATTGACACAACAAAAGCTGAAGAATCAGGTCCCTGAATGCCACGTAGCGTTAAACTCAGAATCCAGTCTCTTTGTGTCCAGACTCGACTCACGAGTCGTGAGAGCGGCTCCTGCTGGCCTGGTGTCATATCACAGTAAAGACAGGAAGTAACGTCTTCCGGCTGTTCTGACCGAGGTCGTCCCTTCTGGAGGGGTGGGGCCTGCCTGCTCTAAACGACCTCAGGATTCAGTTTCTTCTTCTGTGGTTCTGCCGGGTTCAGGACGCCGATGTTGCGTGGCAGTCGCCGCTCTTCCGTCCGCCATGACGGCGATGTCGGTGTCCTTCGCCTGGTGGCGCCGCAGTCCCTGTGGCAGTGACCCTGCAGGACGAGGATGGCCGTCAGCGCCACCACGGCCAGCGTCATGGCGGCCAGCACCAGCAGGACGATGAGCTGCGGCCGGGGCATGCGGCCGCCGCGCTCGCTCACCGTCACCCTGAGCAGCCCGTCGACCTGACGGCTGCTGTTCCTGTTTGTGAGCGTCACGGCGTTCCTCTGGGTCTTCTCACCTCCCCCCTCCCACCCCGGTGTGACCCCCTCCAGCTGGGCGGCCCTCAGTTGCGTCTCGCAGGCGTTCCCGGCGAAGCCGGTCCGGCAGACGCAGCTGAAGCCTCCGGCGCGGTCGAGGCAGCGGCCGCCGTTCAGGCACGGCCTGCTGGCGCAGTCGTCCAGGTTGACGGAGCAGAAGCGTCCGCTGAAGCCCGCGGGGCACACGCACGAAAAGCGGTTCACGCCATCCAGGCAGGTGGCGCCGTTGGCGCACGGACTCATCAGGCAGTCGTCCACGTCGGTCTCGCAGCGCGGGCCCGAGAAGCCGGCGAGGCAGCGGCACGTCAGCTCTGCCGCGAAGCCGTTGGCGTCTTCACAAAGGCCTCCATTTTTACAGGGAGACCTGTGGAACAGAGAGGCGAAGGTTTGACCTGCTGGAGACACGGGCGGCACCGTCGAGTCAAAGGTCCCGTGTTATGCACAATGGACTTTCTAATGGGTGTAAGACTGTTGTTCCAGAGATCATCTGGTATCGCCACACCTGATTCAGTTTCCCATCCTTCTTTAATAGCGTTTGTTGAAGTCGAAGCCGTATTCTGCAGCGAATTATGTACTATAAATGAGAGATTATATTTTCAGATTCTGTTTCCCGCTGGTTGAACGACAGCGTTCATTTTGAATACAGTCTTGGTCGACCTCTGACCCCTCTGTGAAGTTGTTGAAAGGCTGGATAACACAGGACCTTTAAGGCGCAGTCGACTGAGGTGGTGTGGTTACCTTCGGCGGCTGCAGGGTCCAATCCGCCGTTCACACTTCAAACCCGTGAACCCTTCAGGACACAGGCAGCTGAAGTCTCCGCTGTCGGCCATCAGACAGGTCGCTCCGTTCGCACAGGGCTGCAGCGAGCAGGCGCTCAGATCTGAGTGTTCAACGAGAGTCAGCGTGCTCAGAAAGTCGTCCTGACATCTACAAACACTGACAACTACTGCTACAATGCAAAAATGTTCTTTATACCGACATGACGTGAACTTAATGCAACAATAAACAACGTTTAACCTGAAAGCTACATTTAGCTGATTTGAAGGTGACGAGTCACGAGAAGGAATCGTGGGGTGAAATCAGAGTTTAAAAGCTTAAGATGCCGTGTTTCTTGGTGAGACGTCCCGCAGGAGTTCACTGACCTTTGTCACAGAAGCGGCCGCCCCACCCGGGCTCACAGCTGCACTGCCATGGCTGCAGACAGGAGCCGTGCACGCAGCCGGGCATCGGCACGCAGCGCTCGCAGCGCCCACCGTCCCAGCCGGGGTCGCACCTGCGGACGGGAAGCAGACGGGCAGTTCGGCTCATGATCATCAATCTGATGGGGCTGGGCGCTGCTGCACACTGTTCTGTTGGGCTGTGCTGCATGTCATGCGGTCATTACATGTTGACATTACATTACATGCTGTGCGTGTCTCACCTGCAGACTCCGCCCTCGTCGCAGCGGCTGTTGGAGAAGCTGCAGCTGCAGTTTCCTCCTACTGGCAGAGGAAGACAGTTACTGATGTGAGGATGGACTCACCCAGGGTCACTTCAATCCCAGGTTTATTTTTTAATTTTATTCATGAAAGCCCAACACAGTTATCTGAAGACTTTACAGAGAAAAACAATAATTCAACATGAGCACGAGTAGGAGACGGCGGACAGGAAGAAAGAAAGAAGAGGCGGAGACTTTCTACTGAACCAGACTCCGAGGAGGAGACTTTTGACAGGGACAATGAGGCTAAGGATGAGATAAAAAAGAAGTGAAGAGGAAACAGGAAGTGAAGTACAAGACCATGCGCAGCTTCAAAATCAAACTGGAATGGAAACCGCTGAGCCAGTAGCAGAGCATCTGGTCATGTGACTCACCTTCTCCACTGATGGGCTGAATGATGGCGATGAAGACGAAGACAGAGTAGCTGAGCAGGACATCTGCAGCGTGTAGTGCCGACATGACAGTTCAGGGAGGACGGAGACCTGGACAAGAGCCACAGAGACCTAATGAGGACCGACTGGACCTAGACCGGAACTCACATCACATCAGCACCATGTCGGAAACATGTTCAATAACATCAGCAAGACGCCTGAAACATTACTTAATAACATCAACACCTAATGGGACACGTTGATATGAAGAACTTACTACAGTCCTGTGAATAAATAGGTGTGTATCAAAGGAAATTAATTGAGGATTTCCTGTGAATATTTTCCTCCAGGAAGCATGTTTAATCTGAAAAGCCTGAGTCCGAACACAGACCCCTGTGGAATGCCATAATCTCCTCAGACTGAGCTGGAGAGCTCACAACGACCAGAGAAAGACACCAACAAAGCAGAAGAAGTGACGGAGTTTGCACCTGGAGAAGAAGCCTGAGGAGACAAATCTTCACATGGTGTCTGTCAGGAAGCATGCGGCCAGCAGGGGGCGCAGCAGGTCCTCCGTTCTGTCACGTCCTGCCTTTTGCTCCTGTCAAAAACTCCTTCTGACTGAATTTTTTCTGATCTATTTGGTCCCTGTTCTCCGCCTCAGTCTGTCTTCCGCTGCACTCGTTCCTCCTCGGCCCGATCCTCCTCCCTGGTCTGTGATTCCTGGACTCCCATGAGACCGAGCAGAGTCTCTTCCTCCCTCCTGTGTCCACAATCACAGAATCAGGCTGCAGATCTGGAGCCGCCTCGGCAGCCGGCAGGTTCAAACTCGTTCTCACCAACAAGTTGGAGCTTTTAAACAGCTCAGAGACGCTGGCTCCTGACAGACCACGTGCTGCAGGGGCGTTCGACTCCGGTCCCCCGTCACCGTTTATCCTCATGACAGCGATACAGAACTCCTTGTTTCCAAAGAAGCTTCTGATTCTGGTGAGCAACATCCACGGGTTCTCCAGTCACCTGAGATCTCTCTAAAGTCAACACCTGAACCTTAATGAGGACCCCTAAATTTTTGTTTGAGTGTAGAATGGAACAGAATCATTGGTACTCACTGGAGAACCTGATTGTAGATGGCAGGAAAGACTGTGACTTAAAGCCCGTTCACTGAAGATCTCTGGATGGCACCGGGAAATACGAAGACAGACAAAACAACACCTGGAGCCAAAATAACCACTATTCGAAAAACCACCAGAAAAACACAGACAACAAAACAACTAGAACCTGGACCACCTTGAAGACACAGACAACAGAACTACCAGATCAAGCCATAGAGCTAACAGAACCATTAGATGAACCGACTGAACCACCTGAAGAGCCCACAGAGCCAACAGGACCATCAGATGATCCCACAGAATCCCCAAAGAAACCCCACGATCCTCTGAAGAACCTAGAGAGCCAACAGAACCATCATGTGAGCCCACAGAACCTTCTGTAGAACCCATAGAGCCCTCTAAAGATCCAAGAAAGCCATTAGAACCACCAAATCAATCCATAGAACCGCCTGAAGAACCCCCAGGAAACTTCTGAAGATCTCAGTCGGGGCCAACAGAACCACCAGATTCACCCAGAAGAACCCCAGAAAGATCTGAAGAACCCAGAGAGCAAACAGAACCCCCTGAAGAACCCCCCTTAGACAACTTTAAAAGCCCGGCAGCCTTCAGTTCTCTACTCCACTCTACACACAGACGACCACGCACCTCAGATTTCAGGTTTGATTTCAATTTATTTTAATCTGTGTAACCTGTTTTATTTTTGATTTCATTATAATCTATCATGTATGAATAAATCCTATTTCTCTGTCTCTCTCTCTCTCTCTCTCTCTCACTCTGTCTCTCTCTCTCTCTCTCTCTCTCTCTCTCTCTCTCTCTCACTCTGTCTCTCTCTCTCTCTCTCTCTCACTCTCAAACAATGTTGTTTTCCTGCAGAGCCACCAGTGGGTGCTGTGTTTCTGTAATAAATCTGACAGTGGAAGGATACCAGGATGTAAACATGTCTGCACCACAGTAGATCTGTCCTTCATCTCATCGGTCCACCAAGTACCTGTTGATACACAGAAATGTGTCTCCTATATGATACTGGAACTGCTTAAAACTACTGCTGGGACATCAGGCCAGGTTTGTTTTTCCAAAGGAAAAAGTGATGTTGACTCTTCTTGTCTTTTAAATGTCTCATCTTTTTCTTCTGTCCCCTGAATCCTGAGCAGGGTTGTGAGGCGTTGGAGTCGATCCCAGATCACTGCAGGCGAGGACAGGCTCACCTGGACACGTCTCCAGTCCATCACAGGTCAAACAACCACACACTCTCACATTCAAGACAACATGCAAACTCCATACAGCTCGGGATTTGAACCCATGACCTTCTAGCTGTGAAGCGAGAGGACATTGACATCCAAATAACCTAAAAACCTGGATCAGTGCAGCGATCATCTGGAGAAAAGAGGATCAAATATCTAATGAATCGTCTCCACTGGAAGTTATGATGGAGATTGATGCAGCTGGGATTAGAACAGCTGCTCAGGTGATTAAACATCCAGAGTGTCTGAGAGCAACAGAAGAAGATGGAGAGCAGAGCGGATCGTACGCTGGTCCTCAAAGTGGTTTACAGACATGTAGGAGAGGGAATGATCACTGAACGAGAACCGTAAAGACACAATGAACACAACCAGAGGAGTTCTTCAGCTGAAAGCATGAAAAGTCTCCAAAGAGCTCAACGTCTCTGATTCTGAGTTTAAAGACAGTCAGTAACCAGTAATCAGTAACTAGCAGTCAGTAACAGTCAGTAACCCGCTGAGCGATGTTTTACCTGCTCTTTGTCTCTCAGGCTTTTCTTCTCCCTCTTCAGTTGTAACTGGATCATCTGTGACGGCGTTCGGAGACTAAATGTGTCGGAGGGCCGGTGCTCGCCCTCCAGTCAGGTGGGGTGGGTGGATGAGTGGTGGGGTGGGTGGGGGCACCGGGGGGGCATTGAGGGGTTGGTGAGGGTCTAACCTGCTGAATGAAATGTAGCTGCAGCAGCTGTGAGATTCCTCTCAGCTCCAAACCGTCCGCCACCTGGTCCACAATGCAGCTCTGTTTATCCAGGGGGGGTGGGGGGGCAGCGGACGGCATGACCCCCCCACCCCTTACCACAGCAGCTGAGGTCACCCCACCACACACACACACACACACACACACACACACACACACACACACACACACACACCTCTTTTGATTCATTGACTCCAGCTTTGCTTTGTTCTGATCGACTGTTTCTATTGTTTCCATTCTTTGATTTATTTTCTTTGATTATTTTTCTTTTCTGTTCCCTCTCTCTCTTTTCCGTTTTCTCTTTTTTATTCTCTTTTAATCCAAATTTCTCAGAGTTCACGCTCCACCCTGTTGTGCTTCGTTATCAGGCGTGGAGGTCTTGGAGGTCCAGGAGGTCTTGGAGGCCTTCGTCCTGCTGGTTTTAGTTGTGGCGGTTTATTTTCTGGTCTGGGTCCCGGTGATTTTAGTTCTGGTCTTGGTCCCGGTGGTTTTAGGTCTGCCTGTTCCAGTTCTGATCCAGGCCCTGGTGGTTTTAGTTCTGGTGATTTCAGTTCTGGTCTGGGTCCCGGCGAGTTTAGTTCTGGTGGTTTCCGTTCTGGTGATCTGGATCCTGGTGGTGTCCGTTCTGGTCTGGGTCCTGGTGGTTTCAGTTCTGGTCTGGGTCCTGGTGGTGTCCGTTCTGGTCTGGGTCCTGGTGGTTTCAGTTCTGGTCTGGGTCCTGGTGGTTTCAGTTCTGGTCTGGGTCCTGGTGGTCCGGTAAAAACCATCCTGAGAGACACCAGCAGCTGTTTCGGGGCTCGATTACTGCCATAGCTGTCATAGCAGAAGCTGGCGGTGGTGGTGGGGTGTTGCATTGTTCATGGCATATATGGGGGTGGGGGGACATTTTTCGGGGGGTGGGGGGAATGTTTTGGAGGGGTTTGCATTGTTCATGGGGTAAACGGGGGGTGGGTGTACATTTTTCGGGGGGGTGGGGGGGATCTGGAGCAGCTGGACTTTGTCTTCTGTTTCCGCCTTCAGAGATTCCATCAGAGCAGCTTCATGCAGCTCCTCTTTACCAGCGTCTGACTGTAACAGCAACAATGACTGTAGCAACAGCATTTTAACCGCCAACCATGGCAGTGACATCAGCAACACTGACTACATCAATGGCTGTAACATAAACAACTGTACACCAACAACGGCTGTGAGATTGTCAACGGCTGCAGCATAAACAGCAGCAGCGACTGTAACAAACAACTGCAGCGACTAACATTGTCAACTCATATAACATAAACAACAACAGTGGCTGTAACACTGTCACACCTGGAATATACACAGCTAACATTGTCTACTGTAACGTAAACAACGGCGACTGTAACAGTGCTGCAAGTGTAACATAAATGACTGTAACATGGTCAACCACTGTAACTTAAATGACTACAGTGACTGTAACATGGTCAACTACTGTATCATAAACAACAGCAAATGTAACATAAAAAACAGTCACTGTAACAGTGTCACAACTATAACGTAAATGACTGTGACATATTCAACTACAACAAATATCAACATAAAGAACAGCAGTGACTGTAACATTGTCATGTACTGTGACATAAACAACACTGTTAGTAACACTGTCACAACTGTAACATAATCGGTTATAACACTGTCAACTACTGCAACATAAACAATAGTGACTGTAACATGATCAGCTACTGTGATAAACAACTACAGCTTAATACAAGCAACTCGAACATCAACAACTATTGTGACATTGTCAACAACTATAACTCAAGCTACTACTACAACTACCATCACATAAGCAACATTATTTTCTCCCTGAAACACTTCCATGATATTTATATGAGAGATGTAAACAGTGCCTCCTGTCAATCAGACACACTGTTCCTACAGCTTCTCCCGTGGAGGAAGAGTAAGGAAGTGTGTGTGAAGCGAGTGGAGTTGGACTTTGACCAACATGTCAGTCTCGGGGGGGGGGGGGGGGGGGGGGGGGGGCAGTGAGTCCCAGGATGTCGTTAAATGCGCTCGGCAGCAGTGGCAGATGTTTTTGACTGTTATGTGGCCAAACGCACGGAGATGCTCCACTGCGCAAACAATGGATCCTTATCCACGCTGGTCACACACATCTTGCACATTTTAATCAGATTGAATTCACAATTTAAAAACCTCATCGACTGTTTAAACACCTGCACTGTGAAGCATGAACTTTTCTTTTCTCAGTTTCATATAAAATGAAATGTGCAGCATTTGGTGGACGGTGAATGATTCATATTTAGGCTTCTAGTTTTGTGGATTGCATTTGGAGTCACCTGTAAATCTTTAGTTTAGCTTTAGTTTTCTGGATGAGCTTACATGTTATGAAGGCTTGGGCAGCAAAAAAACAAACAAACCCTGAGGATTTAAAGCTGTTGTCTGTTTTCTTGAAAGTGCTGATTGCGTTTCAGACTCGGTTCATTTGACAGTGTCAGTGTGCCACCTACTGGCAGGTGTCAGAACCAGGGTCAGAGTGCTGGTGGAGCTGCAGGATGGTTTAACTGGGTTTGTTACCAGTGTTGCTGTAGTTCTGGTTTATTCATCATTTGTGACTTACTTCAAACTCACCATGTCTTTGACCTTTTAATATTTAATTCCAACACAGTAGGTGCAACAATCTAACAATCTCTGCTGCGGGCTAAACTGCCCTTCAAGGCCAGGTGGGACAGGCTTTGACCAGGAATGAGCCGAACAGACAGGATTAGGAAGGAGCAGTTCGTGTTGGGGAGAGGCTGAAGTGTTTTGCTGTGGGGAGATGAAGGTGAAGATGGAGAGGATGAGATTCAGTCCAGCGAGGAGGTTCATGAACATGCAGCAGATCGGTGTGAAGGAGGAGGATTGAGAGGAAATGATCCGCTGTGCTGAGCCCTAATGGGAAACTTTCACTTATTCTTCCACTGCAGCCGAGTGAAACTCTGCTTTCTCTTCGTCTTATTGTATCATCCCTCATATCATCTATGGCACCAAGAGTGTTTGATAAAAATGGAGGCTTTTGTAAGGTTGAATGTGAAGAAAACCCAAACACAGAGCAGCAGAAATAAATCTCACTCATGTGGTTTCACTTTGTTTCTGCGATAAGAACTCATTTTTTCTTTACAAAGTAATTCCTGTGGAAATCCACATTTTTCTGCTCTATCTCTCGCCTCTCTGTCTGCGTTAAGTCTTTGAGTCGATACCGCGGCGGCGGACGGCGCGGCCTTGATTTATGCTGTGTGCGACTGTGGGAGTTGTAGTCCTGTCAGACAAGCGCAAAGCCCCGATTACCTTGTAGATAAAACTAAATCCACGGAGCGAGAGCGATGGAGAGATGGCCGCAGACCGACGGGGAGATTATCCTCTAATCCCGGCTGTCTGCCAGCGGAGCCCCGTCACACACTCGCTCTCTGATAACCATAATGGCCGCCGTCGTCATTGCTTGCTATTGTGCATTGTAATGACTTTATTGATCCTGCAGCTGGGAATTCCCTCAGCCAAGTGATACAATAAACACAGCGATCAATATCAATGTTGTTTACATGCAACCCGGCTTTTTTCCTTTCTTCTGAGTGATACTAATCTGGGCCAGTGTGGCTCACCTGGTGCTCTCTGAGTCAGGAAGTAGAGTGTTTTCATTTCACTTTCAAAGAAGTGAAGCGATGTTACCTTTCCTGTGCTGGATCTTCCTGGTTTTCCAGACGTGCTCCTCTAGACCATCTTAAGCCAACTGTCTGATTATTCCTCTGGATGACCGATCAATAGCGGCCAGACTCTGATCACTTCACTGATCGGTCATCATAACGGTTTTCTGTGTTGCCAGGTTGTAGAAAAGCCTTCTGAATCGTCACATTTATGTTGTTTTAGTTGAATAGTTAATGTCCTTTGGCTTGTTTGACCCCTTTATGGCCAAAATCTATTTGTAGACAGTTTATGAATATTTGCATCTCAAACCAAGAGGCCTGCACTAAAAGCTCTGCTTTATAAATTCATCATCTCGAGCTGAGAATCCAACATCTGGGGAGGACAGCAGGCAGATTTGGACATTTGGCTGCTTATTGATCACTTATTGAAGTGTGTGAGTTTTCCTGACAGCCAGCAGGTGCCGAGGCTCCTCTGGTAATCCTCCTGTCGTCCTCTCGTGATCGGACCGCCTCGGCAGCATTCAGCAGGACGCTAATCTCAGAAATCACAAGAAAAGATCTCTTCACAAACACCAGCACAAAAGCTTCTCAGCATCTCAGAAACTCTCTTTTCTGCAGACACTTTTGTTCCTCGGCAGCTCTGTATTATTTGTTGACGGGTGAACTCGACTAAACACTACCGCCCTGCTTGCTTCTGTTCTTGATGCTCTGCTTCCATCTTTACTGTCCTTTTAAACAGTTTTACAACATTAAATGTGTAAACTTGAAAGTTTTCTGTGTTTTCACCTGAAACTTCAGGGGGCAGTGGTGGGATTTGCAGGTTGGAATCTGGTTTGCAGTTCCAGGAAACCGGATAGTTTTTCCGGTTTTAATCTGGTATTTCTACGATCTGGAGGACTCCGGTTTGTGAACCTTCCGTTGGCCACAACCGGCTGGTGACCGGTGAGCTGGGAAAAACAAACAGTTTCATAGATCTGCTGACTGATCGTGCTTCTGGAGATCCAGAAGCTGTACAGTGTTTTGCACACACTCCTGACCAGTGTTTGGACACGTGGCTCATCAGCCCTCTCGTCTGAGCCTCGTCATGAAGACTCTCAGATGAATGAATCAGACCCTGTCCTCCATCACTGCCTCACCGCCGAGCAAGGGAGAAAATCCTCCATCTGGCCTCGCTCCGTCTCTCTGACGCCATGCTCTGCCTTTATTTCCTGATTGACCCGAGTATCTGATCTGGTGTCACAGCCGGTGCTGGAGGGACGGCGAGTCCTCCGCCTGCCTCATGAGCATCTCTCAGATCGGAGCTCCATGCCGGGAGGCGGGGAGCGCTGCCCTGAAACTCCTCCACAGATAAAAACGCTGAGCTGAAAATTGGATTTTGGAGGTAGGATGTGTGTCTGGTGCTCAGAGATGCTCCGATAGCGACGCCAGTGCGGAGTCCGGTACTGAACGCTGAAGAGTTCCAGGACTCACGGCAGCAGTGTGACACGATTGAATGGTTGGAGGTGACGAAGCTTTAACACGGAGGCTGGCGGAGGTGGTTCATTTGCATATGCATGCTCGTTAGCAACACCCTGTGGTGATATGTTGGACATGTCTTTAGTAAAGAGAGGTTAACCGACATCAGAGACAGTCCAAAACACTCACATGTACTCCTATGACCGTTTCATAGTCACGATTAACCTCCAGTGATTGAGACTGTGGTCAGAAGCTGATAAAATGCATGCATGCCCAGGGAGAACATGCAGACCCATACAGACAGAGCTGAGCTCCAGCACGAGGCCACACCCACCTCACCACGAGACGACAGCGCTCAGCACCACCCCGTCGTGGAGCTCCCAGTACATCTCACATTGACTCAATTACTTATATAAAAGCTTTGAAACTCTATGGATCGTCTCCTGCAGGCTTCATGACGATGAGCAATCAGTAGGAGGACCCCCCTCCCAGTGAAAGAGGACTTCCTGTCTTGCCTCTTTATTCAGGTAAAATTACCTTGAGGTGGATTTACTGCTCGGTCTGTGGAGGTGCAGTTCTACCAGGAGGCCACCAGGGGTCAGTAAAGCAGCGTGCCCGTGCTGCACGTTCATTTTTACCTGTGCTGCATTTGAAGGCCTCCTCCTGCTGCAGCCGGTACTTTTCCATTTCATTTTTTTTCTTAATCTGAAAACATGGTGAGAAATCTGCCCACGAGCTGAACTTGTGTTGATATGAATCAAAAGTTTTGAGACTACTGGGATCAATTCTCCTGCAGCTGTTATGAAGGTGATCCCTCCTATAAATACTCTCTTAATAAATATTTCCTTTTCAGTTTTACTTTATTAATCAGACACACACTTCTTTACCTCCACAGAATGTCTTCTGCATCCAACCCATGTCAGTCATCACAGTCAAAGTTAATTGTCCAGCATCTGGCTCGTCCATCTGGTGTCGGTCTCACAGATCCTTTTCAATTTAAAGTACTTGGGAAAGAAAACAAACAAAAAACTTCCAAACTAGGTTGAAAGTGGCTGAACTTGAAAGTGGTGCCCAGTCAGTGTCAGTCAAGTGTCCGGTAATGTTGTAGAAACTGTCCGTTAGTGATGCCTGTGTTGCATTTGAATGCCCCTTACCGCAGGAATGCAGTCAATAATGATACTATTTCTACAGTGAAAAACCTTTTTCAGTTTAAATGATAAATGGCCGATACTTATATAACGGTTTTCACCATGGAGGGGTCCCAAAACGCTTTACCTTAGGTTAAAGTGCCTTAAAGACACATAAAACAAACAAAACCAAAAAACACCCCCAGATGTTATCCATCAGCGATAGATGTAGCTGCAGTTCAAAGCGGTGGCCACCAGGTGCCAGTAGAGCAGAGTGTCCACTGGATTAAGACCATCAGTAAGTGAAAATTTCATTTGTTTAATAATTTCGACTTTAATATGGCAGTAAAGCAATGTAAGACCATTAGTGAGTGAAAATTGCAAAAAAAAAAAGAAAAAAAAATTCACAATGTCCACTTTATTACCAAGGTAAGGCTAAGCAGGATTACTATTGCAACAACACATTATCAGTAGGGTAAACTAACCTGTCTCACGATGGTCTAATCCCAGCTCACGTTCCCTATTAGACCATTGGTTAGTGAAAATTGAAAAAACACGTTTTTTTTGTGTGTTTTTTTTCCCATAATTTCCACTTTGGTGAGTGAAAATTAAAAAAAAAAATTCTTCATAATGGCAGTGAGTGAAAACTGAAAAAAAAAAAAAACTAAAAAAAAACTAAAACTTTTTTTTGTAATTTCCACTTTATTAAGACCATGCGTGAGTGAAACGTGAATTTTTTGGGGGGAATAATATCAACTTTAATATGGAGGTGAAGCTATGGTAAGACCACCAGTGAGTGAAAATTTATTTATTTTTTTCATAATGTCCAATTTATTACAGCGGTAAGTCTATAAATAAGACCACTGGTGAGTGAAAATTAAAAAAAAAAATTGTTTTCCATAGTGTCCTTGTGGCAGTAAGGCTATAGTAAGACCATTGGGAAGTGAACAGTGCAAAAAAACAACAAAAAACAAAACAAAACATTCTTTCTACTTTGATAGAGGTGAGGCACCTATGAGTGTAAATTAAATGTTGTTTCCCCATATTCTCTACTTTAATAGGGAGGTAAGACCACGATGAGTGAAACTTAAAAAAACAAAAAACAAATTTCCATATTCTCTACTTTATTAAGGAAGTAAGGCTACGGTCACACCATCCATAGGGGAAATTAGGAAAAAAAAAATTTTTTTTTTGCATAATTTCCACTTTATAAGGCTATATAAGACATAAGGCTGTAAGAGAAGGCATTTGTGAGAGAAAATTGTGAGAGAAATTGAAATTGAAAAAAAAAATTATGTCCACTTTACTATGGAGGTAAGGCTATGGTAAGACCATGGGTGCGAGAAAATTGAGAAAAAAACATATTTTCTACTTTAATAATGAGGTAATAAGGACCAGCCTTGAGTAAAACTTGAAAAAATATTTTTGAACAATTTTGACTTTAATATGGAGCCAAAGCTATGGTAAGACTATTGGTGAGTGTAACTGAAAAAAAAAATAATCATACTTTCTACTTAATTTTTTTTTGCCATATTTTATACTTCAGTAAGGAAGTAAGGCTTACCATCATGAGTGAAAATTGAAAAAAATCATATTTTTTTACTTTGAAAGGGAGGAGACTATAGGAGACGAGGTCCATTTTTCAGGGTTTATAGTACAATTTCCAGTTTTAATACGTTTTTTTTGTCCATGTTCCAGTTTTTATCGTCCGTATTCTGGGTTTATCTAGTCTGTCATATATCATATTTATCGAGTCGATCATCTGTCCATACAAATGTCCGTGTACTCACCATTGTTAGTGTTTAGATTAGAATCAGTTAGTGTGGTGGTGAAACGCAGCGACTGTCCTACAGGCTTTACATACAGGCCAGACGTCAAAAAGGCAACAACAGATGGAAAATTGTCAAAGAATAACACACACACACACACACACACACACACACACACACACACACACACAAAATGCATCTTTGGTGTCAATATTTGTTTTTGAGCGTAGTTTCAATTCAACCACCTCAGTAAAGAAATATTCAATCTCACATCGAAAGTGCCACTGACACTTTAACAATTCTGGAATATTTTGAATTAAAACCCGTTTCATGCTTCCGTCTGTGAATGCAGCTGCAGTTCCTCCCAGCGACCACTGGATGTCAGTAAAGTGAAGTTTAAATGTCTTTCAGGAGCTGCTGATTCCTCTCACTGCTGCGTCTGGTGTCTCCACAGGAGCTCCCCGTTTCCTCCGTCCTGTCTTCCTGTCAGCTGAAGCCCTTTTCCCCCGAATGACCCCAACAGGACCGGAGTGTGTGGAAACACGAAGCCCTCCGTCAGGATCAAAACGCAGGAATCAAGAGTCTTCTGAGTTCAGCTGCTGCTCGTAGGTCGGGCTGCTGCAGGTTCGTATTTGAATGTGGCTCCGGCGATGTTCGGGCTAAGGGTTAGTGATTAAATGTCAGATTAAATGTCGTGTTTAAATGTCACGGAGGAAATCGGGCCCCTGAAATGCAAGACAACAAAGTTCTCAGATCAGGCTTTTGTGCCGTTTTTGTCCCCGTCCCTCCTGAAACACACGCAGCCGGTTCAGGCTGAAGCGAGACGATCTGTCAGCTCGGCGGGACGCCGGCCGTCCGCTCCAGAGACCCGTCCACACGGGGGATGCCGCTCGCTCTCCGGCTCGTAATGGAGAGGACGGCGTGCTGACATGAGAATGAGAGAGAGGGAGAGAGAGAGAGAGAGAGAGAAAAAGAGAGAGAGAGAGAGAGCAGGACACACTTCAGTAAAACACAGCAGGGAGGAGGCCTCTGCAGCACAGTGGACTCCAGCTAAACTCTGCCACCTAGTGGACAAAACATGGAACTACATAGTAATTCTTCAATACCTGAAGAATAAATTATTAATATAGACTGAAAAATGGTGACTGTTGCTCTCATTTACCAAAAATATTCAAAAGACCTTTAGAATTTTAAACATTTGGTGACATATTCTGATATTTTTTTATGACTTATATTCAAAATTTATAAAGTTTAGAACCAAAACAGGGCTGGCTGATCATTTGAGTGTGATTAAAGAATACAGGAATGTTTGCACTGCTGGGATGAACTGGAGGAATCTTAAGTTTCTGGTTTTATTGAATTAAAAATCTTAACTTTTTTTGCATCCAAATAAAAAAAAAATTACATGTTTGATTAGATGTGAGTGGAGTTTATTTCCATGGTTGTAGACTTTGTTGTTTCAGGACCGGTTTGTCTATCAGCAGCTCGTGGTTGTGGCCCCTTCACGGCTCTCGGGGCCCAGAAAACGCCGCTGCAGTGTGAATCCAGGACACTCTGATCTGCCGACGACTCTGTTTCTCAGCTTGGGAGGAAAAAAGGGTTTTGAAGAGCGACTCCTGCTGAGAACTTCACTCTCACTAAAAGTGACTTTTGATGATTCCAGATGAAGCGACGGCGAACAAATGCAGTTTCTTTGAGGTGTGACGTTTGACTTGGATTCTTACACACTGGATGGTGTTGAACTGATGCTGGGGAGTGTGTGGACCCCTGTCTGTGATGTGAGTATGAAGATTTTCTTTTTTTAATCTTGTCTCATTTGCATTAATTGGGAGTGACTGTTGTTTTCTGAGTGTCTGCATCAATTCAGCTTCATCAAACTGTCTCTGGTGGAAAATGATCAACGGATTTCAGGGTTTTCATCCTTCAAAAAGAAACTCCAGTTTTCAAGAGACACACCAAACAGAGGAATCTGAAGTCTGTTGAACAGTGATCAGTCAGCAGAGGTCTGGAACCCGAGAGTCCAGAATCACATGTGGGGCCAGGTTCTCCTCTGAAGGCTTCCGGAAGGTTCCAGAAATAAACAACCTCTTTCTGATCTCAGGTTTTAACGATCCTGGGTTTAATGACTCCGTATATAGATTGTAGATATGGGGAAAAGTCTTCTTCCTCTACAGCTGGACATATGCTCGCATGTTTTGATGGATAACCTCTGGGATATATTGAAATATAAACCAAACCAAGAACCAATTTCACTGCTGAAGGTTCTTGTTCTTATCAATTGTATTTTTTAATTTTCACCCATCGATCATCTTGCCTTACCAGTTTTTTTTAAAGTTGAAAGACCATCGATGAGTGACAATACAAAAAAAAAAAAAGATAATTTTTGATAATTTTCACTTTATTTTGGAGGTAAGACCATCAATAGGTGAAACTTGTTAATTTTTGTAAATTTACACTTTATTTTGAAGGGAAGGCTATAGTACAATAATCGATTTGTTAAAATAGAAAAAAAAAAACCTTGAAAATTTCCACTTTATTTTGGAGGTAAGACCATCGATGGGTGAAAATTGAAAAAAAAATTCTATATTTTTCCAATTTATTTTGGAGGTAAAGCCAAGCCAAGGTAAGACCATCAAAGGGTGAAAATTGAAATTTTTTTTTTGTGATAATTTTAACATTTTGGAGGGAAGACCATCGATGATTGAAAATTGAAAAAAAGAAATCTCAACTTCGACTTTAAAAAAGAGGTAAGGCTACAGTAAGACAATCAAAGTGTGAAAAAAACCCCAATTTTTTTATATTCTTCACTTTATTTTTGAGGTAAGGCTATAGTAGGACCATCAACGGGTGAAAATTGAAAAAAGAAAAATTTTTTTTGGATATTTTTTCTTTACTTTGGAGGTAAGGCTATAGTAAGACCATCGATGGGTGAAAATTGAAAAAATAATTCATTCATTCATTCATTTTCTGCCGCTTCTCCCTTTCGGGGTCGCGGGTGGCTGGAGCCGATCCCAGCTGCTGTGGGCGAAGGCGGGGTCACCCTGGACAGGTCGCCAGTCTGTCGCAGGGCTGACACATACTGACAGACAACCATTCACTCACACATTCATACCTAGGGGCAGTTTTAGGGTGACCAATTAACCTGCATGTTTCTGGACCGTGGGAGGAAGCCGGAGTACCCGGAGAGAACCCACTCACACACGGGGAGAACATGCAAACTCCACACAGAAAGGCCCCGAGCCCCGGCCGGTATTTGAACCCAGGACCTTCTTGCTGTAAGGCAAGAGTGCTAACCACTGCACCACCGAAAAAAGGAAAAAAGAAAAAAAATAAATAAATAAAAAAAAATTCAATTTTCACCCATCCATGGTCTTACCTCCAAAACAAAGTTGAAATGATCAAAAATTATGAAAAAATAATTTTTGATAATTTCAACTTTATTTTGGAGGTAAAACCATCGATGGGTGAAAATTGATTTTTTTTTTTTTGATAATTTTCACTTTAGTTTTGAGGTGAGGCTATAGGAAGACCATCAAAGGGTGAAAATTAAAAAAAAGAAAATGTTAATTTTGACTTTAAAAAACCAGTACGGCTATAGAATCCGTGTATCATTCGTTCAATTGATATTCAATTAAGAATCAAAAAACAATATATTGAAAAATGCGTCTTTTTTCCTTTTTTTATTTTTAAAATAAAAACAAACAAATGAAAATTGGTTTGTTTTTCAGTATCCTATTTGTTAAGACAGATCAAATAAAGGAAAGTTGAAATACGGCCACAGAGCAGACTTTAATGTGATTTTTCAATTTCTTCGATCTCCGTGACCCGGAAGTTCTATCGTCTGTGTTTTGGTTTTTGTCGGCGGGAAAGTGGGCGGGTCCCGTCAACCTGTGGGTCAGTTTAAGGCCAGAACACACTACAGGATGATCAGGCCGGATTTTGCCCCGATCTTCTCCTCCCGACCGAAGCCGACAAGGTCCGATTGTCGGGAGTATGCAAATGAGTTTGGGTCTGATCTTCGTGTAGTGTGCGGTGTGTTCCGAGAGATTTTTTTCCGTTCGGAGCCGCTCGGGAGGCGTCGGAAGGGGAGATCGTAGATAATGAACGTTTAATATTTCTGATTGCAAATAAATCCTGTGGTGTGGTGCGCTCTGAGGCGCCGATCAGCTCCGAGCTGACCAGTCCACGCCCTCGAAATAAAGCTCCCTGACTGGCTGAACAGCTCCGTCTCACAAAGGTGCTGCTGCTTAAAAGAATTCCCTCTCAGCTGTCAGAGATGGACGAACACAGGATTGTGAAATATATTCATTATTTGACAGTGAAACAGAAAAGTCAGAACTCCAAAACTCAGCAGTGCAGAATTTTTTTTTTTGATATTTGTCACTTTATTTTGGAGGTAAGACCATTGATGACTGAAAGTTGAAAAAAACAAAAAAAAAACAAAGTGTCAATTTTGACTTTCAAAAAGTGGTCAGGCTACATATAGTATAGTAATTTTGGAGGTTAGGCTATAATAAGAGCATCAAAGGGTGAAAATTGAAAAAAAAAATGTTTTGATATTTTCACTTTATATCTGAGGTAAGACCATCGATAGGAGAATATGATTTTTTTTTTGTAATTTTTCATTTTATTTTGGAGATAAGGCTATAGTAGAACCATCAAAGGGTGAAAATTGAAATTTTTAAAAAAAATATTTTTCAATTTATTTTGGAGGTAAGGGCTAAGTAAGGGCAGCAAAGGGTGAAAATGGATTTTTTTAAAATATATTTTTCACTTTATATCGGAGGTAAGGGGAGTAAGGCTAACAAAGGGTGAAAATTGAAAAAAATTATTTTTTATATTTTTCTCTTTTGTTTGGAGGTAAGGCTATAGTAAGACCATCGATGATTGAAAATAGAAAAGCAAAGGTGAAAGTCAGACTGTCAGTGAGTAAAAAATAGAGAAACACAATGGCAATTGAACCTACAACCTCTTGAATGAAAGACCACAACTCTACCAACAGAGCCAAAGTTCACATTACCAAACTACGGACAAACGGCTATACTAAGACCATCAGTGGGTGAAAATTAAAAAAATAATATATATTTTTTTTTTTATAATTTTCACTTTATTTTTGAGGCAAGGCTATAGTAAGGCCATCAAACGGTGAAAATTGAAAAAAAATATATTTTTGATATTTTTCTCTTTATTTCGGAGGTAAGACTATAGTAAGACCATCGAAAGGGGAAAATGAAAAATATTTTTTTTCTAATTTTTCATTTTATTTTGGAGATAAGGCTATAGTAGGACCATCAAAGGGTGAAAATTGAAAAAAAGTTTTTTTTTAAATATATTTTTCAATTTATTTTTGAGGCAAGGTTATAGTAAGACCATCAAAGGGGGAAAAAAAAACAAAAAACAAAGTGTCAATTTTGACTTTCAAAAAGTGGTCAGGCTATATATAGTAAGACCATCAAAGGGTGAAAATTGATAAAAATTACTTTACTTTTGAGGTAAGGCTATAGTAATGGCATCAAAGTTTGAAAATTGAAAAAAAAATTGTTTTGATATTTTCACTTTATATTGGACGTAAGAACATCGATGGGGGAAAGTTAAAAAAAAAAGGTGAAAGTCAAAAACTGGAGAAACATGATGCCAATTGAACCTGTGACCTCTTGAATCAAAGACCACAGCTCCACCAACAGAGCCAAAGTTCACGTTACCAAACTACGGACAAACGGCTATACTAAGACCATCAGCGGGTGACAATTAAAAAAAAAATAAAATTTTTTTTTGATAATTTTCACTTTATTTTTGAGGGAAGGCTATAGTAAGGCCATCAATGGGGGGGGGGGGGGGGGAAAAACAAAGTGTCAATTTTGACTTTCAAAAAGTGGTCATATAGTAAGACCATCAAAGGGTGAAAATTGATAAAAATTTCTGATAATTTTACTTTACTTTTGAGGTAAGGCTATAGTAATGGCATCAAAGTTTGAAAATTGAAAAAAAAAACATGACAAAAAAATGTTTTGATATTTTCACTTTATATCGGACGTAAGAACATCGATGGGGGAAAGTTAAAAAAAAAAAGGTGAAAGTCAAAAACTGGAGAAACATGATGCCAATTGAACCTGTGACCTCTTGAATCAAAGACCACAGCTCTACCAACAGAGCCAAAGTTCACATTATCAAACTACGGACAAACGGCTACACTAACGCCATCAAAGGGTGAAAATTGAAAAAAATATATATTTTTTTTTTTTTTTTTGATATTTTTCTCTTCATTTTGGAGGTCAGGCTATAGTAAGGCCATCAAAGGGTGAAAATTGAAAAAAAAATTTTTTTTGGATACTTTTCACTTTATTTTGTAGGAAAGGCTATAATTAGACTATCGATGGGTGAAAATTGAAAAAAAAAAAAGATAATTTTTTGACAATTTTGACTTTATTTTAGAGGTAAAACCAATGATTATTTAATAACTGAAAAAAAGTTCTCAGGCTTTAAAAAAGTGGTAAGGCTAGAGTAAGTCTATTCACCAATGAAACAACAAAAGAAAAGTTTTTGTTAATTTCAATTATAAAACTGTGTTAAGCTGAAAGTCAGGTTGTCTGTAAGTGAAAAGTGGAAGAATAAGATGGGAGCTGTACCAGACCACCACCAGAGCCAGAGCCACAGAGGAGCAGGAGTAGGAAAGGGCTGAGACTGGGCCGGAAACCTCGAGGAAACACAGAAGAGACTCAGGAATCTCAGAACTCGGAAGCACAGGAAATCCGCAAAAGATACGGGGACCAGTAACTTGGGGAATGACCAAGTTGAATGTGACTGACCGACCTGCTGGGGTTCAAACCCAGGGCCCTTCAGAGGAGCCAGCCAGTGCGCTAAGAGGCTTGTTCCTCCTTCTGCTGGACTGAGCTGGAGGAAGCTGTAGAGGACAGGTGGAGCGTGTTCTCCCCGCCTCCGCCCAAACTTTCCGAGGAGTTCTGGTATCTCCTCCTCCCTCACGTTGTCGCTTCAGACATCTACATTTCTCTTGCACTCCCACTGATGCCTGCAGCTAAACGCTGGGAACCCTTGAGCATCCCAGAAGTAGAAAAAAAAGGAAAGAAGTCATGTTAATTTGAAATACAGGATGAGAAATTACACTCAATCTGCATGACCACGTATTGTGGAGAGCCTCCGTCCTGCCGAGTGGTTTTCCCTCCGTCCGACACCAGAGCAGCTAAATACGTCACTTTCAGCTGGGAGACGGGACCTGGGTGTAACACGCTTTCTGAAACTGCCGCCTCATATCAGAAACACTCTGATACGAACACTCGGACACCTTCACCTCTCGTGATGAAAGTTCTAATTCTGGAGTGGCTCCTTATTTGCTGCTGACAAGATCTGATTAGACTGTTCCACTCAAAAAGGCTGAAGTACAGAAAAATCACTAAAACAGTTCAGGCTAAAATATGAAACTCCACTAAAACGGCTAAAATGGTCAAAAATGGCTGAAGTACAGAAAACACGGCTGAAAAGACTAAAAAAAAAAGCAAAGAGAAGTAAAGCAGCTCAAATTCTCAGGTTCAGTTAAAATGGCAAAAGCGAGTCAAAGACAAGTAAACTGTTCAAAATGGCAAAAAAAACCAAAAAAACCTAATAGAATTGATACAACCAGCTAAAATAACAGGAAGTCAGCTTTGCTAAAACGGTACAAATTACAAACAGGATTAAACATGTCTATACCTGCTAAAATGATGCAAAACAATAATTAACTGAAACTAATAAAATGGCTAAAAGCACCTAAAATAACAAAAGCTTAAAAAATTGGTCAAATGGCTAAAAACTAAAATCAGAAACCTTAAAATAATGAGAAACAGGAACTCAAACTCCTACCTAAAATACTTAAACTGTCAAAACAGCTGAAATGTCTAAAAACAGCCGATGGGCTGAGAAGTGCTGATTCCATGGTCGTTTGATTCTGGATCAGCTGATGTTTTCCCCTCTTTGAGCATTTGGAGCCCCGTTCCGACGTGGGGCGGCGGCTTGCAGGACGGCGGTGCCGAGAGCGGCTGCAGCGCGGCTCTCCGCCTGCTGCTGACGCGCCGTCCTGTCGTCCCGCCGCCACGACGGCCTGATGGGAAAACATGATGAGAAGCGTCAGACGATGGAAGCGATGGACCCCGAGCGACACACCGAGCTGCTGCTGCTGCTGCTTGTGGGGCATTCTGCCGTTGCTTCATCAGTCTGGCTCCGTTGAGAAAAAACTGTCCAGTAAGTTGAAATACGGTGTTTTTATTGTCATTTAATTTTATTTTCTAAATAACACATGGTATCAAACATCTGGTCTGGGGGCCACAATCGGCCACAACAGGCTCCAATCTGGACAAACCACGAAGGAAACTGAAAAAATTCCAAAGAAAACTTTTTTTTTTTTTTTTTTTTAATTGGGAGACTTGAGTTGATCATTTTCAGGGGCAGTTTACTAACCTCACACTGCACAAACTTCAAATCCAATCCAATTGGTTTATTCTTGTTTTCAGTCATAAGACTCATTTTAACTTGACTGAAAGTACATTTCAGATGGAGACACTTATTCCTTGGTTTAAAATTCTTACACTAATCAATTTTTCAGGAAAACTTGCTGCGCGGACAGATCATTTGTGTAGTTTTAAGAGTAATTTAATATTGATATCTTACATGTGAGCAAACGTTTTATAAAATGCAAGTTTTTGGACCGTGGGGAAACCAGAGTACCTTGAAGAAAGAAAGACAGACACAGACACACACAGACACACACACACACAGAGAATGGGATTTGAACTCAGGACCTTCTTGCTGTGAGGGAAGAGCACTAATCACTGCACCGCTACATGGCACAAGCTACAAACTACCTCTTAATAAATATTACATCTTCAGTCTATATTAATGTGGCGCCCCCTGGTGGTACCAAACTGAAATGGAAAGAGTTGGACGCCAACGTTGAGCTCGTTTGCGAAGGAGACTCTCAGGATTTATGAGGAGACAGGAGGCGTGGAGTTGACTATTTATTTGGGAACGCTCAGCCTGACCCAAGCGCCAACCTCCGCTGGAAAAGCATGAGGATAATGCGAAAGTGCAGAAAAGCTGCAATACCAGTGAAATTCCAGCGGGGGGCGATGATGTCGGTTTCAAAAAAAGCCCAGGTCTCATTGGAACAGATTCAAACATGTCGACTTTCAGAGTGCAAATACACAGATTAAAAGTCCGGTTTCAGAACATGTTCTGGTCTCTGTCACTAGTTTCTGTTGGTAAAGACCCCAAAAATATCAAACTTATGCCAAAAATGATCCCTTTAATGAAATATATCTATATATGAGAATACATTTTTCAGTGAAAAAATTTGAGAAACAGGACTGTGTGTTTTATATATAAATATTTTAGACACTAAAGCATAAAATGAGCTGCTGATTATTCTACCGGCTACATAAAGACGAGCTTCCTGAACACAGTGGATTCACAGCGAGTCCTCATCCAATATGGCAGCGATGCTGAACGTAGGTCCACCAGCTGTCAGTAAAATGTCTCGTTTGGACACTTCAGTAGGTTTGGAGGCTAAACGGCGTTGATCGAGTTCAGACAGAAAGCAGATCATCGCTACGCAGCTTTGTGACTGAGTTCATGTTTTACCCTCGTCTTTACGAGCAGCTCAGAGAACGCGAGAACAAAAACACCTCCAACTGTGATGAAGAGCGCCTCCCAGCAGCGCTGTGTGAATCCACCCCTCAGTGTTCTCAGCGGTGCTGTGTGTGTGTGTGTGTGTGTGTGTGTGAATCCACCGCCCCTGTGTTCCCAGCAGTGTGAGGCGAAGGCAGCAGAGCAGGAAACGTTTCTTGTACCGTTTTCATGGGATCACAGGAACTGACCTCCACATCAGTGTCGTCACTTTCTCTTCCCCCGTTTTTTGAAGCTGAATCTGGGTTTGTCTCTCCGCTCGCTGAGCGCCGTCCTTCGGGGAGTTGCGCCATTCTTGCGCGGCGGCGCCGTACCGGTACAACCCGGTTCACACAGCCACGCGCTTTCAGCGACGGCTCGAAAATCACAGCTTCTCTTAGAAAGACCCAAACTTTTAGCATCTTTTTAAAAAAATTATTATTCTCAATGAAGCAATGTGGTTTTCAAATCTGCAAGAAGCAAAAAAAAGTGGAAAAGGTCACTTTAGCATCTAAAATCCCCCCAAAAAGAGTAAAAATGCACAATGCCAATGGCTGCCAGAAGCAGCGAGGCCTTTAAATCGTTCCATTTCCCTCTAAATGGCACTCTGGGATGATCAATATCTGAGTCACGTCTGGGCTCAAAAATCATTCTTTAACTTCCCGCTCACCTTTGGCCTCTGAAAATGTCAAGAAAGTCGACGCCCCTGCAATAGTAATGCTCATCGTAAGTGAAGGGGGAGACGTGTGATCATTACTCACTGAAACCTTCAGGACCGTCTTCAGCAGATTGACTCATTTCAAAATAAAATCACCTGCACTCGTCTGCGTGCACGTGCGTGTGCACGCACGACCTTTGGTTGAGTAACAGGTTGAATGGAACAGAGGAACAAATCAAAGGCAGACTCTCAGAGTTTGGCATATCGACAGTTTCCCAGCAGGTAGAAAATTCCACTCAATAAACCATCTGGGTCCGGAACAGGAATCCATTCGGCTTCGGCTTCTCGATCCATCGGCCAGAAAAAAAAAAAAAAAAAAAAAAAAAACCAGAGAGGAGGAGAGACGCCAAGGAGGCACGAAAATACAACCTGCGTCCGGCGCAGCAGAGGAGAAATGAACAGGAAGTCTGAAACCCGCCGGAGGAGACGGAGCGTCGACACACACCGACAACCCAGGAGCTTCATGAAACACACACTTATTTAGAACACTCCTTTTCTGTTTGAAGTGAAAATGACAAAAAAAAAAAAAAAACCCTCTCAAAATGCTTCGGTAAAAGGAAAATGAAATGACACAGAATGTTACCGAAAAACAGCAACAATCAATAACGATATTACGCTAAATTATTGCAAATATAGTACTGATTCCTCCCTTCATGCCTGTTGTGAGTATAAACTGCTTCATCACAAGCATGACTGCAAAAACCTTTATTTTGACGGGGAGTGGACCTACTTCCCTAATAAAGGCAGAATGTTGTGGATGCCGTCGGAGGAAACAGCGTGAAGGATGATGTTACTTTATTTCTAAATTTAGCAAAGTTAGACTATTTTATCATCATTGGTTATCCTCTGGACTAAGGATCGACCGATATGGCTTTTTAGAGTCGATGCCGATTTTTGGTACTTATGGAAACCGATAACTGATATGTCGAACCGATATTCATTTGCAGTAAAAATGAACATTTTGGCATCAAAATTTAGCTGTGGGTGGGACACTGTTACACAGCCCAGAGTCGTGACTTCAGGCATAGAGAGAGAGACGGCTGTATATATGATCCGAAGAGCACGTTTTTAAATTAATTTATTTTATCGGCTATTGGTAGAAAAAAAAGGTAGATGCAGATTATTAGAAAAATGCCGATATCGGCCGATATTATCAGGTCGATCCATCGATCTATATTGGGTCGATCGTTACTTTGGACACCGTTGTGTTTTGAGTGTGTTTTGCGTGAACTGTGTCACACCGTGAGTGAGAGGGGTGTTTTAATATTTAAAACACAACTCAAATATTGCATCTTTCTTTCGTAGCTTATTAAACCCAACATCTGTCCAGTCAATGCTGTTTCTGCTTGACTTTCAGCCTCGCTCATTCAGTCTTCATTACATCGTTCTAAACGGTTGATGAAAACAGACAGAGGTCAGACAAAAGAGGATTAAAGGTTAAAATCCTGTCATTATCCCAATCAGACTGATCAAGCTGCACATGCTCTGATGTAAACCCTTCGGCAGGAACACGGTTCTATTTCTGTCCTGTAAACATGTTGAGACGGAATAAAACGTGAACTTTTTCATTCCACATATGTCCGGAGCTGAAAATAGCGGCGCCTCTGCTGGGCGTGCGCATCCTGTCCGCAGCGCTCTGCAGCTTCCAGCCTGGAACGGGGGGGTGAAAGGTCACGCAGGTGACGGCGAGGAGGACACCCGCCGCACGGACATATGGGCCGAGCAGGTAGTGACGAGATGGGACGTGACAGCCGGCGAGGGCCCCCGGAGAGGCTCCGGAGCCCAGGTTGGGCCACGGCGGCGAGGCATCTGTGTGCAGGACGGGCCAGAGAGCCGCCGCCCGCCCCCAGCTCACCAACCCTGACGCTTTATTGTGAAGGGGCCTCTCAATAACCTTGAACACACGTTCACACTGCATCGTGAAGCGAAAACAGAAATACTGCATGTCTACAACTTTCTTCAGCATGAGAATGGAGTCATATTTTTTTTCATTTTGTCATTATGTTACTTAATTTAACAAAAACAGCTCATATCAAAAACGTACATTTTATTGTGGTTTTAACTTTTTCATTTATTTTAGTTTTTCATCTTTTGGAGGAATTCTGTAAATATTCCGACGTACATTAATCAGATCATTTGATTGTTATGTGTTCCTGCTGTTACAAATTTGATACTTTTGAACTATTACTGTTATTATTACACACACACAACCCTCTCACACACACTGTCCGTGTGTTTTTATTCCTCTATAGATCCAAATAAAGTCTAATTCTTCTCTTAAATGACCATGTAAACGCCTGAAAACTTTATTCAGAATTAAGTTTAAATCCAAATAGACCGGCGGTTTTATTCTCCTTTGGAAGCGGAATTATAATTAGGCTAATTAGGCGACTGCGTTCTGCGCACGCTCCCCGTGATGACCCAATTTTCCAAGATGGCGGCCAGCGGTTCGACTTGTATGGAAACGATTTATTTAGTGGCAGTTTTAGAAGAACTGGAGATAATGAAACGAGTGAATCGACGAGCGCTTAACAACGCGTACGTTTTCAAAGCTGTAGCGTAGGGCTGGGCGATATGGCAAAAAAAATGATCACGATTTTTTGTTTCATATCATTCAATCTCGATTATAATCACGATATGTTATATTGTTTTAAACCAGTTTAAAGCATCTGCACTAGAAACTAGAACTATAGAATAGTTTAACATTTTATTAACAAACCAAGCAAATAGCAATGCAAATTAAATAATATAAACATAGAAAAATATAAGAACAATCTCACTTAACAGTGCAGTAAATGGAAAAAAAAAATCCAGCACCAAGATAATAAAATCTTGCGATGCACTGTTTTTTCAGTAAAAGAGAAGAACTGAAAGATCGTTAGTTAAAGTGTGACAGTTTACAGACCTGAGGATTTTTGTTGCTATAAAAGATTAAAAAACTAAAGAAACCCCCTGGGGATAATGAAGATGATTTAGAATGTAAACATTATTTTCAAGTTATGATACTAAATATGCTGCTGCCATCATTAATGCTTGCATCAAATGTACAAAATTTAAATAATCTAGATTGGACAGATTAGACTTAAAATGTAACAGTACAAAACTACAATAATACAAAAAAAATAGACAAATTAATCGTTTTTCTCCTCTTAGAATGTTGCTCGTATGGTGCAGTGGCCTGAAAAGACGACACTGGCTACGTTTACATGCAGTCAATATTTGTGTTAAGATAAATATTCTGGTTTCTGAAACATAATAACCCCAGGAGATCCCCATTCAGACCACGGCGCACAGACGACGCCATGACTGCATTTACACTTCATGCCACTAGGTGTGCTGTTTGCATGTTCAACCTTATTTTACACAGACACTACAGAAGAAGACCGGCGCTGCAGCGCTGCAGGCTCTCTCTGCATGTTGTTAGCGGCAAGACGTGGTGATATGTTCCGTCATTTTCAGCAAAAGAGAAGAACTGAACTAACTGATCGTTAGTTAAACTCTATCACACGTAGTTCCTGTACTCAAAAGACCAGATTCCTTGCGGATCGGTGTGCTAGCAGCGGTGTGCTAGCAGCGGTGCGGGTGGAGCAGCCTTTCCTGTCAGCAGCAGCCTCATCTTCAGAGGATAACGCCGAGGCATGGCTGACTTCATCTGCTTCGCTGCCCTCGGCTCCACGTTCAGCTCCATCTCTGTTTACTTCTCAGACAGCTTACAGGCGGAAGTTGAGCAGGAAAAAGTCGCCTGATTGGCTGTGGTGACGCACATTTCTGCCATGTCTGATCGAGTAAATGTGCTCACAGCTGATCACCGTGATCGACTGGAAATTAATCGCGATCACCAATCACGATCATATAATCGCCCAGGCCTACTGTAGCGTCAAAGTTAATCGAGAAAGATGAGAAAACTGCTGTTTACTTCCGGGAGACGTCAGTACGTCATATCTGCCTCGTCCAATCAGAACGCTTCACGGACCCCAGCGTGAGAGATTTAAAGGTGCTGTAGGCAGGATTCCGCATCTCCGCCATCTTGCTTAGGGTTACCTAAGCAAGATGGCGATTTGACCCATCTAAGATGGCGATTTGAAACCCAGCACAGCCAATCCTGTCCTGTTTTCTCTGACATCACGCCCTTATGCAAGTTAAGCCCCTCCCACAAGAACGTGCGACGAACACCCCTCGACCAATCACGGTTAGAGCCTCATGGGCTCTTCTGATTGGTCAAAGATACCTGGAGCTGTCGAGATTCCTTTTCAGCTCAGAACAGAGACAGATGGAAACGCTGCGTCCTCGCGGTAGTGCAATTATGCTACACTCCTAAAGGATTATCAATGGATACTCTAACATTTAATCCAAAGAAAACACAGAAAAATTAGCATTGACTAGCAAAATCCTGCCTACAGCACCTTTAATTTAATTCTTAATTTTTCCCATGTAAACACCAAGGACATGAAGATAATTATGAACAAATGCCAAATTAAAAACACCCTGTAACCACACTCAATGATAGATCAATTGCTATTTAAACATATTCAGCGGTGGCAGGATGGAGGGGATTTTAATGAGCAGCGAGCATCAAAGGCAAAAAAAAAAAAAAAATCTGAAATGCTCAAATCTTTTAGTATTTTCCTTTGTTATTATTAGGCTATTGTGAAACAAATAAAAATATTACACAGACCATTATGCTTCTGAACCGGTGGCTCAGGACGGTCAATCCATTAGTTTGTCTTTTTTGGTAAAAAACTCAAGAAATGTTGAAAAAAATAATTTATCCAGAATGCCTTTTAAAAAGGGGATAAAAATCACAACGCTGTCAAACGAGCTGGAGTGCAGCACTGAAGCTCCAGTGAAGTGTGTGTGTGGTGTGTGAGCAGCAGTGTGTGTGTAACTCAGCTCAATGTACCGGAGTTGTTTTGAAATGAGTCAAATCTGGTTTGTTGAACTAATTCCCGAGCTCCGGCGGAGGAACACCTCATAAACTCGGCGCCGTGCAGAACTCGTTTCCACGCGGCCAATTAAGCCTTTGAAAGCGTGTTTGTTCAAAGCGGCGACGTCTCGTCGCTCCTTCCACACGAGAAGCAGCCGTGAGTCAGACAGAAGCTGCGACGGAAGCGCAGCCGCTCGCGGTAGCTTCCCCGGCTAAAGTCTGCTTTCATCTGCTCTGCGAGCGGCACCTGGGCTTGTTTAACAAGCAGCGACACAAATATTTATCAGGGGAGAGAGTCGGGCGGCGGCTCGGTGCAGATTTGCAGCAGAATGCAAACGGACGGGAACGCTTTCACCTTCCGCTGCTGCTGCTGCTGTCCTCCAGATACGACTGATGCATCCATGAGGAGAAAAATGCACCGGAAAGGTCCGAACTGGGAGCCTCTTACTTAAAGTGGGAATTCTGAGAGATTTCACACATAGATTTTGATTAATTACTGGTAAAGCGATGCAGCGCAAAACATAAACATGGAATACGGAGACACCTCAGCAGCTGTTTGAGCTTATTTAGCAGAGCCGCCATCTTGGATGAGGACCCACCTCACATCCCAGTGCATTCAATTCTATTGAGAAAGAGTCCATCATAACCACCATCACCATTACCACCACCATCATATTCAAAACCATCACTTCCACCATCATCAACCTCATCATCATCACCATCTTCAGAACCATAATCATAATGACCTTCACCACCAGTATCACCATCATCTTCACCATCACCACCATCTCCATCTTCAAAACCATCATCATCATCATCTCCACTGTTTGAAATGCCACCACTGAATTCATCCTTAACTCATAAAATTTGTAATTGCTCAGTAACTGCCAGACTGCAGCAGTTTCAACTATTTGCAGTGTTTTCTTTAGAGACCCACAGAATATTGTTTTCTATGAGCGTGTAACCACAAAAAAAAAGTTTGTACCTATTTCCATTCCTTAGTTCGTGGCAGTAGAACCCACGTTAGGTTCACCAGAAACACCTCTCTGACCAAAACACCAGAGAAAATGAGCTTTTTGTGAAAAGCGACACGCTAATCAGAACAGTGACCCTGATGCTGATAGTTTTTTTTCGATAGGTGAACCTCAAACGTCTGAACAGTGGTTTCCTTCTACAAACAGAAAGAAACAAGGAAAAAAAAACACAGAGAAAGAGGTTTTTACCACACAGTAATCATCAATTTCAATCAGGTTTTTCAGATGACAGATTGCTGCCACCTACAGTTTCAGGTCATCACTACACTCTGCTTAGAAGAAATTCATGCACAACGTCCTCCATCCGGCCTCCCAGCCCCGCCTATGACACCTTTCATGGTCAATGCCAGCCAGCGAGTCAAGATACGTGTGTGAAAATGGACTCCGTGCTAAGCTAAGGGCACGGGCTGCTGATCAACAGGCCTCACCACTCCTTTACTAAAGTACAGAGACAAATCATGGCCCAGATCATTGTTTTTGCTCGGTAACATCAGGTGTTGTCAGCCGTCAAGCAGTCGGAGCCTGAGGAGCTGAAGCCTCCCCTCTTCACCCCCTCCGGCTGGGATTCAACCCCGCAGCACTGAAAGATTCATTACGCCCCGCTCTGCGCCTGGTTTCCGCGGCCTCCCAGCGCGCCGCCGTAAGTGGATGTTCATTACAAGAGGAAGCCAGATCTGCGCTCCAGGTCTGTTTGATATGCAATGAAGAGGCCTGTTAGCCCCGTACAGCAAATCTCACATCATTAGGAGTCACTTTTGTCTCGTTCTCATTCATTGGTGGATCCCCGAGTCTGTGGAAGTGATGCATGAAAACCGTGGGAAGGCTTTTTTTTCTTTCCTACTTACAAGGCCAACTACTTGTGTGGACGAGCGTGGGCGTGCGCTCCAAACACTGAAAGAACGGTCGTGACTCCAGTAACGGCATCTGAATTCACTCTTCGTGAGTGGCTCCTGGTTGAATAATTGTAGCTTTTTTTTAAAAAAAATTTCTGTTTTCTGGTTTGATTTAAATCCCAAATGCAACTAGATTAGTAACTGTTTTTTTAAACAAAACCCCTGAAAAGCAGTGTGACTGTGATGGCCGCCGTGTTCCTCGCGCTTCCTATGACCTTTGCAATGTTTTTCTCAGAGTTTCAAGCCAAACCACAAAAACATGTTTGCTTTCTGAAAAGGCTGATATGAAGAGGTAGCGCTGCTCTGTGGTTATCACGGTTTGAAAATGGGGGCCCGGGTGCACGACTCGCACACGGAGACCGAGGAGACGGCTGGTTAACGGAGACCCTCCTGACAGGAGATCAGCTGAGCCGCCTTTCACCTGGAAGTGAGGCTGAATCCTCCTGACAGCGACTCCCAGTCCCGGAGTCCGGCACCGATCCTGATCCAGTCCGAACTCGGTTCCCAGTTCCCGTCTCTGATTCTCGGTCACTGTGCACCGGCGTCACCGTTCAAACAGGTTTTCAGATCAAGGCGTCCTGGGAGGTCAGGGAGCCCCTGGAGGGGGCGCCAGAGGGCCGGCCCGAGGCGCCGCCGCTCCGAGGTCATTAAAATTACATTTGCACATGTAAGGACTTTCTCTGACCTCCAGGTGACCCGAGAACTGCGGCTGCTTCACTTTGGTGTGTTTTGAAATATATCGACATGCAAAGTAACACATGATACACTCATAAATTCATAATCTCTCTCTCACACACACACACACACACACACGCACAGTCTTGTATTTCTATCCTTGTGGGGACCGTCCATTGACTCCCATTCATGTCTAGCCCCTAACCCTGACCCTTACCCTAACCCTAACCCACACCACAACAAAGCCTAACCCTAAAGAAATGTTTTTGCACTTTTACTTTTTTCAGTAACAACAACATGGTCAAGAAAACACTGTTTCTCCTACTTAGGACCGGAAAAAGGTCCCCACAAGGCACGTCGTTTCACGTTTTGCTATCCTTGTGGGGACATTTGGCCTCGACAAGGATAGAAATACAAGAACACACACACACACACACACACACACACACACACACACACACACACACACACACACACAAACACTTTTAGACTGTACACCCCCACATACAGTCAAATACCCCTTTTCCCACTGGCCAAAAAACCAGTTTAAACCCGCTATCAAACGGCTCCTCATGGCAGTGGGAGAGGGTTTAATCGGCATTTCGACCCGGGAATTTACCGGGTCAGCTTTCTACCGGCTTTTAGTGGGAAGGACACATCCGGGAACTTACATGGTGACGTCGGAGCAGCGTGGCTACGTTAGCGCGCTAGTTGTTGTTTCTGGACACAGCGTGAGATTTCCTTCGTCAACATGACCCAGCATTGGCAGGACAGCGAGACGAGAGAAGAGACCCGTGGTGAAGCGGAGATTCATCTACAGGTAACGGGGACTGTGTTCCGCTGCATTGTTTACTTTCGCTTTGCTCCGTCGCGCTGATGATGTCATCAACGTGGGACACCATCAGTGCGGGAAACGCAGCGACGCGGCTTGCCAGCAGGCGGTTACACCCGGGTCTGCAGGCAGTGGGAAAGGAATCTAAAAGGCCGATCGTTGGCGGGTCGAAAACACGGGTCGACTCCCTAGTTGCAGTGGGAAAGGGGTAAAAGTCCCGTGTACAGACTTCCTCCCTGAGCCTGCCGATCAGGATCTGTCTGGGCCTTTTCCAAAACCGTGTCATGCTAAAACATTGATTCAGGTCCCGATTTAGTCTGTTCCAAACGCTCGTTCCACCGGCTGAGGTTCTGCTCCTTCAGTTTAGAACACTTATTTTTTTTAAAAAAAAGTGGCTTCTTGGTCTTTAAAAGCCATTTGTAGTTTTGGTTGTGTTAGCTACTTATTCTGACTGTGTTTGATGCTTTATGTAACTTTTATTTCCTTGTTTCCTTTTAAAGCGACTCGTTCGATGAAGCAATTTTACCTATTTTAAAGTCCGTGTAAAGCAAAATCAGCCATTTTCTTCTAAACACCTTAAATAGGTCATAAATGTGTTTCTTTACAACATATAAAAGCCATTCCTCCATTAATGATTTAATTTTAGAGATAGACTTCACAGACTTTTTTCAGCGCTTCTGTGTTCAGGATTTAATGGGCGTGTCAGAAATGAGGGCCGCGTTACGTAACGGGGTGGAGAGAGAGAGGGAGCGTGAGCAGCGCAGTGGTAGCAGAGAGAGGAGAGGGACGTGGAGACACGATTAGCATCACTGTAAGTGTATTAAAACCTTCACAAGTTGAAGGTCAACATACATAACCTCCTTTGTGGAGGAAATAAGTTCCACCTGTTCAACAAGCATAAATGTGCATCATATGTTAGCGTAAACAGCGACGTTTCCACAGCCAAGTTTTACACAACCACATGCTTGTTAAGCTAACAGCTAACAGCTCGTTGAAAACACACTAAAAGGAAGCTGTCTCTGTGAAGTCAGTTCATCTTAGTTTGCCATGAATCTTAAAATTTGGCAATTTTAGCCGCTGTTTGAGACAAACCAGCCCCCCCCCCGATTTTCCCCCGCAGATATTACGGAGGTTCTAGTGACTTTGCTATTGGAAACTTTACTGTTCCTGCAGTGGGTTAGATAGGCTATATTTTTGGAAATGAATTCCGAATTTATTCTTTCAAAAAAGATAGCCTAATTAAAAAAAACTAACCATTCTTTAGTAGTGATAAAGAACACAACTGTTTAGAGTATATAAGATATAAGTTAAGGATAAAGGTTACAGCTTATGGGAGGATGAGAAAATCACAGTTCAAATCCCTTCACTCTATATGCCTTGTTTAACTAGTGTTATTATTATTTTTTATGGCATACAGTATCATCACTCACAAAATGTGAAGTCACTTAACACCCCCCATACTAAAGTGTAACAAAATTATCCATGACAATTTTAGTAGATATTGAATACACATAAGTTTAAATTAAATATATTGATTTTTATGTTTTCTTTGCAATTTTATACATTTGGATAATGTTCAGTAGTGCTAATAAAGTCAGTTAATTTCCAACAGTGTTGAATTTTTTCCGGGGGGCTGGGCTATCGGCCAATTAATCGGCTATCGGCTTTTTCCTGCTCCAAACTATTGTTATTATATCGGCCTTTAAAAATCCACTATCGGTCGACCTCTACCTCGTACGACAGTTTGCAGCTCGCTAACCAGTCAACCAGTCAGCTCACCAGGCATGTCACCTCCACGTCGCTCTGCATCTTTCCTGGGTGCAACAGTGTGCAGGGCAACGATGCCATCAGCGGGAGACTCCGGAGGTCTCCAAGCTGGCGGAGGAGCGCTGCTCGCGGGCCGAGGGGCTTGCGCGTGGCCGCGGCGCGGGTGCCGCTCCCGGGCGGAGACGTGAAATGTGAAATATCCATAATTCTGACCAGTTTTCTCAACAAGGTAGATGATAAGCAAATAGGAGCTGAGGTGAAACAGGAATCGAGAGCTGCAGGTTACAGACATACTGAAATGAACCCTCATTATTCAGGGTTTGGATTTATTTTGGACTTATTTTCCATGAAGTTTACTTTTAAATTCAACTATAGATACAAAAAAAAAAAGACACAATCTCCATATTTGTTCCCAATGAAAACATTGTCTTCCTGCATTATAGAGGATGACAATATTTTAAATTAAGCTATTTAAAATCCTCCATGAAAACTACAGTGAAATTAAGAGATGTACATCAAGCTGATGAATAAGGTCTTGTTTTTTCTTTTGAATCTTCAGGCAGGTTCTACCTCAAACCTCAACAACGAGAAACAGCGACAGCGTTAGTTTTGCTCTCAAAACTCAGAATAACTTGAAGACCAAACCTGCCTGGATCGCTCGAAAGTTAAAAGAAAGTTTGATGAGGTTTGAATTTGTCAAAGTGGCTCATTCACAGCCTCACACTGACATTTAATGTCATGACTGAGAATCCATTCAAACAACGACATTTCAGGAGAAAGCGCCTTGTATCTGTTTTCATATCAGAGAAGTTCCTTGTTTACACGGCGATGTTTTGAAATCGATGCAGTCAGCCTGCCGGGCCACTAGAGGGCGCTGATGGTTGTTTCTGACAAGAAGACGGAGCGTTTTGTGAGGAACCTCTTCAGAGAGTCCCGCTGTCAGCGGCTCAGTAACGTCCAGCCTCAACTCAAAGCTTCTCCTGGGGGAGCGAGGGCGAGCGGAGCGTCCGGGCCTGGAGAGCAGAGAGCGTTCCTCTCAAATCTGATCAAAGAGCGTCTCCGTCGAGTGGAACTCCTCTTTCATCTCGGCGAACCTGGACGGCGACGGACTTCACCGTCGAACTCGTTAAACTTTGATTTTTCTGCGGTTAACGTGAGCACTCGTGGCCTTCTTATTCAGATTGTGTGTGTGGCGTGGCGTGGCGTGGGGAGGTGGTCGGCGCTCAGCGCCAGCTCTGGCTAATGCCCCTCCACTACCGGTGACCTACTTTGGGTGTAATGAGAGCCGGCAGCCTCTCGCCGCTCTGACGGGCGAAACCCCGTCTGACAATGATCTGAAGGCTTCAGGACGACTGGCTGACCTGATTCCTGCGCCGGTCGTCCCCTCACATCCCCCAGACTCTGATCACAGGTGAATATCTCCTCTTGAATTATGCATTTCTGTCACACACAAACACAAATGCCATTTAAGTTTCAAACACAACTTGCTAGAAAGTTTTCATGAGTCTTGGAATGTAATAAACTCCCTCTTTAAAGTGTGAACCTGGTCACAAAGCCTGCATGGTTTCCCCGGCGCGGCAATAAAGCGGCGCCACTCGTCTCGGATATCTGCATGACGGATGCCCGCTCATCTTCCCCTCCCATCATCCCTCTCTTCACAGGGGGAACTTCAGCCTCAATAAACAGCGGAGGCGTAATTTCCAGGTAATTTCCAGCGCACGGGGGAAACGAGACGCCGCCTGACCAACCGGCAGGAGGAATCATCCTGATCCTGCTGCAGCCGAGCGTGGTGTCATGTGACGGCCGTGCTGCCTTTATGCTCATTATGTGATCACAACTTTACAATTAGCCGACACAGCTAAACTACAGAAATAGACTAAATGAGCTCAATAAGACTAAAAATGATAAAATTGCTGAAACAACCAAAGATTTAAAGGAAATATTGTCAAAATGGGAACACAGCAGTGTTTCTAAAATATCTGTTCACATGGAAACGGCTGAAATGCTGATAAAGATGTAATTAGCGCGCTGAACCCCAAGTAGGTGCTGTTGTTTGTTTTCGTCATGAAACCAACACACACCTGCTGCAGAGAATAATACCGTACAGACATTAACAACAGGAAAACACAGACACCAGGGCCGGACTGGGAGAATAAGTAACTCCTCAACAAGCAAAGCCCGCTGGAGGAACAGTCTTATTGGCGCTCTCCCAGCAGAATCAGGACTGGGACCGGGACCAGGACCAGGATCCGGACCAGGGGAATCTGGACTGGGAGTCATGGCACTCTGGAGGAAACACTGTTCTTATTGATCACGTGCAGAGGAATTATTTGCTGTGGTCGTGGTGAGCCTGCAGCATTTTTTTCTTCCTCATTTCCGTGGAAACAGAGCATCAAAAAGTTGCGTTTTCGGTGACTCTGAGCACAGCTGTCATGGAAACGGACACCCCAAAACGCAAGGAGAGTTTTCTGTGTATACTTGAAAACAATGCGGTACTAATGTGGCCTCAGTTTGGAGTTCAACACTCTGCTCAAGGGCACTATGACACACGAGTAAAGCAAAATGCAGAATCCAACCAGCAACCATGAAAATCAAGACCAAATCAAGATACTCTAGATTCTGATCTCTGCTGTTTTTCCTGTGTTAATGCCGCAACTGTCTACTTTCAGGCACGGAGTCACATGATACGATTCTTTGCTCCAGTTTGTCTCCTGCAGCCACCAGGAGTCACACTTTACATTAAAAATCCATCATTTTCAAAGTTTTATCCTTCATAATCTGGCTGATAACATCTTCAGATCTGCTCTAAAGGCTCCAACATCGTCGGTGACGTCCACTGGTGTTCATTTGTTCAGTAGAAATGGTGGCGAATCAGATTTCCGCAGCGTTTCCGGCTCTGCTTTCCTCCAGGGAGCACAGATGGAGCTTCATTCAGGCGTACCTTGTTACCTGGGAAGCACGGCCCCTGAGGGACCGATGGACACTCTCAATATAAATCCTGGAAGACCTTAAAGCCTGGTTCAGCATATTATTTAGCTCCTTAATGAGACGCGTTTCGGGAAAATACAATACTTTTATTGCACATTTTGCAGAATGTTGCAACTTCCACCCCGGGTCGCCTCTTGTTTCATCGGTTTTCAAGCCAAGCGTCCAGAGGAGCCTCGATTAAAAGCTGCCAGATTCATCGGAAATGTGTTTTAAACTGTTGAATTAGTGCAGAGGAAAGTTGGTCCACAACTTTCAGCTCAAAGAGTGACTGTGTTTCAGCACTACGGATGAAACTAAACATTACTGAACAGAAGGAATTAACTTCGGCTGTGTGGAATTTTAAATATTCTGACAATTCATGTATGTAAATTTTGCTCATAACACTACAAACAAACAGTTTCCACCAAGTTAGTGGCCATAATCAATGCATTTCATTTAAAAATACACATAATAGAGTCAGTGTTTTAACTCTGCAGGAGGCAGTGGATCCAGTCAGATTTAAGGTTCTTGATTTTTGCAAATAACTCATCATTTCAAAGACTGCAGCACCGAATCCTGTGAAGAGAATATTCTACAGCAATGTAGAAAAAAACTGGCCTCCGAAAAGGTTCATTTTGACATGAAATAGTGAAATGTGAGAAATTGCAGATAGTTTCAATCCTAAATAAACATAGAAATATATTTTGCTAAACAGAAATGCAATCTTCATGTCTTTAAGTCTCAAAATATCTTTCAGTAAACCCTACAGGCTTGATTTTTCTTGAAACCGTTTCCCTTTGGGACTAAAGAAATGCCATCCAATGTGCTTCTTTTAGGATTTTCATGAATAGAGAACAACAATTTAAATCAGGGACGTCAAACACATTTTAGTTCAGGAGCCAAATACAGTCCCATTTTAACTTGAGTAAATAAAATAGTGCCAATGATAACCTTTAAAATCAAACTAAAGTTTTTCTTAATTGTGGCTCAAGAGTATATAAGAGGAAAACGTAAATATTTTCAGAAAACCAAACATTTGTCCCGTCCACGTGACCAAACCATTAACAGAGACTCACCTACAGCTTCACCCACAGCAGCTTCTCAGCGCCGTCTCTCAGCTCCACCAGGGTCCTGAAAGGACAGAAATCCAGAAAAATCAATGAGTTTACAACAAAAAACAGGATTCACGCTCCCCTCTAATCTTCACTCTTGGTACGGTCCACTCGGTTCACCGTTCAACACACACACACACACACACACACACACACACACACACACACACACACACACACACACACACACACACACACACACACACACATATTTATTAAGGCTCGATGTCTCACCTGCACCACCAGCCAATGGAGTCGAACGTCTGCACTTGGCGGCCATCTTGCTACAGGAAGCTGGCTCATTCAGAACACTGTGTTCATCTACTTTAACAACTAGAACTTTAGCAGTTTTCTCACGAATTGTTACATGTTTAGTTAAAGAATGTCATAATTCAAATAGCTGTACTATATTAGTAATATTTATTTACTTTAAAATGCATTTTTCTCATGATGCTCTTCCACTTTTTGGACATAAAAGTCACAGTTAATACATTTAAAACCCTCTGAGTAACTTGATATATAATTTACTTAGACGAGATTTAACCATAAAATGCACAGAGCATATAGTGAGAGGAAAGCTGAAATGAACACAAACTAAATCCACCACTAGCTCAGCAAAACAAGAGGATTTGCTTCGTGCTCACTCTTCATCTTCAGCTGGAGCAAGATGGCCACCAGTGTTCCAAACTCCCCCATAAAGCATCTAGATAAACAATAACAACAAAGTTATTGAAATGATTTCTCAGTGAAAACAGAAGTATTCCAACAGGTGTAAAATGAATGAGTCAACGTTTTAATTGTGCTCATAAATCAACACAGAAAATCCAAACGCTGACAAATATTGTTCATTTTAAATAGCCAGGAAAGAAGAGGCTGAAGTCAGTGGATTATTTATGTCTGTCCTCCAAAAAAACAAAAAAGAAAAATGAGAATATGTATAATTAAAAAAACACAACAAAAGAAAAATAAGAAAGACTGAAAAAAAGAATAGACAACTGATGCTGTTCCTTTGTCCTCATCAGTCTGAACTGCAATCCTTAATTATTCTGTATTTTACAACTTCTTGGAATGTTGACAGCGAGCTTCTACATCTTTAAGTCCATCACTGAAAGTTTAACTCCCAGAACAAAAATACTATTATTATTGATTAGTTCTCACTTCACCCAAACATAAACAATCCTCCTACATGATATTCACCTTTTCTCAACTTTCTTCAAACAAAACACTTGGCTTTAAATCTGAACCTGATATAACACATCACAAGCTATTCAAGTGTCTGGAAATTGGGACATATGAAGCTTTATCAGTGAAAAATACAGAATCTGAAACACCTATATGAAAAATTTGACCAATGCCGACTGTCATGGCTGAAAGCCGATGAACTGCTCTCTCTGTGTTTGACTGCCAGTGTTAATGTAAATTACTGTTAGCCAAACTCTTCTGAGAGCCAGGCAAACGAGCAGCCTGCAGGTGAGTCAATGACAGACAAACAGAGCGACACTCCAGAAAAAAGAAAAGAAAAGATACAACTTCTTCACACACAGAGTCCCGTCAGAACTGGCTGGATGCTCATGGCTCAGCTAACAGAGATACAGCTGCTACAGTGGTTAGCTTTAGCACATACTGCCTGAGGAGCGCGTATGCTAACGTTAGCTCTTATGCTAACGCTAGCGCGTGAGCTAACACATTCATACATAAGTTAATTCCTCACAAAGCTTACAAATGACTTACAGTTACTGCTCTCTGGAAGACTGAACAACAAAAATCTCGAAAGACCGGACGTGAGGAGACATCGTCTGCTCCGGGGTGAACTGCTGTCAGACCACTGAGTAAAAGTGTTAGAAGCCAGTGCTCACTTCCGGTGCTACTTCCGGTGTCAGAATAAAAGCGCTACGACAACAGCGAACGATCAACCATTAAAAAAACAAACATTTGAAACAACATGTAATATGAAGACATCAGTTATTCCTTAACCACTGGACAACTTATAACACTGAGGGCAGAACAACTGACATTTACTGATATTTGCAGAAAAAAATAAATTTCTGTGTATATTTAAAGGTGCATTAAGGAGTTTTTCAACTTTAAAAATACTTATTTTCCATCATAAATATGTTACAAATGTTCAGTGTTGTGTAGAATGTGCCCTGACATATTCATTGTAAGTACCTCTAACAACGCTAAATTGTCACTTGAAAGTTGCAGTGCCGGTGCGGCACCAGAATTTCTTTGGGGAGAATTTGAGATGATGTGACGTAATGCGCGCTCCTGCTGGCCTGATTTCCTTAGGTTTCGTTTTGTCCGCCATTACTCCGCCAGATGCTTATTGAGCAACAACTGAGGAGTATGGGCCATTTTCACAGCTCCACTACTTCCTGAAATTAAGTGTGCACATTCATTTCCTGTCTTGCATTATTGGCCAAAATGATTAATCCAGGTGTGTCTTGTTGCAGCAGTCTAAACCAGACACACCTGGATTAATCAGTTTGGCCAATAATGCAAGACAGGAAATGAATGTGCACACTTAATTTCAGGAAGTAGTGGAGCTGTGAAAATACCCCATTGAGGATGGATCTTCCAGAAAGTAAGAAAAGACCGGCTTCTAGCACTGCCACAGCTCCAGCACAGACCCACCAGGCAGAAGAAACTTAAATTTTACTTGAGTGCTACTAAAAGAGCGCGGAAGGAGTTCCCCTCTTCCGTGCACGTGCATGGACACAAGCCACAGGCATGAGTGTTTCACTAAGCTGCAGTTACACCCAAGGCCTGCAGGGGCCGCTGTTTCGCATAAAACATGCAAACTCCTCAATGCACCTTTAAAACATGTAATTGCAGAATTTGAAAAATTTATTAATTTCTTTGTTTTCTGAAACTTGGAACACACACGCATTAGGGTAATAAGACGGAAATGAATATCAGCTGTTAACATCAGACCATCGGACCAATGCTGACATGTTAAATGTGACTGACACTGACTGATATCAACGCTGATATGTCATACATCTTTACATTTTTAGGTTTATGTAGATCAGTAGATTTTGACAGTGATTGACTGATACCACCTTTTTTAATGACAAGTACGATTATAACCTTCCTGCCGATACCGAGTGGATTGATTCTTTTTTGAAGGTTTCCGTGTTTTGTGTATGTTTTAACATGTATGGAACAAATTAATGGTGAAAAGTGTGGAGAAAGATTCTTAACACACCCCCAAAAACCCAAACATAATAAAAAATATTCACATTATATACACCTTAAATATATATGCAGTTAAAAGGACAGATCATTATAGTAAAGAGGATTGGACAGCTTAAGATTTCCACTGTGAAGCTTGAATGGGACTTAATGAGTGAGCTGCAGTGGAGGATGCAGTGACAGGCCTGCTAACTGGACTGGCCTGAAGCTTTTGTCCAGAGGAGCTGGTAAGACGATCAGCAGGAACCTAAAGATCTTTTCATCATCCCCACATCCGGCTCTCCAGAGAGCCGACGCAGCGCCGTTCAGATACGTCCAAACATTGTAGTTTCCCGGCAACACTAAACACACACTTCCTCCTCACAATGTGGCTCCATTCACATCCCGGCGTCAAGGTTATCATTACCTGCCTCCATTCTCCTCATTTACACGCGGAAGCCAGCTGTATTGCTATAATTTTTTTCCCCAAAATGCATTCTGGCCTGTTTGCAGTCATGAAGAAAAGTTCCCCGACACGACGGTGACACTTGATCCCCGAGGCGGCTCCAGCTGAAGATTAATGCCGCTAAACTTCGGCGCAGGAAGTGGATTCTGAAAAGTGAAAGTGTTTATTGCTCTGAAATATTGATTGCTTGACTCTCGCTCGTCGCCGAGACCTTTAGTGTATGTTATTATGAACCATAAAGTTAAATGTTCCAGAGGAAAACAGACTCTGTCGATGTTTTGGAGCATTTTTATTTCAGATTTGATCCAAAGCGCTTCATTTCATTTCAGGCTCTGACATGCTGGATGACTTCCACTGCAGTCTTTCCTGATTCATTTCATTTTGTGCTTAAGGAGACGCAGAATGTGAAGGTAAGCAAACAAAGACAGAAACGATACCGTTTACAGCAGGTCGTTCTCATCTCTAACATGCAGAATCCTCCTTGATTCTTCTTTCCAGTAAAAACAGAAAACCTTTGTTGCATTTTGAGGGTCTCTTCACACGACAACGGTGCTCGGAGCAATCAGAAACACGACCGTCCGTCCATACTGACCACAGCTCGTCACGCTTCAAACGCTGTTCACTGTGTTAACACCACGTTCTCTTACTGCAGAGGGAAGTTTGCAGTTTTGTTCTGGAAATAAAGTCAATTTTCGAGCTTCACTGTTTAGATTTGAGCTTTACTGACTGTCAGTACTAGTCGATTCGTTACAACAAACACCCGACAGCGCCAACTCATGGCCTGCAATGGTAACTACGTCGTTTTACTGCTTTTCATTTTCATCTTTGTTTGCATGTAAACCGACATCATTTTCAAACTGTCTGTGTGAATGAGAAAACGCCAAAACGGTGCGTTTTCACTTGAATTGTCATCATGTAAATGGAGTCTTAGTGAGCCACAGACAGGAAGTTGGTCAGTCAGGTTAAAAAGAAGAGAGCATTCGACACGTCGGGGCCTCAGAAAGAGATGAATGGGTTCCAGGCATTAGTATGCACAGGAAGCATCTTGGCAACGACAACATGAAGCAGGATGGGAAAAAAGGGCGCGTGGTCCACCTGCCACTTTGCAGCTGCATGAAAAATGACTCCTTAATCATTTCATCCTAATGCCTCACAGACTGTGTGCAAATGGTGCTCAATGGCTTCGCTCTGCACGGCGAAGCGGCGACAACAGCTGATTTATAGAACCCGGGCGGCGGCGCCGACGCCGCTTCCAGGACACACACATCATCTCACCCTGCGAGCTCACGCCGGGTTTTTAATTCACGCCGTAAAACCGCCGTGAAGACGCACTGAGATGAAAAAGGGGCGTGTCCGTCTACTGAACATGTGCGGAACAACCGTCCACTGCTCACGAGCAGCAGCGGCGTTTCAGAGAGTTTCCATGGAAACGGAGTCTGAGCATTTTCGTAAAGTTCCACCTTGCGATCCATTCTTTAAAATGTGAATTTTCAGTGACGTCGAGCGTCGTCGCCATGGAAACGGACACCCAAAACCCAACGAAAGTTCTCCACTTCAGCTTGAATGCATCTAAAGCAAAAAAAAACTTGGAATAGCAACAACGGAATTAGTTTTTATTCACCGATTTGTGAAAATTATTTGTCACTGTCATCGAATCTGCACCATCACAAACAGAAAAACGACAAAAGCTCCAATATCGTTATACTGACTAAAATAAATCTTGTCAAAATAGGAGACTGCAGTTGAATCTCTTAAATGTTTCCATAAACAGAATCAGTCGGTGTGATCATGTTCTAATGCCCATGTTTAAGCATAAAAAAGGTCTCTGCTGTGTTACAATCCATGTTTCAACATGATCAAGGCCTAATAATTCACAGGTTTTGCTGATTTCATACATTTCTTTCATATTAAACATGATAAATGAGATTCTGCAGTGGAGACATTAATTGCTCATGTCACTAGAAAAACAATGACACACTTCTAAATACTGGTCATGAAATGTAAATGTGTGCCAAAATGATGCTTCATGAATATTCAACCTTTAACATTTTAACAAGCTTCTTCTTGTTTTTCATTCAAGCAGTAAAAAATGGACACAAGTCCAGCTTCTGTTTTGGCTCATCCTGCTGGTTCCTGTTGGCCTTCGTCGGTTCGCACGGGTTTTTGACAGTTCCTGCTGGTTAATGCGGGTTCTCATCGATTCCCACCGGTTCCTGTCCGTTCCTGCTGGTTCCCACTAGTTGCCACTGGTTCCTGCTGGTTTCTGTCAGTTCCTGCTGGTTCCTACCGGTTCGCACTGGTTCCTGCTGGTTAATGCAGGTTTTCATCGATTCCTGCCGGCTCCTGTCAATTCCTGCTGGTTCCTGGCGGTTCCTGCGAGTTTCTGCTGGTTCCCACTAGTTCACATCGGTTCCCATCAGTGTTCGTTGGTTCCCGCCAGTTTTCGTCAGCTCCCACTGGTTCCTGTTAGTATTCGTTGGTTCCTGTCAGATTTTGTCAGTTCCTACCGGTTCCCGCTGGTTTTCGTTGGTTCCCACCAGCTACTGCTGTTAAATGCCAGTTCCTGTTGGTTCCTCCTGGTTCCTCCTGGTTCCTGTCGGTTCCTGCCGGTCTTCAGATTGCCTCATCCGGCGCCGGTGTTTGGAAACCCGCGCTGTGCGGTTGGTCTTCAAACAGCAGCTCCCGGCCGCTCGTGTTCTCCCATCAGGTCATTAACGCTTCAAAGCCGCTGCCGGCGCCCGAAGGACGGCGGCGGCCGCTAAAAGCACATGGTCTTTTGAGGAGGAGATTAGATGTTTCATTTGGTCATTAACCGCCCAGGTTTGATGGGCAGAGTGCTCCCATCGGTCGGCTCGGCTGCTCGCATGAAAGCTTCCTGTTTGTTTACGGAGGTGAAGAAAAGTCCTGAAGTTGAGGGGAAGTTGGTGTGATGCTTCATTTCCATCAGAGATCTTCCTCCTCCTCCTCCTCCTGCTAACTCACTACTCTACCACAGAAAAGACACTTATTTTTTTTGTTTTTGTGGTGAATTAAAATCAAATTACAGCTCCAAGACATTGTTATGATACATTCACTTTTTTTTAAGACCATTAGGAGTGAAAAATCCAACTGAAAGCAGAGTGTGGACTTTATCATTCACTTTTCTATTAGTCCAAATAAAATGAGAAAGCATAAATGATTCTTTCTGTTCAGATATGCTTGATGGGGATACTTTATTATTCTCTATCGCTGCTGTTTTTCTCCTGGAGTTGAGCTCAAAAAGCTTTTCTGTTTGTTTCGCTGTGAATTAGTGCTGCAGGTAAAGCGGCTCGACTTCATTCCACATGTAGAGCTTTTAAAAATGCCTCAATCTGCTGCTGACAGTTTGATAAAAGCGATTTTCCAGTCGATCACCGTCGTGTAAACCGAGCTGGAGCAGTGGAAATGAGCCGCAGAAGCAGGATCCACGACGGCGTCCGAGTTCTGATGAGAACAACACTACAGAACAACGGTTCAGCTTCTCTCTGCTCCCAGGCTCAAAGGGTTTTCTTCCTCTCCTGGATGACTGTGGTAAAAGTCAAAAGTGAAAAACTAATCACAGAGGTTCCATAGTTAATTGTGATCAATCGTGTGTTGAATCTTCAGTTTCAAGCCAAGAATGTGAGACTTTTTTTTTTACCAGAGTGTCTTAATTTGGAATCAAATAAACACAAAGGAAGATTTTCCTTTTTGACCGTTTGGAGTTTCTTTCAGAGTAAAGTGACATGCAGACCAACTTAATATGGTTTTCAAACTGAATATATAAATAAAAAAAAGAACTACACTCATTACGAGATTCTGGACAGTCTGAGTTCTCATTTTTCTCCAATTTCTTTGCTCACCCTAAACCTCATTCTGTAATCAACCATGATTTAAAAAATTAATCTTTTGGCAGCCTTACATTAACTAATGGTGATTAATCGTGATGAACAGTGACAGCCCAAACTAACAGTAACAGGAAAACATGAGCTTTGCTCTTTAAGCTTTGCTTTTCAGACCAGGGCCCTAAAACCTTTGAGTTTCTCATTTTCTGCAGTGTTTCCTGTGGAACGGATCCTCCAGTGTCTCCGTTAAGCTCTGATCCAAACAAACTGAGATGCTTCTAGAATTATGACGCTTCAGGAGCGTGCTTCGGCTTTGGGAAGATAAGGTCGAGAATTAAGAAGAGAATCTTTCCTTAAGAAAGCTGCCAGAACGATGATTTTTACCCCCAAATCTGTTATTTCGTCACCAAAGACACAAAAGGCGAAGTTTGGTGAAAGCAGCGAGGCCACGCCGGAGAGGAGTGAACGACTCGGCTCTTCCTCCTGTGATCAGAAAATAATAATCCTGCTCCGGTTTGTGATCCATCAGACGTAAACGCCGCAAATGATTGTTATTTTCTCTTTCTTTATGACCTTTCACGCTTGTTTAGGCCCAAACTGTCCACAAGCTTCAATCCAGTCTATAAACTCTTGATCTTTCTAGTTCAGTATTTACAACAGTGGTGAAAATTTGATTTACTGCGAGTGAAGAAACATTTGCGCACTGTGGGAATGGATTTGCTATGAAACAAGAGAAAGGCTGCAAAAACCGTGTGCAAAGGATTTGACATTAGTGTAAAGAGAAGATTTCACTTCCTTCTGCAGATTTGGACACAAAAACAAAAATATACTTTAATTCAATCCTGTTTATTTAATCAAAATAGTATTGCAGTGTTTATATTGTTTTAGTGTGCGTATTTCATGCGACTTTTTGCACCTTCCAGAAAAAGTATTACATGTAGCATGTACCAGTATGACATTAAATGTTTTCAAGGATTCTCTGAAGAGAAAAATATGTCAGTGAAATAGAATAAACTCGAGTTTATCTGACTATCTGATTCTTTGCAGTTAAACAAAATGGGACAGGAGGAGTTGTGGCTGTTTATCGATCATTTTACTGGTTCAACTTTGAAGATCAGCCCGAATGTGCAAAAATTGGGCGTCAAACATAAGGTCCGTGGGCCAAAACAGGCCAACCAGAGGCTCCAATCTGGTCGAGGTACCAAGGGAATTGCACAGCACAACACGACAGTGAGACCGGAGCTGAGATATCAGCCATGACGGCTTCCACTCCAGGCCTCGGTTCTCCTCCCAGTCCTCTGACCGTGACTTTGGCTGGACTCTCCAGGGATCTGGGTGGATTAGCATCACGACCTTTTCTCCGTCTTTGATTCCTCCTCTTCCTCTCCTGGCGTTTCCTTCCTCTCCTGGCGGCCGATCGATCCCCCCCCCACCGGTTGTCTCCTCCTCTCTCACCCCTCGTTCCTTCATTCTCTGATCGCCTCTCTTGAAAACCTCCGCCGGCTTCTCGTACAGCAAAGATCTCGGGGATGAGTGGAGCTTCTCCAGCTTATAAAATCACATAAAACACAATTTCTCATGAAAAAAAGAAGACACGGTTTCAATTGCAGAAGCAGCCACAGGCAGGATCACCCGGCTAATAACATTCTGAAAATATTTTGTTCTGGAAGTTCAAAAGAAAGCTGGAAATCTAAGAAACTTGTGGCCGATGGGGCCTAAGGAGGAAAAAAATCCATGCTTGATATTACAGAGCTGGTAGAAGAGACGCAGTTTACACCAAGCGGCAGAGCGAGACCCTGAAAGCTTCAACAGGCCGTGTCCAGACGAGAACCAGAACCAGACGCTGTGCCGCAGGCCCAAAGGTTCCATGTCAGGAGAACCATCGCTCACAGAAACACTCCTGCTTCTCACATTGATCGGCCTCTCCCTGTTTTTCCTCTCAGATGTGCATCGAACTTAAACCTCACTTTGGTTTTTTTTTTCTTCGCAGCTTGAAGCACTTCGATCCAGAAGAGAAACGAAATCCCTCAAGGACTGTTATCTCAACATAATGAGGGAAAAAAATAAAATAAACTCTACACAGAAAGACGGGATGAAAACAAAATGACAACAACAATTAGGTTTTCCATTGAAGCAGCTTTTACCAGCAGTCTGACAAATTCCACTTAATCTGCAGTGGCGTGGTGAAAGTCAGAAACTTCAGTTTGTTTTCTTCGTTTTACTTCTGACCTTCTCTGTTTAACACAGAACAAAACTCAAATGGGTGAATGTAGAGGTAGAAGTAGCAGAGGATGAACCTGGAGCAGCCAGATCTGTCTGCTGCTGCCATTTCCATGTGAACTTGGACCCAAATTAGTTTCAATCTCCTCTTTCTGAGCTGCGTCTGTGTGACTCCGCCAGTGATGTGAGAGGACGGCGATACGGCGCTCGCCGCTGATTCTCTCCCTCCGGCCGTGACTTCTGCTGTCAGCTGTAAAACTATTAACCGTCCTGCTTTCATTTACGTGGCTGAAACGACACTTTCCGACTTCCTGATCATCTGACTCATTAAACTTTCTAATAAAGCAGTGTGTCCGCTCCTTACACAACAAATGGTTTGACCTCCAGTGGAATCAGATGTTTGGGAATATCGCCCTCTGGTGGCTGGATGGATTACGACTGAAGCAAAGGAGGAAATGAAATCGACTCCAAACATTGACTTTCATGCTTGGTATGAATGTTAAACTGGTCCAAACAATCCTCTGGAAAATGACAACAATCTCAACATGAAGCTGATTTTAACCTCACCTAGCCCCCTAACCCTAACCCTCTAACCACATACGTAGCATGCAGCATGTAGCACGTAGCATGTAGCACGTAGCGCAGCTCGGCGTTCGGTCCGGAGCAGTTAAACTACTGATCCACATGGTTCTCTCTCTGCTGCTCTGAACGTCTCTGCTGAAGTTACTGATGTTGTACGAGCATCTTTATCCTCCTCTTGATGTTTTGGTTGTTGACACCAAGCAGTTTCACGTTTGTAATTCTCATTATTATTATTAAAGAATCTCCACGACGTCGCTGAATGATGTTAAATACCTGCTGGGTTGAATCAAGAGTCTCTTTCTGAATACTTGGTGAAGTATCAGACCTGATACTTTGAAATTTCACTAAATGAAGGTCTTACTACTGACTTACCTCTTGTTTTTAAATGAAAAAAATATATATATTTCTTTTAACTTTTTTTTCTTTGCCATTATTTTCTTCTAATGGGCAGTCTTACTATACTGACCACGGGTTGGGATCAAAAGTGTTTGTCCTTCATCTTTAATCATTTCTTGATTGTGGTGGTTGTTTAAACCTTGTGGAGGCTGTGAAATTCAAACTATCAGGAGTCTGCAGGAATATCTTCACCTGCGTCAAAACTATTTTCTGTCATTTATTTCCAATTAAGTAAAAAACGAAAGCAACATGCTGAAGGACAAATAAAGTCATAACAAATTTAACTGACTTCTCTTTAAACCAAAAAAAAAAAACATCAAATCAACAGGTATTTTCTGAAAACCCTGAAGGATTCCCCATCTTCTAAAAACACCTTTGATGCATTGGTTTAATAAAGTTTGTCCCAAATATAAACACTTAGAGCGTGAAGCTGAGCCGCAGAATGACCAGTGATAGATGAGGCGTTTGTAATAATCCATCAGTCCTGCCAAGATCCTGCTGATAGAGACAAAACAGCGCCTCTCCAATAATCTCATGATGCACGATAAGAATAAACCTCTAATCTCCACCAGAAGCCACAAAAGTTCCTTCATTTCCCACGAAAAGTACGACTGCAAGCAGAGCGAGTGAATATTAAAGAGCTGATCGGAAGAAACGACACAAAACGAACTGATCAACAAGTGTCCACACTGTCAACCACCACAAATTTTCTTTTGTAGGAGAAAAAGTCACTTTTCCACAGTGTTGGATTGTCTCTCCTTTGTCTCATCGGTCCGGTTTGAACCGAAGGAAGCAAATTCCTTCCTTCTAAGAAAGACATTCGTGAGCCTGAAAACATGTTTACTGCTAATGAGAGACCATGTTCAGCTGCCGAGCCGCCTGCTCTCGCTTTATTGATCGTCAGGGTCAGATTTTTCCAACACTTGGGCAAATATTCCACTTTTAGTGAGTTGAGAGCTTTTTGTTACCTTGCTTTGTTTGCTGTCATTTCTCCATAATCGCTGAATCTAATAAGGTAGAAACTGTTCCGACACGACAGAAAGGAAGTGTTTATTGTCAGAAGGCTTTAAAGGAAACTTTTGTTTTGAGAAACTTTTTTTTTTTGTTTTTTTTTGGAGACTATACATTAACACATTGAAAAATAGCGAGAACAGACAAACTGAACTCTCCTCAGCTTCAATCTCAGGGAAAACTCGCAAGGATTGACTTGAATATCGATAGAAAGCAACAGCTGATTTGATGTCAAGTGTTGCACTTTGTTCCCCTGTAATCGATACCTTAACATTAACAATGCCGATAAACCGATCGGCTGTAACATTCAGAGCACCTGCCGTGTGTCGGTTCCACTTCCTGCTGCTGAAAAATGCTCTGAACCCTCAAAGTCTGAGTCGGTGTTCTGGCGGGATTATGCTGATATGCTCCATAAGTTAAAATAATGCGGGAATAGATCACTTTTCTGATTTAAAACATATTTTTGCAGCACATTAAAGCCACGTGGCACTAAGAATAAAGCATTTCATCTCAGCTGTACACTTTCCAACACTTCATTTTAAGAAGTTCAACATGATTTATGGCTCCAGACTTGTTTTAAACGGGGCCTTTCCAAATTTCTTTCTCATAAATATATATTTATTTTCTCAAATGTCTTTGAACTTTCCCTCCATCCTAGTGGGAATCTCCCAGTTTAATCAAGTTTCTCTTACTTCTCTGAGTTCTCCAAACTTTCCACTTTTCTGAGAAAATCCCAGTTTGAGCACATTTAACTCGTGAAAATGCATCAGTTTTGCCTTTTACTTTCAGAAAGGTTTTGTGTTTACATGACAACGTTCTTAAAACGTCTTCAAGATGCATCTTTATGCGTCTTTCTTAAATAAGAACTTAAAGAAATCTAAAGGAGTTTTACATTCAGGATCATTACTGAGGCGTCTGCACTTTAATTCAATGTAATCCCCAATAATCTGTTATTTTTTTACATTCTAACAGCTTTAATTCTGTAGCAGAGAAAAGAAGTTGCTCATGAAAGAGTTGAAACCTTGTTTCATTACATACTGTTAATATTCATGAAGCCTCATAAAGTGGCGGCCTGTTAAACTGAAGGCTGTTTACTGAGGTTAACGGAAGAAAACATGAATCCTGCTTGAAGCCGTTGGTTCAAACACCAGCAGAATTTACAGACGTCAGGTTTAAAACCGATTCTACAAAGTTCACACTCCTCCAGGTTCTACGTTTCGCTGCCGAGCCTTGAAAGAGTGGCGCCGTCTTTGTGTCTTTGTGATTGTGTGTTAACATGAAGCTTCCGGTGCAAAATACGGTGAAATGTACAAAAAGCTGGTGCATTGTGGGAGTTTTGACCAACTCTCCCCTGGAGGGGTCTAGAGGGGTCTGGAGGAGTCTGATTGAGTCTGAAGGGGTCTGGGGGGATCCTCCAGTCCTCCAGGAATATGAATATTGATTGTGGTTTTGAGCTACGGCCTTCTGAATGCGCCGACTGGTTGTCTTCGGCGGCGGCGGCCGCTATCGTTCCGCACTAATGACATCATTTTGCAGGGACGTCGTCTCGCTCCCCAGCGGCCGCTGTAAATATATTTATTTATCTGTTTGGCAGGGCGAGTTGCAGAGGGGAGAGGAGATTACCTGTCCAGATTACGCCGGATGATTCATGTTTGTTTGGCGCCGGGAGATAATGCACGTTTGATTTAATGACTACAATGAATCGCTTCTTTGCAACTTTAAACAGCTTCTGGTTTTGTTTGTTTTTGGGAGGCGAGGGGATGAAAATGTTTGAATTTCAAAAGAAGAAAGATTAAAAGAGGGACATGATGGAAACAGACTCCTGCTTCCCGGGATGTGGAGAGTAATAATATTGTCTCCTTTATGCTTCATTCATCATCAGATCAGTAACGTATTTGTCTGTTTTGAATGTTTCTGAGTTTACAGTTACAGTTTGGGGCGTTTTTTTGGTGTTTATTGTTCCCTTTCTGGCCGTACAACCGGCTTGTCTTAAAGGAAATAATTCTTGCAGAACCAGTTCTGATATGATGGAGTCGTGGATCATAGTGAGAAAGTGTGTTCAGTTTCAGCAGAGTTTGCATGTTTTACCTTCACAGTTCGGTTAATCAGTGAATCTAAATCACCTACAAGTTTATACGGCATTTCAAGAGGAAACGTCTTTTCTGTGTTTTCTGAAATCCTTCATGTTTATGCTGCGACATTTCAAATACGATGTCCGTTTATTCAGAAATGACAGCGGTGTAGTGAGCGTGTCCGCATGTATCCACAAGGTGGAGCTGTTGGTTGTTGTGGGAATGAAACCACAAACACTCTGCAGAGAACCGCATGACCGATGGGAGAACACGGACCTTCGCGTGGACAGACCAACAAGATGGATTATCACAGTGACTGTTAGCTTTTTGTTACCTCAAAAAGTTGCGTTTTCCATGACTTTGTGTGCCGTTGCCACATAAACAGACACTGACAACACGTTCTCGGTTTTCCTTCAAAATCCAGTGTTGAGAACAGGACCGGAAAGAGTGAATCATAACAGTCGAACCCCATTCGTCCGTTCATGTTTGCAGCTCTTTATTCTCTGCACACATTCGTGTGTGATTTCACTACACAACCAATCAACAGCGCCGACCGGTGGCTCCAGATGCTCACTACACCGTTTTCAAAACGTTGATGTGTGAATGGAAAAACTTTCTGAAACGTCGTTCTGAGACTTTCCAGCTTGTTTCTGCCTCATCCGAAGCTACTTTCCTCCAGGAAATGAACATTTCATCCATCTGGCCTGCAGCGAGTCCGAACCCCCCCGGAGAGAGGAGCTGATGAACAACTTGCTCCAGCGGCGGCGAGCCGAGAGTGCGTCACCATGGCAACGCAAACAGATCCATCAGCGCTGAGGAATGGCCGCCGCTCCACTATCTCAGGTCTGATCTCCGGACGTCTCCAGCCTGAAAGCAAACCTGTTCTCCGCCTCAGGTCCTCCTGACGTGAGGCCGCCACGCCCAGGTTCACCAGCACACAAATACACTTCAGACGGTTTGAGGTGCGAGGTAACCCCCCCTTCAGCACCCCGACCCCCCCGATGAGGAGGAAAACAGTCTCCTACAATTAAGGCTTTAATCAACACTGAGTTTGCACAACTGATTTTTCTGGTTTTTGTCGCCTCTATCGGTTCTCAGGAACGCTGCAGTTTTAAAATCAGCCACTTCTTATTGACTTTTTGTGACGGGGTGAGTCAAAGTTTGACCTGGGAAAACTGTGATTTCACCCGTTTCCATGGAGACGGAGCGTTTACCTGCGACGACGCCTCCGTGGAGACTGAGACTGGGTTATTGTTCTCATCATTTCTGCTGTGGACTTCAAACGGATTCAGTGTTTCTTCTTTAATGAGTGGCTGAAAACGGCTACATTTTCACTTCCGGCCTTGATTCAGTGATTATTCTGCCAAATGTGACACTTCGGCCCGAGTTCGACTGACAGCTGCTGATAAATGTAACATATTTAGACATATTTAGACTATGGAATCATAGGGAAAACATGCAAACTCTGTCAGTCTAACTGACCACTTCACCTCCACTGTGTCCAATCAAAACAGCTCCAGACAGAATTATCCTTTATCATTGAGTCTTTTCAGTTCTCATACATACCCCGACTTTTCCACTGTGACAAAACAATCACCGTCTAATGAACGTAAAATAAAGTCCAGGACAGAATAATGACTTAATGATGGCAGGAAAATAACGGGAGACAGAAATCATCCCCTCTTCCTACATGAGGCGACGCATTTCAATGGACTGACAGCATGATGCCGTAAAAAAGGATTCGATATGCAACAAAAAACACTTTCTCAAAGAGTGAGTGCGAGCACTGACCTTCAGGATTAAACGACGTGAGCGAAGCGTCTGAATCCGTCAGCCTCGTTCACTGTCGATGTAAAACTCACCGCGGTGCACGCTGGGCGCACTGAGGTGCGTTTCCAGCTGTCAGGAGCTCGTCTGTTGAGTCCTGGGAACTTCGTGCAAATGAGGCGCGGGGCGCAGACGTCCGACGCATCGTGGAACTTTTGGAAAACGTGTAAAGCAGCTGCAGCGGAACCAAAAGGACGGATGGAGCAGCTGCACAGCTCAGTGCTCACCTCCACAGGAGTCCGACCCGGTGTCGGTGCTGGTATCGGTGCATCGAGCCTGCTGCTGGTTTAAAACCACCGCAGGCTGAACCGACTTCAGTCCAGAGAGTCGGAGGTGAAACGACGCTTCGCTGCAACGTCTCAGCTGATTATCCTGGAAAAAACGAGTCGATCGATTCAGTTGCTTCATCCACCCGGAGAAGCTGCTGAATCTCTGGCTTTGGCTGTTTTCTTCTCCCACCAGCCCTTGCTGCTCTCGCTGCCGTTTCTGAAGCATCAGTTCCTTTGAAAGAACCGCAGCTCGGATGGAAATCCCCGTCCTGCCCTCTGGTTGTTATTCCAATTAAACACCGGAAAAAAAAGAAGGCGCTCAGTGAAACAGATGGTCAAAGTGGGTAATCAATCATTGAACAGCACTTGGCGTCTGATTTGTCTACTTTTGAACACGATGTTCCTAAATCTCCTTGAAAAAAAGAGAGAATATGAGAAGAATTTGGATTTGCCTCCAGCCATGTTGGGCCGATCTCCAAACTCCCTCGTTCGTCTCCAGCTTTTCGCCCTTCAGCGGCAATATTTTATTAATAATCAGCACAACTTGGAGAATCTGGAGTCGGGTTCTGGAGCCCTGAACCACACCGAGCAGACGCTTCGCTGCTCCTGGCTGCTTTAATACCTTCGGTCTCAGGACGCCGCTTCAGCTCAGACCAGAGGACTGGAGCTAATATCCCGCGCGGTGATTTGTTAGCGGCGGCTGTGATCGCAGCTCGTTCGGTTGTTTCAGGGACTCCGTCTTCATCCGTCACCGAGCGGGTTCCTCCTGTGGGGAGACGTCCTGGAAACAGCAAAACTTTTGATTTACTGTTGCAGTTTGTTTCCATCTGAAATGGGAAACAGCGGTTGGCACTGAGGATGTGTCAAACCAACAAAATCACAGGAAAAGTAGTTTGAGAGAAAGAGAAGTGCTTTTCCCATCATGAGGCCCACATTGGATCTGATTTTGGAAACAAGCCTCATTTATGTGGAAACAAACCTGATGTGGATCAGATATGTATCGAAGCGACCGTGTGACCGGAGCGCCAGGGGTCCGGGGGGCTGAGGGGATTGTCTCAACATTACGTCTCTAACGTCGTCACATCAGAAGCAGAAAAAAGAGAAACATGGAGGAACATCCAGCGCAGTGGTCAGCTGACGAGGTCACATGACTTCTCAGGAAGTAACTGCAGCCATTCTTCCGTTTTCTTCCTCCTTTGCCTCAAAGTCCCAGAAATGTCTGCTGAAACTCCGGCGCTTCAGAAATATCCTGAAGTTTCTAAATGCGACAAGTATTCAGTGATTCGGACGTAGAATCATGAGAACCAAAGACTTGATAAAATAGGTGAAACTTTATAGTAAAAAAAATCTGATTTAAGTAGCAAATCCGATCTGAGCATCAAGACCTGAGTAAACGAGGCCCGATTGGCCGACGAGACACAAAGAACCTGAAGTGAACAGGAAGAAGCTGAAACGCTGCAAAGTTGAGACTGAAGTGAAAAGTGGTTCAGTAAATAAAGAGCGCTGTTCAGTCGTGTCATGGTTTCTGTGAGCAGGACTGTCTCTGTCCTGAAACACTCGTAGCTCTGAACGCGTGTGAAGATCCAGATGTTTCCCTCCAGACAGCAGTGAATTCAGCTCTGCTGGCGTTGAGCGAATGTTGACCAGCTACACCAGACAAACTAATCTTTTCTTTTGCCATTTAAACTGATTCTGACTCCATTATTTGTTTCGGCTTCCTGTGTGGGATTTTTAAGAAAAAAGGAAAAAAACTAAAGCTTTGCTCCTGGCGTCTCCAACCAGGCCTGGCTTCTCCGCGACTCGCCACAATCCTGGGTTTTAAAATGGAAATGGGCTGAATTACAGCCACGCTGACAGGTTTTTATCGCCTGGCGCTCGCTGTGACGCTCCGGCTGGATCCGGCTGTTAAAGGCGCCTCAGAGAGCCGAGCCGAGCCGCTTTCCGTGATGCTGTTATCTAAATGACGGCGCTGCAGCGGGCAGCAGGGAAGAGCACCAAGAAAAACCAGGGGGGGCATGAAGGCCTGCACCTCGGCTGCAGTGAGAGGACGTGACGTGGAGAGCAATGCATTTTGGGTCACAAAACAAAGTGAACGGTGCGAGTCAGAAAAAAGACACAAAGAAGGGGTTGAAGACGTCAGTTGGGCGGATGGAGAGGAAGAGCAGGAGCTCAGTGATGGAAGGGCAGGAGACTCACGGTTGTTAGCGGCTAGCTGCTAGCCAGCTAGCCAGCTAATGGGGCGGTGTGGAGGTGAAATGTTTGAGTCCCGTTTGGGAAGGTTGAGGTTCTTCGTCACGCTCTGCCCGGGATTGTTGGCCTTTAGCGTCCTTTAGCTTCAGGGTTAGCTTGGTAGCAGGACGTCGTGTCCAGTGTTTTTCATTTTGGAGGTTTTTCTTTGGCAGTGCTGTCAGAACAGGAGATGTAGAAAAACACCTTTCATTTTATTCACAGTGTGCCACGTTTTAAAAAGAACTCTGGTTAAAAATGGCTGAAAGACAGTACAGCAGCTAAAACTGGCTGAACTCACAAAAAACCAAAAACATTTTAAATAGTTTAAACAGCTGAAAAAAAGCTAAGAATCGAAAAACAGTCAAAATGACTAAATGCTAAAATAGATCCTTTTCTTTTAAATATAACACAGTAATATGTTAAGCATGTCAACACTGCTAAAAAAAAACAACAAAAAAAAAACCAGAAGATAAAATCAGTAAATTAACAATGAAAGAAAAACACAAGCGATATAAAATCTAATCCTGACAGGTCTTTGTCATTTTAAAGGTTAGATTATTAACTTTATGTATTTGAAAAGGACCAGAATATCTTCTGGTCCTGAAGTTTTCAGACTCTTGAACTGCTGTGTTTCATTCTTCTTCATGCCTTCCAGATGGAAATGTTCCGCCGATCATCTTCCTCCATCAGTGTTTTTTTCCTGCGGTGCTGTATCAGTGATGTGGAACAGCGCTCTCCGGTGGTCAGGGACTGTATCTACACAATGTTTCTTCCATAGAATTTGCCGAGCAGCCGAACAACTGAATTAACAGTGACCTGCGACTTTAAGCCGGGCTCCACTGAGCCTCGTTTCCTCCTCCTGTCTTCATTTAATCACCACATTTGGACATGAGCGTTTCTGTTTCGAAGGTGGAGGGTGTGTCCAGGGTGACTCCGCCCTCCCCCACAGCAGCTGTGATTGGCTCCAGCGCCCTGCGACCCTCAGAAGGACCAGGCGGGTTCCATAATGGATGGAAGGTGAGAGAGATCGAGTCAGATTGCAGATGGTTGTTTTTCTAAACTCAGCGAACTGTGAAGGATCCAGAAAAACAAATATTTAAAAGTTTAAACTATCTTAAAACGCCCTGACTGCGTCTCCATCTCGAAGCTGCAAACACTGTACATGTGGTATCAGTCTGATGAGGAAGACTGGCTCTGTTCAGCCGTGGTTCTGACATTTTTGATTTAGTCATTTTATCCAGACACAAAACCAAAACGAGCTCACAAGTGTTTTTCATGGCTGCTTCCACAAAACATTGTTGAACATTTACAAGTCGAGTTGGAACATTTGACTCCAGTGTCTGTTATCGATCAGTTTGATCAGTGAGAATGTCGTCAGGATATGTTTTGATGTTTTTTTATTTAGCTTATTTCACAGATCTGAGTTGAAATTGATTGAATTAAACTTTCATGGAGGTTCTTGCTTTAGTTTTGAAGGTTAGAATATAACTAACACTTTGACCTTAGTAAATATCGGCCAGATATCAGTTTTGGTTTAATTTTAAATGGACGCATCCCAATTTTAATTTTTTTTTAATTTGGAGCAATAAATAATATTCCTGATACAAAAGGCCTGTACAGAACTAAATAATACAAATACATTCAGTAGAAAACTATTTTCATTCTGCTGGAAGAGGAGTGGGAAGAGAACCTTTCAAAACATTGACCCATAAAATTAAACTTTTGGTGAGAAGAAAATGCATCGGCAGTGTTTTCACTTGAACCGTTGTCATGGAAACGGAACCAAAGAATCTCTCAGTAAATGCATAAGTTCTGTTAAATAAATGCTAAACGTCCATCTGCTCACATTGTTACTGTTTCCTGAAAAACCCAACAGCGCCACCGTGTGGCCTGGCATGCCGACTGCACCGCTTCCTACGTGATCTGAGCTCGCTTCCAAAATGTTACCATGGAAACGAGAAACTTCTCTGAACCATGTGGAAGGTCGTTGGTCACGTCAAGCTGAGATGTGATTAAACTCATCAGGAGAAAGACACGTAAGTTTTAATGTTTCTGAAACACCGACATGAAGCCAAAAACTGCACCTTCAAACCAAGCCGCCGCTCCGCCGCCGCCATGTTGGAAGAGGCCACAGTGAGACAGAGACGGTTTCCAGCATGCAAGTTCAGAGGACCGATTCCTGTCAGTGGATCAAAACCTCTCACAAACAATCAGCCACAAACCAAAAACTGTCATTCAGAAAGAAAATCTTTACCAGAACTGCAGGAATTTTTTCTTCTTATTCTTTTTTTTTTTTTTTTACGGTTTGACACCAGAAACATTTGGCTGAAACTTCATACAGAGATTCAAAAGCTTCCAGTTCATCGGATACAACATAGAGACATTTATTTCTTGTTTCAATACCAAAACCGTGTGGTTCTCCGTCTGGTCAGCCCTAGAAAGCAGCGTTGTTCTTCAAAAACAAAGAATGGAGAACAGAATGTAAACAAACAAACAGGAAATCCTGATCTGGCGTCAGATTAGCGCCAGTGGCGCCCGAAGCCCCGCCCCTCTGTCCCTCTGTCCATTCAGAAACACCACTGAAAGTAAAGCACAAGTGAGAGAGTGTGTGTGTGTGTGTGTGTGTGTGTGTGTAGATTTCACATGTAACAAAAAAAAAAAAAAAAAAAAATTGACAACAAGATTTCAAACAACGGCCGAAGTGGAGTCGACATCTGAAAAAAACACTTCTGCCTCCGAGACCCAAACAGCTGCAGGACCGACGTCTGCATCTGCTGCCCAGCGTGGACGCACACACACGCACACTCGCATCAACATACACCCTCTTGAAAACTCTTAAACACATAACACAAGCACGCTTCCACACACACACCAATAGAAATGCACGCACACATATGCATGCATGCACACATATAAATACACATCCAGATCCGCGCACACGTGTGCCAATGGGTCAATGTATAGTACACATGTATGCACACACACACACGACTTTGACAAATGAGTGCATGCACGCACACTCGTGCAGTTCTATGCATGTACACGTGTGAGCACGCACACATATACACCAACACACACACTTGCATACACATATACATGTGTGCTCACAGGCGTACACACGTAAACATGCCGACACACATGAGTGCACGCAAACACGCTCATATTCAGACACATTTAAATGCGCGCGCGCACGCACACACACACACACACGCGTGTTCACACTGGGAGCTGGGCTGTTTGCTGCAGGCCCTCTGTGCTGTGGTTCTTGGCTGGGGAGCAGTTTCCCGAGGCGGGGGTGGGCGGGGCAGAGGGGGCGGGGCAGGGCGGGGCGGGGCGGGGGAGGAGTGAACGTTCCGGAATCGGCTCGCTGAAACATTCAGTTCGTCTATCGAGCCCGAAACCAAAGAGTGACGGTAAATAGAAAACAGGGAGGAAGAAAGAAAAGAAACAACAGTAACATCATTTCATTCCGTGATCTTCAGCTTTGAACTTGGTCACTTTTTGAATTCCATATATTTATATCCATATATATTTATATATATTTATATATTCTTTTTACAGTTAAAAACACCATGGATCGACAGACTATTTGGTTTCTTTTCGTCTAAGCAGGAGTTTTTCTCTTGTTCTTGTAAATAAATGCATGTAAATATTTTTTTCTGGTTTCCAGTCAGAGTGAAGAAGAGTCGCGTCTCAGTTTATCCGCTCAGGAAGCGTCTCATCAGCACATTTCCAGGATTTTACACCCCCCCCCCCCTCCCCCCAAGAAGTCCTTGTGTCCCGCCTGCTCACTCCCACGGGGGCAGAGCGCCGAGTCGGCTCCGCCTCCTGGATGCTGCCGTCTCATTGGCCGCTGAGGCCCAGGTCTGTGTGTGATAGGCTGGGACTGAGCAGCTGGGTCTGCGTGGGTCCGCTACGGCTCGGCGCCGCGCCGCTTCCCGCCTGAAGGTTCAGGAAGCAAACAGTTTCTCTGGCCCCGCCCCCGGCCGGCCCCGCCTCCTCCGGCCTCCGGCGGGCCAGCGCCCGGAGCTGCTCCTGCGCCTCCTCCAGCAGCAGCGCCACCTCGTCCTGCCGCCGCCCGATGGCCGCCGAGCAGGAGGCGGAGAAGGGCGGGGCGCGCGCCGCCTTGCCGCGCCGCTCGTCCCCGCGGGGCGCGGCTCCGGAGGGCGTGGCCGCCGGCGCCGCGCTGGTCTGCATGCAGGACGCCTCGTCGCCGGGGCTCTGGACGGACGGGATGATGGGGATGGAGCAGGAGCGGAACGGGGGAGGCGGCGAGCCGCCGTGGCGCCGGCCGGGCCTCCTCGGCCCGCGGCCGCTCCAAGGCGTGGGCGTGGCCGTCTGGACGGGAGCTGCGGTTTGCATATGAATGAAGGCGTCCGGCGCGGCGCCGTGGCGCCGGATCTCTGCCGCCGTCTGCAGACTGAAGAGACGAGACACAGAGAAGCAGCAGCAAAGGTTACTGGGCTGGAGGGAAACGGCCGCTCCTCACCGCGAGACGCCGCCGAGTCCGCGGCGAGAATCCAGCTCCGGCGCCGGGACCGACTCCCACAATGCAACACTGGCAGAACACAGAGGCAGCGCTCTCCACCTGCCGCCATCGCTCAGGCCGAGTGAGGCGGCGGAGGGCGAGAAGACGAGCATGACATCCTTCTTTCATCTCTTTAAATCTGAGTCCACACACACACACACACACACACACACCTCTTACATAAGCAGAGCGTAACGCAGAGTTGCTGCTTCTTGAGTGTTTTAAGGTTCGGAGCTGCGGTGAAGGACGGTCGAGGTGATCCACGTCACCGATGGTGATTGGTCGATTCTTCTGCCTCCTTTTTTTTTTTTTTGTAAGCTTTTCAAAGTAGTCACGCAGTTTTAGGTCAAGTTCACTCGCTTTTGAAAAATCCTGTTGCAGCCTCTGCCGGTCAGACGTTGTGTAACTGGAGTCAAACACAAAACTTTTTTAAGGCGTCTCACTGCAACTCAAACCGCGTGACGGTTCTAAAACCTTAGTTTTCCTTCAGTCTGTACTGACGAGCCAATGACATGAACTTCATCACCAACTTCACACCAACATCAACTTAAAAAGCGAGAAGGTTCATCGTCTGACGGACGCCTTGCTGCGGCTTCAGGCGAAACCGTCCGGGTTCAGGGGTCAGGACCTGGATCCGGCCCTTCAGCCGGTAAATCCAGCGGTAATCTGAAGCCCTGCCTCATGATCTGTGTGTAATAATTTATAATCCTCCACAAAGGCCTCAGAAGGTGCTTCTTCAGAGTGGAAGGAGGTTTTTTTTTTTCCTTTTTCTTTTCCTGAGACGTGAAACCCTCTCGGAAAAAAGCAGGGCGCAGATTCAGGATCCGGCGAGCGATAAGAGCGGAGGATGCCGCGGCGCTAATTCCCAAGATAACATTCACAGACAAATCTCTCTTTTGATGTGCTCAAACACAATCAGATGGCAGGAGAAAGTTGCGATCCGGAGCCCAGAGCGGCGCGGGGCGGCACGGCGGGGAGATGGCGAGCGAGCGAGGTGAGATAAGTGACCCAGCTTTTATCTTTTATAGGAGCTCATTACATCTACAAGTGTTAACAGTCATTTTCATTAATCCGCTGCCCTGCAGATGATGATACATTCTTCATTTATCCTATCGCGCTGCAGATAAATTACATGTAAGATCCTCACGTAGCGCGAGGCGGCGACCTTTTCACGTGCCGGCGTTCGGGCTGCGCTGGAGCAGGAGGGAAAACCCGGCGAGGGGAGGAGAGGACGGCGTCCGAAAATATCAGAGGGAAAAAGCAAAACGCAGCTCTGTCAGCCATTTTGGAGACGGCTTAATCTGAAAACAGCGGTAACAGCTCGGGACGCTCCGTCAGCCATGTTGCTGAGATAACAGCCGGCTTCTCAAACAGGCGTGGAAAAGAACCGGCAACCTTTCTTTACAGCACTTTCTGACTGTCAGAAGCGATCTGCACTCTCCTCCATCACCGCCGCGCCCGCTCCACTCGCCGCGCCGCCGCTTCAACGACACGTCTGCATTTCTGGAACTCTCTCCGCTCGCGTCAGGACGGACTCAAACCGCTCCTCTCTATTTCTGTCTCCGTCCACGCGCCGTCCAGCGTCTCCACGGCAACCGAGGCCAGAGGACCGACAGCGAGGGACGCCGGCGTCCGTGAAATCTGAACGGTGAACGTGCACCGAGACACGAACGCTCCGAGTCCGCCGAGCAGAACATCGAGACCGGCAGCAGGGAAAGTGGAAATAACACTGATCAGGGACGCACCGATACTGATACCGATACCAACGGCGGTATCGGCTGTGAGGCTCAAACTGAGGAAACACGTCACGACGCTCCTTCAACGGCTTTTGGAGCGTTTATGGGGAGGAAAACATTCAGTTTCCTCAAGACGAATATCGATCACAAAGCTGACAGATTGGCAGCGGTGTTCAACCTGTGGCTCGGGGGCCACACATGGCTCTTCAGCTGTGTTCCAACGGCTCTGTGAAGCTTTCAGGATATGCAATGAAAACAAACATCTAGTTTTTCCTGATTTGATCAAATCTCCAGAATGAAACAGCTAAACAGCCGAGAACTTGAAGAAACGATCAAACAAAGCAACAACAGAAACAGTGAAGGAAAAATATTTAAAAATGGATACTCTTACTTTCTTTTTTAGGAAAAAGAAACATTAAAAAAAGGATAAAAAGTAGACAAAATAAAAAGAAACGAAAAATGAAGGAAAAAGAAAAGAATTCAAAATGGATGAAACTAATCATAAACAAGAACATTCGCAAAAAGATAAAAAGAGTAAAAATGAAAAGATGCCAGCCATTTTGGAGACGGCAAAAAGTGGAAAAAAGACAGGAAAATGAAAGGAAAGAAAACAATGGGGCAAAGAAGAAAATGAGGAAAAACAAATAGATTTCCAATATAACTTAAAATGCTCGAGAGCTTTAAAAAAACCCTGAACAGCTAAAATAACCAAAAACACAATGAATGAGGAAAAATCTCTGAAAATGTAATTAAGTACATTTACATTCTACCTTCATGAAAGCAACCTCAGTTTTTCTTTGTTTTTGCTTCATTCCAGATAATTAAAATGTTTCGAGGCTCCAGACAGATTCAGCTGCTGTAAAACGTTGAAAACCAAAACCGGCCAAAGAGCCACATGTGGAGCGAACGGCCCTCAGAAGAGCCGGGGTAATCCTGGGAGTCAAACCAGGATCTGGGGCGGAGCTGAGACGGCGTCTGTCCGTTCGTACCCGAGGACTCCAGGCTCCATCCGGGAGTCATGAGCAGAGAGGAAGAGGAAGGTGAACGCCGTCAATCCACTGATCAATTAAACAAACGGTTTGAGGCAAATTAACTGAAGTGTCAGCTGTGATTGTTTCACTTTATGTCCTTTATTGACCACAGACAGACGGGTGGTGATGGTGACGATGGCCGGATGGCTCTCGAGCAGGGCGGAGGTTTGATCACGGGCTCGGGCGTGCTCAAGAGGCACTCGGTAGTGAGATTCAAGGAAAAATCAGGACCTGGGGTCAGTGAACGTACCGCGCTGAGGGCAGGTGTGACAGGAGTCCAGCTCCGTCCGTCACCTCCTCCTTTCAGCATGTCGGTCATAATGTCAGAATTTCAACCATTTCCATTGTAATAAAGCCAATAAAGTAATAAAATCAGTTATTCTTAATGTAGTAAAGCCAATAATGTAATAATTTTTGCCTATTTCAAAAGTCATGAAGGCAATAATATAATAAATTTGCTTATTCCTAATGTAATAAAGCTCATGATATCATAATTTTGGTTATTTTTATTGAAATAAAGCCAAAAATTTAATAAGTTAGGTTATTCTTAATGTATTAAAGCAAACAATGCAATAATTTTGGCTTTTAAAACTTCATTAAATCATTAATGTATTAGTTTTAACTTTTTTTTTTGATTAAATGAAGCCAATAAAGAAATATTTTGGTTATTTTTTTCAGTGTAATAAAGCCAATAATGCAATAACTGCTGTCTGAAAAAGTGCCTTTCCATGTGAGGAAGCGCTACTAACCAGAATTAAATTCAGGCAAAACGCAGTAAAGGCTGCAGACGTGCACGCGTTTCAATACTGTCCTTAGAAACAGGAGCTTCCTTTGAGCCGCCGACCAGAACACCATGTGACCTTGTTTTTATCTTTGCTCAGCAGGTTGGAAAACAAAGGCATGAGGGGGAGTTAAACAGAAAGGAAGACAAGCACACACACGCACACACACTCCACGCAGTTGGCTTTGAAACATCCACTGTTGAAATGAAAGCCGGGGCTTTGTAAACGGCGATCCTCGGTTTTTCATTTTTCAGTGGAGCGACTGAAGGAGGTGAGGATGAAACTTGGAAACACTCAGAGCTCCTCGAGCAGCTTTAAACGTAATAAACACGAAGAAAAAGTGTGTTTCTGAAAGGCTTCAGGAGTTCACCTGAAAAGCTACAGAGAATCATCCAGTTTGTGTCGAAGCTCCAAAACATTTGATCTGATTAAAACACAGTTTTCTTCTCTATCACGGTGTGCTTTATGAGGGGCTGAAAGCTGGAAAAAAACACAATAAACAGGAAACAGGAGAAGTTTTCCAGCAGATTTACAGCTGCAACTGCAGAAACAATTCTATCAGAGAGAAATTAGAAAAAAAAACCTAATTATTGAACATTTCTTAAATTGTGAAACTATAAAATCTAAATAATCCAGTCAGTCCAGCTGAAACAAGGCTGTGAATGTTTTTTAATGTTCTATCAAAACGACTGTATTAATGAATCAAATGGAATTAGAAGACTTCCACTGCATTGTGTTCACCGGGGCTGCAGACACTGAAACCTTTAATTGTTGAATTTCTGTATTTTACTTTGACTTTAAACTCCAAAAATAGCTCAAATTCTTACCAAACTTGAAAAGCTCACAGTTTAAATTTGGTAGAAGATATTGAAATGAGGTTTTTCACATCTGGATAGAAGACAAAAATGGCAACATTATGATATTTTAATGACGATTCTACATCAAAGTATGGTGAAGAACGATGGACTTGTTTGGGGGAATTACCGGTACTTCTCTCCTTTTCTTCAGTTGACCCTCTTCCACTTTCATGGGGAAAAAAAATTCCCAGTTTTTGGGAATTTTCTCAGATATTTTTGGCCGAAAAGCTTAGAGAAATAATGGCACACGATCCCCAGAATTTCCCGCATGTTTTGATGTGCTTTTTGTGGTGCTGCTCCAATTCGTGTGGGACGAGTCACGTGACAAAAAAAAAAAAAAAAAAAAAAAAAAAAAAAAAAAAAAGGGTGGAAGAGGAAAAATCCAAAGTTTAGGATGTAAACCTGGACGAGGCTCAGCCAGGAGGCAGGCACAAAGAACGACAGAACCAGGCTGAACGCTCTCTGGCTTTACAGTGTGTTCAGATTCTGCGTCATGTTTTTGAAAAGTAAGGAAAGTCATAAAGTAACTAACGACTTTTGAAAATTTGTGATCAGTAAAGTAACTGGATTACTTTCTTGGAGAAATAATCAGTAACTAATTACTATTTCCAAGTAACTTGAGCAACACTCACAGGGGCTCAGAGCCACTGAAAACAACTTTCTGAAAACACTCCGTCTCCGTGGAAACGGACTGAACTCTATCATTCTCAGCCTTCCGCTGTTTCCATGGAAACAGGCATCGTTTCAAAACGTTGCCGTGTAAACGCCAAGCGATGCGTTTCCACTGGAAAAGCTGTCGTGTAAACTGGAACTAAAACACTAAAATCTCACCTTCTTTGTGCTTCAGATTCCTTCTCAACCGAGTCCACTTCCTGCAGGTGCTGGTAGGCGGGGCCTGAAAACTTGGATCCTCCAATGGGGTTCAACCTTCCCCTGGGGATGGGCGGAGTCCTGCGGGGAGCTGACCAATGAGCTGCACGCATCCTCTGCTCGGGGCTGTGGGACAGCGAACCGCTTCTGAAGGGAAGAAGACGACGGCGGAGAGGAAGCATCAGAATCATGTTTAGCATGTTGCATCGGCGGCGCCGTGAGCAACACGGACGCCAGGCCGGTAATCTGCAGATCAGCGCCGGGAGAGAGACGGTGAAGCGAGGAGGCAGTGAGAACGCCGCCGCCTGGTTTCCTGCCAAAAGGTTACAGGAACGGGCTTTGCGGTTGAAGGTTGTCTGATCGTGTTTCTGGGAAAATCTGCTTTCAGCTGCTGCCGGGATCCACTTGAAAAAGGGCGATTAACCTCCGGCTGCTCCCGGAGCCGCTGAGCAGTCGCAGGTGAGAAACCAGGACTTCCACTGAACTGCCATGAAAGAGAGGAGTCCGGGTTCCACACCGACGGGGAAATCACTCTAAATACCTTCACTTTCATGTTTTTATTGAAAGGGCAGCGGTTTGGACGGGACGCAGCGATAAGGGCGAAAACGAGAATCAGCATCCAGCTGAAGGAGACGAGAGAAGAGACGGATTTTACTGAATTGAAGTCCTGAAAACTCCCGAAAACCGGCGAGCAGACGATGGTTTGAGGAAAGACCCGGCAAAGCCAGCAAATCTAACTCTGTCACAAGAAATGGGCGCCTGTGTGTGTGTGTGTGTGTGTGTGTGTGTGTGTGTGTGAGTTGGAGCTCACGCCAAAGCTGGGTCAGCTCCGACACACCGCAGAGCAGCGTGAGAAGCAGCAGGACTCCCTCGTCTGCTCACCATCCCCGCCTCATCGCTATCGATGCGCCTGTTAGCGTCTTTATAGCTTTAATCATCATCACTGTCATTCTTCCGTGAATCAGCCGCTCGGCTTCGGCTGCGCAGCTACGTGGATAATTCCATCTCTCCTGGCTGAAGTCGCCTGTCGTCGTAGCGACGGCAGCCACGCGCTCGACTCACCTGTGGTGTTTGGCGGCGGCTCTGGAGCCGCTGGACGGCGTGGCGGCCATGTTGCAGTGAGCGAAGCTGGACTGGCACACGGTCGCCTTGTGAGGCTGGGACGGCCGTTTGCAGCACTACGGAAACACAAGACAAAGCGGTGAGACGGCTGCGTCGGTACCCGGTATCGGTACCCGGTATCGGTACTCAGTATCGGTAAGCAGCTGAAGGCCAGTACTTAGCGGTATCAGTCCATTCCCATCTGTATTTCTACATCAGGTACCCAGAAGTCCCCGCTCTCGGTCCCTCCTTCTTAAGCAGGATGCATTAAGCTCTGTTCTCCTTCTTATCTCTCTTCACAGCCGTTCTGCTGAGCGCCTGCTGCCTGGATTCTGGGGCTGATTGCCGGAGTATAAATGGAATCAATTTACATCTCTGGCCGGCCCGGCGTCTCCCACCTGGCCGGCCGGCTGAGGGATGGAGGTGTATCGGGCTGTGTGCAGAGCAGAGGGAGGCTGCTGATGGCTCGATAAAATCAAGGGCACAAAGGCATCTGGTGGTGTCACAACTGTTCCAGCAGCGGCGGCGGGCGGCGGCGGCGGCGGCGTCTCAATGCCGCTGATTGCAGCGTCGGGCAGGGAAACGGACGGGGAGGAGGGGTTAATACTGAGGACGGTTTAGGCTGTTTTGAGAAGCAGCAGTGTGAAAAACAACAGACGGTCAGACCGACTGGAGGGAAAACAAAAACTACAGCTCGACTTTATGACACATGATCATTTGGCAACAAAGCAGTGATTCTGTCATTATTAGTGACTCATTCTGTCAGATTAATGCAACACACTGGACTCCTGACCTTTAACCTCTTCATAAAGAAACTTGCTGGCGGTCTCCAGTCACATGACGACACTCGCCGTATTCATATCAGCCTTGCTCTCTGATCTTTCGTCTTCTTTTGCGTCACATGAGGCAGAAACCATTAAATCTCTCTGTAATGAGTCTCCTCAAAGCCTCCATGGAAGAATCGGTGCGGCAGGTTTTCTTTGTTCAGTGAAACATAAGAACGAAAACTAAAGTGAGTGAAGTGCGTCATGGAGGCTGTTTCCCTGCAGACACGAGCTGCATCTCAAGTTTTAATGTGGAATAATGCTGCAAAAGAGCAGAGATGAAAACACAGAGAGCAACGAAAACTGGGACCAAACAGTCCAACCCGGAGGACATCGGACAAACTGGACGTCTCAAACTGGACGACTGCTATCAGTCTAATCTAATCTAATCTAATTTAATATAATTGATCCCTTTTGATGTTTTCACTCAACATTCTTGAGAGATGCAGATTTCACGGAGTCATCTGAAGTACTGTCAGGTACCAATCGGCTACTGACTACCAGAATTTGATTCTCAGACCACAGACGGAGAGATCAGGGCCACCGGCTGAAAGCAGCCGAGCACGTCTGCTCCAGTCAGACCGACGGTGTTGATGCTGAAGCTCGTCCATCAGTGTTTCTTTAAAAGTAAAATAAAATAAAATGAAAAGAAGTTTAAATCCGTGTGTGTCAGAAACCAGTCTGGAGGCCGTCAGTTTTTATCGTCGATGCAGCCATGAAGAAGAACTCTCCTGTGGCGTGGGGCAGATAGTGGTGTGTTCAGAAAGTTACCTCTGTTGTCATGGAGACAGACTCAGAGTATTTTCAAAAAGTTGTGTTTTCGTCCGTTTCCATGTAGACAGAGTCAAGAGTGTTTTCAAAAAGTTGCATTTTTTTCCTGTTTCCATGGAGACCGACTTGGGGGAGACGCATCTGTTTAGAGACGCAGCTCTTCCGCACATGCTCAGTAGACGGACAGCAACAGCAACACCTTCCTGCTGCAGAGCGTCGCCGTCCGGCTGTCGGGGGTGGCGCCGTGTCGACGTGGAGACCGAGTGGAACTCATTGGTGGTGTATCCAGTTTGTTCCCCGCCCCAGAAGGAGCATGATGGAGACCAGCGAGCGTCATGGAACACGTGTTCGACACCACCTGCTGCTCGCTGGAGGCATCAGGACTCCTCTGCTACACCCTTTAACCGTCGGCGCTTCAACAGCTTTCAGCCCAGCAGCGGCAGAGTGTCCTGGCCCGGTGCGGTGGTTACGCAGGTGTTGATATGAGCAGGACGGTCCTGGATCCAGGAGCTGCTGCTGGCCTGGTGACCTTCATTCAGCATCATGTCAGACGAGCCACGGCGCTGCATTCAGGGTTCCGTTGTTTTCATCTCCACTGTTTTCCAGCTTCATGTCGTCTCTGTCGACCCCCCCGCTGCTTTCCCTCCAGTTACATCAGCTGAATGTCCTCCCAGTCTGGTTCCCTCTCCACACACACACACACACACGCAGCCTCCGGTGCTTTCATCTACTTTTTTTGTAGCTTCCAAACTTTGTGGAAATTGCGGCTGTAAATCTGTGGAGAGCAACGTGTCGACACTCGTGGGAGAAACTCGTAAAAATCCAACCAAACACAACAAATACAGCATTAACCTTTAAAAGCAGGGGTGTCCGGCCGCTTCGTTCAGGAGCTGCAGAGCGATCTTGGCAGTAACATGATCACATGATGAAGTGCTGGGACAGGGAGAACTGGGCCTGCACCGATACTGATACCGATACCAGCATCAGTATCAGGTCGGATCCTGCTCCGTCGCTCATGATACTCTCAGTAGCTCACCTTTAAAAACACACTAACAGAAAGTGCAGGGTGTTATGAATCCAGTCTGAAGCTCCTGAATGACACAGAGAATGACCTTTGACCTGAAGTGATATATTGATCTCTCTGTTCCTACATAAGGAACAACCGGATCAGCAAAGTGCCTCCAACTCCGCGGCTTCTTCCGCTTCCTGTTTGAAAATAGATTCATGGTCCAGAGAGATCACCCGAAGGGGAAGAAATGGAAACTGGGTCCGAGCCTCAGCGGGAAACACGGACCGTTTATGAAGGTCGTCAATATGAAGGCGATGTTTTGTTGTGGGGCTGCAGGCGAAGCAGCTCTGAGCCGATACCAGTGGCAAAAGCAATCAGCAAGTCGACAGCGACTTCACGGACAGTCTGCAGCAACGGGAGCGCCCAATGCCTCATACTAATGAACATGGGTCTGTGTGTGTGTGTGTGTGTGTGTGTGTGGGTAAAATGGATGCTTTAATCTCTGAGACGGGGACGGACACACACAGCCTGCCTCTGAGGCTTCATTCAAACACATCTGGACAGAGAACCAGACGCTTTTATGATGTGTGCAGAGACACTGCCGTCAATAGGTTCATTATGAAGACGTCGCACACACATACACACATTCACGCTGCACACACAGGGTCTGGTTGGCTTAAATCCTGTGTAAAAGGTGCTAAACGTCATGATTCGGGATAATTTCCACGTTCTCTCTGTTGACTGCAGCGCTGCTGCCTCTCCTCCATGAACACAGACAGCAAGTCAAGATTTCCTGTTAAAACCAGTCTTCCTGTCCAGCTCTGACCAGTGTGAGCGGAGGCTGAAAGTGACAGATGTCCTGCAGAACGGCGCCGTGTTTTGCCAGCGCAGCCTGGTGACCGCCGGTTCAAACGCCATCGGCCTCGTGCTTCAAAATGCCGGTGATTGATTGCTGTCAGACAGAAATCAATGGCGTTCTGAGTGTGTAAGCACAAAAACAAACAAAAAAAAAACCAAAACAAAACAACAAATGGATTTGATTTGCATGCAGGCTCCCCAAAGACTCTAATCAAATAAAAAAAAAAAAAATGGTTTAAAAGCTGCTCATTCGTTCAGAGGAAATCAGTCCGGCTCTCCTTAAAAACAAACCGGTTCTGTAAACAATGGTTTGTAATTTGAGAAGCAGAACTGAAGAGGAATTAAAGCTAATCCGAACTGTTCTGGATGCAGATTAAGTGATTTTAATCATGAATGTTTATTTATTGTGTTCCTGCTCCAGTCACCAGAAACTCATCAACGGTTCAGGAAGATTCCGGCACCAGTTTCTCCACAATGATCCTCTGACACGGCGCAGTGGAAAGTCATCGATCGACTCCAATCCACTGAAATGTCATGAATGCGGCCCGACCAATTGACGTAACGTCAGATTAAATCCAGATTACAGAGCATCTTCCTCCCATTGACTGATGGCAGGTCAAAACAGTCTCCTCCAGTCACATGTGGATCAGGGAGACAGTTTGTTTCGTTTCTCAGAGTTTTTTTAGTGTCTTTCTCTAAAACACACCGGAGCTGATTTTACTTGGCTTCAGATCAAATTGAAACTCAAAATGTTTCTTTCTCTGCAGCCGGAACACGAAATAGTTTCAGTTTCAAACAGTAATGAGGCCAAAGCACAGATCCATCCCAGAAACAGACTCCTCGTTTGAAACTCAGCTGACGAGTCTGAGGCGACAATTAGAAAGCAGACTGAGTGTTTTTATTCCTATTCTTAGTTTAGTGTAATTTTGTAAACTGGCGAGCATCTGAGGGTTTTTCTCTCCTCATACAATCACAAAACCATCCTGATACTGATAAACAGCTTCCATCTTTCAAGTCAAACAAATGAAAGTCGACATGATGAATGATGAGAAAACAGCAAAACAAACGGAAAATAAAAACCTCAGGATTTCATTTTCAAAGAGTCGGTTGAAGCCGAGTCCTTGAAGCCTTCTGGCAGCGGATCCTCAGCGTCAGGCGTCGATCCAGGAGCGTTTCAGGCTGAGAGGAGCCGAGTGATCCGGCAGGAACATGTTTCAGGCGTGTCCGAGAGATGAGACGACTCGGAGCGCATCAAAAACGAAATCAGAGAATCTTTTCATCAAATCAGATAATCTACTGATTAGAAGAATCGCCTGAACCCTGTGGTTCAAAAACAACGACCAGATGAGGAAGGTTTGGACTCGATGTGGTAAAAATGCAAATTTTGATGTTCTCAGAGCAGGAAAAGCCTCTTTGGCGCCCCCCGCGGGGGGTCCTGGACCAGAGGTTGGAAGCGCTTTATGAATTGAAAAGCTCACTAAGAAAGAAGAGGGGGAAAAAAAAAAAAAAAAAAAAAGAAAGAAAGAAGAGGAAACAGCAGCGGCGCTGCAAAACGACAAGATAATTAATTCACAACCGAAACAAACAGTAAACTGAAACCACAGACTCAACCATCCACGCTGAAGAATGAAATGCGAGTCTGTTCATCTGCTGCAGTAACTGAATGTGTCTGATGGTGTTTAGACGATTCTACTGGTTCTCTTTTTAGAATATTTTTGCTGGGATCATAAAAATCCTGCTGTCATGATGTAAGAACTGGAAACTGCTCTTCGGCGTCAAAGCATCTCTGCTTGTGCAGCTTTCAGCTGAACTTCAACCCTGAAGACAGGTTTAGTTCCGCCGGTCTGCGCCGCTCAGTGCACCTGGGGAGTCTGCATGTTCTCCATGAGCAGGTTTAGGTTGTTTCGGAAGCATGGATTTGAGGCTAAACAGGCGTTTTCTTCAGAGGAAAGACCGTGACACGGACCGCTGAGAAGATGATGAGCGGCGTCGACCGCCGGCAGCGGCGCCAAGAGAGAACAACGCCTGAAAGAGCGGCGAGTCTGAGGTGAGAGACGGAAAGACGGCAGGACAGGAGGACAGCGGGACAGGAGGACAGCCCAGTCTGGGTTATACAGGAAGACCAAAAAAAAAAAAAAAAAAAAAAAAAACTGAAATGATTCAGGGAAATCCACAACTTCAACCAAAACCTGATTCCAAACTATGAGAACAAATTAAAAACACATTTTCTCCTCGAGACGGAAGGAAACCAATCTGGAAACTGTTCTTCTGTTTTCCCAACATTTAAAGAACATATTGATCAGAACAACAGAAGGAATGAAGTCCAGTCTGGTTCTGCAGGTTTCTTCCTGTTCAAAAGGAAGCCTTCCTTTCAAAATAAAATTGAATCCAAAATTGACTTTCACCTCTCAAGCTTCCCTTGGTTTTACTTCAAATAACAAAAGTACATTTTCACAAAACCTGAACAAGCTGATTAAGTTATTGATTACAGCAGCAGCGCCTCCTGGTGTCAAATCTCTTCATGCTTCAACCAGTCAGTGACGGAGAAGATTTTGTGCTTCGTTTAGAGAATCTGCTCAGAGATTCGTCTCTTTTCGAAGTGCCAGATTTCTGCAGATTTAAGTCTTTTTTCTAATTGTTACTCTTTGTCAGGTCATGTTGGATTTAATCTTTACCTTTCCTTTATACAACATATAAAAAATAATCCAGTGGCCCTCTGTAATGTGAATTCATCTATATATGTGATTTTTGTCGTTTTTAGTCTTTTAAACAGATTTAATGGTGAATAAATGCCACTGAACAGTATTTAAAACATTATTTTTACACTTTGCGGTTGAAACGTTCCATATTGAAGTAATTCAACAAGTGATTAAGGAGTTGTGAAATAAAATAAGTCGACTTATCACAATGCCACCGGGAGATTCAAACAACTCCGGCAAATATTGTTCTTCTCTATTACTGATGCTAATTAGAGCCGCAGATGAGCGTAAACATCCTAATAATCAGTAAACACTGATGAAGCTCATCAGTTGTTCCAGGAAGGAGGATCCCGTCACTCACAGGCGAACCTGCTGCTTCGCTCACTGCTCCACTTCCCAACGCCGTCAAACGCCAGTGATCCTCAGGACGCCGTGCACGGCGGGGATTCCTCTGCCGTGCACCGCCGAGAGGGACGGGGCGTTTTTATTGTCTTTGTGAAACAGAGGTCGGGTTCAGTTACCTCGTGCATCTGCAGGCTGGTGTTGGGGAGCCTCGCCTTGGCGTCCAGGGCATTGTGGGAATTCGCCGTGTAGTTTTTCAAACTGCGGCTCTCCTTCAAGTGAGCCTGGAGCTTCTCCCGGCGCCTCCTGGAGGGAAACAGCGACAGATTAGCGCACGAGGAGGATTTCAGCGGCGCTGATAGACGGTTAATCCGGCGTCAGACCAAACACATTCAAATGCCTTTTTAAAAAACAACCATCTGCTGAAAGGTTCGACTCTCCGCAGGATTCAGACGCTGCTTTGACCGCTGGGAGGTTTCTTAGTGGAGGCTGCATGTTCTCCCTGTGTCTGTGTGTGTGTGTGTGTGTGTGTGGTTTAGTTAGAAAAATAAACAACGGCGCCAACCGGTGGCCCGGCATACTAACTGCACCATTTCCAGGGTTTGTCGTTTTAAAAACACTGTCATGTAAAATATATGTATTTTTTTCGATAGTCAAAAACACAATTTTAAAGACGCTCTCGTCAGAATAAACCTCCTTTCTCAGGCCGTGACGCAGGTAACGATCAGGACACACGGAGCTTTGAGCTTGTTTTAGCTTCGCGCTTTGGTTTGAAGCTGTGATCCGACACGGCTCCGCCGTCTCCGACTCCTGCATTGATTCTCAAATCCACATCGGTTAATCTTCACAGCCCTAATGAGCTCTGAGTCATCAGGCCGTGCTGCGTTCACTGAGCCTGGGAGTTTGGAAAACTCCGCACAAAGAGAGAGGAACTGCTGCTTGACCTGACGGGTTCAGCAGCGTCTTCAGACAAACAAGTCTCGCTTTCACAGCCAGTCCACGATTTTTGCTGTAATTAATTCAAGAGCTTCAGGACAGAGAAGTAATTAGAAGTTCGGAGGAAGTTGAAGCACATTTCGTTTCAGTAAATCTCAATTCCAACACGTTATCGACAGCATGGACTGGAATATAGGGGCTGGTTTCCTCTTTGGAAAAGTACTTTAATTTCTTTTTAAATATGAAAAGTAAAGAATGGAATCCAAGTAAATCTCAACTAGAATAGAAAAGTGACGTAAACCAGACACAATAAAAACAACTCAGTGTTTTACAGCGTAAATAAAAGTCCAACTTGGTCATTACCTGTGTGAATGTCAGTTTACTCCCATCATTCATGTTTTCTCTGCACACTGTGACGTTTCTTTACTAAAACAAACACACAGCAGCCACTAGTGGCCAAAACATGACACTACACCATTTTCAGTGTTTTTCCTGTTTCCGTGGAAACAGACATCATTCTCAAAACGTTGCTGTTTAAACACAATCAGCCTCTTTTTTTCCCCACATACCCACTGATTCGCTGTCTGGAAGATGGTTGAAGATCTCGGTGTTTGACCTCTACAGCTTCCTTCAAGGTCGAGGAGATCAATAAGAGAGTTCTGAATGCGGTGTATTTAGAGTAAAGTAAGAAACTTTGAAAACTGGAATAGTTTTTGCGTGTTCGATCCAGTTTTGAGTTTGAAATGTGCCTGTTGTCCCTGATGGACACTTGGGCTCCAGACAGAGATTTACTGTCGTAGGAAGTGGAAGAACCGCGGAGCAGGATTACGTCGTCTGACTCTGAAGAAGCTTTTCGGGTTTCTGTTTGTGATTTTGTTGTTTCTTTTTTTTTTTTTTAGTCGTGCTTAACGATTTCGGCGCTCGTTACCAGGCTTGTAGCAATTAGACTGACCTGGAGAGAAACGCATTAAAAAAAACCCTGAATCACGACTTTCATTGTGCGGCGGCGGTCGGCTCATTATCAGATGCAGGTGGCGATGCCTTCACTGTCTGAGCGCCTCTCTCTCCTCTGAATGGCGGCGGTGTAATGAAGTGTTTGCAAACAGCCTCGTGCTCGGCCGCCTCCTCTCCACCTTTGTGGCACTTTAATTATATTCCCTCAGAAGAAGGCCGCGACATTCGGTTCACGCTTCTTTTAGGAAAAAGTGTTTGCTTAATATGAAAAGGTCCATTATCTCCTGGAAAAAGAGAGAGAGAGAGAGACAGAGAGAAAGAGGCTTTTTCTCAATCTGCCTGTTTGTTTGATGTTTCAGGATGCAAATGTGCCGTCGATGGCAGCGGCAGATGCTTTCACTGCAATCAAAACAAACATTCAGCTCTTTATGTTTTGCTGAAAGACGCGTCACACATCCGTCTCCCGCCGCCGCGCCGGAACTTTGGTTTTGTTATCCGAGAAGCTCCCCGCTCAAACTTATTTATGATAAACAAGCCGCCGCCGCCGCCGCCGTGGCAGAGGGGGGAGGCGGGAACAGCAAGCTGGGTGTCAGAAAGAAAGGCTGGGACCAGGAGAGAAACGTTAACAGGATGCAGCGACTCGATAATCACACAACGCCACGTCTCATTCACAATAGATTATTTTCTTTTAACCTGAGATAGCTGTTGGTTGAATTTGATGACAGGTTCATGTCGGATGTTTAATGTGTAAAAAGATGCACAAGTCATTTTAAATATGAGGGAAAAACTAAAATATGAAGGGAAATAACGTTTAATTTTCGAGACAGGTGTTATTTGAATTGTATTTCTTCAAAAGATGTGTCAAAGCAAGAGGTGTCAAACATGAGGCCCGTGGGCCAAATCCGGCCTGCAAGAGGCTCAATCAAACCAGCTAAGAAATCCTAAACATTTCAAATGATTTTTCTTGAACAGGTTTCTTCAGACAGGAAACGAGTCCGGGAGCTGAGCTGAGAGATCCATGACGCTGCTGTCAGAGCTAGCTAAACAGCTAACTAGCATTAGCCTCCCAGCCATGCTGCCAGGGGAGTTCATAAGAAGAATCTGACTTTACGTTGAGTTTCTCCTCATCTTCTGTTGTAATTCTTGTTTTTTTTTAGTCAAAATATTGGCATTTTCATCCCGTTTAAATGAAGTTTAAAATGCAACGCTGCAGCGATGCCTTCATTAAATCGTCAGATCTATGATTACAAACCGGTTCCTGCTGATTTTCCTTAAAAGAAATGTTGGTGTTTGAGTTTCCAGCCTGACTTCAGAGGCATCATTTAGCATTCAGAGCCGACGCAGGCAGAGGTTCAGATTGTTAAAGATCTCTTTCAGACATGTCCAACAAGATAATCTGCTCCGACTGAGAATTTCTATCTCTCTCAAAAAAAAAAAAAAGAGAAGACCTTGTTAAGAATTCTCCACCTCACTTCAGCTTCCTCTTCCCGTCTGAATAAAATCTATTAACATGCAAATAATTTCATTTCGAGATTCCCTGCATATGTGGCGTGGAGACGGCCTCAGTGTTGTGTGAGCTGCATGCTGGACCGTGACCGCCCTGCCCTGCCCGGCCCGGCCCGGCCCGGCTCGGCTCGGCTCGGCTCTGCACTCGCTCTGATGTAACTCGAAAAAAATAAAAGCCCCCGCCCGTCCGCACACGTCTTCATCTCCGGCCGGAGCTGGAGGAGGCGGGCGCTGCAGAGGAGATGTTAAAACCGCCGGCTGGTGTCAAACTGTACATCACAGCCGCCGCTCAGCCCGGCGAAGGTCAAACATCCAAGTTAAGTAACAGCAGGAGAAACACTCTTTTTATTGGAGTGGAGTGGAAGTGGAGGTCAGAGCGACGCTGTGAATCCGTCTCTCATCCAGTCTGCAGCTCGCCTCACCCCGTTTCACCGGCTCAGGACTCGACATGCACGCCGCTCTGAAGCACAGCTCACGGACGGAAAGTCAGAAATGTCTGCTGCACAAGACGAAGACGGCTGTGACCGAATTCCACTGAAAGAACACTGAAATATCGGTATAAACCATATTAGGAGGAGCAACGGCCGCGGTTTAGAGGACCTTTAATATTAATGAGAGTGACGACAGTAAGACAGACTGTAAATTAAGTTCTGACAAAATATCAGGAGGAGGAAGTTAATCAATACGATGTCACTCATTAGTTCAACTGCTTAGCAGGTAACTCTGAGCTGTGCTACATGCTACATGCTACATGCTAAAGAGTTTCAGGCTCACACACCAGTGATCCTACATCATACAGGCATCCTATAAGGAGTGATATCAATGCATCAATGAGATTATTGCTTTTTTTATTGAGGTGAGAAATCTGGTTTTGAACATCAAGCTGCTCTAGAAAGTGACAGATTGTAAACCAGTAAATGCTTTTCATGACACTGAAAGAGAGTTTGGTTTTATTCTTATTTAAATAAAGTAATCCTGGAAAAGCTCTGAGAAAACCAGATTTCAGAGTTTAGATCAGGGCTGAGCAGCAGTGAGAACAGCAGTTGATGAATTCTCTCTCTCCAGGGTTACTAAACCTTCGGTTTATCGCCGCTCTGGTTTCTCAGATCTGCACTCACTTCCGATCAGTATGCATTCTCTCCGTTCCACAGCAAGTTCCCCGCTCGATTATGGATTCACTGAAAGCTCCTGTCCATCATCCTCCTGATGCGATTATGGTGTTGTCAGGCTGCTCACTCACTCACATCATTATATTACAGAGGGAAGCCCACGGAATTACAGGGCCATCTATCACCGGCGGCGCGGCGCGGCGTGGCACGGCTCGTCCTCCCCCGACAGACACACTGCCGGGTGTTTGACCCGTCCTCTTCACACACCGATACTGTAAGAGCATCAACACACACCGTACTGCACACACTCACTCCTGCAGAGAGGAGAGTGAACGAGGAACAGCAGCTGACCTTCGGACCATAACTCCCCCTCTGTGTGTGTGTGTGTGTGTGTGAGTGTGTGTGTGTGTGTGTGTGTGTGTGTTTTGATGAAATCTGAACTTCACCTAGAAAAAATAAATAAATAAAATGTTTGGTGGATCTCCTGTTTCTCACTGCTGGTTTGTAGAAATCTTATCTTGACCTTCAGCAAACCGAAGCTCCGGGTCAAACGGCTCACGCTGATAGGAGAACCGATCAGGTCACACAGTTCAAAGGTCACGATCTTAATGGGAATGGCTGAACTCATGATAGTGTTTTCTTTTTCAGGCAATTCAGATTTCTGCTTCTGTGTATTTAAAAAAATCAAGATAGAATAATTCTCTTTTTAGTTTTTAGAGATAAATTCGGAGGAAAACACCGGAATAAGCCATGGCTTCCTTTTAATGGAAAACAATGAAATCACGACAGGAATACTAAAAAAAACAAAAACAATTTAGAAAGTAAGGTTTGTAAAACATTGTGGTACAAATGAGTTAAATAGACATGAGTCTCAAACTAAAGCAGCATTTTCCTCCGTTTCCATGGAGACAGAGTCAGAGTGTTTTCACAAACTTCCACCTTGGGAGCCGTCTTTAAAACGCTGCGTTTTCAGTGGCCCTGAACACCGTCGTCATGGCAACGGCTCTCTGAAAGTTTTGCATTTTCACTTGAAAACACCGAGGCGTGAGCGGCGTCTGAGTCTCTCTGTGTGTTTTATGTGTTTAATATGTTTTAATAAGTTCTCCTGTCAGCGTGAGCAGGCAGCTCAAGGTTAGAGCTCGTGCTCACACTCCGGCCTCGCTGCGTAAAACCGATTTATTTTTGGAAAGAGACTTCAGGAAGAAACAAAGTTTGCGTGTCTGAGAGAGAATCTGTGAATAAAAACACAAAAGTTCCCTCCGAAGTTGTGTTTTGATGTGTGTGTTTACAGTATGTCTGTGTGTGTGTGTCTGTGTGTGTGTGTGTGTGTGTGTGTGCGCGCGCGCTCTCACTTGTTGCGGCAGTACAGGGCCATGCACAGCGTTCCCAGCAGGCAGATCGCCATGGCGATGGATGTGATTGACAGCACCTGTCTCTTGTACACCTCTTTGCTCTCTGCGGAGAAACAAAACAGAGGGAGAAGCAGCATTAACGTCTGAACAACAGGCTCCCGGGAAATAAAGCCATAGATCATGAGCATATCTGTCAGGATGAGCGAGAAGAGGAGGAGGAGGAGGAGGAGGAGGAGGAGGAAGAGGGGAAAAAGACACAAGTCAAGGCTTTCCTGCATCTGTGTGCATCTGCTCTAAAGACGACGCAGAGATTCTCACCATAACATGAAATGAAACGTTTTTAATTTCCATCTTGAGCTTTTTTCCTTCTGGATGCCGATACGGTGGCTTCGACTATCGGCTGATACCGATACCGATCCGATACCACGGCTGACCTAAACGCTCTAAACCGTTACCTCTCTGTGGCAACAGATTTAAAGGTGAAGGGTCACCTCGGCTGCAGGCTGCGTTTTCCGCCTGTTTTGATGATATCGGGCCGATATTCGATCCAGAAATCAGTTCGGTGCATCAGTTTGTTTACTGCAGACAAACAGCTGCTTTAGAGCTTCAGAGCCTCAAACAAGCAGCTGTGGAGCTCCGGAGTTTAAACAGCTGATTCCTTCAAGTACAAACGGAATCAGCGATAAATACAGCAAACAACAGCGAAGTTTAAAAAAAAAAACAAACAGAAATCACTCAGAACCAATTTCCGTCTCCCCGGCTGCGGTTCTGATACCAGGCAGAGTTTCTGAGCCGCGTCCGGCAGACGCCAGACTCCGCCTCTGAAACGGACGCCACATGTAATGAAGCTTGAATACATGGAGACAAGAAGAGTTATTGGGGGGGGGGGGCGCCATTAGCGGAGAAAAATGGAAGCTGTCTTGTTTGTTCCGAACAAGTAAATCATCGTTGCCTTGGGAAGCATTAATCGGCGATCAATCAGGCTTTATTTAGCGAGGCTCAGGCCTTGGAGAAGCAGAGATGACAGGAGTGGAGTTTTACATCCAGGTGATTGAGACAAATCCTCACTGCCGCCCAGCTTCGACGACACTTTAGTCAGAGAAGGGAAGAAAAAAACCAGAGGAGGAAATCACTGCTGGGAGCGACGCAGGCAGCAAACCCACTGCAGACACTGCGTCTTGCTCAAGGGCAGGCTGGCAGCAGTCAATGAGGAGGAGTGTTACTAATTTCAAGGCCTGCTTGGAGTCTGCCTGGACATTAGAAGCAGATAATGTCTCCTCAGCGGTGAAGCCGCTGCTTCACGCCGCTGTTCTCAGCCCCTCCCTCTGTGGCCAGCTGCTGGTTTGATGCCGCCGATCAGACGGTGCCGTCACGTCGCCTCATTGGCCGTAATTATATCATTAGGGGGCGGGGGCGAGGGCGCACTGTCCGAGCACCGACTGCTGTGAAAAATGTCTGAAAATGTAATTTTTTAAAAATCACACCAAAAACTATTTGCAGATCGCGATAAAAAAAATCTCAAACATCTGAAAGGATCTTTTTTTAAATTTTTTTTTAATTTTATTTTTTTCTATACGGGTGTTCTAAAGCGTTCAACATCCAGCAGCATCTGATCATCAAAGCCGTCCTGGTTCACAAATCCTCACATCTTTCAAACGTTTCCTTCACTTCTCACTGATCTGAAGTTATTTAATCCAAGACTGATTTCACACACCTGGCTCAATGTCTCAACACACACACACACACACACACACACACACACACACACACACACACACACAGAAACTAGGTGTGTCAATATCTACACACACGTGTAGATGGACAACAAATCATAACCGTTTTCATGTCATTTTCCTCCTCCTTTGATTTAATGGGACTATGAGGGACTGTGATTCAATGGAGACAGAGCCCTCTAGTGGTCATATAGTGCAACTGCCATAGAAAAAGATCACAAGTCGGACATTTACGTGTAACCGGTTACACATCGGTTAGAAGTCCCGATTACTTGTGCAGAAAGAATTATAAACGCTGACATCTCTAATAGAAACACACTTGATGTACGAACGCATGTAAATCCCTGCAGCTGGAGTGTCAAACATGAGGCCCGTGGTCCAAAATCAACAAGAGGCGGCAATCTGGCCAAACCACCAAGAAAGTTTGAAAAATGCCCTGTTTTTTCCATGACTACTTTGATTTTTTAATTACAGTTTTAGAGCTTCAGCTTCGTTACTCAGTGTAAAAAGTTTCTGGTTAAATTTCACTCTGGAATGTTTTCACTGACATTTCTATATTTTCACTGTAAATCATATAATCAGACACGACACTAATGATAACACTACAGATTACATTATTTTGACAATTCAAATGTCCAGACCAAATTTAAAAATTAAAGTACTGTTTTTGGTTGAATTTAGTCATAAATGAAATATAATTCTATATAAGTTGCTCAACACTGCTGAAAAAACTAAAGGGTCACATTTAAAAAATGATTTTTTTGGGGATAATATTTGAAATTGTGCATGATTAGAACAGACTGAAGTTATTCCAAAAGAAGACAATTTTGTGGCTGCAGAGTAGAAACATTTAAAAAATAGAAGATTCCAGCGTGTTTTTACAGTTGAAGTTAGAAGGTCTTCATGAAGACGAACACCTGGCAGCGGGTGAGATTCAACACGACTCTACCGGGTCGGAGATGGGAAGTTTCCACGGCACTCATGCTCCACCTGCGCAGTGTGAGGTTAACCCTGCAGGTGGAGCAGTGTGTCAGCCGCCCTCCCCTCCTCCTCGGCTCCTGAGAACACACACCCTCCCTGAGCTCACACACCCTCCTCGTGCCAATAAATCATGGCTTCCAGAGAGGAAGTGTGTTCCTGCTTCATCTGCAGGATGACAGCGTCATGTGATTTCCTCACACACAGATGCAGACGGAGGAGACGAGCGTCTGGCTGACAAAGCGAGGACACTGAACTCTGGGGTCAGAGGTCGGCCTGCTGGGATTCCTGACATACAAGCACAAGCCCTGGACGCAGAGCCGCGAGCTGCAGAACACACACTTCCACATGTCCAGAATGGGAACCACGGGACTGAAAATCTGGATGTGAAATAATCCCATCATGCTCCATTCAGCTTGGCTCAGCAGAAACATTCAAAGAAACAGAAAAGCTCTTTCTGAGCTCCACCCGGACGATGCGAGACGTCTTCCTCTGACTGCAGCGATCAGCGATTCCAGGTCTGAGAGTCACTGGAGATGATTTTATGTTTCCTTGAACGTTTTGGACATGCGGACCAGAGAGAGTGCTGGCCGGCGCTCGGTCCCGCTGCAGCTCTGCTGCTGCTGTCTGATGGAACTTCATCCAATCGTATCACATTTCGTACAATCAAGCATTGAACCGTGAAGTGTAATGTTCAGTGGCAGATCACTGGATTCGGTTCAAGCTTGACACAGCGGCAGGTTTCAGATGATTGATGACCAGCTCGATGCGGTTCCGTCTCCGTGCTGAAAACATCGTGAAGTCCGTCTTGGTTTGCGTGTTGATCTGGACTTTCCTAAACAGCGCTGTCAGGTTTTTCCCTCCTCCGGTGGATCTGTGAAGTCTGAGAGCGGCTTATGGCCTGGAGATATGAGATCCTGCCGCCGCCGCCGCCGCGAGACTGACGGGAATAAAAGGAAGAAGAGAAACGACTGACCGGGTGTGAGAGGAGGCGTGGAGGGGCAGGCAGAGGGAGCCGGGATTCTCCGGCCTTGCCTCGCGGCCCCAGGGCATTAGGAGGCTCGTGCGCCGGAGCGAAGGCTGCTGATGGTGGATAAAAGCTTTATTCATGCAGGTCTGCTGCCGCGCTCGCTGGGCTCCTTCCCGCCGCTGCTGCCAGGGCTTCGTTCATCCATTTAGACACTCAATCTCTGCAGCTGACTGCAGATTCTGTTATCGCTGCTCATTTTCTTTGCCCCCTCACCCACTTCTTTCTTTGAGCTTATTTGAGATGGTTCAAGATGATTTGAGTCAATCTGAGATGATTTAAGGTGATTCGAGATTATTTCTGCTGATTTAATCTGATCAGATCAGGGACTGTTTGAGCTGATCTGAGCAGATTTGACGTGATTCGAGACAGTTTGTGCTGATTTGAGCAAACTTGACGTGATTTTAGATAATTCAAGGTCATTTAAGCAGATTTGAGATTATTTGAACCGATTTATCTGAACCAAATATCTCCCAGTCTCCTACCTCTCATTACTAATCTTCTTCGACACAGATAAAAACTAGGAGCTCGCAGGTTGAGAAGGAGTTTTTAGAAGTTTCCTCTGGATCATATAGATCACCCCCCCTTCCAGTGGCGTCAGGCTGTTGAGATCCACGCCGCGGCTCCACCTCCCTCCGAACTGCTTCCCAACAGCAGAAAATTGAAAGTCAACATGGCTGAAAGCCCCTCCCACCTCAAACATATCTGCCTGTAACGCTTTAGTCTAACATTGATTTACAAGCAGAGGGAACATCCTGGAGTCAGAGCTCAGTGATCTCTGATGGAAGGGAAATATTGATGTGCACATGAGTGACTGACTTGATACGCTCAAGTTTCTCACCCCTTCGCCCAGCCACATAAAAAATGTATCAACAGGAGGAGCAGGATCTGAGAATTCCTGAATATATTCTCTGTCTTATTAAGCTCTGGGTGGGAGCTGTCCAAGGTGGAGAGATCTTCACCTTCACTCTCCTCGGCTCTAATTTTAACCTCACAAACTGGCTCTGCTGAGAAGAGCCGGTTCATCCACGATGAATCATTCATAGAGCTTTGGGAAGTCTGCAGGAAAGTATCTGCTGGGGGATTAAACCCGGCATTTTGTTTAAACCTCTTACTAAATAAATGTTTGTCTGTACCTGAGGAGCATGTAATGATTAGGGATCGACTGATCATCGGCCCGGCCGATATTTGGCATTTTGATGCATATCGGCCTGTTTTCTTTTGATCTGACGGCCGATTAGAGATCAATATGAAACGGGATTATTCTGGCTTGGATTCAACCACGTCTCTCTGCCTGGAGTCTCCTCTGCCTCCAGCATTGTCCCGCCCACAGCACCATCTGATTGGTCACACTCAGAAGGCTAACAGATAACAGAGCCATACAGATATATGTGCATAGAGAAGAGGAGAGAAGAAGCTTCACCATTAAAAGAACAACTCCGTAGACAAGAGATTTGTCTCCTGTCTGGCAGATTACTCCTGTAAAGGTTGAATTCTGCTTTTCTCCCAGACGAGACGCCGTGAAACAGTAAATCACAACATGGCTTATGAAAAAATAAAGTCCCTCTAGCTTAATGCTAACGCAGTTGGAAAAACCCACTGACATGCTAACAGTTAGCGCAATAGTCGTGAAACCTGCTGCAACAAATTAAACTGGGCAACATTTCACTAATGACTAAATACAAAACACAGACAGATATTTCCCTCGCTTACAAAGAAGAAAAACACTGAAAAACTCTGATAACTCTGCTGTTACCCTACAAAACACCAACAGGAAGACTTCCTGTTGGTTTCCGTTTTTTTTTTTTTTGCCATTTAAGTATATTTTATTATGTTTGCTTTGTTTACAATTTCCTTTGTATTTTTCCTTTTAAGGCTTTTTTTATGACTAAAACTGGACTAAAACTCATTTGGTTTTCGTCGACTAAAACTAGACTAAAACTATGAAGTGTAGAAATGACTAAAATGTGACTAAAACTAATAAGCATTTCGTCCAAAAGACTAAGACTAAAACTAAATCAAAATAGGCTGCCAAAAACAACACTGCAGGAAGTAGACCGAGAGGCTTGTACTTCTCAAAATTCTGACACCATTTTATTTTCAGTTATTGCAAAAGAATATCGGCGGTAAATATTGATCATCGGCCTCCTTTACTACCAATATTTGGAATCGGCCTTGAGAAAACCGTATGGGTCAGTCTCTGTATCGATACTGAACACGACTCACGGATAACAACTCAGGAAGAGATTTAAAGCAACAGACGTCAACCTGGACCAAAGGTTTTCCGTCTGTACCTGACAGAAGTAGACCTGCTGTCCTGAGCCACAGACCCTGGCGAGCAGGTCTGGGTGTGGGCGGAGCTTATCTGTGCACCGCCAAGCACTATGGCGGGAAAGACGCTGGCAGCGCCGGAGACGTGAGCCAGGCAAAGAGACGGCGGCAGCCTGAACAATGTTGCAGAGGCATTAAACCTGTCGCTGAAAATAAATGGCAAAACCTGCAAGATGGCTCTGTAGAAAAAAAAAAAAAAAATCATCTGTCACTGCCAAGTTTGCATAGTCTCAGCAGGTTTCGGGAAAAGAGAGCGAGAGAAGAAAAAGGGCTTCAGTTTGAAAATACAGCGTTCGGACAGCAGAAGAAGAAAAGCAGGACGTGCAGACTTTGAGAGGAGTGAAAGGAGGGAGGAAGAAAAGCCGTTTTCGGGGACGATCCTTCGCTTTTACAACCCGTCAGACCGACTGAGACACTGAGGCCAGAGGACACAACGCGAGACGCTCTGGTTCAGACGGTGGAGGCCGCGCTCCAGAGTCTGAATCTAAAGGACGCAGGTCTGAGTCCACTTTAAGACGTACAGGTCTTCACAACATTTCAAGTCAAAACATCTTTTCCTGCGGTTTTTGTTTCAGAAAGGTTTTGCCTTTCAATCTGTATACATGTAAAAGAAACTACAAGTCAACAAAAGCGATTCTATCTGAAAACTGCATCAAGAGTGGAGATTTGGAAAATCTTTGTCTTTCAGTTTGTGATGCAGACGGAGGAGACGGAGTTCATCCTCCTGTGAAACCTGAGTTTACAGATTACACTCAATGTTTTCCTGTTTTTTTCTCTGTCACCACATTTTGGAGGAGCTCTACTTCTCTACTGGTTCAAACAGTCCTTCAATCATTATCGCTGAAGAACAGGAAGTAGCTCAAGCCATTCTTTGTTCTGTCTTTTTTCTTCCCCGGATTCATAGGTCCGATTGGCTGGCCGGGCAGCCTCGCCGTCTGCAGGTTGGACCTGCTCAGAGCAGCTCTTGATGGGGTTTTCATTCAGATTTGACATAATGAAAAATGTTTTTTTTTTTCTTTTTTTTTATAGATAGCAGGCTGTGTGTAAACATGGCCTCAGAGTCACTGTCAAAAAGCTCCACCAAGAGAGCCGTTTTCAAAAAGTTGCTTCCTCAGTTACTCCGACCACCGTCGTCGTGTAAACGGACGCCCAGAATGCGAGGCAAGTTTGGCGTCATCAGGTGAAAATGGCCGCCTCCCTGGAGCAGACAGCAAGTCTTTAACTGGCGGCTCTCAGCTGCGAAGCTCGACGCCGTGAACAGGAGAGGAGAGGAGAGAGGAGAGCCTGGCAACGACCAGGCGGAGCTGCTGGCATCCGCCACACACACACACACACACTGCCTCGCAGGCATGTGCACGGGACACACACACACACACAGAGGAAGAATCTCATCTCACTCACATTAATAGAAACGATGGGCGAACGATTTTGAATGTGTGCCATGCATGTGCATGCATGTACACACACAGACACACACGCACACATACGATCTCACACACACACACACGTGCTAATGAAGAGTGCATTTGCTAACAGTGCCAACATCTCAGAAAACTCCCTGACTGCAGCGCGGCCGCCTCTCTCTTCTCACTGTTTCCAAGGAGACTGCAGCACATTGGTATTCTGAAGGGACACTTCATAAGCAATTGTGAGAGAAAGAAAGAGAGATAGCGCGAGCGAGAGAAAGAAAGAGAGAGAGAGAGAGAGAACGAAGGAAAGCACGGAGACAGAAATGGCGCAGAAAGCACAGATGCATAAATGTGTGAGAACGGGGAGATAAAGACGGCGTGGATCCAGCGCGGCGTGGAAGGTTAACGCTGGCGGCGACGGAGATGTGCGGCGCGCTGCATTCATGTCATTTACATTCAGCGGGGCTCTCGTGTTTCCAAGTCAACTCGTATCATAACGCCATCAGACACATCCGGGCGTGCCGCTTGCCGGGCGTCACGAGCGGAGCGCGTTCTGTTTGTAAGCAGTCAGGGAGTGAAATGTTGATCTGACATGAAGCCCTGTGATCTCTGACAGCCGTGACTCATGCAGGAACGAGACAAGAGAAGCTTCCTTACCCATGAACTCGATGCCCAAGTGATCTGTTGGTTCAGTCAGCAGGAAAAAGAGAAGGAGAGAGAGAGAGAGAGAGAGAAGACAGGGTCATTATCAGAGAACAGTGAACGTGAGCATCGTGTCAGAGCGGAGGCCGGTCGTCTCCTCCTCCTCGCCGGCTGCTGCCTGTGGAGAGTGCTGGTTGTCACATGGAGTTAGAAGACACATGTTGGTAACGTTACAACACACACACACACACACACACACACAGGCATGCATGTGCCGTGTGTGTGAGGATGACCTTGACGACCCTGAACACAACGCCTCCAGGCACTTTCACATGAACTTCAATAATGCATCAGGACCGTCGCTCCGGGCGTCTTTACAGAAACACATAATCAGGGAAAAACACATTCCTCAACTCCTCCCAGCTTCACGCCGTCGCAGCGCAAGGAAGGAAGATTTCAAAAGGATGCAGTGGAACGGTAAGAATCGATAACTTGTTCCGGCGGTGGGAGAATCGGTTGCTGGCTGAAGTTTCAGGTCAGTTAGATCAGACCAAAGTGTTTTCTGCACAGTCGGAGTCAATCGCACGGATAAAAAAAAACAAACCTAAAGCTCTGAAACACCGAGCGGATCTCATTCAAACTGTGGCAAGTGACTTTATTTTTACCCATGACCGATTAGGGGCCTGTTCATAGAAAACACTTCAAGAGAAAACACATCGATTTTCTTCGTCAGGCCACAAGGTGTCGCTGTCAAGATGTTTTTGTAGTAAACCACACACACACACACACACACACACACACACACACACACACACACACACACACACACACACACACACACACACACACACACACACACACACAGTCAACTCACAGGAGCATCTGGACCGGGAGTCGTGACCCTCTGGAGGAAAACATTGTTCTTATCGTGCGTCGACTGAGCATGTGCAGAATTACTGTTCACCACAGCCGTGGTGCCCATGAGCAATAGCGGCATTTCCGCCATCGACACAGAGTCGTGCTGTTTCCATGGCGACAGAGTCTGTGCATTTTCGGCATCGTTGTCACGGAAACGGAGCCAAAACACTCAACAGAGTTTTGGTTTCTGACTGGAAGCCGCCTCCTGCCCAATACGGCCTCTGAGCGGAATCCAACCGGCAACCCCGCTGCACCTCAGCGCCGCTCGGAGAAACGTTTCTACAGATTTCCCTTTGAATCATTCGTCCTCATCCAAAGAGATTTTTGCTGTTTGACCCCGACGGGCTCACACAGATTACAGGACGCCTCCGCCGACCGGCAGGTTCTCATCTGGAGGAAGTGCTGAAGCTGCGGTGTCACTGATGGATTTTTACCTCGCCGCCGCCGCCCTACACGTGGACGACTTGGTCTTTCTGAAGCGAACCGCTCCGTCCAATCTAATCCCGATCTTATCGGGCCGTGTTCGGCCATAAGCGGATCATTTTTCACTCTGCCGCCGCCGACCCGGAGACCTCTCCCGCTGCCTTCTGGGATTCGTCCCGTCAGAAACTGCCGGCCAGCGGGAGATCGCCAAGATAAAACGCCACGAGGAGGGCGTTCAGGAATCATCTCCTTCCAGTCGGATGTTTGTCAGCTGCTTTTTAATTCCTCATCATGTTGAACGGGTGACCGATGACGGCTGACCTCTTCTTTGAAATTCTGCGTTTTTCCTTTCTTTCTTCTTATTTTTTTAAACCTTTTGGGTGGAGTTATAAGTGTTGGTGCTGCTAGCAGGGCTGGAATCTCAATTTCCCATGGAGCTCAATGAGTAGAGCCTGGCACTAAAGCTGCCAAGGTTAGGGATTTCATTTTCTGTATGGCCTGGTGGGTGGAGGATATATCAGCAGCGGCCCTGTCAGGATATGGCCTCGGCTCCCTCTGGGGCCGCCCATACCGAAGATATATGCACTGCTGCTACTGTAAACCACTTTAGGTGGAGGGATCCACCAAGTGTCGCATGTTAAATATGCTCTGTGGAAACCGGATCATTAAGAGGCCGACCGGCACCTCGGAGACACTCTGACTGAATCCAAAAGAGAGAGAGAGAGAAAAGACAAAACTCCAACAGCTTCAGTCCAAAACAGGTGTCAGGAAAGTTAAAATTGTTGGTGCGTAATGAGAGGAATGATCATTAGACTGAAGACTCACAACAGGAAGAAACTCCAGCTGGTGAACAAACAGAGATCCAGGATAAAAAGTGTTAATTGGCAGACTCACCTGAACACACTGAGGTTTACGAGGCTTCAATGGGATGTTTGTGTATCAAAGAAATTCATGAGGACCCATCCTTATGAAAACTAGATTTTCTCTGTAGGTAAATTATTAATGCTTGTCACCAGATTTTTATAAAGTAAAAAGAAAAGCAGATCTGTTACGGAAACTTACTCAAGTAAATCCAAACTGACACGCCGTGGATTTTAAAATATGCCACTGTTAACAGCATTAAATTATACTTTCTATATTCATGACATTAATCTATTGCCAAAAATGTTTATTTTAAAAATATTGCTGAACTGAACCTAAACACTACTGTCACACTGCTGACATCCCCTCATTTTACACCGCTCCTCTGCTGTCAAACCCATCCGCTCGTCGGCTTTTATAACCAATAAGTACCCTGCAGTTCACAATACAGCAGAGGCTTGTCAAACAAAACACACACACACACTTTCAGGTTTGGAATCCAATGTCACTTCACAGACTCGTGAAAACACTGAATACCTGAAGCAGAAACATGTGCTGAAGAGAATAATGAGAGTAACTGAAGTGGGGATCCGTACGGCGAAGCAGCCGCTGCATGTTTCTGCTGTGACCTTCACGTTTCTTTTCACTTACAGGAATCAACCACACACACTGTGCAGGGATTAAAGAAACAACACCGAGGTGAATACTGGGACCCGAGTGTGTGTGTGTGTGTTTATCCTGATGTTTACCTTGATGTGCAGGCAGGCCTGAACTGTTCACTCTTTGCTTCACTGATCTCAAACTCACTATTTTTAAGAAACTGTAATCGAGTCGTAACATTCACGCTCGTTCTGCAACACACACAAAACCTCACACACTCCCCGTCTATCTTGTGTCTGAGATGATAAAAAAGAGTGTTTTTTTTGCTCCAGATGGGCATGAAGGAGGGTTGCATCACACTCACATCTCAGTCTGACTGATGGCTTCGCCCTCCATGTGCGCGGTGCACAGAATACCCTGCGTGCTGCGTCCAATTAGTGCCAGGCGCTCTTCAGAGAGCGGCGGAGGAATCGATATCTGACAGATGGCGGCCTGGGAGGACGGAGGGAAACTAAACGATGACGCCGTGCTGTCCGGTCAAAATGGATCAGTCACACGATCACGTGACGCAACAGAAAATCTGGCTTCCACGCCGGCGTTCCTCTTGCTGTCCGTTACACAGTGTGGTGTGTTCAGCCCGGTTCACAGGTACCGGCGTGGACTCGGAAAGGTGCAGCAAGGCGACGGCTCATCGGTGGAAAGAACGAGAGGAACTGAGGAACAATGAGGCTGAAACAATGAAACTGCTTCAAAACATTCATCCAATCCTCAAAAGCTCCTGTGAAGTGAGCCTGTTGAAAGACTAAACGTGTTCCAGAATGCCGTCCAGCGTTTCCGGGTCAGGTGACCCGAACCGGGCGAAGCGTCCCGCAGCTCGCCACCGCCTGACGGATGAGCGCCGGCCAGGTTACAGCTGAAATATCTGCTTTCAGCAAAGAGAAAACCCGTCTCGGCCACTGTTGAATCTGAACGTCGTCTCTCACTGACCTGTTTCCTTTTTTATCGTTGGTTCTCTTTCCCTCGTATCCATCTCTCGCTCTCTTCTTTTTTTTTTGTTTTTGCTGGAAGCAGTTGCTATGACGACGAGGTATCTGTATTTCCTACCCTGACGGAGAGACTTTCATCTGAGCTGTCTGCTCTGCATCTATAAATCACAACGGTCCAAACAACAGGCCCCGCGGAGGATCGGCTTACTTCACTGCTTAAAAACCCTCTCAGAGAAATCAAAATTAAAAAACTAACAATAAATACTGCAGGTGCAAGACCCCCCCGAAAAACACTGAAGGTACGAGCTAAACCCCCCCCCCCCCCCCCAGCACAGGACTACATAACTCTAACAAGATCGTCTTTATTGACTCTCTAACAGGATTCAAACACATCGTATCTCAGTCCAGTTTATTCCTGACTGGGCCACATCGGAAAAATAGCACCTTAATAAACCTTTAAATAAAAGTAGAAGTTTTGCTTTGCTGCCGCGCAGAGTAAATGTGATGAAAAAGTCTGCATTACAAACTACCTGTTGGGAAATTTACTGCAATCTCAACATAAAGATCGCTGCTGGATGGGCGTCAAAACCAACCGGTGCACAAGACACGCAAATCTGGCCGTCAAACCGAGCAAAACAGAGAAAACACTGATTTCTGAGGAATGATGGACACAACACGACACTGAGACCCGGGCTGAGATATCAGTGACGCTGCCCTGGCGGCTAGCGAGCTAGCATTAGCCTCACAGCCGGGCTGTCAGAGTGAGTTTGTAAAACCACCCATAATGCAACAGCTGGAGGAGAAGCATCAGGGATGTTTCATCCAATTGGCTTCATGTTGAGACTGTCGCCTTTTTCAGTCGGAATTGTTTGGTTTTATGAAAAAAAATCAACATTTTCTTCACTTATACATCACAATAAAAAATTACCTTAAAGTTTAAACTTAAAGGTGCATTAAGGAGTTTTTCAACTTTAAAAATACTGACTTTCCATCATAAATACGTTACAGATATTCAATGATGTGTAGAATGTGCCCTGACATATTCATTGCAAGTAGGCTACCTCTAACAGCGCTAAATTATCACTTGAAAGTTGCAGTGCCGGTCCAGCACCAGAATTTTTTGGGGGAGAATTTGAGATGATGTGACGTAGTGCGCGCTCCCGCTGGCCTGATTTCCTTAGGTTTCGTTTTGTCCGCCATTACTCCGCCAGATGCTTAGCGAGCAACAGCTGAGCAGTACTGAGGATGGATCTTCCAGAGAGTAAGAAAAGACCGGCTTGTAGCACTGCCACAGCTCCAGCGCAGACCCTCCGCGGGCAAAAGAAACTTAACTGGAGCGCTACTAAAATAGCGAGGAAGGAGTTCCCCTCTTCCGTGCACGTACATGGACGCAAGCCACAGGCACGAGTGTTTCACTAAGCTGCAGTTATGTCCAAGGCCTGCAGGGGCCGCTGTTTTGCATGAAATGTGCAAACTCCTTAATGCACCTTTAAAGGTTTCTTTGGCTTCATTTTAGCAGTTCGGTCAGGATGAAACCGAGTTTGACACTGATCTACTGCCTTCACCACTGCTTCAGAATCATAAACTAACTGAACAATTTCTCTTTTGAATCGATTCAAAAAGCATGAAGAACATGCAAACCCCACACAGAAAGGCCGGCCGGGGTCATCTCGCCGTGAGGTCAGACCGCCGTCGACTCCAGCACTGCCGCGCCGCCCGAGTCCCACAGCGGCGCGTTTGAAAAGACGGATTTATTTTTATTTTTCCATTTCACTCGGTCCTTTCATCACAGCCTTAACTACCCACGTCCGTCCTTTATGAGCCCATTCATCCGCTCGCTGGCAGGTGGGCGTTCGTCCCATTAAACGCCGGCCACTGTACGGCCAACACAATCACTCACTGCTGTTTTTGTGTTTAGCTGTCTTAACATGCATTTGGCAGTGACCTCCATCACATCTCGCACCTGTTCTGTGTTGCAGCTTTAAAGCGGCGCCGACACAAAGCGAGAGGTGCCGCCAGACGGGACCGTTCTTTAACCGGCCCGCTTTGTTGTTTGGAGCCGCCAGGTTAAAATAGTTCTTTGCTCTCTGAAAGCCCAACAAGGACGAAATGTTACATTAGTGGTGTGTTTTTCTGGAAACCTTGATGTTAAATAAGCCTGAGGTGAATAAATAAATCTGAACGGTTGTGAAAGACGGGGGAAAAGCTGCGTACGTTAAACACTTCTGCCTGTGTGGCTGAAGGTGGTTACTGTGCATAAATTGTCAAATAAACATCGTCTGCAAACACTTCAGAAAACATTTTTTTTCTTAAAGTTTCTAAAAAACAACATATGCAGATAGTCCTGAAAAATATCTGTCAAACAGGCTTTTCTTTTTAAGAAATGTCAGCCTTCCCTCCGCTGTGGCGTACCTCAGGGCTCAGTCTTCAGCCCGTTACTGTTATCTCCTGGTTCAAACTCTGAGCAGCGAAATATTATGATCCGTTCTATTATAATCCGTTCTATTAAGTGGCAGCAGTGCAGACGATCTACAGCAGTGCTCGGAATGCTTAAAAAAGCCAAAGTGCTAAATCTTTGAACGAGTGACGAGGAGTGAACTGCACTCATCCGAACATGACTGCTCGTAAGTATTTTTTGTTATATTTTAAAGAATAAATTGTGTTTATGAATATTCACCCCAACGCCTGGAATAATGACCGAGGTGAACAAAGAATCATGGGAGATTTGTGATGCCATCCAAGATGGCCACCCCCTTGAATCTCACTTCGGTTAGTTTCAGTTTTAACTGACAGTTTTGTTTTTTGTTTTTTTTTTAGGTAAATTTAATCACAGTCATGAACATTCACCCTCACACCTCAGCATATTCACCAAGGTAAACAACTCATAAAGGGAGATTCATGACGTCATTCAAAATGGCCGCCTTGCGTGATGCTCGATTTTTGTGTTCACTGGGATTTAGACAGTCCTTATCCAGATACGTTACTTTGGTTGATTAAAGGCAGCGTGTAGCTCGTCCAGGGGGATTTTACTCGAGGGTGAACTTTGAGCGCTGCAGTTTTATGAGAATGTATTTCATGGCTCCAAATCCTGCGTCTTCTTTCTGACGTTGACTGATCCAAACCAGCTTCCAGCTTGTGGAGTTAAGGCAACTCTTAAACGCTCGATAAAGTTCACCCGGAGACAACAGAACGCTGAACGACGATCTAAAGCGAAGCTGTCACGAGTTCAATCCAGCAGCTCAGCGGAAAAGACTCGGCGCTGATTAGATTGGAGTAATTGGTCGAATGCGTTCGGGACGCCGAGCATCATCTGTGCCGTTGAGAACGGAGGAAAAATGAAGAAACAAATAGTCGGTGACAAGTTGTGAGTCACGGTGGGAACGCCCACAGGGAGCTGCCAATCATCATCAGGGTCGCATCACCAAGGAAGCGTCTTCCTTTCCGGCCCGAGGCGACGTCGCACACAAACACATTTTCACCTGTTTCATCTCGTAACCCCCCGTCCCCGTTTTATGTTTTCATCTTTTACGAGGCGCAGTATTTTCCTGGAGTTATTTTGCCATTTGCTGTGATTTATCCTGCCGCGCTTCTCCTCGGCACGTCCCGCCGCGTCTCGGCTCCGGCTCGGGCTTTTTCCATCATCCTCGCCCAGAAAGAGAAGTTAGAAAAATATCCGTGAAGCAGCACGCGAACTGTTGCGTTGAGCTGCAGGCTCTGATCGTGGGTGGAAGGAGAGACAGGCCAGCTGACGGGAGCAGAGGAAGAGCTTTTCAAGGGTTTCAACGCACCGATACTGATACTGATATCAGACCTGAGATTAAAGGTCAAGTTCAGTCGAATTAACCTACAAACAGCCATGCGGAGCTGACCTCTCCATGAACTCTCTTTAGCGCAGCTTTGTCCTCATTTCGCATCAGAAACAAAACAAAGCGGTGCAGAGAGCGCTCGGCTCTGACTGTTCGCTCGTCAAGGCCTTCATGGGCGAATTCAGGTTGTGCAGCCGTTTCGTCAGATTCCAGCAACAGGAAAATGATCTGTCAGAAAGATTAATTTTATTTTGATATCATATTTTATGCCCATTAGTCACCATGTAAACTGCGGCTCCTTAATTATTCTGTAATCCATCATTATTACACATCAGGAGTTTCGACATGACAGGAGTCAGACGATCCCCAAAAACAGGCTGAACATCAACAAGCCGAGCGCTTTGTAAACATGCTGAGATTTGATGGTGGCTTGTCTCATGCACGGCAGGAGCTTGGAGAGTTAATCAGAAACATAAAGAACGAGCGAAAAAGGACGAGTACCTGTAGCTACCAGTTCTTAAAGCCACCACTCTGGCAGTAATGTGCTGATAAAACAGAAAATAATTCTGACTGCTGAAGGAGTGAAGTCGAGGTCAGAGGCTGGTTGTGCAAAAGAAAAATGAAAACAGCAGAGGAGAACAACATGGTCAGAGTTTGACACCACTGAATAAGCCGGTCTCCGCGATATTATCCAGAAACGTCCCTAAATCTGCAGCAGCTGATGTAGAAATGATCACCTGGCTTCTCTCATCGCCTGGAAAAGTTGAGGCAGCAGCTTGAGAGGAACTGAAGTGTATCTGGAGGGTTTGACTCCCGGCTCGCCATCGACTCGTTCCACTACAACCAAGGAGTTACGCTCCTGAATAACCAATTAAATGTTATTTTTAAGACTTAACTCTGCTGCTTTTCACAGAAGTAACTGTAAGTCCAGGTAAGGGTGAACCTGTGACAGGCAGCAGAGCCATGTCTGTCAGAGAACCGCTGGAGCCGCTGGGACCTCTGGAGAGCAGGAGGACGGACAGAGACCGAGACTGGGGGGCTCGCTGGCAGGCGTTTACAGGGATGAATGAGTAAGAGTAAGAAGAGGAGGAGGAGGAGGAGGAGGAGGAGGGGGCGAGTTCCCAAAAGCAATGAAATAGAGGAGGAGGCCGGAGTGAAGAGGACTGAGAGAGGAAGGCAGGACGCGTCAACAGAGAGCCTGGTTCTGCTGAGCGACGAGGAGAGTCTCAGGCTTCAGGGCAAAGTGAGAGGAAAGAGGAGCAGACAGTGGAAGAGAGAGAAGGACGAGGACGGACAGAGGGCAGAGCCTCGTGTCTCCCACTTCAGTCAGTCTCTGTCGTCCTCCCGCCAGGTTCTTTCCATCCCCTCACTATGCACTGAATCGTCATGCTGGAACTGGCAGCGGCAGAAACACTGAAAATGACGCAGTTTTCATCATTTTGTTTCAGCCAGTGGCTGCTCCCGGGATGAACACGTCGGAGGAAAAGAGGACAGAGGAGGTAACCCGAGGAGAGCGCCAGTTATTTTTATTTCCACCGGCTATAAAAGGACCAGTGCTCCTTTTTATTGCGGCGCAGTGTAATACGGCCACACGACCCGTGCACTGATCCCTGATCAGTTCTCTTGTTCCTGGTGGTTTAATGGCTGCAGGCGCTGGAGGCGGGTGGAATGCGCCCCTGGTCCTCCATCTTTACTCAGACTGAGCCGAGAGGGCGGAGACACGGCGTCCACTGTGTGATCGCTCCAGTTTATAAAGAGAAAAGATGAAACAAGGAGAAGATATAGGAGGATGAGTCAGGATGCAGAATGAAGACCAGCAGGCAGGAGTCATCTGCTAACAGCTCAGTAGATCACGTTACAAACACCTTTCATTTCTGTCTCACTGCTCAAAGTGATTTCCTGTGTTAAAGGAACTCTGCATCAAACACACTGACCATAGCTGCAGCTCAACCGCACTACAATCCAGATGTGTTCCTGATGTGAAGCCACTCTCAAGCGTCCTCATAAAATTAGACGATGAGTTTAGTTTCATTAATGATCGAAGTTTGCGGCTTGAACAATTAGAGAAGTAGTCGAATCAGTTTTAAGATGATCTATTGGCGCTTCCTGGAATCAATAAAAAGTGGTGCAGCATAAACGTTATTTTGAGTTGTAATGCAGCTTCAGAGTCTCTTTAATAACACGCAGTTGGACTCGGTGTTAATGACTCTTAGCAGAGACGCTCCTGTGATGCCAAATGTGAGCCGCACTTGGAAATAATTCATTGTATTGATGAACCATTACATCGAGAGAGAAAATATGAATCAATATCCAGTGAGAGGCAATAACAGCGAGTGTGTGTGTGTGTGTGTGTGTGTGTGTGTGTGTGTGTGTGTGTGTGTGTGTGTGTGTGTGTGTGTGTGTGTGTGTGTGTGTGTGTGTGTGTGCTGCAGGAAGACACAGGGGCAGAATCATTGGGGCAGGCTGACTCTCCCACTGACAGAAAATGACGCTCATCCTGGGTTAGTGGCTGCTGGAGCTTCAGAAAAGGAGCATTAAAAAGCCATTTGGACAGGCCAATTTCAAGTCATTCTGTTCTCCGATCGCTCCTCATCCAACTGTTCGCTCGCAGGGGGCTGCCGGCCGTCAGCAGGTTCTCCACCTGCGCTCGTGGCCGGTTGTCATAATGGTTTACCTGGCAGTGGCTGGCATGAGAGCGGACAGCGATACCGATAAAGCTTCATGCTTACATTCTGCCATGGATGGCTGAGCTACCAGCACACTATTAATACTATCAACATTAATCAGAAGGTTATCGTAGAGCAGGGGTGTCAAACATACGGCCTGTGGGCCAAAATCGGCCTTCAGATTCAGCAATCAGCATTCAGTCACACCCTGTGGAATAACCACCAAACCATCTCAAAAGCCTGCTTCATTGTGAGATGGTGCGTTCACACCGGACGCGAATAGCGCGGCGAGGGCGGCCGATTTACATAGAAAATCTATGGTTTTCGCGCAGCCAGGAAGCGGCGAGCGGTCACGCGGCGAGAATTCAGCGAATTCAGCGGCGGCCGCTCCGCCATTCTACTCGCACGAACCGCGCGGCGGCCGCGCGAACCGCTCTACTCGCGCCGCTGAAAGTTGGGAATGTTGAACATTTGAGCTAATTTGCGAGCGGCGAACCAATCACAGAGCCGCTCTATATGACGTCATTTATGAGGTACCGGAGCCCCCGGGAAACACCAGAAATGGATGAGAAACTGATCACAGCGGTCGGCGCTCGCCCTGAGCTCCCATCGTCGTATTTTTATCGGGACAGGAATAAAAAGGAGCTTGCTTGGAGGAAGATGAGTGAGGAGGTCGGGTCCCCGGGTAAACTGAGTAAAGAGATTGTGGTGAAACAGCGTTTACTGTTAGTTAAACAGTGAGTTCACTGAGAGGTCGGGTCCCCGGTGGAATAGAGCGCCGATGCGGGACAGCAGCTCGTCAAACTGGACCGGGAGAGACGGAAGTACCGCTGAAAGCGTCCTTCATCCAGGCGCAGCTCCAGGAGTAAATGGTGAAACTCACCATACTGTGAACGCCTCTGCAAAATATTATGAATCCAGACACGTCGCCTGGACTCGCGACGACGACGTTGTCGGGTTTATCAAGCAAATAAAGCAGACCGCCGGCAACAGAGACGCGAATTCAGCGGCAGCCGCTGCTGGGTCACAAAATGCACACGCGGCCAACCAGGGGCGAATCGCGCCGCGCTACTCGCGTCCGGTGTGAACGCACCAAGAGCAGGCCAGAGCAATCAGGGAAAACCCTCAGTTCCACAGGGAGACAGTGCAGACTGCACACAGAACAGCTCCCAAGCCTGGAATCGAACCAGCAATCAAGTAATTATCTGGTAATGCGAATCAGTCAGCGAGGGGTCAGCGCTCAGGCCTCGGGGAGACATTGGATTTGGACTGATGGTGCAAAAAAATAAAAAATAAAAAAAGATGCAAGTGAAGGAAAACTGCAGGTAATTAAAGTAATTGCGTTGCTCTATGTTTGGGAACCATTTAAGATGGTCCAACTGAGCTAGCTGAGCACAGAACCAACAGCCTCGACTCAACGCCGCCCAATTCCCACACTGGACTTTTAGGTTCGTGCTTCCAGTGGAAAGAAAAAAAAAAAAAAAAAAATCAACTTCTCAGTACAAAAACTGCAGCATCGGGCCTGATACAGGTACTGGTGTGGGTGCGTCCATGGAAACAGAAAGCCTGAGCAGGCAGACCCCGTGAACCGAGGCAGTGGACTGGCTTCGCCCCGCCTGCCTGGTTATTAATGACCTGCGACCGGAGCGAGCAGCGAGCACATCGCTGCTCTGCTCTGGGAAAATCTGCATCCTTCTGCCGGATTCTTCATTAAACAGGAGCCGACAGGAACCATGCTTCACTTTAAACTGGGCCTCCACATCTGTCAGGGCCTGTGTGTGTTTACAGCCGAGGGTCTTGATCATGCTCTCAATGGAAAACAGGCCAGTTAATGAAGGAAAACAACGCCGCGTTGTGAGCAGTGGCGATTTTCTTCTTCTTTTTTCTCACATTCAGTGCAAACCATTTGCTATTCATTTGTGTAAATATTTTCAGAAAGTTGAGGCAATCAATATGAATTCTCTTTCTTCTCTCGCCACCTCTTTTCTCCCCACTGTGATTGCTTGCTATCCCGGTCCATAGCAATAGATGGGCAGAAGGGTAAATTGGCTTCAGCAATCAGTATCCATTAAGCTCGACTGCAAATGTCGATTTTGCATTTGCTACAGAGTTCACCCGCAGAGGGGGGAAAATAATCCTGGAGGACAATAAAGCCTTGTGTGTTTTTTGCCTATTTAAAAAGAGATGAATGCAGAATGGATCTGGCCGTTGCGGGCGAGAGGGAAATAAAACGCACAGATTCAGCCGTTATTGACACTGCTAATGCAGGATACCAAACGCATGTGATTAACTGTGATCGGCCCACGGACCCAAGAACAAATCCAATACTTTCAGTGGCTGTAATTCTCTTAGTGTTCTAAATTCAATCTACTCACTTCCAATTAATCGTGTCTAATGATATGGTCACAGAGATGAAGGAAACACGGCCAGAAACGGGGGCGCATATGCAGCAATCTCGCCGTCACCTCCGTCGGCCCTCAGGAACAGCGGCGGCGTAATCTTGTTGGGTGAAGTCTCTGATTTCTGAACGCGGTTCAACAGCCAGCTCCAATGTTCCGCGTCACCGCGGTGAGCCGGGATGGCGGGGGGAGGGCGGCGGCTGCACACCGATTGAGATGCAGGCAAGCCAGAACTGGTCCAGGTGGCCAACGAGCTGCACCTGCGGCTAATTTAACCTCCGCCCATATCAGTGCGTCTCAATAGAAGCTGACAGGCGAGAAGCGTCGGCAGCAGGCTGCCAACGCCTCGCTGTGCTTTTCGCCACTTTCAGCTCTGAGAAATTGGAATCTCCAATAAGTGTGTTTTTCACTCAGCGGACCGAGAAAAGGCCGACGCTCGTTCCGCCCGAGCCAAACTCGTGTGCAGACCCCTCATACGCGACACGGCGAATACTATCGACGTGGAAGTGAAATGAATAAACACAGGCTGGGAATACAGACGCCGGGCTGGCAGAGGTCCTGCTTCACCTTCCCTCTTTGTCATGCAGCGAGCAACACCATCGGACGGCTTGTGAAACTTGGCGAGCGCGAGCCGAGGACTGAGCTTTCCTGACAATTTACTGCTTCCATCCAAGAATATTTTAACCACGCGGTCTTCCTATTTCCCCAAAGGGAAGGCGCGCCTCAAAACAAGAAGGATGGGATCTTGCCGCGATTGGCGACAGAAAGTTTGAAAATTTGTGGCATTTCATACTTCAGTCCAGCAGTGCATTGATTCGGCAGTGTGATTTAGGACCTGATGTGCTGGAAGGAAGTCCAGACTGTTCAAACTGGGAATGCTGCAGATGTTTTTGGACGACAATGAAGATAACGCAACCGAGAACGACAATACAAACGCAAGAAGGGCCATGAAAGGACCCTATCATGAAACATAGACTTTCATGAGCTTTTTGCATTATTAGTGTGGGATTACTTGAGTCTTTCTCTCTCCTTACTCATGCTTATTAAAGTAATCTATATAGATACTCGGTCAGATTCACCAGGGTCTGATGCATGTCGCATGAGCTTCTCAGTACTGTCAAAAAAATGTTTGGTTTTGACGGCGCTTAAAAGCATTTAAGTATAATTTAACAAACATTTTACAGTATCTGACCTGGGTTTCATGAACCTGTGTACACACGGTCTCTCTTTGTGAATGGAAACTGAACATCTTTCCAAAAGCAAAAGTAATCGAGTAAATCATCAGCGCACGGCTGAATCAAACCGCTGATGTGACCTTCATCTGCAGGGAGAAAACTCGGTACGGACATAAATGGAGACTGTCGACGACCTGCGAACGCGTCATGTGTGAACTTCGTAGCGGCAGCCACACAGCGCGGCGTTATGAGACCGTGGTTACATGATGTTCTCTGCTGATCATAACCTCTGGCTTCATAACGGCACAGGCTCCAGATTAAAAACCATCACTTGCTCCCACCTTGGATAACTGTACATTGTGTCCCTGCCTCAAGCTGCCTTGTACAGAAACATTTACAAGCACACACATAACGTTTAATCATGAGAAAACCAGTGTACTAAGGAGATCTCACGTTGCTGCGCCTCCATAGGGACGTAACAAGCCACTGTGATAAAAATAGCAGCTTCCTGTAATGCTGATGGACAAAGAAGCAACATTCATTCTCTCTTGATTGTTTCATCTTTTTTCTGAGGAGCACAACAGCGACGGCCTCTGACCCCTGCTGCTGCCGCCTGCTCTCATCCACTTTCCTGGCAAAGGCAGCACAATTCATCCTGAATGAAAGCAGTGCTTGAATCCCACCTCGGACCCCGGGCTCCCCTGCTTCACGTCCTCTCATCTTCTTTTTTTGGTGTGTGTGGTTGTTGTCTAAACCTTAATGTCTTCCGTTCTCCCTTCATGTTCTCATGAGCTGAGTGTGAGCGCACGGTGTGTTTCTCCCAGCAGGACTCGGAAGATTCAGGCGGGACAGTGGGTGAGACCGAAGCCCTGCTGGGAGGCTGCGGAACCCCCCCCCCCCGCCGGTCCTCTTCTTCGTCTGACTCACGACATTGAGCAGGGCTGCTGACGCTGTGACTCCTTTCATCAGGGACAAACACAAGAAGGACTAATAATAACACCAACGTGTCCAAACAGGAGGCGACTGTACGTCTGCGGCGAAGGGAGCGCCTCGGTTCTGAACAGGGAAATCACTTTATAGATAAATGCAGATTGATGAATGAATCTCACTTATATAGAGCGCTTGTTCCACTGCTCGAGTAGCCTCTACTTCACACTGTTAACGAAATGCAAGGCGGTCAGTCTGTGTACGGAATTGAACCTGCAACCTTTGCAGTACGACATGGCCAATCTACCAACTGAGCCGCAGCTGTTGCTCAGCGTTTTCAAAAAGTTTCATTTTCAGCGTTTCACGTCATTGCTGTACCTTTAGAAAAAAAGAAAAAGAAAAGCAAGATACTATTTGCATCTCACACTCCTGAAGTCCAGTATTTACCTTGTTTGCACCAAAATGAGCCTTGCAGCGATGCAGGATTACTCTCGTGGGACGGCGGAGCGGGGATTACACGTGGTAATCCGGCACAGCTTCCCGCACGCGAGGCCAAGCAGCAACGCGGTGGAGCACCGGAAATGTGGGAAATGGACTCTTTTCATCGAGTTTCACAGAGGCCCGCTGTCAAAGACAAACTTCTTTTGTTGTTTTAATGGGCAGCTCGATGTGGAAGTTGCCATTTTTTTCTTTCACCCCAGACACATGCCAATTAAAAGAAAATGTAGTCTGTGCTTCAGCGGTGGAGCTTCATACAAAAGCAAGCCATGCTGCTTTTCTGAGGAGGACTCCCGATTTGAGAAGAGAAAGGGGTGTTTTAATCTGCTCCTGGTTGCTGTTTTCAGATTTGAGGAATCAGACGTGCTGAAACTCTCCTCTGTGAGTCTGTCTCGCCACCGCCAGTCAGTCTAACCAGGAGAAATGATTCTGGAAATGAATCAGAGAGTCGTCGAGCGCCTCTCGGCTTGAAGCCGGCTCCTTCGCTCGGCTATTCAGATGGTGTGAATTTAACAAGATGCCTCCAGAGACTCCGCTTTGCACTTCCCGGCCCCGCGTGGCGCACCCGGGCGGAAGGAAGTGCAAACGCAAACAAAATGAAAGAGCGCGGAGCAGCCGTGAAAAAACATGTTCTAATAAAGAAACGTGCCAACAATGATTTTCAATTTCATCCTTTGAGGAATGTTGCAGATGTAAACAAGTGCTTCTATTTATCCTTTAAGAGTGAAGCACATGACGGAGCAGACATGTTTTTCTCGTGATGAAGAGGAGTGAAACCCCTTCAGAGGTTTCAGATCTAAAAAAAAACAAGGAAGCACCGTTTTCTACAGTTTTCTAAAAGGATGAATCCGAGTGATGAGCACTACCCTTCAGCAGTGCCAAACCAAAACTCAGTAAATGTTCTGTTCATTCTTTAACTTTGTAGTGATCATGAAGTCTCCTTCCTGTCAGAATGAACTTCATCCCGGCTTGACTCACGGTTTGAGTGTGAAGCTCGGACGGACCACACTCCTCCCTCACGCCCACATTTTTGCATTTGAGCCATTTGTTCTCATGACTTTGCAGAAGCAAGTGTCTGGCACCTTATTGATTCCCAAATTTTCTCCGGGTCAGGCCCCGCCGCGGAGCTTCACCCCGACGCGCCGCGTCTTGCTCAAGGACGTTCCATTCTCGCCGCCTCTCTTCTTGCCTTACATTCAAATGAACAATGCGCTCCTATTTGCACAATAGTGAATAAATAACCTTGATCACGCAGAAGCAGCGGTGTAGCCATCCAAGGTGACTCACAAAGCCTCGACAGTCAGATAAAAGAATGAAGCCCCCAACAATCCAACTTTTTATGCTCCTTTTATATCTTACAGATTGAAACAAGCAATGCAACGTGAAATACAAGGCTGTGTTGCCGTGGAAATTGGACTTGCATGATTACGGCTATATTATCATCTGTGGTGCACACAAACCTGCAGAGCATGAAATCGGATCTCATAAAGGTAGCGTGGATTAAATTTGTCTTCAGGTTTAAATTGCTAAATTTCACTTTGGGTGTCACTGGGAGCTGGAATAAGATGCATGTGCTGCGGAGGGGAATATGCTGATTCGGAGTTGGCCTCACAGCGCAGTAAAACTACGCCGTCTCAGTTCAGGAGGTCTGAATGTGTTTTTCACTGCGGAATAAGGCCTGGTAGATGACGGACGCAGCACAGGAGACGACTTTCAGTGAAAACGTAACACTGCAGTTGCATTTTGGGCGAGAACGGGGCGAGGCATGAGGGAGAGGAAGGACTATGAACATGATATTTTTTATCTGGTTCTCAGGGGAGAACCGTGGGTTGTTTCCCACGCCTACCTACAGGAGCGATGCGTGGACAATGTTACATAGCCTGCTTTAATTTCGACTGAAAATGAAGGGAAGCAGTGCAACAGAATGTCTGAAATCTTGTAACTTTGACAAAATGGTGTTTAAAGTTCTGAAAAATAAAAGTGCTCGTACAGTATCTGCTTTCTGTCACTTAGACCAGCGATTTTCAAAGTGTGAGGCGTGCCTCCCCTGGGGGGCGCCACAGGGCTTCAGGGGAGGCGCAGCGAGCTTTTTGTCCCTGTGCGGCTGCCGTAATCCCTGCGTGGGAGTGTAGACTAAACAGAGCAGTCCGAAGTATTATGCGCGTCATTTTACTCAACAGCAGAACATTACACCTGAAAAGAAAGCTCTAAGTGAGCACCGTCCCCCCCCAACCCCCGCGACTTCCTTTAGCATTTCCTGCTGCTGCTGCTAGTAGCAGCAGATGTTCAAATCAGACTCATAAAACGTCCGACACAGCTTTTTCTGTGGTTTTTAATATCTATCAGCAACAAGGGACGTGAGAGAAACCAGTTAGTAGGGAAACCAGTTATTCCAAAACACCGGCTCCGCTACGGTTTCGAGACACTTCTCCTCCGCTAGTTAGCTGCTGCGTTCAGGTGACTGGCGCGAGCGGCGGAAAACTGAAACTCTGTCGTTCACATGAAGGCAGCGATGACAGCAGGACTCAGGAGACACTCAGGAGACACGTGAAGGACGCGTTGACAATTTGCACAAGGGAACTGCTGTCAGACAGCTGTGAACCGGCTCTCGTCGTTCACTTAAAAGAGCCGTTCAAACCAACGGCTCGTTCATTGAACGTCACAACACTACATGCTACGCAAATGAGCGTTACTATATTTCATCAGGTACGCATTTTTTAATGTGGTAGCGCATGCACACCAGCGCACCGCTTATGTGCACCCCTGACTAAAGGAGAAGTCGTCTGCAGTCTGGCCTGCTTGCTGCTGAATTTTGCATTATGCTGTTGAAGTTGCTCACAATGGGTCGTGCCAATCAGCCACCTTCCAGTTTGAGCAGCAGCAGCCGTGTCGACAACCAAAAGTGGTTTGAACTCCGTCTCTTCAGCGATGACAAGATTTGACACGCTGTATGTAAGGAAGACAACAAAAGCCTTTGTTGCTGGGTGACAGATTGAGGGGAGGAACATAAATAAATCTCTGATCTCAGACACGATGAGCGCGGCGCCGAGCCTCGCCGGCGTTTTAGGAGCTAAAAGCACATCAGTGCAGGTTTTGAATGACTCGCCGATCGTCTGCAAAGTTTTCACACGCCGGTCTTTAAATGCTTGATTGTTTCTGCGCGACACCGCGGGCCTTTTTACTTTCTGTAAAGCAGATGTGAGAGCGGAGGTTTGAAGATGCTCCACAAGTGTTTACTTATGCAAGAGGCTTCGCCGCCATATGTCGTCACGTAAACATGTAAATAATCCACTCCTCCTCCTGAGGCCGTTTGCACGGCAGCGATTTCAAGTGAAAACGCCAAAAGTTTGGTTTTATGTGACAACGGTGGCTTGGAGGCTCCCAAGGTAGAAGTTTTCGAAAATGCTCAGGCGCTGTTGTCATGTAAACGGGTGAAAACGGCCCTTTCTAGAATATATCTACCTATCTACCAAAATAAAGGTTTATTTGTGCATGGTATTTAGACAATAACATCTACAGAGGCCAGCTCGGTAGTTTCATAGTTGAGTCACAACAACCACAGCGCCACCTCGTGGTCTGGAATGCTAAAGGCATCATTTCTAGTGTTTCTGCTGTTCTTTGGAAACTGATGTTTTCAGAATATTTCAGAATAATCATGAAACTCTTGGGAAACTAGAACACAGAAGCGTTTCCACTTGAGATGTTGTCATCTAAGCGAGGCTTTTTATTGATCCTGGGAAAGCTGTGAAGTCTGACTGACTGAATAGTTACTGTGAGGTCAAACAGGTCACAGCGGAGACGTTTGTGTTTTTGTAGTCTGAGATTGTTGGAAACCACAACGTGCTGAAGCGTCTGAAGCCAGACTGGTGGACACCTCCGCTCTCAGAGAGCAAACAAGTTTTCAAGCTGAGGGTTAAATTACCGAAAAGCACCGCGTCATTACTGTGCTTTATTTAGACCCCGTTCACATGATGTTCCAGGAGGAAACCAGCCGTTTCTGGAAATTCATGCCTGTACTGGTAGCTTCGGTGCTTCCTCCAGTTCTTATTTTGTCCTGGAAGACAAACATTTCTCCTCCTCTGCCTCGACATGCGCTCGTGTTTGTGCCGCCACCAGAAGTCCTGACACCGTGCCGGTCCTCAGAGACCCTGGGACGGTGTGATAGCCCTCCTCTGAAGACGTGTCCACTTTCATCCCTCCGCCGGTGCCCTTCCCCCGTCCCTGTGAGGCCGCGGCGTGCCAGAGGTACTTGGCAGCGCTCGGCCGCCCTGCTGGTGAACCTTGTTTAGCTGGCGCAGTCCAAAGCCCGGTCCATCTGAGGCCTGTGCCACTTAGTGCTGGGGAGATGAGCTGGACGGAGAACGGCGGTCGGGGAAAGGGGGATGAGGTCCGACGCTCGGACAATATGCACGCAGAGGAAAGGATGGCACGGAGGAGGTTAGCGGCGGACAGACGGGGGGCGAGAGGGCTGTCAGAAGGGGAGTTTGGAAGAGGGAACAGGGATGTCAACACTGAGGCAGGCTTGAGCAGGAGACACAGAGGGAACCCGGGACATTAGGAGCTGATTAACTGCGAGCAAGAGGAGTCGAGGGGAGAGCGATGCTGTGACAAGATTATCTGAGGGGCGAGAAAAGAAGAGCCAGGCTCAGATCCGCCGCGCTTCTTTTCCCAACTTTTACACTTACCAACTTTTTGAAGCAGGATGTAGTTGGAGAGAAAAAAGGAAGAAAGAAAGGAAAAAAAGATGACGTTACTCTATAAAGAAATCCATAGAGGCTGCATGACAATGTGTTGTGCAGAACAGAGAGCAGGCACTTGTCAGAAATAAGTGAGGGAGCTGAAAGACGGATACAGAAGAAAATAGGCAGATCGATTCTTTCTATTAGGAAATGAATGGAGAAGAGAGATTTGGCAAAGAGTTAGAGGAAGTAGCAAAGACCAGATGAATGAGATGAGGAGCGAATGAGGGGAAATGAGCGAAAGCAGAGTGAGTTAAAGCTGACACAAACACAAAAGTGTCGAGGATGTGTGGCTCCGACTTTTCCCCCCTCAGACCCTCAAGTCTCCGCTCCATTCTCCAAGCCTCATTCTGCCCCACAATCAATGCCAACATCAAACCATCTGTATGGAGATTTCAATGGGAGAGACGACGCAGTTAATAGGCCAATAACTGAGTCCGACAGTAAAACCACTTCAGGGTGACGGCTGAGTGGCGTTTTGTTAGAACGTGTCCTTTGAGGTTCCATCGGTCCGACATGCAGCTGAAATTAGACGTGTTTTAGTAAAGCACAAATAAAAAGAAAACAACACCAGTGTTGAAGTGAATTCCAAGTAAAGATTACTCAAGAAAAACTGTGGAAGCCAATTCTAGTAAAAACTCAAAACTTCCATTATGGTTCAGATGTCCGTTTCCACGGAAACGATAGACCCATTGAAAGTGTAGGCAATCACGACACGCAGGAGGAAAACGTTCTTATTGTCCGCCTATTGAGCACGTGCAGAAGGATTATTTGCGTTGCCGTGTGAACAGCCCCGGCTGTCAGGTTCTGACGGTGTCTTCAGAGTGTTCCAGTGTAGAAAAAGTCCTTCGCTGCTCACGTTTTGACTCCACTGAAGAGTTTTCCCTATCAGCGCTGAGGACTGTGTTCCAAAGCGACCAGATACTGAGAACAAACGTTCTATTGAGGCTCCGCCACGACCGACAGACGCGCTAACGACACGACGGACGACTGCCTGACGTCTGATAAATCGCTGAGGCGTCGAGGACGGCGGCTCCTCTGTACATTCAGGTCAGTAGGTTGGTGTACAAACAAAGCGGCGGGCGTCACTTCAGTGAACACCACTGTTGTTCTAACAAGGACAATTACCCTAATACTTGATTGGAATTAAAAACCTCATTACAGAGACTTAATTAATGATCTGGAAAGTAAAGGATATTAACAAATAGCAGGCGATAATGCCACTGTAGCATTTGCATTTCTAATCTACATGTCTCATTTGTGGCACGGCCTCCTTTGCAATTGAGTCTGAACTTCCATATCCATAATGGGGGAAATTAAAGTTCTAACAGCGGCACAGTGAAGGGCTTTTCCTGACATTGGACAAATATGAAGTGAGGATCCCCAGGGCATAGGACTGTCCTTTTATAGTAAATGGAGCTATTACAGCATGTGGCTTGTTACTGGAACAGCAACAGATAAGCTATTGTAATGCCACAGTATTAATGAACAGTGTGAAGGTTGCGTACATTTTTATAGGAGAAGCTAAGAGGACGAAGGGAATATAATACAGCGCAGATAGCCCGGCAGTGAGGACGGAATTTAGGGGCAATTTGTGTTCCTCCCTCAGCTCCCTGACATTGAGAGGACCATGTGTTCGGGCCGATAAAGACACAGTGAGACATCAGTCTGAGCAGGAGGACGGCCGGTTCGAGGGACGGCAAGGAAAATGGAAAACTGCAGGACAAATTAGAAGTTTGACTGCTTTAAAAAAAAAAAGAAATTTCAAGTGTTAAAACCCCCTCAGTGCTTCCCTGAATGCTGCTATAAGCCGGATCCAGTTTTCTGCGACGGGGTACTCCATCCCTCTGGTCCACAGGAAGTGATAAAAGCTACTTTAACAATCAGGCCCCATTTAGACGACGTCGAGTCCAGTAAAAATGCGTTGTTCTTGTGTTCTCGAGCAGGAAGCCATTCCACACTGCACAGTTTGTCTCACATAAAGCGGCAGATTTTAATTAAAGTCTGTATTTCCTGACGTCTCAACATCCATCGGCAACAAATGACATTTGTGAGCAGGTGCCAGTTAGAGGCTTTAAAGCAAAAACTATAAGTCTCTGCCGCCCACGCGCCGGGGACATTTATTACGGTCCTACATTTTATTCTGTCAGCACTGCATTTTATCACAAATCGCACCCTGAGTAAAACAGAGGCTTGTTTGTGGCTATTCTGCAGCATATTTCAATATATTTCACTCTCCTGCACTGCTCTGAATGCATAAGACTGAACAAACCCCCAGAAAGGCAGAGTCTGAATTTCTCGGAGATAACTTCTTTCTCGGCTTTGCGGCAAACCCATTTCACAGTGTTTATCAAAGCATGTAACAACCCTGGCTTTCATTTTGGGATTCACAGCCCCGCTGGTTTTCTAATCAGGGACTGACACTCACCTGGGATGCAAGGTGAATGCAATTAGTGTAACTACAATTACCTGAGCTTGGTGGGATCAAACAGTCTGGCTCCTGAAAACGCCGCAAAGCCTCGCCGACGGATCAAAGCGTGCGGAGATCGTACTGGAAACGCACAGCGAGGCCTCCAGCGTGAGCGACGAAACGCCGCACGCTCGAAAATAAAGGCGTTATTTATGATCTGGTGTCACTGGAGTGTGAGCGAGGAGGGGAGAACTGTTGAAAACTGGGTTCACCACAAAGCAGAGATCTCCTGCAGATTAAGCTTTTCTTTCTCTCCGTATAATCCAAGACAGAGTCGAAGCCGTTGAGATCAAGTGAAAACATCCAGGAATATTAATTCATCCTCATATCTGCGACACTTTCTACACAACACTCGCTTTGACAGCTTCTCAAAAGTTCAGATCACATTGGTTTTTGATATGTTTCAGTGATTCAGTCACACAACAGTGTTAGTGATGAACACAGTGGGACGATGGCTTTCTGAGGCGACATTCATACAACGGGATTTAAGTTCGTTTGCATTTTGGGCGTCTGTTTGCACGACGACGCTGCTCAGAGCCACTGAAAATGCAACTTTTCTAAAACGGTGTGACTCCGTCTCCGTGGAAACGGGAAAAGATGTGACTGCTAACCACATAGCTTTCAGTGTTTCTACTGTTTTAACAGAAACGGTGCGTTTTCACTGGAAGCGTCGTCGTGTAAACGGGACGCAACCTGGAGCCAATCACAGGCTTTATCACTGGTATCACATGGTTTAGCTTTGGGGGGGAAACAATTAAAAAAGAAAAAATAATCAACTTGTCACGGCTGCTGCAGCTGCTGTAAAACAAAACGTCGCCTTATTCACAAAAAAACACATTTAGCACATTGACGCCTTCTTGTTTCCAGGTCCTGGAAGAGATGCGCCGCGGCGTGGAGAGGAAGATTAGGAAGCAAGAACATGTTGAAGCAAGCAAATCATCACAACTCATACCGTGATCAACAGGAGACGTTAGTGCCTCCTTTCTAACACGACCAGTTTTTCACAGTTTAACTCCACGGGGGACATGATCGACTCTTACTTGGGTCGGACAGGATGGAGTCGGTCTTGGGGAGAAACTGGTCACAGCGGATGCCTTGGTAGCCCTCCCGACACCTGAAAGGGAAAAAAAAAAAAAACAGATGGAAATGAATAATTAGACATGAGGTTGAGCAGATCTTCAGGTTCAGTGTTTCTGAGGCGAGTTGCAGCTCCATGTGGTTCAATTCATCAACAACACAAACAGACTGAAACTCAGTTCGGCTCATCGTTTCAGCACTGAAGCAACTTTTCTGACAAGAAATACAAACCCTTAGAAAAGCCTTGTTTTAACAATGGTGCTGCCTTTTAAGGAGGATGCATTTGTAGGATGTGGAACAAAGCTGAGTGTGTGGGTTGCACCCATGAAAAACATTCTAAATCCCTGTTTACAGGAGAATGACGCGAAAATGCATCGTTCTCAGGAAAGTTTTGTGTTTACATGGAAACGGCAGAAACAGTGAGCATGCCGGGCCAGCAGGTGGCGCTGTGGGATGTTTCCGTTAGGAAACCAAACAAACTGCAGAGAACAAGACACCAGGAACACGGTTTCCATGGAGACGGGGTTGGAGCGGTTTCCCGGTTTCCATGGAGACGGAGTTAGAGCCTTTATCAAGGAGCCGTTTTAAAGCTCCGAGCACCAGATAACAAGTAAAGTTTTCCATTTTCACCTGGAATCGCTGTCGTGCCGTGACATCCCATAATCACCGTCACTTTCAGACAAACCACCACAGATTCTAATCACAGATCAAAGAGATCATGATTGACTGTTTCCTCTGAAATCTCTCCACACTGTTTGCAATCTCAGCCGCACACGGAGGTTTTATTTTACAGGAAAAGACTGGAATTTAATTGCAGGTTGAAACCTGTGCGAGGGAATTCTTTTTTTGTTTCTTTTTTCCTGCAGAAGATATTTGACTTCCAGGCCCAGCTCAGCCACACTTCCCGGGTCCTCATTAGGACGCAGACGGTAACCTTTCTCCGCGGTCACAGAGATGAGACGGGAGCGTCTTGCTCGGTCAGGAAGTCTTGACTGAAAACGCTGCAGACGTTCACGAAGCAACGCGCCGCAGTGGAGATGAAAAACATTCGCCTTCCTCCACTCTTCGTGCTCTTAGCCGCATTCAAGTGGGCCGAATTAGCTGGAGACGCTTTCCGCGGTTTCTGGAAAGTCCTCAGACTTTGGAGAAACTAAATTGTTGGATTTGATTGGCACATTAGTGAGAGCGCCAGTCGGGCAATGATCATTAAGCAGCTAATGAATTCTGAGACGTGCTCCGGCTGCCCTTCACACAGCGTCCCAGGAAAAAGCCCGGCCGCGCCAGGATGCGCCTTTAATTAATTTCGGCTCAATAAATATCTCCTTATCAACGTATGGGAGTGCGGCGGAGCCGTACAGAGCGCCGCGATAGCGCCGGGGCCGAAGCGCCAGGATGCGGCGTGGAGGCTAATTGGGCGCCTCGGCTGGTTTGGATATCAATCCTTGCCTCTGGTCATTTGTACCTTGCTCGCTTCTCTTCTTTTCTCGGCTCCTCTTGAGGAAAATGTGAGTCTTACGCATGCAAATATGAAAACTAACTTCAGCGAGAGAAAGACTTTTTACAGCTTCTTTTGAATTTAGTCCATCTGTAACACAATTGTTCAAATCAACATCTCAACTATTCAGTTTTTCGCTCTATTCTCCATTTTCACCTCCCGACTAAGTAGCGTCCCAATTTCTCTGCTCCTGTTTACCCCGGTGGCTTTGTTTCTCAGACGCTCCTGGAATCAATCTGGATCTGGTCTGACAGGCTGACAGCAGAGCACAAAACACTAATCCGTCCTGCTGGAGACACAGACGACGTCCCCGTCCACGAGAACACCCGAAACACCAGATCCAACCGCAGTTCAACATTTCAACATTTCAACAGGGCGTCTGGTACAATCAGTCTCGCAGCTTGGATTCTGCGTGTTCTATAACGCATGGTTTTAACCCCGTTTACACAACAACAAGCGAAAATGCTTCATTTTTTGTTTTCGTTTTAGGAAAGTTTCACACTAAACATGGCGACATTTTGGAAATGACGTCTATTTATGGCAAAATGGGAGAAAGGCTGAAAACGAATATGGAGAACCCGGACCGGGAGCCCTGACGCTCTGGAGGAAAACACTGTTCTTACTGTTCTTCTACTGAGCATGTGCAGAGGAACCATCTCCTCCGTCGACGTGGCAGAAGCAGCATCTACATTTAGCAGCAAACGAAGTCCGAGTATTTTCAAAAGTTGCACTTTTCCTGTGGAGACTGATGGTCTTTTTTTTCTCGAAAAGTTACGCATTTTGTTGTCAGTGGCTTTGAAGAACGTCGTCAGGGAAGTTTTCAAATGACTAAAACAAACCGTGTTGTGTTTTGAAAAATGCATCTTTTGGATTTGAATTGATACAAACCCTCGACACTTCATCACGCACGCCATTGTGTGTGTGTGTGTGTGTGTGTGTGGGTTTGTATCTTGCTCTATCCTCATTTGGAAGGAAAAACGACCCAGGACGCTCCTGCCGAGTCAAACCAGAGCGATATAACAGACGGGCGGAGGGAGGCGGAGCTCTGGGTCCTGTTCTGGGTAAACTCCAGGTGGGCGGAGCTTTAGAGGGTCTCAGGATTGAGATGCAGCGTCGCCGGTGGAGGCAAGACCCGGTGCTGCGCTCGTTCACCCCAGATCTCCAAGTGACTATTTCTGCTCTGGAGACTGAAAATGCTGGACGTGAGGAGGAGCCAGTCGGAGCTGTGAGGCATGATGGGATACGGCCGAGACAAACCCGTCCCAGAATCACTCAAGACAAACCTGACCGTCACTCAGGTCTGCTGAAAACACATTTTAACAACCGCTGCTGCGTGTCGGTGGCATTCAGGTTATCGACGGCAACATCAGAGAGCTTTCCAAACCCAGACATGATCATAAACACACCAACCGATTGCTTAGCCTAACCGCTGATTCCCAACCCGAGACATGACCAGGATTTCAAGATTTCTCTCCAAATACAAAAATACCAGAAAGACTGGCCTGGTTTTGATCAATGGATGATTTATGTCTTATTCTCTCATGAAGTCGAGCGTCGTTCATTCAGCTTCTTTTCATCGTTCAATCTGCAAACAGCAACCCTCAGGTTGTAGATTCATGTCGTACAGATAGTTAGAATTGCAGTTTGTAGCCTGTTAAAAATGTTTTTGCACCAATGCACCAATACTGCGTTTTACGTGTCACAAAAGTTTCCCATTTACACGGCGATGCCCGAAAAACTAACTAGTTCTCACGCCAGGCCACAAGCGGGCGCTGCTGGGTGCTTTAGTCACGAAACGACTGTGATCAATACTGATGATTAGCAGGAGAACAGAGTCACACAAACAGCTCAACAACGTCTTGACCGGAGAACCAGTCAGAGTTCAGTAAACGTGACACACGCTTGTTGCCATGGAAACCGGAGTGTATTTTTATCAAACATGTGGAATGTGTGTGTCGAGTTGGCGGCTGTTTCTCATCACATTCGTCAGGCGGCGTCGCCTGAAGAATCCCGCCGTCACTTCGGCCGCCTCTCCTCCAACTTTGTTGTTGTTCTCTGCTTTTGGTGTCACGGCACCAAGTGTGTGTGTGTGTGTGTGGGAGCAGGAGAACAAAACAAACACAAACACAGCTGCCTCCGTTCAAGGGCTCGATCCAGCAGCCTCAGCTACACTGGAGTGTTTGAAATGTCACCGCCGTGCGGTGGAACGACGGCGGCGGCGACGGCGGCGGCTCGCACAGCCGCACCCAAAAAGAAACGCGACTCAGCGTCAGCAAAGATGGAGGCGGGCCGGTGTGGTCGGGGTCAGAGCGTGACCTCTCCGGTGACCCCTGTCCGCCCGGCTTCCAAACCCGACTCGTCCAATTAGGATCAAAGGTGTTGTGTCTCTCTCTCGGCTGGATGTGGCGTCGCCGAACACCTCGCCGAGCCGACGCCACCTCGGCTGACTAAACCCTGACAGCGGGCCGACCTCTGACCTGTGGCGGCGGAGGGTGGGAGATAATTAAAAGACGGGCGGATTAACCTGGAGACGTGTCGGAGAGCGGAGCTCATTAGAGCAGCGATGAGGAGAAGGAGCCGCGATCGGGAGAGACGGGGAAACTTAGAAACTTCAGCGCCGTAAACGAGTAATTTTTAAAAAAACGGCGATTAATCTCATCATTTGTGAACTTGTAGTCAAGCTTCAAATGAAGAATCTAATCCTCATAATTCAGTTGAACTGAACAGTGAAGAAACGACGACGTCCCAATGAGAGTAAGATGAGTTTTATTCTCCATTTTCATTTAAGAAAATGCGATTAATCCTAATTAAAAAAAAAAAAAAAAATTTCGCTGACAGCCCTCCATCGATTAATCGCAATTAAAACTGACAGTAAAGTACTGAACCGTATCAAATTCCAGCCTCTAGGAGGAGCTGAGATTCAGTGAAGCTTCCAAAGGAAAACACACCGATGTCAGTATATTAGGAATTGGGAGGGAAGGTGGTTCATTTATTCATCGTTTACACTGATTTCATGTTTTCTGATCATCAGGAACTCAATATTGATCATTTGGAAGAAACTATGTGTGCGTGTGTGTGTACGTATAATATCAGTCTCCATGATATTAGGCATAAATGCCACACACACACACACACACACCCAGAGCACTGCTCCAACCGGCCGTCCCCACAGCTCTTCAGCGGCGTCCTCCGTCACTCTGTGAAAGTTACTGTAGACACACACTCCGCTCCAAGAGAAAGACCAGAACACACGGAGACGTTTCTCCGCCCAGCTCAGAGCAGCGAGGCTGAGGACGGAGGAGCTGCACTGCTTTCAATTAGCATGGCAGTCATTAATTAAAGAGAGAACCTGAAAGAAGACAGAGTGTGTGTTTGTGTGTGTTGGAGAGAACACATGTCAGTGTCAGTGTCTCACAGATGTACAAAGCGAGGGAGAGCGAGGGATAAATATAAACATGGTGCCTGGAGGATGATGAATTTCTATAAAAGGGGAGCGAGAAAACACAAAGGCACGCACAAACACACACACACACACACACACACGTGTGTCGTGAAGTTATTGAACATACAACGACGCTGAGTGTGAACTCCATCAACTTCAGGGCTTCATCTCCGGACAGTTCGTATTAAAATTCCAGTAAAGGAGCTGCAGTTTTGAGGAGGAAACAAATAGCTCTAATCTGGAGGTGACTTTTTGTTCTCTCTCTCTCTCAAAGTTGTGCTGTTTTTTTTTTTTTTTTTTTTTAGAGACACTTTGAAGGTGAAATTGGCACTTTCAAGCATTCCGGGTGCCACAACAGCAGCTGTGCCTTGCTCAAGGGCGCCTCAGGGAGTCGCTTTGCAAGTGTGAGGGTCTGAACTATGAATCTTACATGCTGAGATCCACAACTCCTGCTGGAAACTTTAGTTTTCAACATCGATGCAACAACGCCACCTTTCTAAAGGACGGATACAAGTACTGACCTTCAGCTACGCACCGATGCCAGCACCGATACCAGGTACCGATAACTAGTACCAATAACAGTGCAGACACCAAGTACCGATACCTGTACCGATACCAAGTACCAATACCAGGACTGATACCAGTACCAATTAAGGATCGACCGATATGGCTTTTTTAGGGCCGATGCCGATTACTGGTACTTATGGAAACCGATAACCGATATGTCGAACCGATATTCATTTGCAGTAAAAATGAACATTTTGGCGTCAAAATGTAGCTGTGGGTGGGACACTGTTCCACAGCCCAGAGGAGTGACTTAGTGAAGTGACTAGTGAGGAGAGATGTGATGTGCTCAGTGGAAAACACTTCTACATTCATTATACTCAGGCCTTTTGTTTTTGTTCAGTTTGTAATTTTGTGATTACTTTATTATTATTATTGTTATTATTATTATTACTATCTGATACATGTAATTATATTCATCACACACACACACACTCACTCACAATAATGCAGTCATATCTCATCCATAACTTCCCCAAAACTCCAATATTCAACCATCTGTCGCTGCTGATAACACAACTCTGTCCTTCATTTTCTTGTATTTTGTCCCCTGTATGTCCGTGTACTGTAGGAATAAAAAAAAAAAAAGAAGAAACAATGGAGAATCCTGGTTGAACTAAAGTTGTAGGCTACTGTAACGCTAAAAAATACATTAAAATCAATATTATCACTAATCGATGCACGTCCCTGTCCAGGACAGTCATTTTTCGGCAGGCAGTCCGTTTTCGGCACGGTAACCAGTCAACTCGGCCCCATGAGTCTACTGTCACGCACTCACGCCACTGAAAAAAAAATGACCGGTAGGTATGTGACAGGCTTGTGTTTGATTCCTCCCGGTTCCACAGCAGTGGCGCACCAGACAAATTTACCGGCAATTTTTTTTCAGTTTTCAATGTGTGGCGTGAGTGCGTGACAGAAGACGCGTGGGGCCGAGCTGGTCGGAGTCGACTTGGCTTGGGGCCGACTTGACTGTAATCCGCTGCCGGCCGACGGCCGACCGCTCTCGGCGTCCCGGCGAGCGGGCTGTCCGCCGGCGTCGGGCCGCTCCTCGAGTCAGACGGCTGTGCAGCCGCGCGCCGTGCTCTCCGGTTGGGAGACTGGAGGACAAACTGTGTGGCTGTGGTGACCGACAGGTTAGAGCTGGAGCCTGAAGCTTCATGTCTGCCGTTCTGTTTGAACTGGCTAGCTTAGCTACAAGCAAGCAGAAGTTGTTTTCCCATGTGATCACATCACAATGCATTATGGGAAGCGTAGTCAAGAAAACGGACTGACAACCGAGTGGTCTTTATTACCGTATTTTCTGCAAAAAAGGCGCACCGAAATATGAGGCAGACCGTTCGGCTTTGAGAAAATTAGAGGCTTTTAGGTGCACCTTATAGTGCGGAAAATACTGTAAAAAAAATTTTTTATCGGATATTGGTGGAAAAAAAGGCCGATGCCAATTATCAGAAAAATGCCCAATATCAGCCGATATTGTCGGCCAGGGCGATAATTGGTCGATCCTTAGTACCAATACCAGTGCCGATAACAGTGCCGATACCTGTACCAATCAGGACTCGGTGTCGTTCATTAAAAGACTGGTATCCACACATCTACAGTGCTGAAAGTGCCACATCCCTGAAGCAGAGAAAATGTTAATATAAAAGCTTAAGAATTCTCATCTGATTGAATCAACTGAAAATAATGTGTGAAAACGGTTAAATGTGCTAAACTGATCAGAACAGCTGAGTTAAACACAAATGGAGGACAAAATTAAAAGTTAAAGAGAGGTAAAACTGGCTAAAAAAAAGGGTTAAAATGGTTAAAAAGTATCTTCTAATGGTTGGAAACGTTCAACTGAACAGAAATGATTTTAAAAACTAAATAAAGATAAATGCATGTAAAAATAAGCAATTTAAATATATTTAGGTATTTTTTTTTTAAAGATGAAAAGCCATGAATAAACTATGGTGCTTAATTACAGGGGTAAAATTCCATGAAAGCAACATGAGCTCAACACACAGGAGCTGTGTTGTCTCCATGTTAACAGTTCAATATGTTTTGAAGCCTCCGATCAGTTTTATCTGCTGGAAAGTGAGCGAAAGCAGCTCGTTCAGTCGGGAAACAGCTGCAGATTCTGGTTCTATTGGCAGATTCTCCCCGATCCACAGAGATCGAAAAATGCCAAATAAAACAGGGTTTTCAAAGTGCTCTTGGAGTCCCGATGGCCGTCGGGGTGGGAGACGGAAAACATCCGTCGTGTCTCCGGCTTCACCCCTCAGATCGTAAAGACGTGATACAAATGAAAGAACGAGGCGGCTTGCGGAGTGAAACATCAGAAACACTCAAACAGTCCAGACAGCTGCTGCTCTCTGCTGGCAGGGCCTCCCTTTAACCCAGAGCCGCGCTTCAGGTAAAGGCCCTGACTGAGATTTTCTTTCATAGATTTTTAGATATAAGTTAAAAAACAGTCATGAAAATTCACCGTAACAGCCCATAATAATAACCAACCTGAACCGAGCATCATGGGAGATTGGTGATGTCATTAAAAATGGCCGGCCCATGAATCTCACATGAGTCGCTGTTATTTTCATTGTTTACAAATTTAGGTAGTCCTCATCCAGACATATTATTATTATGGGCTAGTAACGGCAGCTTGAGCTCGTTCGGGGGGATTTTACTCGTTAAAACAAGCGGCCAAGTGTGAATTTCGAGCGTTGTGTTTCTCTACACAACAACAAAACACAGTGTTGTGTTTTTTGCACACAGCATAACATGCAGTAAAATGTTTTGCTCCTGATCCAGACTCAGATAAAAATGATGACAGTCGGAATAGAGATTAAAAAGACTAATATATACAAATGGCCTTCTGCCTGCATTACAGTGGTGCACGTGCACAGTAGCAGTGCTCCCCCCATTTCTATGGAGACAGGGCTTTTCCAAGAAATTGCCAAATTTTAAATGACTCTCAGCACTGTTGTTGTGTAAATGGACGTCTGAAATGCAACAACTTCTGTGTTTTCTCTCAAACCTGTGTAAACGGGGCTTTAATCTGAAACGTATGGTGGCCTAGAAGAGTCAACACGACAGCAAAAGCCACAGGGGAAGCGCACAGCGGTCAGAGGAAGAGGCTTTGGGGTTCTAATTTACTGTCTAATCCCAACACTGAGCTGCCATGCTGTGGCTTTTGCGGTTGTGTTGACCCTTCTGGGCCACTGTAGAAAACCCTATTTTTATCAAACACAGCTGTGAAATTCATCCCTTTAAAAACAAAAAGAGAAACCAGTACAACCGCGAGAATGGAGTCGTTCGACATGAGATCGTGCGCGGGGTGTGTATCGTATCAGAGGGAAGCGTTCGCAGCAAGTCAATTACCGAAGACACACAGCAAAGCAATTATCCAGCTAAGCTTCAGCGAAAGCACAACGTCTCCATGAAATAAATAAAGAGCTTCAATCTTTCAGCCGCCCGGAAAACGCTTCCCAATAATCAAGGCCAATACATTTCAACTGAAACTGCCAAATATTCTGTGGATTTGTTAAGAATGGAGTTTTAAAGCAGAATATTGAAGCTTCTAAAGCGCAGTTTGTTCCTGTGCAGCAGCCCAACAGGTCTGCTGCTCCGGTTGTTTAATCAGACCAAACACGACTGACAGCCGGCACTTCAAAGCAGGCGGCCAGATGATTACTCTTCCACTTTAATGACATTACATATCGCTCACTCGTATGTCTTTCCATTTACCCCCCCACCCCCCCGTTTTTTTCCCTCAATGGGACTGAAAATTGAAATGAAGATCTGGCTTTGCTGGTATCAAGGGAAGTCTTTTCTCTCCCGCTCTTTTTTTTTCCTTTTTCTTTTCCCAGACGGGGGTGATTGAAATGCATCTGGGGCGTCGTGTCTCTGCCTGACGGTTTATGAGCAGCTTGTGAAAGTGTGTGTGTGTGTGTGTGTGTGTGTGTGTGTTGTACAGATAGATAGATATGTTGGCGTGTGTTTTTATTTCACACATACCTAATGCTCCCTTTGAAGTATCTGTGAATTGAGAACACATTTCGAGGGGAAATTCATTGCTCGTTGCTTTTTGTTTGTGTCTTGCTTCCAGGAAACATTCTGAGAGTATTGTTGTGTAAACAGACTCCCGAAACACAATCACAGTTCTCAGTTTCCACTTGTAGTGGGCGTTGTGTGAACGGGGCTGCAGTTTGGGACTAATGAGTCGGTCCTCTACCGGTAGACATGAGTTCAGTGAAATAATGACCTGCTCATGCTAACAGTTGGGTCGGCGTGTCAGACGGAACAGAAGTCATCCCTCCAGTAATCTGTAACTCGACGTCCTCCAGATAAACCAGATAAAGTGAAAATCATCTGTTTACATGACAACTGAGACTCGCTTTGATGGAAACATGCTGCGAACGTCAGCTTTCAGCGAAAAAAACAGAAAGAATTAGGGTGAAAGTTGGAGTTTCTTCCCCGCTGGAAACTATTTGCTGCATATGTATAAGAGGCAGAGGCTTCGGCGATAGCATCTCCGCCTCAACAGGTGCAGATATGGAGCTTTCATTACATTCCCACAGGTAATTTACATTTATTTAGAGATAAAGATCAGCGGCACTGGTTTAAATACAGTAGATAAAATGTAAAGAGGAGATGGAGGAGCGGAGGTGAAAGATAAGTGGCTGAGAAAGAATAAAACGTGCCAAACGTCAGAGGAAAGGGTGAGGATTCTTTGTTTTAATTTAGAGATCAGTGACCAGGCGGTGCCATGAATTATGGAGAGTTTCCACAGGAGTGGCGGTGAGACGGAGGGAAAGGGTGAAAGTTCACACACCGCGGCGAGAATACGACGTGCACGGGAGGCGGGGCTGATTTCAGAAAGGAATATCGACAGTCGGATGAAGCCCAGACCATAACAGGCTTTAAATTTAAACTTCCAAGCTTTTCTTTGTGAGTAAACAACGAAAATGTCAATATTTTCACAAAGCTGAACAATTCATACCAAGAAAATGACTACAGTCTCACCATAAAGCCAATTTTAATTAAACCTTCGGGTGAAACATACAGTGAAATGTCCAAACACCTCCCCTGACAGCGAGGCTTTGAGGTTAATGCTAGTTAGCTAGCATCACAAATATCTCAGCTCGAGTCTCGGAATTGTGTTGATTCCAAAACGGTTAAGAAATTTTTTAAAATCAATAATTTATTTGATATTGTTACCATTAGCTTTGTGGTTTGGTTGGATTGGAGCCTCTTGTGGCCCGATTTTGGCCCACGGTCCTTATGTTTGACGTCCCTAGATTAGATTGTCATATCATAAAGATGTAGTTTCCCTCAAGTAGAGCCATATGAAATCCGTGTTAACGGAATCGCAGACGGAATCGCGGAAATGACCAATAAAAACGGAATTGGAATAAAACGCGGAATATTGCGGAATTCGTCCTAATCTGGTCTGAAATTCAGTTTTCGGGAGAAAATGGAACCTTATAGTGCAAAGCAAACATGCCGGGGGGACCGCCCGAGCTGCTGCAACGTGTACGTCACTTCCACAGCGCTGCTAACATGCTAAAGCTGCGTTCACAACGCCAAATGTTTTCCGCGATTTTGCGTCAAAATACAATTGAAAACATATGTGAACGTGCGTTCCAGCGACGACGAGACGTGACGCAACAACACAATGTCCAAGCGAGCTGCTCCCTCCCCTCTCACACATTCAAAAAAGTTATGAAACTCCACGTTAAGCACTAAATACAGAGCAGAACAGTACACGGACTTTTATGCCTCAGGGGAAAAGCTTTTTTGTAAATACTGTTAACGTACTGTGGACTGGACTCGCAAAGACGCATGCGACTAATTAAAAAGTATTTCTTTGTTGCAGGACTTTAAACATTAAATCGACTGTTATATCCTATTAAATTGTGGACATTTATTAATTTCCACTTACCAGACACCTTTTTTTATGGTAAAAATGAGCATAAAAAACAAAATACCAAATTCAGAAATATTAAAACGGAAAAAACGGAATTTGGGAAAAAATAAAACGGAATTGGGGGAAAAATAAAACGGATTTCATATACCTCTACCTCAAGTTTGAAACCCCTTTGCCGAGTCTGCATGTGTAAATATATATATATATATATATATATATATATATATATATATATATATATATATATATATATATATATATTTTTTTTTTTTTTTTTTCTTTTTTTTTTTCACCTGCTGTACATCCTGATATCCGACCAGTCATGTGGGGCAAAGTGGACAAATCACAGCCGGAGGAAACAGCGAGCAAGAACAATAATCACAATAATCAAATGTAAAATTACAAGTTTTCAAAAATGCTTCAACTCTGTCTCCATGGAAACGGGGCAAATTGCAACTGTCCAGAAATGCTGCTTTTGCACATGCGCACCACGACTAAGTTTTTACATGCTGGTTCTTTATTCGTGTCAAGAAGCGCTGACTGCCGAGCATCAATCTTCCAACTGATCGATCAATAGGAGGAAAGAGTTTCCTGAGTGGGAGTTCCTTTCCCTCTTCATTATCTAGCTCCTTTTTTTTAACTGACCATGAAAACGGTTGATGTTCAATCCAAAGCGCTGAGCAGATGAAGGAGATTGAAGCTCTGCTGAAAAGGCTACAGGAAGGTGGGGGTAACTTCTTACCGGGTGTAGTTACCCATGATGCACCTCAGCTCTACCCTGCAGTTCAACAGAAGTCACCTCTGTGCGTTTTATGATTAATCACGTTATTGTATGTGATGCAGAGATCGAGATAGCGGCTGGAAATACCATTAACGGAGAGATAAGGCTTGAATTTAAATCCTTATCTGCTCTTCATTCTCTGCCTCTCTTTATGAATATTAACACTTTATCACGGAGACCACTTTATCTCTGCATGGTAATTCTGCCGCTTCTATCTCTTTATGGCATCTACATGTTAAACAGTTTACAGAGGTAGTTAGATCAATCAAATTAGCCGCTATCGCCGGCTGCGCTGGGCGCGTTTCCTCCGGGTTTTCGGCATGCGGCGTCCACATCCACACACACCAGCCCGAAGAAGCCAGGAGGCTGATGTGTGTCGCGCTCTCGCCGAGATTCGATGTGGAAGCACTTCATTGATCGGCGCTGAGCTCTGACCTCAATCCCGTCTGACGCCTCGGAGATGAAATGAAATCCTGTTTACAAGGTGTTATTTAGGTGAAGCGACCTCGCTGCCGGTGGCGAGGCTAAAAGCCGGCCTCTTCTGCAGGCAGGGTCGGCCGTTCGGAGGAAGGCTGCGTTTTTCTACCTGCATGCTGTGTTTTGCTGGCATGCTTGACGATATGGTGAACATTGTGGGCCTGGCGCCGTCTGGAAGGCCGGCCCGGCCTCCCTGACAGGACTAACGGCGCCGCGCCAGACGGCCACCCAGCTATTTGTCACAGATTGGCTCGAATTAGGTGACAATCACATCTTCAGCTGCGAGAAAATCACCTTCTTATGGCTATAATTACACTTGGACCGTGAAAACACGTGGCGCGAGCGAGTCGACTTTTTGAAGTGTGGCAGTTCTTTGTTCAGGCCTCTTCTGGCGATTCGGCACGGCGATCGGACTGAAGCGGCTCTGATCCTGTCACTGGACGCTCAATCGTATCAACAGAGATTTAGACTGAGGTTTGAAGAAAACAAGGAGCAGGAAGCGCCTGGACTCTCCAGCAGCCTTCAGGGCTCCGGTCCGCCCGGCACAGTCTGCATTCATGGAAAGACTCAAGCAGCTGCATGGAAAGTGACTCCAGACATCAGTAGACACCAAGAGGAGGAAGTCTGCCATGTTTTCCGGCTTTCATTCAGCTCCAGAGGCTGAAGCGAGCTTCATTAGCTGCTAACCCTCCCATGTCAGCCAGCTCCACCCTGAAGCAGGCCAGGACTGCCGTCGACAGTGGGACGGTTGCATCGGCCTGTCAAGAGGCGGAGACGGACTCTGTTGGCCTCATTACCAGATTCACAGCACACGGCTCCCCGAGTTTCCTCTGGATTCCAGATAATGACCGTTTCCGCCTGTAGTTTGATTTGTTTTCTGCCTGAGATGCTGCAGTATCGCCCTTTGCAAGTCGTCAAACAAGAAAACCGACAACTTGGTTAAATAAAGCGCGGCGGCGGCGGCGCTCTGATGATCACTCCCTGATTTCAGGAATTAGTTCGAGAAACATCCAAATGCCAGAGGAAGGCTGGTGCAGCGGCGTCCGTGTTGCTCTGCTGAAAGCTCTGACCTTTGGTGAAATTAAGAGGCAGAAACGTCCGTCAGGGTGATCAGATCATTACGCCGGCCCCGTTTTGCCGTCTGCTCCGGACGATTTTGGTTCCCCTCGGAAAGAGTGTGACTCCGACGCCGCTGATCCCGTTAGAGCATCCGTCTGAGACGCCGCCTGGCGAGGATAAGACTTCGCTGAGGGATTCCTGAGTTCTAACCTTCTGGAAACTGGCAGCCGCTTCGTCTCCCCAATGTTGATGTTGGGATTTAAACTCCTATATGTGTAAAATATAATTTCAGTGTGGGAACAATGTGCCGACGCCCCGCAGACAGAACTGACCACATCAGAGGTAGACTCAACCGAAAATGTGAAAATATGAAAACTTTTCGATAAAATGAATGACGGGATCCTTAATATTGCAGAAATTTCACTTGGAAGTGAAATAGATGAGGTTGTTCATCACTGGGACTGCTTCACCTCCTGGTTGTTTTGCTGTAACATGATGCAACCCAGAAACACAGCCGCAATTTCTCACGCTGTCTGAGCATGTTGCTGGAGTTCGGTCTGTACGGCGGACCCGTCTGAGCCCATCTGATTCGGGTAATACGAAGAACTTCTGTTTAATCAAAACACAACCTGAGGCGGTCATGGATTATATCTCCAGGCGGTGACAATTTCCAGAGGATTATCATCCCACGGTGACGATTAAGGACGGATAGATGTCAAAATCAGAATGAAAACATTTATTATTCCTGCAAACGGCTGCGTAGTTTCCAAGTTTTCGACACAAAAAAATAAGAATATCGAGCAAAACTTCAAAGGTTGAGCTACTTTTTGAAAAAACAAAACAAAAAAAACCCCAAAAATATTTCAATTTGCATGAGGCACACAAATGTTAAATAGCAATGCAATCGAAGAGTTGAGGAAGAGGAGGGACGCTGGGTGAGATGTCAGATGATAGCAGGAGGAAAGTCGGCGTTCACAACAGGAGACGGTCATTTGCATTTCTTCAAACCTGAAGCGATGACCTTTGGCGTTCTCGCTCGTTACCCTCCGAGTGAACCCTCAAACAAAACAGGTTTGCTTTCATGGACACACACACTCGCTTGATAAAATGTCAAGTATTTCCTCAGCAGGAAGGAGAGGAATCAAAAGGTGTTTAACAATGCGAGCGGCGGTGGAGTTGGGGTGTGAGCCTCCTCTCTGGAATGAATCCACTGTGCTGGAGAAAACTGCAGGATATGAGCTGGAAAAATTCAATATTGGAGTAATTCCGCGTTTTTCCGAAGTCTAACGCGCGACCTGGACTTTAACCCCGCGTATTCAAATCGCTGCTGGTAGAGGGAGCCGCTGCGCCGCGTCAATATATGGAAATGGGATTCCAGGCCTGTAATGCTGGCAGGCCGCTCTCATGTGAGAAAAACATATTTATAGGGAGAAATGAGCCGTGTGTGTTTACCTCGCCGCCATTATGACTCATCATGATTACAAGAGAGCAAACAGTGGGAACACTTTCCCGTGTGTGTGAGTGTGTGTGTGTGTGTGTGTGTGTGTGTGTGTGTGTGTGTGTGTGTGTGTGTGTGTGTGTGAGGTTCATCAGGGTGGTCTGATCCGGGTCTCAGAATGGTTGAGAGGGCATATTTTTGCTGAGTGCTTCCCAAACGGGGGTTGAGGACGACTTGAGAGGGGAGGAGGGGGTCAGAAATCAATACCTGAGGCTTTACACGCTTTCAGGCTGTAAAATTTGATTTGCACCTGACAATAACCACAAATGAGGCACTTTGTAGAGTCTGGAGCGACCCGGGAGCACAAATCTTTTATGTTGAAGGCAGGACGGACGTGGGGCCTGCCGTCGTTCTTAGACCCCAGTTTACAAGTTTTTTTTTTTTACGTGTCATCTTTTTTTATATTCTTCCAACCATCACCAAGTTCTCCACGCCGAGGTGTTTGTTGTTCCAACTTGTTTGAGGTTTGAATGCTGGAGTTGACCCTTTGACGAACCGGCGGTCACTTCAATCAGAGCAGGACGAGGTTTCCTGGTTCAATTCCAAGATAAAAACCCATACAAACCCTCATCAGAGTTCTCTGGAAACATCTTAAGATGCAGATGGTGTTTTAAAATAATTCAGCTCGTCATTTTTAATGGTCCGGAAGAGATTATAATTGAAATCCATCTTTTGCACAAAGCTCTTGTGTGTAAAAGATCTCAAGGATCCTCTTGAGCACATGACATGTGGAATAGCATTACAAGTCTTTAATCTGGACTAATTCTGCTCTTCAGACTGTATCTGCCATACGCGGACAGATTTCCAATTATGCTAATATGACGACTCATGTCAACTCGTCTTAATTGGAAACTTGAACAAGAAAATGATGAGAACAGACGAAAGAAAGTGTGAGGTCGAATGGAGTCTCGAACAGGGATCCCCGCTCCGTTAAGTGAAACACTTATCCCCAGCTTGCATAATGGATAAAGGAATAATTACCAGAATAAGAGGAGACAACTTGTGTAATTGGAACAAGTCCTTTTGTCCTCATCATTTTGAGTCCCAAACAACAATACATCACACTCCACAAAGGGACTGCAGACAATAAAGAGGACAGTAAGTGGAGAAAAATAGCTGCAACAACAAAAGCAAAAAGTAAGCCTCCCCCAAAAAATCTGTTGTCAACAGCATTCTTTCGAGGAGAGGGTTTGTTATGAGGACAAGAAAGAGGCGAGAGGAAATAATTACTACATTATGGGAGAAGCCGTTAATGCAGGACTTCCTTCCGTGCCGCCGCAGGACTTCCAACATGAAGCAGCTCGAGCGACCCAGAAAGACCCGAGAAACGCAGCCGGCTTCCAGCCTCGTCAGGACCGCCACTGCCAGATCCCCGTTAGGGAGCAAGGAGCGAAAAAACCTGCGCTCTGGTGAAACATTTACAGGGGACTCATGCAAATGTCCAGAACATTCAGCAAACGATATTTCACAACTATAAAACAAAAGTTACGAATTTAAATGCCGGTCTATGAATCCTGGATGACCGTCAGAGGGCGGTGCTGAAAACACAGAATGTTACCTAAGAGTAAGGACACCAGCAACGCCACCTGTGACCCTAGAAGGTTATAAGTTCCTGTCAAACACAGGTTCAGTTAATACACAGTCTTCTAGTGTGATTGCACGGCGACTCCCTCTTCCTCCTGCCTTCGTAGTGGCACCACCTGCTCAGAGCGGAACGTCAACAAACTCGGCAAAGAGCGCCTGTAGGCCACTTCCCTCTGACACTTCAACAAGAACAATAATAGAGTCAGCAACCTTTTCGTCTGGCAGGAAGTTGCAATGAATTTCACACCAAAGAAGAAGCCAAAGCCTTGGTGGAGATGGAAACAGGGCAGCTACCGTCACAAGCTTTGGGGGGTGAACGTGCTGCTCCGACCAACACGGTCGCAAAGCTTCTAGCAATGCAGCTTCATGATGCCGTACAGTCTCGTCCCGTGATCTTCAAGCTGTATGCCAACTGCACCCCAGAAGAAAGAAGGAGTCAAACCGGGGGTGATACCGGAACTTATAACCTTCCAGGGTCACAAGTAACGGTGCAGGTGTTCGTACTCGAACTGCACCTGCGTGAAGGGAGGATTCAGCGCTTTCAGAACCGCCGTCTGGCGGTCAGGAGGGATGGACTAGAACTGACTAAGCTAAACAAGGGACTAGAGGTGATGAACATCCCAAACAAGTAAAAAAAACACACACACAGACACACACACACACACTGGAGTCACCAAGTAACCAACCAAACCAGAGAGAAGCACAGAGATAATAATAACAATAATAATGAATTTTATTTATCATGCACTTTACATTTGTAAAACAAATCTCAAAGTGCTACAATGGAATTTAAAAACAACAGTGACAATTACAAGTAACAGATACAGGCTAAATCAATGAAAACACTCATACTTTAGATAACATGAAAACTTCATCTAAAAAGGCCCGACGCCTGGAATCAGGGTCTCCTCCCAACCGCCTGTACATTAGACAGTAAGCAGTCTGCATTACTGAGGTTACTCTCCTCTGAAGCTTCACTAAATGTGATTAAACTGAAACTGTGCAGAATCCATTTCAGTGCTGATCACTGATTTATTAAGACACGATGTGAATCACGCACAGATGAAAATAGATTAGCACTTCCCCACATTCTGCAGGTGATTCACTCAGGATAACACCGTCGTTTGCAGATTCAGCCGAGGGTTTTGTGTGTGTTAGACTGTGAGGACGACCAGCTGGAAGCACTTCAGCTCATCAGTCGACCAGTGCACAGGTACCGCTGTCCCAAGATGCATTTGTGCCTCAGAGGCACTGCCAGACCTCTACCTGTCACTTCCGTTGGACATGCGGTGCTTTACAGTGCAGAGGCTGTGAGAGAGGAAAGCTGGTGGGCAGACGCTACGTGACGTGAACTCATAAGTTCGAGACACCTCGTGTAATTCGATGCACGGCTGTGTGCGTGCGCATGTGTGGAGATGTGCGAGTGTTTGGAAGAGAGGCGAGCGCAGAGGTGGCAGCTGTAGTATTAATTAGGCAGGTGAGACGAGTGGACGACATCATTACATTGGCAATTAGAGCCGAGTGTGTTTAGCGAGCGCGCCCCCGGCGCTGAGAGAGGACCAGGATGCTCCACTAGTTAGCAGACACTGAGAGGAGCTGCAGGGAGAGTCACAGAGGAGGAGGGTGGGGGGCGGCGTTATAGAGGGATGCACCGATACCGACACTGGTATCGGCCTCGATGCTGCAGTACGAAGGAAAGCACGGCGACGTCGGCGTATATATGGCATGATATCTTCCAGTATACTGCAATATGCTTTTTCTCATAAGGGAATCGTTAAAATCAACACTAGGAACTGAACCAGCAGAGACAGCAGAGCAGCTGGTTAGCTAATTAGTTTAACTGCACATTCTACATGCTATATGCTGCATCCTGCATTATCTGGACAAGTACAAAGAACATATATGCATGTAAGATCGGCAGGACAGATTCATTGGTCTGTAAAACATTTAAGTGAAGTTACTGAAATGGAAATACGTACTGTGATAAATTTCACTGCAGTTCATCGTTATCCTGGTAACCGCTACGTCTGGGCTATGTGACTCTTTATGTGATTGCATTATTTGACTGATAAAGTTAAAAATCACTCATCTAAACTATATTTTCATTTTCTTCTTCAGAACAGTTTTATTTATTTATTTATTCCTGCTTTGTACGGAGTTCCCAAGGCGCAGAGGCTGTGTTGAGGTGCTGTACTCCACACATATCATTTGCTAATGGAGTATGAATTAGGTTTAACGGCGTTTAGTAAATACTCGGTATCGGTAAGTATCTGTTCTCGGTATCAGTATCAGTACTCGTCCTTCATAGCAGCGATCTGGGTGCCTCCCTGGTTGAGAGTCATGAAAAGGATTTATGGTTAATCCCTGCAGTCATGATCTCCAGCACCTCAACAGTCACTCACAGAACAATGTGATTTGTTAATAGACCGCCGCCGAAGTGACACATCTCTCAGACGCGTCTTTGCTTTCCGCCGCGCGGCTGTCACCGCGCCGCCGGCTGACGGATGGCTTACAGTAAAATTCTCGCAGAAATCAGAAAATGCCTTTGGATGCTGCGCCGCATCGTCGTGCGCCGCCATTCATTTTCCCCTCCGGCGCACACAAACACACTCGCTGTGCGGCGGGACGAGAAGACAGAAGACAGACGTGAAGCCGGTGAGAAGAAATATCAGCAGGAAGCAGGGCGAGCGCCTTCAGCCGGTCCAACACAGACAGCAGGATCCATCTGGGTCCGGCTCAGTGGAGGGCCAGCACACGGGGATGGTGGACTTTCTTAAACACCATATATCATCAACACATTCTCTGCAATTCATCCATAATACAGTGAATTCCTCATCTGTTTTCTCGCCTTATGTCAGTCGAAGCCCTGTTTTTAGGGACAGAGCTCTTAAAGAAAGCTGAGCTTCCACTCCAGAGGGGATTCCTGAGGGAGAAGCCTTTCTCTTTCTAGTCAGGCCTTCAGACGCATTTCAGTCTCTCAGAGATGTGTTGCTTGGGCCTGAGCCGGCGAGCCCGGCTCCCCGGAGGACCGGGGTACCGGCGTGATCCTCTCAGCCGGTCGGGCGGCTCGGAGAGCTGGAGAGCCGGAGGGGGCTGGCCGGGATGACTTTGGTTCTGTCACACCAAGGTCTCCACTCTAACTCCACGATAATGAGCCTGTCAGCACAGTGAGAGCCAGAGGAGATAGGCTGCCCCCCATCAGCCCACTTTCACAGTCAAGGATGAGCAGCTCCCTGCCTCTGTGCGTGCGTGTGTGTGTGTGTGTGTGTGTGTGTGTGTGTGTGTGTGTGTGTGTGTAGTCTTTCTTTCTGATCATTCCCAGTAAATCTGTTGTCATGCCTTTCACAGGTGATGACTGTTTTTATCTTCGCTGAGACCTGCGCACTCCTCCAAACTTCTGCGTCCATTGATTTTCAAGAAACTGATTTCAAATTAGAGACGCGCCGATACTGATACCGATACCAGGCCCCATAATACACAGCGTGCTCGTTCTTGCACTCATGTGTGGCGTCATGGCAGAGTCGCCCGCAGGTGGAGATTCTTCAATATTTATGACAAACGTAGATCAAAGTGTCAATCGGGATTTGAAGAAATAAAGGAAATCGGCAAAAACGAGCTCGGTCACATGGTGGTGATGTTTTGGAAAAAAAGTTGCCAAAAGAAACAGGTTTTTGTGAACGTTTTCTATTTTGTGTTTCAAAAAAAAAAAAACACCTTTTACAACAGTTGTTTAATTTGACCTGGAAGAAGAAAGGATGTAAAACAGGAAGATAGAAAGAGAGACTTTTAGTCTAAACAATGTTTCTAACGGAGATAATCTCCTTTAAATCTGTAGAACCTCAGTTACCTGCAGAGAAATTCCAAAGTGACTGATTGTACGTGTGTGTGTGTGTGTGTGTGTGTGTGTGTGTGTGTGTGTGTGTCTGTCTTCAGTCTGAACTCCAGCCTGTATTTGTGTGTGTGTGTGTGTGTTCTGCCATAAAGCCTCCCTGATCCAGTGTTAACTGCTCTCATAAACAAGGCCCTGCCAGATGTGAGCCTCTGCTCACAGAGGGCGGCTCTGCTCGGCTCGGCTCGGGTGAGGAATCCATCACCGGACTCGTCTTTTGCTCGCTGCTGCCTCTTGACTCCAGAACGATGGGGACGGGTCAGGAACCTCCTCAGTCCTGACACCACGGCCCCGCTTTACATCTCATACCAGTTTAAAACATCCCACACACTCCCGGGACCGTGCAATTAGCCTGCTGCAGAGTGATCAATAGGTGCAGGGATCAATGTCTCCATGTGGAATATCATTCAGACAACCCGTCAATCACAAACTCACATCCAGTTTTTATGTTATGCATCACGTATCTAATTAAAACCTGAGACGCTCCGACAGGCATCGGCCTGATAAGAGTTTCTACAAACAGAAAGACTGTTTCGGTTTGAGCTGGTCAGGTTTATGATCCAAATGGGCAATGAACTGCCTCTCCCCGTTTCCATGAAGACAGAATCTCAGCATTTTCAAAAAGTTGTTTTTTTAGCTCTTAACACTGTTTTTGCGTATTGTGTGTCTGGAGGCGTGGACCATCAGAGATCCTGAAGCACCGGGGCAGGAGAGGAGAGGATCAACACAGCACAGTTCCATCTGCTGGGTTTCACCTGTTTCATACTCCAGCAGCTTCTTTCACTTAATGTCCTTATTATTATGAAGCATTGCGTCAGCTCATGGAGAATAATCCGAGTCAGATCAATTATTTTCTGTTCTCATGACGAAGCTGAAAGGAAAACAATAAAACACTGATGTCTGGACCGGTTTCTGGACTAAGTTTATACCTAAATCAAGTCTAAGTTTCTACCTATCTCTAGACAAAGTTTGGACCTGTTTCTGTTCAGGATTGGGGCCTGTTCTGGCTGGTTCTCTAAGTTTGCAGATATTTGTAGATTAAGTGTGGAGGGTTCCTAGACTAGGCTTAGACCTGTTTCTACACTTGGACTTGTCCGTCGTACAGTATTATTAGAATTAGGTGGAATTTCTGTCCATAGTTAATGCTTTGGGAGAACCTCCATAGTAACTGCGGGAATAATTCAATGTGTCAAAGTCGATAATAGTGAGCAGGTGAAAGAAAACCAGACTGAGAAAGGTCTGATATTCTCCAGAACGGCTCGTGCTTTAGGAGAGGCAGGCTTGATGAAAGAAATCCGATATGCTGCAGGGGGAAAGAGGGATTGGGGACCGCTGATCTAAATGATAAATACCATGATTTTATAATAATAGGACAGTAAATCCATTTTGCTGAATAAATTCCCAACATGCTCCAGTGTTTCGGCCTGAGACCACACTTACGGAGCTGCGTTGGTTTGCCCTGCGGTTGCTCATGCTCCTAGCAGCTCATAGCTTCGCCCGAAACACTCTGCGGCTGACGCACAACTGGGACACATGAACATCTCCTCACGCTTCAGCTTCCATATTCCACGACGTTTCTCAGTTTCGTTCAGAGCGACACCGTCTCCTTGTGAATTCCAAGTCATGTCAGAGCGCGGCGTGAAGGACAGTGACACAAGTGTCGCGGCGCCGAGGATGTGGCGTCCCGCTGCACGCACATCCACCGTATGCACAGAGAACAACACCCCCGCTCCACAGCTCCTCCAGCACGACGTGTGCCGGAGCCTCTATTGATGCAGCGTTGACGTTACCATGGCGACGGGGATGCAGCGGTTCGCTAACTCGGTCTGCCAAAGTCACAAAGCCATGGTGGTACCGGCTGTCATGACAACCTCGCCGCTTCAACACGTTCTCTGTGTTCTCCTGCAGCTCCGGCAGCCTGAGAAACATTCACAGTGACTTATGACCCAGTGGGGAGCAGGTCGGTGTCAATCCAAGGCTGCAAGCACCGGAAACACGAGGAGAAACAGGAAAATATCATGAGCCATGAGACGATGGGTCCACCGTCACAGCTGGGACTGATCCAGTTCGGACTCCACTGGACACTTGCAGTGTTTCTATGGAAATAGACGACGTTTTCACACGTTTGAAAAAACTTTTCTGAAATGTAAATACAGAAATGACGTGTTTCCGCTGAAAACGCCGCCGTGTAAACGAGAGCGGAGCATCTCGTCCGTCTGCGTCTCCAAACCGACGAGTCCAGAGAAGGAAGAGGCAGATCGAAGGAGAACCTGGTTCAGCCTCACATTGTCTTCAGGTGTAATTATCCTGTTGGCAGCAGCACAGCAGTCATTATTTCTGCGGCTCAGACTGAGAGAGGATTTTCTCCTTTAAATTTCTTGATGCTTGAATCAACTCCTGACCCAGACTGCTGGTAATTGGGCTGCTTATCAACACCGGTGTCATGTCAAGGTGCTTCCGCGCCTCAAAGGATGATAACATTCGTTAACTGAGTGAAAATACTCTTTTTAATTGCACACAGGGTGGGAAGAATATGCGTTGACTCTTTTTTTTTTTTTTTCAGCAGACAAACAAATGAGCGGATCAGTTGCAGAGCGCTCGCGCTGATGTGTCTATAATGTGAAAGAAAATCGAGTTCAAGGCTGTTAAAGTTCAGTCGGAGGGAAAGATGGGAAAATGAGCCACTTTTATTTTAAACACTGGCGATATGAGAAGATCTCCAGCGCATCCCTGCTCCGAGCACATGTGCCAAGTGCGACCACATCTAATAGAAGAGGAGTGATTAGCATTCAGAGGAGACCGCGAAGACTTCACAGCAGTTACAGGCATGTTGACTGCAATCAGAAGCTTCATTATAAATTTCCACGCCAATCTCTCCGTCCTGCCATGTTCCTGATGGTTGGAGCAGCATGACAGTTACCCGGATCACAGCTCCCACTCTCCATAAACACTCCTTTTCTTTGTGTTTCTCCTTGACTCCTAACCTGAGAGAATGCAGACTGACACAAAACTCCTTTGTGGAAAAACCTTGGTGCTGCTTTGGAGTCATCCCCACGTCAAGGCCACCGCCCACACAGCTTTCTCTCTCTCTTTTTTTTTTAAATCATTCTTCTTCTTCTCACCGGCGCAGGATTGCCAAGGTTTCCCGGATCCTTGGAAGCTCGCATTTGTGTCGTCAATTCATAATATGTTGATTTCGCTGCAGACTCCCGAATCCAGCCAGCAAAACAACTTCCAGTGAAGCAGACGGCGTGAGGAAATAATTTCATTTTCAGATCCTGCACAGGCTGCTGGGTCCTGCTCTCAGCTTGCATATCATTGCCTCAGCGTCATTACGGCAGGGCAGAGTCACAGCAGATAGGTAGGAGCTCTCCTCAGCATCCCGCTGCCTCCGGAGTAATTAGGTGGCCGGGCCTTCTCATGCAGCATTTTCAGCGTCTCGGTGCTAATGCCGTTTCGTTACAAACCAGTCCCAGCGTGGAACTTTTCGAGAACGCTTGAGCTCTGTTGTCATGTAAATGGGTGAAAAGGAGAGTTTCTGGAAATGCTCGAGGCCCGTCTCCTCGTCAGCGGACACGTTGCTGCTGGTCACGAGCACTACAGACGTAGCAAACGGCTGCTTCTCAGTATCGGATTTTAAAGAAAATGAATGTAATAATACCTTGCTCTCATCTGTGCCGCCACTTTGAGAGAAACCTCAACCCGTCGTGGTTCGAACCGGCCGATGATCCGGCCTGAAGACGTCTTTATTCCCAGTGTTTATCACAGAAAATGTCCCAACTGTTTCCTTGGAAAGCGAATTGAACCCTCAACCTCCGTCGTTCGATGGTACACCGTCGGTGTCAGTGCCTCTGTGTGTGTGTGTGTGTGTGTGTGTGTGTGTGTGTGTGTGCACCACGTCGTTATTTATCTCCCTCCACACTCAACATTCCATGGCCCCGAGAGAATCAATGGCACATAAGTCTATTAAAGTTCCCATTGTTGCCGGCCGTCCATGGGCAGCTGCTCTGGAAAATTCTCCTTATTTTATTACGAGCCGGGTGAGCGGCAGAAGAATGCTGCGTGCTGGAGCTGTTGTTATTGCCGAGCCGAGGTTATTTCTGTCTTGGAGAGCTCTCCCCAATCTGCTGGCGGAGCATAGATCACTTAAGCCCTCTTTAGAAATTGCACTGCAACACTGATACGTTCCCAATAGATCTCCCCCGGTGTCTCCGCTTTAATGAGAAAAAGTCATCAGGACGGCCGATCCGGATGCTTCGGCCGAGACTCAACCTGATACTGTAATTAAAAATCGCGGTTTTGAAATGAGAAATAGAAGCCCTAATCAATGGGTCCAGACTTTACCGTCCTCCGTCTGTCACCCGTCTCTCTGTTTGTATTTGCGAGTCGCCCTCCTTTGAAATAACCTCCACGGCTAATGATCTGCCGTGACCTCCGAGGTCTTTAATTGAATAATATATGAGCAGATCTTATCCCAGACTCATCTCCGGCAGGCTGTGGAACACGCACGCGCACACACACACAATAAAGCAAACACACAAACACACACACACACGACACAAACCCCAAGGTCATTTAATGAAGAGTCCAACAACGACTCGGATTCTTAAAGAATTCGATCACCGTACTGCATCGTTCAATAATGACTTATTTTCCAAAAATGTGAAGCTTCTACACCATCGAGATGCTCCAGATAGCTGTAACTGGTCAGAGGACAACTGAAATGTAGAATATTTGTTTTTCTCAACAAACCCAAATGAAAATGTTTCTCTTTAATGACAAATCCCCACTTCCAAATCCCCCATGATGCACCATTCAGTAGTATATCGGAGCCAAACTGGCTGGTTTCATTTTCCCTATGACGACGATAGAGCTCGTACTCGCCACGTTCACTGCTCTGATTGGTTGCTGTCGATGGTCACCGTGCAGCATGAGGGCTGGAGAGCCAATCAGAGGCAGAGCAGGGCGGGTCAAGACGAGGCAAATATTACTAACCGATAAAATATACTGAAAATATCTGACACTCAGTAAATACTACGGATGGATTTTCAGTTTTATAAGGCCCTGTTTCTTGAAAATATGTCTGGGCAGCTTTAAGAGGGCAAAACTCAAAAAACAAAAGCAGCAATTGAGATGGAAAGAAAATGATCCTAGTAAGACCAGTAGGAAGGTGTCGGTATATTTTCTACCAAGTTCACATATATATTAACCACTAATTCCAGCGGTAGTCCTAAAGAGACACACTGTTTTAGACAGAAGACAACAATTAGCTACAAACACACTAATCAACAGTAAAATAAAGAGGAAACGGTGGAATAACGCCGAGCTGGTTGGACACTGAGAAACAGGAACGGAGCAGAGCAGCTGTTTCTGACCTTCACTCTTAGTAAGCTAATAAAAAGAAGGAGAAGCCCTGGTGGAGACCAGAAAGGTCACTTTAAAAATTGACAGTCATTTGCTGTGTCATCATAACTCTGAAGGTCAAATATGGTTTTTCCTGGCCAATTTCATCGGAAGGTAAAAGTGGCTCAAGCAAGGAAAACTCCAGAACAACTGAGTCGGTGTACGGTTCCCCTGTTTCCATGGAAACCGAGTTGAGGTGTTGTTGAAAGAGTTCAACCTCGGGAGACATTCCATGGCGTTTTCAGGGACTCTGAGCACCGCTGTCGTGTAAATGGAGCCCCGAAATGCAACGAAAGTTTTCCATTTTCCATGTAATGTATTCAGACTGTAGAGAGAGGATTAACCGAAAAGCACAGCAAGACGACCACCCAGGACTCGAACCAGGGCCGGTCTCACTGTGAGATACCCATTCTAACCACTACACCTCTGCCCGAACTCCTTCTACTGATGCACTTCTCAATCTGCATCAAACCGACGTCCGAATCTAATATGTAAAACTTTTTGGTGATAAGTGAAAACTCGAGAAAAAGGAAGGAAAATCCTGCAATATCAATCACTTCACGATTCAGAGGAAATAGCTGTGAAAAAGGCTGGAACCCTGCCGTGAGGCGGCCTCGTGCAGCGTGTGGAGTCCAGACACACGGGGAGGGGCCGAGCGCGGCTGTCTGGCCGAGCGCCGGTCCTCGCCGGGCCACTTTCTATTGCTACTTCATTAAAGACATTTCTCAGTTACTCGGATGGAGGCTGTGCAATTAACTCGAGTGACGGAGGAGCGAAGAATTCCCACAAAGCGCAATCATACTTAGCATCAAGGTCAGGAAAACACTGCAGATGGTGCGTAGAGGTTTCTGAATATATATGAGCGGGAGAGCGGCTGGCTGTGGGCAGAGGGGCAGGATTCATGGACTTGTGTGGAGGAAAGTGTTTTATCAGAGCTGCTCACAGCCACATTACAGCCCCATAACCACGCTTCCACTCCCTGATCAACTTAATGGGCGGACTGCGGCTCCAGGCACTCTGCCACCCTCGTGCACTTCCACACATGCGAGATTACACATGCATGCACGGATAGGCACACACACACACGCACAGCGTGCACACACCTAACAGCATTATTCAACTGCAAGCCAAAAAGAGATCAGAGGCACCCGGGCAAATAAAAGGAGACGAGGGTGGAGGGTGGAGGGGGGGGAGTGCTCCAGCTAAAGGAGAGAGAGCGAGAAGACCGCTCATGTAAGAGAGACAGAGATTTTATTTTGTGTGTGTGTGTGTGTGTGTGTGTGTGTGTCTGTGGTCGGTCTCTGTGTATTTCTCTGAAAGCTTTGAAGCACAGAACACTGAAACCCATTCCGACCCAGCAGGGCAGATACTTCAGGAGCGCCGATCATTGTTAGAGTTTCTATTAAAGGTTTTCGACGTGACTGAAGTTACAAAAAAAAAAAAGAAAAAGTTTCATTGAGTTTTGAGTAAAATATAAAAAAAAATACCGACTGAACTGCAATAAATTAAATATTTGGTCCACTGTACATCTCTGCCTCTGATCATCAAGACATCTGATCAGTCGTGTGGCGCTGGGCTACACTGCAGGGTGGGTAAATCCCAGCTGGAGGCAGCAGGTTAGGAAGAACAAACATCCAATCAAACAGAACGGAAAACAGCCGATTAGCTTCTGAAGTCCACATTACATGACAAAGTTTTCAAGAAAAAAAAATACCAACCTGAAAACATGTGATGCGTTTGGAGGCCTGTTTACACAACACTGATGCTGAAAACTAAACTATTTGAAAGAGGATACCAAAGCGAAACTTTTTGAAAATGCTCTGACTCCATCTCCATGGGAACGGGGGGAAAACAACTTTTTGAAAACACCGACTCAATCCTGGCTGTGTCTGAATGTCCACACTGTGCCCTGAACCCTCAATCACTACATAGTGACGGACTATATAGTGGACTTTATTGTGCCCTGAACACGTTGGTGATTCGGACACGCGGCTCTCGACTTTTTCCCTCAGCGCTGATCACGTGACTCCCGGCCGGTACCATGGTAACCAGACGCACCAGCTTGCGACGACGTAATTCCACGACTCAAAAAAAAAAAAAAAAAAAAGAATAATTTTTTTTAATGTGCTCTTATTCTGCATTTTACTTTCCTTGTCATCTTTCTAATCACTGAAGAATAAATAAAAATATATGATTAAATTATTCCCGGCTCGCGCTGCTGCTCTTCTGCCATTTTGCTGGAGATTCGCAATGCACGATGGATAATATTGAGCCGTCTAAGGACCATCGATGCTCACTACTTTTCGAGATGCATTGTGGGAAATTTCTAGTGCCCTTCTTTTTTGCTATCTGGACATTCCGACACAGCCTATGTGAAAAGGGAAGTGCAACTTTCTGAAAAGGCAATGACCACGTCTGTGGAAAAACTTTTCTGAAACACCACTACTACTGTGTGAAACACACACACACACACACGCGCACACGCACACACACACACAGTAGCTGGACAACAAGAACAATGAGTTTCATGACACCCAGTCCAGATTGTCCTGGTCCCGGTGTACATTGACATCGTTTTCAAAGTGTTGCTGTGTAAACGAGGTCTTCAGTGAAATTCTTCATGTCAATAGGGACTTTCCACAAAGATACACTTGTGTCTGTGTACACTGTGTTGTGCACACAGCCATGGGTGTGTGTGTGTGTGTGTGTGTGAGTGTGTTGGGGATGAGCCGGGAGCCGCTGGGAGGTTTGGCACTGATAACACAGACCGAGGGCAGCCATGGGGTATGACAGCATTTCCACTAAGTCCAAACACACACACACACACACACACACACACACACACACACACACACACACACACACACACACACACCGAACACTGGCAGACACACATGACCTCAACACACACATACATCTGTAAGTGCCATGAACTATACACTCCTTCGCTCGTTACACTTGCTATCTGGCTTGCATGTCCAGTGGGTGAATGTACGAGTGTGAGTGTGAGTGTGTGTGTGTGTGTGTGTGTGTGTGTGTGTGTGTGTGTGTGTGTGTGTGTGTGTGTGTGTTCTTGTATTTCTATCCTTGTCGGGCCCAAATGTCCCCACAAGGATAGCAAAACGTGGAACGACGTGCCTTGTGGGGACCTTTTTCCGGTCCTAAGTAGGAGAAAAAGTGTTTTCTTGACCATGTTGTTGTTACTGAAAAAAGTAAAAGTGCAAAAACATTTCTTTAGGGTTAGGCTTTGTTGTGGTGTGGGTTAGGGTTAGGGTAAGGGTCAGGGTTAGGGGCTAGACATGAATGGGAGTCAATGGACGGTCCCCACAAGGATAGAAATACAAGACTGGGTGTGTGTGTGTGTGTGTGTGTGTGTGTGTGTGTGTGTGTGTGAGAGAGTTGTTTCAATGTTGCTTTAATGTGGAACACTAAACCAGCTGAGCCTCCAATAACTTTACCTACAAACGACACCAAGAGGGAGAGAGCGTTCAGCTCATTCTGAGCACATTTGGATAGAAGCTAATTGGAATGAAAATTCATTAGCGCTTCACTTTTTTAGGATAAAATGCAAAAAATTAAAGGTAAAAACAGCCAATTTGTGGCGGTGATACCCATAAACCCAAAGCAATGGAGTGAATTTTGATTAAGACCATTTTGGAGGCTGTTATTTCTCAGACTTTGTGCTCAGTGTAAAGACATAGAGCATAGCAGGAGGCTTATTTACTGTCTCATGTTTATTCTGATGTTTCAATCAATTATCTCTATTACTGGATTAGATTCTGAGGCCGGCTTGTCTGATTGTTGCAGCTGCTTTTTTTCAAAAAACTTTATCAAAGCACTTGTTTTTGAAATTGTAATATAAAGGATGATTATTTCTTTTCAACTTTTAACTCTCCATCTATCCAGTTTTTCACATCTCTAATCAGCTGTTATCCAGTTTGGGCAGTTAAATGTCGATGAAGCAATCGGTTATGTGTATATTGGTTGGTATCGTATTTATATTTGTAGTAATTATAAATTGTGGGAAAGTTTAGTGCATATAGTGTTTTGAGAAGGATGAAAGAAGCTACACATACATGTCATACATCTAACCTCAGTAGATGGACGGTAACAACGGCGGCCTCTTTGAGACGCTTCTTCTTTGGAATTTTCAGCGCTTGGTGAGGGCGTAGTCTCTCGATTCAGCTGTGCTGAGGCATCTCAAGCCTTATTTCCACAACATGTCGAGTGAAAACGCCTCTTTTGTGCATTTTCATTCCAGAAAAGTTTTGCTTTGACACGGCAGCGTTTTGAAAGCAGCGAAAACAGACGGAGAGTCACATTTCTCTGGCAACTAAGCATCATGAAACGTTTAGCCCGTTTCCTTCCTGCACCGCTGCTCCTGTTTCATTCAGTGTGTTGTGCCATGTGAAATAATCCATCATGATTCACGCTGTGTGATGTTGGTCGTCTGTTCTAGAAGAATTTCGGGAGTCGCTCATTTTGGTCGTAACAGCCGTTTATTGCTTTTTCCTACACGTGTAACAAAGCCACGGGGTAGAACAATGAACACTCAGCTCACACATATTGGCAATCTGTTTAAAGAGATAAAATCTACAAAATAGAAGCCTAAACTTCTCAAAAACAAAGCGAAAATAAAGTTACAGATATCAAGAATCAGTGGAGCATGGTCATCTCAGTGAGTGTGTGTATTTATAGTAACTTAATTCTTACAGGCATTTCAAACATGTGACCTGCATTAAATCCATTGTTCCTGTGAAGGAATTACCCACAATGCTTTGCCATATCTGCCCTGAGCCCTGCAGTTGCACTTCTTGGACAGTGTGTGTCAGTGTTGCACCATTTGGATGGATTTAATCCAGACCTTTTCAACAGTTCGATCTGTAAGATACTGCTGGGAAGGTTTTTCTTCTACCATGTTTGACTTGAAGGAAGTGGCTCAACAAACAAACCACGACGCAGAGCTGCTGTACGACTGTGACCCTGTTAAACACGGCGACTGGTGCTGTCAGTCCTACACTAGGAAACACCTGACGTAGCACGAGCCGTCAAGCACACCCTATATTTTTATCGAGCCGGATAACTAATCATGCATCAAGGTTACAGTATATCCAGCGGGACTAAGTGGTAAACCCCCGTGGTAATTGGTCCATTCAATCTCTCCTTGGTGTTTTTTATCACTAATGGCTTTACAGATCACCAGTTTCCGCCATCAGGCAGTAGCTTTGAAATAAATAGCTTCCCTTTTAATTTGTTTTTTTTTTTTTTCCTCCCACATCAGCAGAGTAAACTGACTTGATTTATTTAGCTTCAGTTTTGCCTCCTCTGTCTTGTTTTTTTTCCACTTCCTGTGTTTGAACATGATTTCATGGAACCAATGCAGAGAAACACAACGTCTCTGGAGATTTGAATCTATGCATCTTTCTCATCCTCCTCTGTTTCAGTGCCTCTACAGCACAGTCAAACGTCCAAGCAACAGCCACACGGTTGCCATAGTAACCGCATACCCATCCTGGCTTCGTACACAAAAGTGTCTTTGTGTATATACAGTGTGTGTGTGTGTGTGTGTGTGTGTGTGTGTGTGTGTGTGTGTGTGTGTGTGTCTCCAGAGGATCCATCTTCCACAGAACTCGGGAACCTTTCATTATTTTCACTGGTGTGGGAGTCCAGGAAAAGTTAAAAACAATGTGAAAGTGAATAAAGCTGATATACTTGGTCCAAAAAAAAAACAAAAACAAAAAAACTTCCCAGTTGTTTGAACTTACAATGACAGAAAATGAAGATCTCTTACAGCTGGTCACATTTCTTCCCACCTAACAGTGGTTTGTGGATCCAAGCTGTAATGTGGGAATAATTTAGAAAACCTCACAAGGTGAAGCATTGACAGCGCTGCCGTCACGGCCACCGAGTCGATACCAGTACTAGAAGGGGAAGAGACGGCGTCGAGGTCTTGACCCATCGTGACATGATGTAACATAACCTCCTGTGAGACGACATAACGTGACATGATGGCGCATGACATGAGAAAATGCTTTTTCTAGATGTCTTTTAACTGTATGTTTTACGAGAGCTGCTGACCAAAATTTTGTTGTGCTCTGCACAATGACAAAGGTTCTTGATCACATGATTACAAAACCTGACCTCATGTGACATGACAAAGCGACATAACGTGACCTGACATGACAATGGCATCCAGCTGCTAAAAAGTTAAGACTGGATTAGATATGAATGAATCATTACATTGTTTCTCTCCCAGATGACGATTTGAGACATTTAAAAATGAAATATTTGATAAATGTAGGCACATGTGTATGTTTTTACTGAATGAGTCAAACACATTTTTATGGAATGTTTGCAGATTTCTTCATCTCCACCCCAAAAGGAAAATCCTAGTTTTATCAGTCTCTTTCATGAGAAGAAAGACTGGGGGAAATACACACGAGACATTCATCTGCTATTCAAACCACAGATGAGCTGGAGAAATCTCCCCCACTGCTGTGTGAGGACTTAAAAGCTTTTCACACACCAGCGCCAGAAAGTGGTGTAAATCAGGAGGAAGGAGATGTTCAGGATTGCGTGTGCCAAATCTGCCCGAGTTTTTTAAATGTCAAATCCAGTAATTGTTGCAAGCTTTTGCCTCTTGATTCTGATCCTGATGCTTTCTGCTGGCATCGGTGGCATGATATACTAGAGTATTCTGATTTGTGGTCCTATTTTTTTTAAAAAAATGTAGTAAAAGTAAAAAAAAAAAAAAGGTTTAAGGTGCTGTGATGATGCAAAACGGCTGAGGGAGTCATGAATTATCCATTCACATCCAAAGATATTCACCCTGGCACCAGCAGGCTGCCACACATAATCTCTGATGTGCAGGTGTTTCACACAAAGGAAGCAGGAACTCCGACTGCACAGGCAAATAAAGACGACTTAAAGAACCACACAATGCATGTGAAACAAAGAAATACAGGTCATTGAATCCTAACTGCTATCGTTTCCAGCGTCTTAGACGAGCACTGTCGTCACAAATCCTTTTTCTTACTGTTTACAGATTTTCTATGATTACCAGTAATGTGTGTCATCTCTTCATAACAAGCTAAAAAGCCCCACATCGGACTGACAATCAATCTCATGAACCATTAGTGTCAGGTAAAAACAATATTTCCTTCATGAATCTCAACACGATGAACCTCCATGGCTTCGCTTTCAGTGTTTCTGCCGTCTCCGTGTAAACGAACAGAGTTATCTGGAACTTTAAGACACTGCCGTGTGCTGTCGTACCAACACTTATGAAACCCGAGTTGAATGAGAAGCCTGAAGCCCTGTGACGGACTGGTTAAAGATCCAAGGCGTTCCCTTCCTCTCAGCTCAGGTCACGAGGCAACGGCTTCAACTAACACTGATAAAACTCATATAGAAAATATAAGGATGGATTTGAGTGGAACAAATTAAATATGTAGAACCCACAAAGGTTTAATCTCTTTATCTCACCCTTTAATGTTGCTGACCTTGAGGTTGGGCTGAAATCGTCGACTATAATTTATTGGGAGGCTTAGAAACGTGTCAGTGTGGAGAAGTCATCCCACTCGCCGTGAAAACGATCCGCAGGCTCACAGCTCCAGCTCCCCACTGCCCAGTATTTCTTAAATCTCCCCATCCCCATTGATGAACTATGCTGATCCCTAAGTTAAATGCCTCAAGGCACCCCGGCTCAAAAACGAGACATACTATATTATTTATATGGACAAATGTTCAAGGAGTGCCTCTGTGGGTATTATGCTGAAATTTAGCTTTTTAGCTATCGGGCTCAGAGCTGAAAATCAAAGGAAGGGTTTAGGGCCTTTGACTCGCAGATGAAACAGCCATTTATAAACCAAACGACCTCCATGTTTGAGCTCTCGCTGCCGGTCCCCTCAGACAGATCATTTTTGGGATTTTAACAAAAGTCTGCTTTTCCCCAAGCTGCATGTTCGAGCCCACTTTGGAAAATCAGCCTGCAGGAAGCCATCACTGCTTGTTAGGGAGAGCGCTAAGCGGATGTACTGGATGCAGATATTTGACATTTAGTTCAAGAGGAGATAACTTCATGGTGAAATCACAGAAATGTCAGGTGAGCCTAATGGCACTAACATGATGCTTTGTTTTCACAGCATAATTACTTTTATTCAGACTGATCAGGTGTGGTATTTCTCAGGGACGCACCATTGATGGCATTCTTCAGGATACAATGAGTGTCCCCTGCTGCAGAGGATCAGTGAACAGTTGAGTCTACACTCGGGTAAAGTTGACCTAACTGATGTAAATTTTGTGACAATCCAGTTATCTTCACTGGATTTATTGGAATAGATCTTGGTGTGTTTGTTTTGTGATGTTTTCCGTTCTACTTTGACCGTGGACAGTGGGAAGGACTTCCCTCGCGCACCGGAGTCGCGCGGTTAATGCAGTACAAACATACCGTCGGCCTTATCACACCGTGCAGCAATGCTGACAGCACCTCAGCTAAACATTATCAGCTTCATCCCCATTATCGCAGCGCACATGCACCGATACCGCCAAACGTAAATCTCTCACACGGACACGTCACTGGCTCGGGCCCAGATCGTGCGCACGGCGCCGGGGCACGTCTGCCGGTGGCTCCGTCCCTTATCCTGCCGCCCAGATGAGAAACATTAAACGAAGTTGAGCATTCAGGCCCCGGGACGCCGAAGACGCTCCGCCAATCAGGCCGCGACGGCGGCGTCACGTGCTGCGGAGATGCAAATCAGGAAAATCCAGCGGATGCGTTCACATGTGTGCACGGCGCGTTTGAACAGAAGGGGGGATTAAGCCAAACAACTGGGGGGGGGGGCATGTCAAGCCGGCGTCTCGTGCTTATTTACATGCAAATGGATGGAAACGCTGCAAACTTTTCCGCCGCTCTCTCCACTCACACTCGGGATCTGTTTGTGGGCCGCGGCGACTGCCAGACACTTATCTGTTTGAATCCGCCGATGCGTGCGAAAGCGCGAGCGCCCCTCGTAATCCCCTGGAAGCATGCGGAGCAGCATCCCTCCGGGATCCCCGCTACACCCAAACGTCGGTCTTGTGTTTGCTTGGGGGCTCCCGTCACATTATCTGTGCCATCCGTACTGTACGGCACACACGCTCTCTTCATTTACTGTGTCAATCCCGCGTTGCGTAACCGGCTCCATTTTGCCAACTCCCATTAACCAGGTCAGATTCCCGCAACCGACTGTATCCTACTTGGCAAATCAGAAGGGCTCCCCTCTCCTCCACTCGGCACTGAAGCCCGGCGCATTCCTCCCAAACAGCGGAGCGTCGGCGGCTTGTTAATGCCTTCACGCCGTAATGTCACATTTGCTGGTGCTTCTTAGTGTGACCTGTGAAGCGGGCCGCGTCTCGGAAAATTGGATTCATGATTTTCAGCTGGAAAAACAAATCATGTGCGAGCCCGTCTGATAAATACGAGTCTACCTCTGTGACGAACCGGGTCGTTCTACAGAGGACTTGTGTCTGCTGCATCTCTGGACCGAACTGTTTTAAGTTCAGATGGAGTCTTAGCAGGACACCCACTATCTGCACGGCAGAAACGAGGCTGGTCAAGAAAAACAAACATACGATTTCAAATATCTTTGGAAAAAAATAAAGCTTCTGTTGACAAAGCCAAGCAGGACAAGGATATTGAATTAAAATCAAAAGAGAGTGAGAGAGCCAGCTGTCATCAAGACAGACGACCCCGGGCTTTTCTCAGCTCAGCATCCCAAACAGCTGAATTGTGGGTCATGGACAGCTACTCACATGTCGAATCTGCCGTTCGATCGGTTTCTCCACAGGTCTACCTGCAGGAAGTGCTCATTTTCTCACTCCTGTTGGGTCATTATAGCCCAACATGCAATTTTCTGACAGTCTAGAACAGAACGCTACAGCTATAACAGCTGAAAGTGATGAACCGAGCGAAGCCGGATTCCACCGACTCCACCGGGCAGCTGGAGCTGAGCAGGGCTGACTGCAGGCAAAGAACGGCCTGCCAGTCCACCACAGGGCAACACACACACATACATGATCACACACACAAACTAAAGGAACTCAAAGCACACAAAGGGAAGATAAAAACTCAGGAACTCCCTCAAGTCCTGAATGGAATCATTGCGAGGATTTCAACACAAAACACATCATTTCCACATTTTTGTGGAAATGTTTTGACGTTTTTCATGTAAATGTTTGTTGATATGGGAAACAACATGCACACCAGGCCACAAGGAGGCACTGTTATTTGTTGTTGTGATAAAAAAAAAAAACAACACACACACACCCTGGAGAGAACAATTCATTATAAACGTTACAAAAATGACAACTGAAACACATGAAAATCAACTCTAAAACTACCGAGTCCAGGAGAATCTGGACCAGGACCAGGAGAACCTGGACTGGGAATCCTGACATTCTGCAGGAAAACATTGTTCTTACTGTCCACCCACTGATCATGTGCAGCAGTAGCAGCATTTCTTAAAAGTTGCATTCTCCTGGTTTCAGTAGAGACGGAGTCGGAGCACATTAAAAAAATATCAATCTTGGGAGCCTTTTTCAAAAAGTTGTATTTTCAGTGTGCTGCCCCCCCCCCCCCCCCCAAAAAAAAAAAAAAAAAACCCACTGTATTGTAAACAAGGACTCAGAAACTTGAAACTAAGCAGGCGGATGTTGGCGAAAAGACGATCAAAGTCTGGTCAAAAGCACAACCAGAAATCTTCATACGCATGTGGCTGGATTGTGTGAGAAAGCGGGAACGTAGAAAACATGCGCATGCTTAGGTGTCTGGATGGAATCAGTGAATTGAGAAAGCATCACCGTGCAGCTGCACACCGATCATACAAGCTGTAATTGATTTTTTTTTTTTTTCAAATCTCGTATTTCTATAGATTTTTACGCGATAGGAGTCAACACAGGCAACGGACTGACATGTAGCTGTTGACTTTATGAAGTCATATAAATGATAATGATAATAACGCAGCGGTAATGATTACGGATGCCGGCTGTAATGCCTGCACGGGGCCCATAGATGGATGTTTCATTAAAGTGCAAATTATTACATATTGACTGCAGAAGCTGATGTCAGGACCTCCAATCTCATTGCAATCCAGCATATGAGGAGTCAGCAGGACGATGGTGGCTACATCATGTGTGTATCATCTTTGCTCTCAGGCTTCATGCTTACAGAGAGTAAAAGAGACACACAGAACTTCATGTCATTTATTGATGTGTGTGTGCGTGTGTGCATGGCTGAGGACTGGTTTTTCTGCGGAACATAATGACATCTTTACATGGTATGAAGAGATGATCAATCTAAGGTTTCTGCGTAAATGTGGGGCGTTTCTCAGCTCACTGTGCCCCCCCCCCCCCCCTCCCCCCTCCCAGCACTCTGTGCACACTGATTACTGTGAATAACAGGATTGAGTAATTGTTTGATTAAAGTGTTTGCATGGTTCCCACTAACCTGATTCCCCAAATTTTACATGATGTGTGTGATAATCTAGTTAGCGTGCGAGCGGGCCTGCAGGAATCTGATTAGCCTCACAAAATAAGAAGCGGGGAAATGGAGGGACTTCATTGTGCTTTAATTGTACTCCGCTGATGCGTCTTGCATTTTATTCCAGGTTTCTTCTCGGCTAATATGAAGCTCGGTTTGAGCGCCGCGTGAAAAAAAAAACAAAAAAAAAAAAAAAAACCACAGACCGTAAAGTCACCACTTTAATTCAGAGCACCGTTAATTAGTTTATGTTCCCTCTAATTTCCAAATTCACCTAAGACACCTCTCCCAGTTCAGATCCAGACCCAATCAAGCTGTTAGTCTTCACGTAAAGCACCCTGAGTGTTAAACCAATCACCGCCTTGATTACTATCATCCGCGTCGCCGCAGTTTTGGAGGTCAGCGCCGCAAACTGTCGCCGGGCAACGAGAGAAATCAAAGCTACAATTAGTGTAAATTATCAGAGGCTAACGCGCCATGAAGAGAAAAAACAATGAGAGGGGAATCAAAGAGCTGCGGTAACATTTTGTTTTCCCTCTCTGGCAGTCAGAGGAGAAAAAGGCCAAGAGGAGAAGAAATGGGCTGAAGTGACTGGAGCTGATGGATCTTCTCAATCAGTCATGAACTCTCTGCACAACAACGGAAAGTTTAAATTTAAGGGTTATTTTGGCAATATTTTACCAGTCTGGCCCTCTCCAGATGAAATTTGCTTGCGGCCCCTGAACTAAAATGTGTTTTTTACACTCCTGCTCCAGATCTTTTGTTTATCATCTTTCAGGTAAATATGTAGATATAATATGTATGAGACGAAAATGAAGCTGGTGAAACAGCTGGGGAGTTTCTGCCCCTTCAGTTTACTGTAGTTTATTGAAAAGATAGAGTCTTAAGATTTAACTTCTTATTTCCAAGGGTGTTGTGAAAACATAATATCTGAAGACAGAGCCGACGAACACAGACGCTGAATAACAACGCAACACTACAGCGAAACACAATCGAGATCCAAAACCCCGACTCAACAAACATCAACAGCACAGCAGCGACAGTGCTTCAGTCATCAAGAAGAAAGGAAAACAGGGCTCATGAGAGGTGTTCAAATTTCCATGTTAAATATCCCAGAACAGCGTGGCGTGGTCGTCTGAAGAAGATCTAAAATACACTAAGCATGAACAGATAGAAAAATAACGTCAACATGAGAAATAGATTTGTTTAGTTTCATTTAAAAGGCAAAACATTTCTCTGGTTGTGGAAGGCAATCACAGGAAGTTACCAGCAGACTTTTAAGAGCAACACGCCGTTTCCTGCTAAATGGCTGAATTTTCTGGTGGAAGTTGAGCGGCTGTGCGTTGACTCTATCGTCCTGGGAGCCTGGGACGGGGCTGAGAACACATCACGAGGTGCTCATACGGCAAACACGACTTCCACATCATACTCCTGAGACCTGATTCGACTGCGGCAGCGAACACATGTGCGGGAAAGCAAACAGTGCGCGATGGCGCCGCGTGGGAACGAACACGTGGCGTCCTGCACGCCGGGGCACGGCGCAGCGTTTAAGCTGAAGGTAAAAGGTGCCGGAAGCTTCTGATAAAACACCGTGTGTAATCTCAACGTGTTGATTTTTAGGCTGCCTGGATTTTCTGACACAGGAGAGAGGAATTAGCATATAGAGGCCATGAATCATTAATGAGGAGATTAATTGATGTTTCTATTAATTAATGAGGCAGGGACGGCGAACACGGCCTGACGCGTCAGAGTGCCATGGCATGAAAGTGGATTAGTCTTGTCTAAGAAGCCAGGACACCATTATTCTGTGTACTAAGTCCCGTTTAATACTGGCGGAAACACACAGGCTTAACAGTGTATGTGTGTTTGACTTTGTGTGCGTGTGTGTGTGTGTGTGTGTGTCCGTGTGTGGGGTTCATGAGGGGGTTGGAGGCATAAAGGAGGAGGCGTCTCTGCGTGGCGCCAGCAGCGGTAAGCCACTGGGGAAAGCAATTATCAAAACACATTAACCAGGTAATGTGCATTTGGGGGGATTTCAGTGAGCGTGTGTCTGAATGTGACAGTGTTCGGCGCCTCTTAAGACACTGAATGTAATGAAAAGGGCCGTCCAATATCCAGCAGCAACAAACTGTTGCAACTTGCAGGCTTGTGTCAATTGAGCGGGCGGGGTGGGGCTGTACTGGCCCTGGAGGGGAAAATCACTGTCTGTTCAATAAACAAATTAATTAAAAATAAAGAACCATCATAAGTAACAAAAATGAACATATAATTTCACAAAAATTAAATATATATTAAAAATATATCATGAAGAAAATTTAACAAAATTAAAAAAAGGACAATTAAAGCCCCGTTTACATGACAACGCTCAAAGAACTTGGTGAAAATGCTTCGTCTTCATGTAAACAAGGTGAAACAACTTTGCTGAAATGCTGCTACTGCACATGCTCAGGACGGGCGTCATAAATAGTTCTACTGCACATGCTCAGTAGATCAACAATCACAATGAAGGCATCCTCCCTGAGTGTCATGACTCCTAATCCAGATTTTCCTGGTCCTGGTCTCAGTCCAGACTCTCCTGGACTAGGTATTTTTAGTTGACAGTCACTGCAGCAGTAATCCAACAGGATCGTCTGTCCATAAGACTGTGTGTGTTCTCTCATTGTTTTAAAGGTTGTATAGAAGATCTTTTTACTAACAAAAATGAATTAAAGCTAAAAAATGGCATTATTAAGCTGTAGCAGCCTTGTTTTTATCGTGATCAAAAAAAGAAAATAAACATTAATCAACTCTGGAGGTTGTAAAACCAACATTACTTTAGCCAATCAATAACGAGGTAGCCTCGTTATCTATTGGTTTTCTAACGTGTCAGTCAACCTCTCTACATTTGTAGGTAACTGTCATGCTCCTACGCCCTTTTCGTACCCCCCTCCCCCACACACTCCACCCCGCTCCACCCCTGCTAGGCTCTGCTGCCGCTGTCAACACCTTTTCACCTGTAGACTTGAGACAATTTGTCTTAATCATAGCTGCAACGTGCTGCCATTTGGCGAAAATGTTTGTTTTAATCTTAAAACGCGACTTGTATGAAAAAGTCCGGAGAGTGAGAGGAGGAGGAGGGGTTGGGGTTTGTTTACGCCTGCAGGCTGCAGCCACACAGATCAGCTGTGAGCTCCGAGCGTCTGCTCCAGTCCTGCAGCTCCACACAAACCTCCCCGTCCTCCTCTGATCCACCGAGACCAGGGACGGCTCAGGGACTGGGTTTGGCGTAAGTGCAGGATTTTACTCATATTCGCTGTGTTTTGTGTCGTTCAAAAGGACACGTTGGTAGCTATGTGTTAGCGCTGTGATGCTAAGTTGCTACATGCTACTTTCTGTGTAGAGAGCAGGGGAGGAGGGGTGTGGGTCACGCATGCGCAGCATTTCAAAAAGGACTAACTGTCACTGGATTTCTCTCTCCATTGAAAATCCTCTATACAACCTTTAATGTTTGCATGCGTGTGTTTGTGTGTGTGGTTTCATTACAAAAACCACCAACAGCACCCTCTTGTGGATCAATATGCTAACTACATCATTTCAAGCACTACTGCTGTTTCTGTGTAAACAGACCTTGATTCCGTGTAAACGCCAAACTTTGAGTCAGTGTTGATAATGAAGCCTTGAAGTCTAACAGAGGCACAAAACTGAGCTTTGCCTGCCTGTCAGCTGGACGTTTGGAGAAATGCAATGCTGAAAGAAAGTTGAAATGCAAAAACAATAACCAGCAACAAAGTGTTTTCCTCTTCCCCTTCAGCACATGCGGGTTCTCTCCCTGCAGTAAAAACCATGTAGAGATGACAAACTGTCGCCTGGGTTCTGCTCTTCACTTCGATGTGTAACACTGCAACATGAGCTTCCAGGCCGTTTTTTTGTTTTGTTTTTATTAATGGTTGTATGAAGTCTTTATCTGTGAGTTCTGTCCGTCCTCTGCCGTCTCCCTGCCTTCCTAAACAAGCTGTACTCTGATTCCGAGCGCCTGTCTCCCAGCATCTGTCCTCGGCGAGACCGTTCCATTTAGCGGCTCAGCTTTTTAGCCTCCTGGATGTCGGTGCTCTGCGGCGGTGTAGACACTGCTCTGAGCTTTCCAGCCCGGCTCAACAACAGCCGAATGAGGTTAAACTCCTAAATCACAAACATTACTGGTAAACACACTTCACGGGCCTCTCTGTTTGTCAGGATAAGCCACACAAGGCTCCTGCGAGCAGGTTCCCGTGAGGACAGTCGTCATGCATTGTTGGTCTCGGCCTTTTCTCCAGTGGCCCGTTGCCCCAGAGAGAGGGAGAGACGGAGGGAGGGAGGGAGAGATGGAGGGAGGGGGACAGCAGGCTGGTGCTTCTTGTAGCGCTGTCAGTCTCTTCAGCTTCCAGAGGCAGGATGGGGGATGTGATCGCCCAGGTCATGCTTGTCACGTCTCCCCGGCTGACTTCTGTCTCTAACCTCTATCCGCCTCGTCTCTACCTCTTTCTTCCCCACCACCTTCTTTTCTTTCTTTTCCAGACATCCCTCGCTGCATAATTCAAGGCAGGGAGCAACCTCTGATCAGACAAAAGAAGGGATTTTTTTGGAGGAAGTACTGAATAGTTAAAGCAGGGGGAGAGGCACGTGTCTTAAGCTGTATGCACGGAATTTATTTCTCAGTTTCACTCTAAAGTGGAACTACTGCACCAAACTACTGCTAACATGGTTCATCTACCCGTTTTCATGGGCATCCTTCCATCTTATCAGCGGAGAGTCTCTGGGCCTGTTTACATGTGACATTTCAATGCATTAAGGCCTTTTGTTCACATGTAAACAAAACTACAAGTCACCGAAACTATTCTATCTGAAAACTGTGGCCAAGGTGGAGATTTGGAAAAACTCCATCTTTAAGTTTACATCTTTACCTCAAAAGAATCATTTCAAAAGCAATGACCTCTTGGCTGAAAATCGATTCAAACCACTGGCAGTTTGGATTGTTTTCGCACGATCTCAAGTTTGCACATGATCGTTTATAGCATTGACTGGTTGTAATTTGACACCAGCCTCAGAGAGCTCTAAGAAAGTCTTTAACTAGTTCCCAGTCAGCTGACGATGAGAAATCAGAGTGCATCAAACTGCATTCAAATTCCAAAGTGAGCTCAACTCATTGCTTTTTGAGTTTAAGTGCTTGTAATTTGACACCAGCTTCATATCCAAACTTGAACCAGCTTTCAGACTCAAGAAACAATGGCTCCCCATTATTTCTTCCAGAAACTACCTGAATACAGCTGGCGGTATCCTGGTACCCTTGGTAATTGTCCCACTTTGTTGCTCCAGGCTGTCGTCTCTCTGCAGAATCGTGACATTCCACCGACTTGGCTTCCAGCTCCTTAATTTATGCAACTGAAAGTGCAGCGCCACGCCGTCCCGAATGCCCCCGGATTCCTGGCACCCCCCTGGAGAGGCTCCACACACTCCATGTAATTTTCAGTTTGGCTTGCCTGCGGTGGAAGGTGTGCCGTCAGGGCAGACGCGGTCATTCCTCCGACGTTTCCGAGACATCAGCTGCGAGTCGGCGTCCTCATCAATTAACGGCTATGAATATTCATAGGCGCTTTGCATCTCTTAACATAAATTCTGAGCCCATCCCCTCTTTCCCAGCAACTCTCCCTCAACCCTGAAGCCAATTATGAAATGTTTCCACCCCGAACGCCTGCGCGGCAGACGCCGGGCTCGCCGATAGCATCGAGCTGTTCTGCTCCGCGTCCTCAGCAACCCTCGTCTGCGACTCGCTGTCAGTCTGAATGAAATTGATTTGTGATTGTCGCATTCATTATCCTTGGCGGGAAAGACACTGCATGTCTGTTGGAAAGGTGGCGCCGGGTTGTGGAAAGTCCTCGGGGAGGTCCGGATGAGAGGTGGCAGAGCTGAGCCGAGCTCCACCATTCCCCCTCCCAGCTGGAGTCCCATTACATGGCCCCGTGCTTCTTTCTGTGTGTGTGTGTGTGTGTGTGTGTGTGTGTGTGTGTGTGTGTGTGCTCACATTTCCGATGTTAGTTTGACACACTGAGGGACTGTTGACGTCTCAAGTCAAAAACGCATCGATTCTGCATTTCAAGTTTAAACGCCAATGGCAGAAACACTGAAAACCACGAGGTTAGCTCACCCGGCCGCTAGTGAGTGCTGTTTCATTTTGAAGCCAATTCCAAAACGTTTCAAGTGGCTTCGAGCACAGAAAGGTGTGTGTTATCTTGTATGTAGCTGTTCTTGAATCTTTCGCTTCATCTGACGCATCGTCTCCCATTTTATTGTTTTCTTTCCGGCTGAATAGAGATCAATATACAACGAAGCCAGCTTCTACAAACACGGTATCCTGATTCTTCACCTCAACGCTGTCTGGCTAAACGACCACGAAAACAGACCCTCTTGAGGCAAACGGGGATCTGATGTCAGTAAGAAAACAGGATCCTGGTAAATCAGACCCTTTCTGTCCAATTCAGAAGTTTAAGTTTGGAAAAGACTCACCGATTTACTGTCTTAGCCTTTAAGAGGAGGGAAACGCCGGAGGAAGTGAGGACAGCAGTAAAGCCTCCAGAACAGCGCAAACGGTCTTTACGAGACCGCGATCCGGGGGCTACGAGGATCCAACTGTCCTCAGGTGATCTACATCCCCAAAATGTCATCCGCCTTACACGACCTACAGATTGCCAGATATTTACAATTTCATCTGGAGCATCCAAGGATGTGTGTGAAATAACGCCCTGGGGGTATTCTGCTCGAATCAATTTAATGCCTTGGATTTATCTGAGCCACTACGAATGAATCTGTGTGCATGTTTTAGACGCTGTGGTCATATTCTAAAGATCGCCTCTATGGACGCTCGTAATTCCCGCTCTATTAAAGCGAAAGCCTTGTATCAAGGCGTCAGTAAATCCAGCGCGGTTCCTGGGCGGTGAGAGACACCCGGTGTGACCCGGTCGTGACCTCTGTGCTCCCTGATAAGCCCAATCTCCCCAGTGGGCCGATTGGGTTGACCCCCAAGCTTTGAAGGCCACGCGGAAAGCGTTTGATAGCTTCCCAGAGGTCAGTAAATCAAATCTCTGCTGACTGACCTGATGGGAACCCTGATGGGGGGGAAGGGGTCACGGACATGCCAGGAGAAGTAACAGGAGCAGGGGGCTCCGTGTGGGCGGCGGGGGACCACTCAGGTGAACCAGTCCAGCCAATTAAAGAGGAAATAATCACTTTGAAGTGGCTCCACAACACGCTGCCGAGGGTCCGGCAGGCTGAGGTGCTGTGGAGCGCCGTGTGTCATTCAGACATTATTGACTTTCACGGTAATGAGCTCGGACCGATCGCTGACTGATCGGCTCGGGAAGCCCGAGGCCGGCTGCCTCCGACGGCTTTAAGACCAAGGTCAGGTTTCTCGCTGCAGAAGTGACCCAGATCTGCAGCTCTTAGTGTTCTTTCCATGTTTGCAGAGTGCCAATGCAGAAAAACCCCAGAGTCTTTGAAGAGAGCAGTTATTTATAAAACAGATCTGGCCCTGTATTATTTAATGCAGGAACGCTGCGCTCTGATAGACTCTTCCAAATCTGTCTTCAGATTTCACCAGACAAACTAAAAGAGTTGCAGTCCTCTCTCATCAAACATGCAAACACAACACTGCAGCATCTATATACCTGTCAGGCAATGAAAGGTGAAAGTCGTCTCTGAAGGTAATTTGAAAACTACACACATCTATATTGATTAGGTGATGTGTTTACAGTCACAAGGAAGTTCCAGCATCTATAACTTACAAAGTGATGTGTTTAAGGTCGTCTGTAAATTACAGTAATGTATACTTTTAGGGTGACATGTTTAGGGTCATCTGAGAGTTACAGCTCCATATATAAATAATTAGACGTCCTTAAGGTCATCCGGATAATGCAGCACTGATATACTTAGGGTGATGTGTTTAGGGTTATATGAAACATGTAGTATTTATGCCATCTGTAAATTAAATCATGATATGCTTTTAAGCTGGTGCATTTGATGTCACCTGTAAATTACAATGTTATAGACTCTCAGGTGATGTGTTCAATGTCGTCTGTAAATTGCAGTATCACATACTTTTAAGCTGATGTGTATCAGGTCACCTGTTGAAGAATTGCTGCCTAATTATCGGCCATTTTATTGTGAAAGTGCTGCTCTGCTCTCAGACTCACCTGAAGCTGCATATCATCCGTGCAGTTTAGCAGCAGGACACCGAACTGTCCGTCATGGTAAACCTGATTCACTGATGCTGCACGTTTCTACCGCTTCAGCAGTTTCATACAGACTCACACCGTCATCCACTCGTGCAGCCTCAGCGGCGGCCGGCGCTCAAAGCGCTCCACATCACGGCTCCATGAGACGATACCGACGGTAAAGTTTTGTTCTGTCGTGATAAAGAATGAAGCTTTAACTGAGCTCCCGGCTCATTTCCACACTCGCTCCCTCTCTCACCACCACGTGACAAAAGACTCACCCGCTTCCATCAAGGAGCTCTTTCAAAGTAAGAGTCCTCCATGCAGGACTGGACCCGATACCGGGATCGATATTTCTAGCTGCTGGCCTTTCCTGCTCCAGGTTCGCCCTGGATCTTCCTGGTGACCTTTGTCCGCAGCCGCCTTCCCCTTTAACGTCGCCCTCCGTTAGTGTGAACGGAATAAAGCAGCAGGATATAAAAGGCTCTGGTCTGTGATCTCCGCTCTGCGAGCCGTGAATGTAAACGAGGCGGCAGTGAAATAGCATCCTCCGACGGGCGCACACCTCCAGCCTGCAGCCTGTAGCCTATGGCGGTGCACAGATAAGATGCGTGAGAGAGAGGGGGCAGGCACCATCCCACCATCCCACTTCTCTTTTTTCTTTGGGGAGATTCACTGACTCTACAAACTGAAGGCTTTCCCTCAAAAAAAAAAAAAAAAAAAAAAAAAAACTCTTCATTTTAAAAGTAGTTTTTCCGTCATTCGTGCAGAATGATGAGACTTTAAATGGCCAAAGATAAGCACGTGCAGGATAAACAGAGGCCGGGGACATCTCAGCCTGTTCCCTCAATGTGCAGATGAGACTAATCACATGGGGAGTTTGGAGTAAGTTGTGCGAGGAAGATTTACTGACAGCGAGCCAGAGATGAAACACTGCGCTGATAAGACGCAGTAAAACGTCTCCTTCCCACCGTGGCAATGAAGGAAACATTCAAATGTGAAGGAAGGAGAAGACCAGTGTGAGCGAACACACATCGGAGCAAATAGAGGAGGTGTGGATAAACAGTCGGAGGGGGGTTTACACCACCGGGGGGGGGGGGGGGGGGGGGGGGGGAATCACGGATGGAGATAAAGCGTTTCATGAGCAGGGCGATAAAGTGCATATTAAATTAGCCTTAGCTCTATCGATCGCTGCACTGCACCAGAAATGGATGCCTTGCATATCAGAGAGATTCAATTATACTCATATAATCAGCTTCAATTCCTGACGGAGCGTGAGGAGGACGAAGAGGAAGAGGAGGGAGGAGGAAGGACAGGAGGAGGAAGAGGTGGAGGAGGAAGGACAAGAGAAGGAAGAAGAGGAGGAAGAGGAGGAGGAGGAGGAGAAGAAGGAAGGACAACAGGAGGAAAAAGAGGAGGAGGATAAGGAGGAGGAAGAAGAGGAAGAGGGGATCATTTCCTGCTTGAATCCTGCTACTTTCATCCGGACGGTTAAATCAATCTCTACAGAGAAAGGATGACACATTTCCCAGTCTCGATGCACCGATACCGGACTGGAGTCAGGGCCGATACTGCAGGAAGAACCCAGAACATCTGTTTCTGCTCAGTTATGTTTTTACTACGTATACGGATATTTTTACTGATTTCATCTCTGTAGATAGACGCTACTCGCTGCTCTGTGCTCTGCATCGACACCCCCCCCCCTCCCCCACCCCCACCCCCCGTATTCCTTCTTTCCAAGCCAATTTCCTCTCATTACTAATTCACCAGTCATATTTATTGAAGGGGGTTCACTCCGAGAAGGGAATCAATGTCTTATTTACACATTTAGACAGTCTATGGACTGAGCTGCGATTAACTAGCCTATAAAACCTTTACCAATACCCCCATGAATCTGCCACCGGGGACATTCGCCTCCTGATAATGTGCATCTCTATGAAAATAACGCAGGAGAAAGTCGCGCTGGTACAAGAAATAAAGGCAGTATGTATGCAGCCTGGCGGGATTATAGAGGCTATTACTGCTGGAAGCAGCCCAGCTTCCCGTGTTACACAGACCCGGTGACGAGACCAGAGGCGAGGAAAGATTACATGAAGGAAAAGAAAAAAACACCCAGGTTCACGTTTGGGTCAGTTTGTTTCAGTATTTATGGTCGTCAGGATAACCTGATAATTATTGGCATTTTCATCACACAAAGTCTTTGCGACAGTAAAGTTTACATTTAAAGGTTATTTTATAGCTTTATTTTTAAACTAGTTAACTAGATTAAAGCACTGGTTGTACCTATGAGGTGAACGTGAAGAATAAATAAGAAACAAACTGGTCAGCAGCCACAGATGCTCGCATCCATTTCCCCAGTCACACGTTTAACCGTCGGGTTGATCAGCAGTAAAAAAGACTTTTCCTCACAGTGGGAACTCCAGGTTCATCTTTTATTTAAAGGCTTTCAGTTGATCTGTGAAAGTCCTTTAATTTGATGTGTGTGTGTGTGTGTGTGTGTGTGTGTGAGACGGCCACAGTGCCACACACGCCAAGATCCAGAAACAAGCATGATGATATCTCCACCAGGGACGCCCCTCATGGGTTCGTTTGTTTGTTTGCTGTTGTTGATGGATGATTGAATCTCCGTCAGGAGCGATCAGCGTTAATATGTTCTGACGGTGTGTCACTCTGATCATACGTTGCGTCTATTAAAAACACGCTCTTTAAACTACCTTTTTTTTTTTAAATTACTACTTTTCAAATGAAACCAGAAAACTGGAGAATTTTTACAAAAAATACACAATTGGTATGAAAAGTGAAGACAATCTCAACATAAAACCTTCTGGCGCAAAATACAGTGAAACATAAAAAAAAAAAAAAAAACAATAACTGTTGCATTATGGGTGTTTTGACCAACTCCACCTACTAACGTGACTTTGAGGCGAGTTCGACAGCAGCTAGCTTCAGTTCTGATGTCTCAGCTTGGATTTTGTTTTAAAAAATTCAAAAGAAATTTGTTGAAAAAGAAATCTTCTTAATTTCATATTTCCGTATCGGAGCCCACCGTCGGCCCACAGGCCTCATGTTTGACGCCGCTGTGCTGGACGTGTGTGTGTCGAACAGGCCGTTGAGCTCACTGATAAATGAGAGCTGCAGGTTTGGTGTTTTTGCCGTGTTGAGTCCAGATGAGGAGGAAAACGCTCGGAGCCGAGCTGATATCCTGTCCACGACTTCTCCTCGCTCTCTCCTCTTTCCCTCTCTTCCTCGCACTACAATCCTTTCTCTTGGCTCTGCAACAAAATTCAATTACGCTCATACTCCCATATAATCACTTTTCATCCCCAAGGCTTGACAGTTTCCCTGGTCTGACAGAAAGAAGCCTAATTACTCTCTGACCTTGACTCCGTCTCTCTCATTTTCTCCTTCACGGGTGGAGCCGCCCCTCCTCCTCCGCCCACCGTGTTGTGAACCCGGACGCTCCGACAAGACGGACTCTTTTCTACCTCAACAAACGCAAACAGTCCCAGCAGGGCGGCTTTTAACTCTGCTCTTAATTCCCTTCATTTCAGACCACATCAGATATCACTGCTCCTACAGTCACTGAAGTCTGGTGGGTCAGGCTCACCAGAGGGGGTCCTCGGACCCGGTCTGTCCTCACGAGATCCTGAACCCAACGGTCGCCATTTCTCCAAACCAACACGGTGATTTCAGCGAGTGTTTCCAGAAGACGGCGGCGCTGGTCGTCTTCATCTTCAGTAATTCAGTGGATATCATGTGAAATAACCCTCAGAGCTCCACCGCCTGCGGATAATCTTCCTCAGCATGAAGCCACATCTTTCTCTTCCTCATTAAGCTCAAGTCAAACAGCTGCAGGCACTTCTCTGCATGTATACACACACAAACACACACGTGTATTTATATATATATACATACATACACAAAAGGTTAATTTTTTAAATCATGAATAATTGTATTTTTCCATAGTTAATCACACTTCGAATTGCATTATTTAAATAGCATTATTTTGCATTTGAAGGCAGTTTTCAGCCCAGAACCTGAAGCCCATCAGTCCAGACCATCAGTTCACAAGTTCAAATTTAAAGTCACCGTTGCAGTTCCAGCATGGCGACTTCCTGCAACCACTGATTTCTGACCAGAGCGTCTTGATCGGGAATCAAACACAGAGGAGAATTTCCTTTAGGACTTTGCTGGACTTTTTTCAAAATAAAGTGCCATGTAGACCAACTCAGCACAATGTCTGTGTTAAAAATACAGTTTTTAAACTGGAAAAAGGCCTACGCCTAATTATTGGGGCGACAGTAGCTCAGTTGGTAGAGCAGGTCGTCTCATAACTGGAAGGTTGGCGGTTCGATCCCCGCTCCCGCAGGCGTAAAACTGTCATTGTGTCCTTGGGCAAGACACTTCACCGACCTTGCCTAGTATGAAAGTTGTGAGAGTGAATGGTTGGTGGTGGTCGGAGGGGCCGATGGCGCAGATTGGCAGCCTCGCTTCCGTCAGTCTGCCCCAGGGCAGCTGTGGCTACAGTAGTAGCTTACCACCACCCAGTATGGTGTGAATGAATAATGCAATGTAAAGCGTCTTTGAGTGTCCTGAAAAGCGCTATATAAAACCAATGCATTATTATTATTATGTGATTAATCACAATTAAAACAATATTTAACCATCTCTACATTATTATAATCTCTGTCAGAGTATACACACAGCTACACATACTGATTAGAGGTGTGCTGATACATCGATTATTAGATTAATCGCGATGTGACACGTAATGATTCGATTACGATTCATAAATATTCAAAATCGATTATTTTCATAATAACTAGACGCCAGGAGCACGGACGCCACTTGCGGAACCAAAGTATTGTTCCTACGCACCACCCGGACATCTGTAGTGACGGACCGGTTAATACGGCGATAGCTAGCTCTTTAGCTACAGTAACAGAGCGTGAGATTCATTCTTCTGGATAAAAAGCTAGTGCTAAATGCCAATGTTGCTTTTGCTAAAGAGAAAATCATTCAAAGTTCTCATCCACAACATCACCATCCAACAGATAATCGTCCATTTTACACTACACTGGAAAAAAAAGCACGGTGTGTAGCCTCATGTAGCCCCGGAAACAATGAGCCGGACTGCGCATGGCGCGGCGCCGTAAACAAAGCTTTCTGTTCAGAGGTCAACAAAACAACCACAACATTTATCTCTGTAATCTGCTTGAAAGAAGTCCAGAGGCGTTTGGCAGCGTGAGGATGTTTATTCCAAGAGCAGGAATCAGAAACATGCGTTAGCATCAGCAGTCGAAAAAACACGCACACAACAACACTGCAGCTTCCGTAGCTCCCGCTTCCGTCACACCACCGCCTACAAATGTAGACATAGATATAGATGTAGGTGTCTAGATATACTGCACGCCAAGTAGTAAATTCAAATTGAACATATATCTGCATATATGACATATCTGCTGTTGTTTGCACTTAAGGGAGGTAACTGCTGATCTGCTGTCAGTAGGGGCAGCCTTTTGTTGTATTGGCTCTTTAGACCACAGCTGCAGGCACAAAGTTTATGCCATGGTTGCTGATGGACCACTTGACATCAATAAAAAATACTTTTTTTGGATTTGAATTAGTTTGATTACTTTGATTTATGTATACTGAGAAATAGCTGTACATTGTTTCAAAGTATGAAGTGGGCACTAAGTGAGGGGAAAAAAAAATGCACAAAAAAATCATGATAATCATTTTTATCATTAATATCGTGATAATTGTTGAATAATCGAATCGTAGCACCCTGAATCGTAATCGAATCGAATCGTGAGGTGCCTTAGATGGCACACCCCTAATACTGATAACAGACACTGGTTATTTAATTCAGCATGTTTCACAAGGAAGGAAAAAGTAAACCTCAAATATTCTCTTCTAGTCTTTCTTCTATGTTTTGTAATAACATTTACATTTTAGAATCATCCTTTCTCAGTATTATATAAACAGAGGATGTACGGAGTGTATATTACATATTAAGAGCTCAAGTTGACCACATTCATGTCAGTGTTCATCAATTATCCACTAAAATCAGTTTGAAGTTTCTTTTTGAGGGAAAATCTTGTGTGATTAAAATGTGATTAATTCCAAAGCCTGTAATCAATCAGATTGTTTTAATGGCGTCCCAGTCATCCAGCTTCACTCTCCGCCCCTTCTCTCGTTTGTGATGATCGGTTTTAACCAGCGTCGACATTCTATCCACCGAGCTGTAAATATTCTGTTCTTCTCTCGCCGTCGTTCCCTCCGGAGATCCAAACGCGGCACGTCGGACCGTCCGATGCATCATGGTGTCACTTTACCGCCGTTATTTGACACCGGCGGCACGGGGAGTTCGCCTATCAATAAGAGAACGGCTCGGGTTCCCGCCGCGGCGGAGCGGCGCTGATCTCTGGGAGCGAACGTAAAGAAGAGGAAGGGCCTGGTTTCCCGGACAGCTGGGAAATAAGGCGGCGGGTTTTCCGCAGTGCATCAAAGCCCAATAACCCGCATCACGCCGACGCCCGATCCCACGTTCTGACACGCTGTTGTGTTTTTCTCCCTGGTGGCGCTGGACGTAACAGCCGCCATGTTTTTCCTCGCGTGTGTCGCTGCAGAACAAAACGCTCTGAGCTGCAGTTTAACCATCGGTGAAATTTACATCTTAGATCGCGATCGATTCCCAGTTGAGCTTCTGGTTTCCTGTTATCTTTTTTGCTGCTACATTTTGCTCTTCAGTCTCCTGATGTAGTCGAGTTCCCACCGCAGCCCCACAGCATGATGATTCCTCCACCATGCCGGCTCCTCTTTTCCTCATCAGGTCTTAACGAACTGCTGCTGTACATTGACAAAATACTCTGTGTTATTTATTGTTTAAAATCATTGTTTCATTATATTTGTCTCCAAATGAGGGAATATGTTGAAGCTTTGGGGTCTTTACCTGAGCTTTTTTCTCCCATTAAAAAAATAAATAACTCCTTGTGCACTGAACATGCATGTCGATAAAAACC